>NW_024467087.1:15557719-16757719 GCF_017591425.1 Ochotona curzoniae | reverse complement strand
TCGCCTTGCTTGCGCCAGGATCCCATATGGGCACTGGTTCTAATCCTAGCAGCCCCACTTCCCACCCAGCTCTCTGCTCATGGCCTGGGAAAGCAGTCAAGAACAGCCTACAGCCTTGGGACCTCTGCAACCACGTGGGAGACCCAGAAGAATCTTCTGGCTCCTTGCTCTGCATTGGCACAATTCTGGCCATTGCAGACACTTGGGGAGTGAACTAGTGGATGGAAGATCTTCCTCTCTGTCTCTCCTCTCTGTATGTCTAACTTTTCAAAATAAAAAAAAATAAATAAATAAAATAAATCTTTAAAAAAATACTGGTGATCCCTTACATGTTTTCTCTCCCAATTTTTCATAATGGCAGTAATACTTTACATAAGGATATAACATACCCCAGAATAACCGAATGACTGGCCCAAGAATATCCAGCTTGTTAGCAAGCAAATTTGGCTTAAATGTGCTGCTGTATCCTCCCCACCTTTCTTTATTTAATCAATAAATGATGAACTTATATTTATCATGAAAAAATTAAGCATCCCTTAAGTAATATCTTCAATTATTAGAAGTGAAACACACAGGAATCTGTTTATAAAAATGTCTCCTTAAATAAAATATTTTCATCAACAAGCTTTCTCTTGCTGCTCACACAATCCCTGGTTCAAAATTGAAGCTGAAATACATTTATTGTGATCATTATAAATTTTAATCAAAATTTTCAGCTCTATCAGTCCAGGTAGTACCTATTACTAGGGTTTGGAAGACCAGCACTTCAGTCATGGACCCACTACTCTCTGCTTTTAATATGTTGGCAGAACATGGAACAGAAGAAACCTATTGCTTCTTTGATCACCTTGTTCCCTAATATCTCTTTGATTTCTGCATGCCCTTGCTAAAATTAGTAGTTGAATATCTAAGTGGAAAGTGAAAAATCAGGAAAAAAAAAAAACCAGCCTCAATTTTTATGAACTATGATCCCTAAATTTGGGGGAAAAAAACATTTGAATGTAGTCCTAACCAGAAGCGAGTCAGTACCCCTGAACCAGTAGAGTGATGCATATAATGGCATTGTGAACTGGAATGAGGAGCATCTGCCTTTCCTCTAATACTCCTGGCAGTTGAGAATACTGATAAATCAGTAGAACTTACAAGATGTGTCATGCATGACGACACTGGTGCATAGGCACAGGTTTGTCATTTGTGTAACTTTGCCAATTGGACCTGATTATGACAACCATGGCAAACAGCCTTTTTGTGCTGGAGTGTTTGTTTTTCAAGAACCTGAAGAGCAAAGTTCTTTATATGTGTTTGTGTGGCTGGAAAGAAATGTAATATTTTATTATTTCTTATAATAAATTTATCACCTGTAATCCAAAGGTAAAATTGCAAAATCAGAAGACTTCCTCAGTCTACTAAGCATTTGCTGTTTGCTAAGGGAAAAGACCATTGGTCAGCAACTGAAAGGAAGTTTATAGTAGTTTATATTTAGTATGTTCCTTCATTAGGTAAACTTTTATCCATTGGTCAATTTTTTATGTTCTCTTCCTTATACTTGACATCTTTCTATTTACCAAAAGGGATATTCAGGACAAAGATGGAGGGGACTGTAATTTCAGTCTATTTTTCTCCATCTGATTAAAGAAACTCTCTAGTTCCCTTCTCAGTGCCGGATGGCTTTTCATACTCCCCGAAAGAATTTGGAAATTAAATCTTTAAGCATCTCTGCTAAATAATAGATGTATAATATACAAAAATATGTAACAGTATCATTTAATACTTATTAGGTAAGACATACAGATATAAATAAATAAACAAACAAAAAAACCCTGGGCCTGGCACAGTAGCCTAGTGACTAAAGTCTTTGCCTTGAATACATCACGATCCTATATGGGTGCTGGTTCTAATCCCGGCAGCTCCACTTCCCATCCAGCTCCCTGCTTGTGGCCTGGGAAAGCAGTTGAGGATGGCCCAAAACCTTCAGACACTTTTGAATCCAAAAGTGATTAACACACTAGTGGAATAGAAACAGCTTTCAAGAATGGCGTTAACACCCTTAGAAACATGGCTTCGGAGAGCCAGTGTTCTTTGCCATTGTGCGGACACAGGTGATATCATCTATGATAAAGTAGCTCATCACCAGACACTGAATCTGCGGGTTGCTTGTTCTTGGAATCCCCAGTCTCCAGAAATATGAGCAAATATTTTTGGCTTTTATATTTTACCTAGTCATATATTTTACTATAATGACGGGAATGCATCAAGACGACTTCCTCTTTCATAATGCAAATCAAATATGAATCAGCAAAGTGTGTTACAACTTTCTGACTTGTCAGGGACAGATTCTTTTGATTTTAGTTTCATTCTTATGATCAGGAAGGAATGGTGATTTCTCCTTAGTCTTTGGTTTCCCAGGTTCCAAAACAGGTGCATTTTCCCTGTCCAACCTATTGACTGTGTTAAGAACCCTCTAAATATGGGCAGAATCTAAGAAAATCAGGAGCAGACTAGCCAAATCACCATATATAAAATCCAAACACGGGAATGGGAGTTTTCTGGCTGCAAGGTCTCACCCACAGGACAAGAATAAAGCAAGTGAGAAAGCAAGGTAAGGTTTCATCCCTAGAAGGATCAGGGGAAAAACATAAATTTGCTTTGAAAATCAAAGTCCAATGCTGATTGTATGGATACAAAATTTGAGGACAATTCACCATTTGAAAGTCAAGGAAAGGAGTTTCCTTTTCACAATCAGGGTATGGGTAGTGGCACTGAAAAAATGAAGAAGCAATGAATAGTAGATTGGAATTACCCAATGACTCATTCACCAAAATCAGGAGAAAACATGTCAAAGGCTACGAGTATGCACTATTGATACACACATATTATCATAAAGTCTTACCAAAAGGCATTCTGAGTTGTTCTTGTCAACCAATACTAGAGTATGGTAAGGATAACTTTTCATTAACAGCTTAGGTATGTCTTAGATCAGGGTCACTATTGTACTTAGAAATATTAGTAAATCTTGTTCTGGGCAAGGAGAGTCATATGGTGGCCATATAAGTGAGATATTCAGGTTAAGAGAGGAAAATGTTGTACGTATGCTATATCAACCTTTGCTGTCTTTGAATTATAATTACTCACTGCAGATGCTATGTTCTTGAATGGGCATACATATTGGAATAAGCTACACATAAATGGAAACACAAATTACACAATTTACAGCCTTCATGACCTTACTCAGTTTATTTATACTTTGAGCATCAGTTAATTCATCTCTAAACTGGGAATACTCAAACTCATTACAGAAGATTAATATAATAATTAAGTATTGTGACATGATATCTATGATATCTACATAAGTATGATTCATGAAACATTGTAAGTGGGCATTTGATAAAGGCCAAACAAAAATGAATTGCCAAATCAAGTAATATGAAAACAGGGATAAGCAAAGCATTGGTGATCATCATTCTTTTCATTTCTAACTTCTTAATATTTTTACATGACATGATAGATAAAAGCAGCAGTGACCCCAGAAAAGACATTAGCACTGCCTGATTTGATTTTTCCCACAGGCTACCTTTAAATCTAGACAAAAACCAAAGGGTGTGAATGCCATCCTCACAACCACAGGGAGTGCCTATGGTCTTGGGATTTAACCCTGCTCTGGAGGAGGAACAAACTCTACCTTGTCACTAAGCCTTCCTGACAGAGATGATTTCATAATGGCAGGGATCCCAAACTACTCCTGAGGTCATACTAGAAGCATACCTCATTTCTGCTTCATCTAGTGGCATCCAGAGGCTCACTGTGGTACACTCACTATTACATCTTGAATCTAACAAAAAACTATGTTCTGAGACATTTCTCAGGTCACTCACAGGACCAAAAAACAAAAATTACTGATTTTTTCCCAATTATATCAATAAAGTCTTATTTTTCTGTATGTCTATGAGACAAAAGAAAGCCTTCTAGAATACAGCTGTAATAGTTCAGTATACTTAAATGCTCATCAGAGATTAATGAGGTAGGATATCTTATTTGCAACAAGAAAAAAATCAAAAACTTGCTATCTAAATGTACAGCTATTTGTGAAAACGTTGACTGTCTATTCTTTATATAGTGATACACTTTATGTATAGCTAATAATCCTTGATTTTGTGGTATTTGAGGAGAATCACAAAATTATTTAGAAAAGACAAATATCAATTTACTTATATTTGGATTTGGGATATACAATATCTATACATGCATTTTTCTTTGCTGCTACTTTTCCTTCTGAAATTTTACTTTTATTAATAATACAATTTATGTATTTGCTAATGAGAATCATGGAAGATAAAGAGAATGTTGGATTTGAAGCATTTTAAATTGACAGGCGCTAATCCATGGAGAAAAGACACACTGGAAAATTGAAAGGTAAAATTATTCACAAGAGGTGGTACAGAGCTGATAAATAATCCTCCCATGTTGTGAAAATACTTTTATAACTCTCATTTTGGGGTTCTCAAAAGTTTGCAGGAATGTTCCTTCTCTCTTGAGCCCTCTTTCTGTCACTCCCCTGTCTAGGGCTAGGATTTGCTCTTTGCTTTCTGAGAGCTTATTCCTGCCTTTCTCCATCTAATCAAATTTCAGTCTAACTGACCACTCAACATGGGATAGTAGGCTGTACTTCATTCATTGAGTTGCTAAATTATGTAGGATGTAGAAGACTTGCAGTTACACAAAGTGAGGACCTTATGGTTAAGCTCTTTCAGTGGCTGAACCCCTGCTAGCCACAAAACAGCCTCTTGGTAGATACCATACCACAGCACATATTTCAGTCCCTTTCCTATTCTAACATACAAGAATTCCTTCCTAATCCACTCACTGACCCCTCAAACCCTCCCTCATAGATCCATGATCAAAGACATAACACTTGATCTTACCCAGGTCATTGGTTTTCACCCCAGGAGTGCCTTCAACTAAATACAATTCAACTTCACTAACTGCCTGCCCTAAAGCATAGCTTAAATGAAGCATGAGATTTCTTTTAGTCTGCACAATATCTTGCCTCCCAAGGCCCTCTTTCCATGCTATACAGACAGCTGAGATTCATTTTCACTTGGGAAAATGGATAGTGTAATATAAGATCTATTCTTCCAAGATGGAAAGTGCATGTGAGTGAGTGAGCTATATGAGTCCTTGGTGCAAGGTTGGGCCCTCATTTGGGCTAACTGTTGGGCAAACCCTTACCTAAACTCACACGGCAATGTCAAGTTAGTTTTTTTTTTTTCTACAAACTGTCTCCATTTTAGTCTCAGGGATCAGTTTCAGATATTTCTCACACTTAATTTGCTATCTGTATCTCATCATTAGATTATTAAGATGATTTGGTAGTGCAACTTATATTAAGTTTTCCAGCCTGAAAGATACAAATAGGAAAGTACTACACAGAGCCAAACTAGGCCTGCAATAAGGAAGAAACTGTGCTGGGCTCCTATTATTATGCCTTTTTGTCATTTCCCTCTGTCTTTTTTCAGGCCACTGCTTCATTGTTTTCATCCATTATATAAATGCAGGATCCCGTGGATTACTGTTCTTACAACCTTGGTTAGATCTCATTTTCCATGATGCTGCTTTGCATAAATTCATGGATACAAATGAATTCAGGGACATCTCTAAGACCAAATTGGACCATTCATAAATTATAGAGTAACTAGAAGGATATTAATTTAAATTTCCCCTATGTACAAATGACTATAGCCTATTGGGTTCATAGCTGGACTCACAATATTCTTTCATCATGTATTTCTATAAGTGAAAATACATATGTCACCCTGAGTGTTTTACATGCTCCACTGGAAGGAATATAGAATAACGTGGTGGTATAGTTCACTGGTTATGAACACAGGCTCCTGTGTTCAGACAAACAATGCTAATGCTGAATTTTCTCACCACATAATCTTAACCAGATTACTAAAACCTTTCTCTGATAAAGAAAACAATTGTGCTAGCATATAGAGGGAGAATTGCACTTTCTATAAATTCCATAAGCTAGTTTCATAATTAACAGTGACTTGGTTAAGCTTTTCAAAGTTCAGAACTTCAAAGAAAGTTTTTCCTCTAACTCAGTTCCACATATCCTGTAATAAAGAACACTTGTAATGGATCTCAGAAGATGGAAATGCAAAGAAGGCACCTTGGAAACAGGCTGTGTAAAGTGCTTGGATTTCTTATTAAGAATTTGAGTGCAGAGAATTCAGATAATTCTGGAATACTTTTCCATATACAGGAGTAAACTTAGGTCATGGAGATCCAGAAGAAGCACAGAGAAAAATGAAAAGCAAAGTGAAGTAGCCAAGTGTTCTTACATGCCAGAAGCTTGCAATGTAAACAGAGAAAACACACATACACGTCCCATACCCAAGCTCATCATGCACACACAATATCAAACACACAAAAAAATTAAAAAGAAATTCAGGCCAAGAAGCAAAATACTCATTTATGAGTTAGTGAAGGCTAAAGTAACTAATAAAAACCAAAGGAAAGTATTTGACTTAGCATTTAATATATCACTTGGGTTGGTTGCTACTTTCTGTATCAAAGTACCTGGGTTTGAGTCCTGGCCATGCTTCAAAGTGCAGGTTCCTGAATATTTGCAATCTGGGAGAAGTAGGGTTTGTCAAGTACTTGGATCCTCTCACCCATGTGGGAGCACTGCACTGAACTCCCGGACTGAAGCTATCATCTGGCCCAACTCCAGTCACTACAGTATTGCAATAGCCATTTGAGGATTGAAGCAGACTATGGGTGTTCTGTTTGCCTCGCTGCTTCTCAAATAAATATTGTCAAAAATAGGAACAATTAAGCACTGAAATTCATAGGTGACAATCAAGTTATCTGTATATAGATATAAATACACACACAAACACACGCACCCTGTATCAACCATAGAGCAAAGAGTTCAAGATAGGCTCCCCTGAATGAAATAATGCTCTACATTTGTGTCACCTGTGCTAAAATATTATCTCAAACATTTAGGAATAATAGAATCCTATCCTTTTTATCCAACCAGAATTTGTTTTGGTTCTAGGGATCTCTTTACAAGGAAGACCAGGCATATATCTAAATCTTGGATTCTGAGTTCACTGAATGCAAACATTCGACAAAAGCCTACGTGAGGATTCCTTAGTCATCATCCCACCTATTTACCACAAAAGTCATTACAGCAGAAGGCTTTGATGCAATCCATTTAGTCTGTGTTTTCAGGTCCCCACTCCCCCCCCCCCCCAAAAAAAACAGTGCAAACTCTGCTGGGTAACATTTCCTTTCTGGGGATGGTTCCCTCCCCTAGATTTCCCTTAGTCAGATGTCAGACTGACCCTTGCCTCAGTAGGCTTAACAAGGAGAACAGACAGCAAATTTCGGTAATGGATCAGTTCCTTTCTTCAGCATGCCCAATCTATAATGAAAATGAATTACTGGGTTTTAGTTTACTCAGAATAACCAAGTATGGATTAGTGTTTGATTCTGACTTTACAGATGCACAAATTCTATTGTCTAAGGCCTTAGCAAGACGTTGCAATGTTTCAGGGCTGGGTGTGCAAAGGGGAGTTGTGCATAGATTATCCAAATATCCATTTATTCACTGACACGGCAGGAATCCTCTAAAAGAATATGTCCTAGTCAGTCCCCTTCACAGGCAGGGACATCAGGGGTACTATGGAAGTGTTCTTTGCAAACAAGAACTACAAACTAGGATGTTTTTCTGCAGGTTCTGTGTATCCCTGTGGTCAGTGCCCTGTAACCACACCACAGTACTGAAAGTGATTCGGCTGCCAGCTGTGGTGTACCAAGTAGCTTCCAGATAAAAGCCTGCAGTCCAAAACACTCCCTGTTTCATGAGACAGGCCAATAGAATTTCTTCAGTTGAATTCAACAAACATGTATTGTCTAGCTATTCTGGGGAAGTTCAGGATTTGTCCATCATTTCCCCTGCCGGGGGACAGAGTGTTTTAGAATCTTAAGCAAGATAGGCAACTGCAAAGACAGGCAGGGGCCAGACTGCCTAGAGCTTTGTAGACTATCATTTGAAAGGGCTAGGAATGTATCATTCAGGCAGTGAATGTCCATGAGAGGTATGAGCACAGAAAATAACTGTCATATTCAGAAAAATTACACCAAAGACAGTGTGTAGAACAAAGTGATAATCTATATGATCGTTGCAAAGAGTATAATCAGGAGCTAAGCCAAGTTTCCTGTAATACAAACAGTGTTCCAACCCATGCTATATCACTATTTCAGGATATGGATATGGATTTGGAAATGGACAACTATCACAAAATCAAGCTAAACTGATGCCACTCACAGACCTCAAGGAATCTCTGACGGAAGGCAGATACAGGAGACACCATGAGAAAAAGGAGCTTTTCTTGGGTCCAGGAAGAAAGACAATAACAAGCAAAGATGAAATGGAAAAAAATGGGCATGCTTGATATAGTGTGACAAGCTTAAACCTGTTTAAGACCCATGCCTCAACTCACCTGAGCATCCTGACCACTCCGGCAGCTTCAGCTATCAAAGCAGAATCCCGGTGTTATTCGATGGGAAGAGCCTAGATTAATGCCTTCTGATTCTGAAGCCGCCATGTCTTTTCCAATCACTCCTTGTTTCTACAAAAGTGACAGAGAGCAAGAGTCTTGACTGTTACCATGAATAAATCTCTATATCTATCTGTCTCAGCAAATGAGTAATATATGGATACTATGCTTTTACAACCATGACTTACTATATAATCCAGAGAAGGAGAGTTGTAGTCAGAGAGCTGTAGTCAGAGAACTTTCTGGGTTAATAGTATCAGGATAAATCATGCATATAAGGAATTTAGTTTCTGTATTAGTTTGCTGAGGCTACAGCAATAGGATATCATAAACTCAGTGGTTTAGCAGTTGAAATGCACTGCATTTTAGTAATGGAGGTTAGAAATCCAAAATAAAGTTATTGCCAGAACTGAATTTTCCTTCAGGGCTGTGACACAGAATCTGTTCCTGCCTTCTTTCTACTTTCTTGTGGAACGGTGGCAATGTCTGTCATCTTTTGGACTGTAGGTGCTTCATACCAATCTCTACTTTCATGACCATATGACCATGATCTCATTGTGTACCAGCCCGTATCTATGCCCAAATCTTCCCTTTTAAAATACAGAAACAAAGTGAATCAGGACAAACTATCAAGACCTCATCTTAAATTTATCACCTACAAAGGCCTTATATCTGAATAATGTTGCACTCAATATTTACAGAAAGTTGGAAATTTAATAACTTCCAAGGCATGAACACAATTCAAGCAAGGATAGTCCGTTGGAGATACACAAACAGTAAGCCAATCCTCTTAGGTTGGTACAATTATTTAGGCATATGTGCTCAAGGGATATGCCAGAGTCTAAATTGACCCACAGAGTCACAGGAAAAATCAGCATCTGTATGTGGGAACATGACCAAGGACTCTTTTCGCACACTTATGCATATAGCCATCTTCAGAATGAATTCTAAAATTTGTTCATAATTTGGAGGCCAATTAATACAGCAAGCATAAAGGCAAGCCAAGTATAATTAAGCAAAAATTCATTTTCATATCTAAATTCATATCTGACTCTGTGCTGTGATTAGTAGAAGTATAATTAGTATTGATTCAGACGTGAAAATCAATAGTATAAATTGAGTATTACAGGAAAAGTAGGGTTTTGAGAGCAATATTGAGCATGTGGAAAGACCCAGATTGGGTAAATTTAAATTGGTGTGATCAGGCCCTGTGCAATGGCTCAATTGGCTTATCCTTCCCTTCAAGCGAGGCAATCCATATGGGTACTGGTGCATGTCAGAGCTGCTCTACTTCCCATCCAGGTTCCTGCTTATGGCCTATGAAGCAGTAGAGGTTGCCTAAAGCTTTGGGATCTTGCATCCACATGGGAGACTGGAAAGAAGCTCCTGGCTCTTGGCTTCGGATGGGAATCAGCTCTGGTCACTGCAGCCACTTGTGGAGTAAACCAGCAGAATGATGATTTATGTCTCTCTTTTCTATAAAATTCCCTTGTACAAATCCTTGGTAAACTGCACACACGGGAGACCTGGAGGAAGTTCCTGGCTCCTGGCTTCGGATCAGTGCATCCCTGGCCATTGCAGTCACTTGGGGAGTGAACCAACGGATGGAAGATCTTCCTCTCTGTCTCTCCTTCTGTGTATCTGACTTTGCAATAAAAATAAGATGAATCTTATAGAAATATTTAAACATATGTGTGTGTATATATACACAAAGCACATATCACATATACTCTACATAGCAACCATTAATTAAATTTAAGTATAGTTGCAAATAAATATATAAAATGCATAGATTCATATAAGCATATATTAAAATAGAACCTTCATATTTCTAAAACATGTTTAGGAACTTACTTTAAATTTATGATTAGTCACATTATATTATACATTTAATTAGCTTCAGAGACTATGATTCTATAATAACAGGAAAATATTAAGTTATTGGGAGTCAAAAAAATTTTGAGAATTAATGAAGTAACACTGTATTATTTTGCAGTATTGACTGAGAACTTTCCTGAAAGTGTGAACCTAAATCAAAGATGGCAAGAAAGATCATCTCCTATGGTCATCTGGAATTCCTGAAAAGAACAGGAAATATAAAATGAGCCTACCTGTGTCATCCTGCTGCTGATAGATTTCTCACTTCAAATGAGGTAGCAAAATACACTTCACCCTTCTCTCACAAACTGCCGCATGATTCAACAGAGCCAGCCTTTACCATCTAGCACAAATATATTGTTTGGAAGTCACCGTCTCTATATAGAGAACAGACCTAAACTCTAAGAAAACACTTGGAAAGTCTCCGCAAAAAAAATGTTACAGGCCAACATGAAAACAACATAAAACAAAAATTATAGATACAGAGAACAAAAACTCAACTTAAAAAGCATAAAGATTACTGGAGAGGATACCAGAAGTTATAATGAAAGATACAGTTGAAGAAACCTTTCTTAGAATATGGTTTCAGTGCAATGAATGCAGCAGTGGTGAAAAATAAAATGTTAACTATAAAGCAACAAATCTTAACCTGGTTTGAAAAATCTCACATATATACTATGCTCCAGAAACAAGGTCAACATATCATTAGGAAATATCTTAGAATCACAACACACCAAATGCCTTCATAGGTAGAAGAACATTCTCAGATAGACAAAGACTAATCATGTTCCAACAATACAAAAGCTTAATTGTACTCTCATGTAGAATCCCTTAAAACACTTTCTTGGACTAGCTGATTAAATTTCAAACTTTGGATGAATACCTATGATTCAGAAACAGAAAAATAATAGTGTTAAGAAGTTAATCTCTTTGTTAGTATAATTAAAGAATTTAGGATGAACACTGCCGATGTAGTAAAATATGATAGAAAGGACACTGCACAACTGGGAGGTACTGTGGGAATTCAAACTATATTACTATATTATTTGACTGAAAGGGTCAATAATCTGGCTTAAACTATGTTTATATCAAAATTAATATTTAAGCTAACATAAATCACTTTGAGATAAGTTAATCCCACTGAAACATCTGAGTCATACTTTCTTCTTTATGCATAATGACAGAAGCAAAAATGTCTACATCATAATTTCACAGTAAGGGAAACAAATAATGTAAGTACACAGGAGCGCAATACGTTTTTACTAGATTGTCATAATTCAGTGTGTTTTTTTTCAAATTGTCCAGAAAAGGCAACACTATACAGTTTGCAGTGCGTCCTTTTAGAAGGGTCTTAAAAATGTCATTTGTTGCCTTCTGTACAGTTCTTAATTAATTGCACAAGACAGCAAAGTCCTTTTCGTCCCTTAAAGTAATGAACCATAGACTTATCTATACAATCACCCCCACACACTTCACTATCTAAAGAAATAGAAATCATGTGCCTACTTCACAACATTCTCCAAAATCACATCATCTTATATGCACACACTTGCTCTTCATTAATTCATAAAATATTAATTCTATCCTATGCTTCATTTGGAATACCTTACCCACATTTGGATCAGAATTTATACAAATTGTAATTCACTTTGCCTAGATGATCTGAGCCTATTCAGGCTCCTAAGTCATACTATGTTGCCCTATAAATTCCAGGTTCATTATAATAAAATTTTGATTTTCAAAAACCACATTTTAAACTGAAAATTCAAATATGATCACGTTAATAGGATACTATTACTTTCACATTTATTATATTGCACTTTTTTTACCACACCATTTACTGTTTCATTTGTACATATGCAATATCCTCAAATAAAGCATAATTTCTCTGAAAAGAAAATGTATTTCTCAGAAACAGTTGTTAATAATGTGAGAAAATGCTTACTTTTGGTGTAGAATGGAAAAAAACTGCACAAAATTATGTATACAGTAGGATATTAACTACATAAAGAGTAAAATAAGGACAATACTTTCCTCTGGGTGGTAAAGTAATAGGTAACTGTGGTTTTCTGCCTCAGAATTGCCTCCTTTACATTTTTTACCCATACGGCTTATACTTCTATATTGTAAAAAGATGTGTATTAAAAGACATTTTAACTCATCAGCTCAATTTTACACAGGGCAAATATCTGTTCAAGTAAATATTTTAGTGATTGTTCTAACACTGGTATCACAGACATATTTGAGCATCTTTCAGGCTTTCTTTCAAATCAACTTTTTATTAAGAATCACATGCTTCCTATACATAGCCTCAAGCCTCAAATTAATTATCTACGTTGGTTAGGAAACTTTTGATTTCATGTGGGAAAAACCTACTCAAAGTGTCTTGACACAAAAAAGGTACTGATTGGGTCACAAGACTTACCCACAATCTAGCTGATTTTAATTTGGTTTGACCCAGAAATTTTAGATATAATTGGGGTACCAGTTCAATGGCCAAGCAGCTTTTTCACACCATCCTTCTCTGCCTTCAGACTTTCTTTATACTGTATTTTTTTTTTTTAAAAAAAATGTCTACAGCAATGACAAGCCATTAATTCCCCAGTACCAAGATTCACGGAAAAAATTCTACTGTGGAACTCTCAGCAAAACACCTGAGTACCATAATGATTGGACAGGATTATATCATATACCTACCTATTACAGAATTATTAGGTGAATGTAGATTGATTTAACGCAATCTGGACCCACCATAAGCCAGGTGCAGAATCAAATTCACCTGAACTGAATGGCTGAGAACATGGAAAGTTGGAGAAAAGGTCATTTCTTTCCCTTTTTAAAAATTATATGTGCATGTGTGATTAATTGGTATTACTTTCTATGATATTTTTGCAGGTATAGAGATTCTTCCCCACCCTTCCTCTCTCCCCACTTTCCCTCCCCTCCCCTTTTATCACAGTAATATAGTCTTTCAGTAAGAGTTACAAGTTTAACATTCTGCTATTTAAGTGGATCATGGCAAAGGCAGAAAATTCAATATCATACTATCAAGGTATATTTAACTGACTCATTGAGAGTCATTTCTAAAGAAAATTTAGGGCCAGAATTTTGGTACAGTGAGCTAAGCTGCTGTCTGTAACAGGGGCATCCCTGGCTGGAGTTTAAGACTGCTCCAATTCTAATTCACTTGACAAATGCAACTGGGAAATAAACCAGAAAATGACACAACTACTTGAGTCCCTGCTGCTCACTAGGGAGGGTCAGACGGAGTTCCTGTTGCCTGGCGTTGGCATGGCACAGCTCCCAGCCCCAGTCTCAATGGGCATTTGAGCAGTGAACTAACATATGGAAGATAGGTGCCTCTTTCTTTCTCTCTCTCTCTCTCTCTCTCTCACACACACACACACACACACACACACAAATAAAGCTTTACAAAAATAAATTAAGGACATCCAGAAAATGTTATTATGTAGTAGATGAATTTGGGAATGTGAAGTTTCCCAAATCATTTTGCCCTTTCCCCCTAATCTCAGTGTTTTTGAATTTCTGTGCCTCTGTAATAACTGGTATCCTGGTAACCAACAGGTCTATGCTAGTATTCATAGCTCTGTTATACAGCTCTTTAGTTTTGGTATACTCTTGTCTATAAACTCAAACAAGCAACTGGGGAAAGAGAAAACAGGGCAAGCAGAGAGAAAGTAGTAGCTGTGTGACTTTGTGTATATGTCTCCGTGTGTCCTACTGACACAATGGTGAATACCTACCGTGGCACCATCAATGTGCAATGTTCCTTGTATATTTCTCACCACCACTGTGAGTAAAGGATCTATCGGAATCTAGATCTACTTGCTCTGAGGTATAAGCCCTAGGTATACAGCTATATAAAAGAAAACAAATAAATACCATTTAGTAAATCTAGATACGCACTATGTCACTTCTTTAGCATATAAGCAACCTCAATCTCTCACACTCTGTCTCTCTCCCTCCCTCCCCCTTCTCCCTTCTTCTCTCTCTCCCTCTATCAGCATTATTTCTCTTACTAGATCACGAAGTGAAACAATTTCACAAGTGAATTTCCTTTCTTCACAAAGAAAATATACTGTGAATTATTCTTATTAGAGATTGAGTTAACACTGAATATAGTACCTTATTCATTAACAATAAATCTTACAATCCAACAAAAAAAATATAATAAACTGTCTTCCACTTTCTGCCACATATTTACAGGAATATTAGTAAGTTTATTCTCACTTAAAATATTTTTCCAATAAAAGCTGTTTAATACTGTTTAGGGTGATTATGCCATTTACTCAGTATTCATTCACAAATATTCATTTTTAGTAAATGTGATTTCAATCTTTGTGTCATCAAAATACAAAGGTACTTTATAAAGCCTGGAAATGCAAAATTAAAAGAAAAGTTTGTTTAGACATCCATGCACTGCTTTCTCATGATACAAATTCCCACAAAGCTTTTACTGTTTACATGGATTTCAATTTTTTGCACCAAAATTAACTTGTCTTATAATTTCATCATTTCATAAACTTTCTGAACACTATTAATCAGAAACATCATTAAAAGGCTTGACTTATACTTGAAAAATGGTTTTAATTATCTAAGGCATGTTAGATGAACTAACATGAAAATTGAAAAGAGTTGACCATCTTGATCCACCAAAAGGCAATTTCTTAAAATAGCATAAAATGCACATATGACATACATGTGCACACATATACATGCACATACTTATACAATTACATGTTGGTAATTAAAAGTACACTACTACAGTGTGGAAATCTGTAAATGCCAATTTTGTTATGGTATATGTCATGCTGGGGCTGATGTAAATGACAACAGAGGTCACATTCAAAGCTACAATAAGAAGGAAATAATACACTATAATCCCTTTTATTAGAAAAAGCACTTGGAAACTAAACTTTATTGTTTCCACTGCATGGCATTATCTTCTTTAAATTCAAACCTGCCAAAGTAGTTTTTGTGGTTTCTTTTCAATATACTCTCTGAATGACCCTAAATAACCCCTGCTAACACCCTCAATTTCCTTCCCTGTCAAAGCTGATAGGCAGTCAGCAGTTGATGACTGGGTGACTTTCTGACCCCAACAACAGAACAACAATCTAGTTTTCTGAGCATGGCCAAGCTGACAGAAAGGAATCATTCACATTTGTCTACTAGAGACAAACAGAAACTACCAACACATATCACAAACCTCTTCCACTACTAATGATCTAACCAGAATTGGACTTGAATGAGAGACCCATATTCTGCCAACTATGTATGTGTGGTGTTATGTGCGTCTGTATGTGTATGTGTGGAGTTTCTCTCCCTCTCTCACACTCTTTCTCGCTCCCTCTCTCTCCTTCAATATATATGTGCATGTTTATTATGCTTATATTCTAAAAACATAGTGCACAGTAAATATTTTCAAGCAGTACCAATCCTGAATGAGCCTGCCTCTCTTGCAGAACATTCCAAAAGAATAAAGTCCTCTGCATACTGTTAGTCATGAGACCTTAGAATATCTATGATTTCTAACGAGAAGGAAGCACCAATCAGGTTCCATCAGCTTAGGAAACTGCTGACCACATGATGTTTGCTAGAATCACATGAGTATGCAATGTAGAATAATACGTCCTATCCAAAGTTTCAACATGCAAAGATGTACAGATGCATGCACAGTGTTCCTGTCTTCTCCATTGGAAATGCATCATGGCGCTTTCCTAGTCCATCACTACCTTTTCCATTTACCCTAACATGCCACATGCCGCATTAGGCTTTATGGACATTTTCTGGAGAGTGGAGAGTAGGCATACCATGATTCTAACACTCATTCAATTTCACTGATATCTTAGTCTAGGCAAGGTTGTGGCTGACTTTATTATTTAACAACCACTGTAAGTGGACAGAGGGTATAAAAAGCTGTATGCTGTTATTCTTGGAATAAAAGAGCTAAAAGTCTATGACTAAAACTTGTATCTGATTTTATTTAAGAGCTGTTTGAAAAAACTCTTTCATTAAAGAACAGGCCCTTAGGAAACTGTTCATTGTGTAAATGACATTTTTATATTTCCAAGAGCATTAGGCTACAAATAAAAACAGATTGACACAAAAAGCAATATTACACCATTTCAACCCCTTTAGAGTTCAGATAAAGATGGACATAGTAAGAGAAATATGAAGGGAAAGGGTTTTCATATACCAAAACCGACAGGGGAACTGATGGCTGAAAACACAGTATAGATCCCAGTTCTTTATAGCAAAATTATAGATAGTGAAAATGCTACCTCTACAACTCTTATAAAAAACCAAAAAGACACTACATGACAGCCTCTATATAAAATTTAAATTAATTTCTTATACTTTAAAGGAGTAGCTTATGAAAGTGACAAAGCATGATATGCTTCTATGGAACTCCTTTCAACTCCATTCTGAGGCCAAGCAGTGGATGAGAAAGAAACCTGGAGAATCACCATGAATACAGCCTAAATAGGAGAGAGTCCATTGAAAAATTCTAGGCAAAGCTCAAGGTGAAATGGTCAAATCTAGGATGCCTACAAACCATTATCAATGATTCAGCAAATGAAATCAAGAACTAAGCTCAGGCAAGGAAACCCTGCATTTGGGGGGGAGTTCCACAGTGAATTTTATTTCCCAAAGTGATAGACTAAACACAAACGTAAGATTTACTATGGATACTTAGAGGGAACAGAATTCAATACATCAGTAAAGTTCCATTCAACAGTGAACATCTCCCATTCTGTTTACTGCAATCTTCCATGATTCATTACTCAAAATATATTTTGGAAATGCTGAAGTATTACATGTGATAGAAAGGAAATCATGAAAGCTCAAAACCTAATGAAGGATACGAACAGACGATACAATGATAATCATGCACAATGTGATATGAAAAGGAATAGCATGGCAACCAGAAAGCTTTTTAAAAATAGCAAATAAAAGGCCTATAGCAAGCAGAGCTGACAGGGTCAATTCTCATTTAAGCTCCTTTCAAGTGCTTTCTAACATAATTATTTGTGTCATGAGATTAATGTGAATTTTCCCAACAACCAGCACCTGAGTCTTATTTTCTGTTCCTGTCCTTGGGTTACTATAGTCCATATTCTGTATTCCAGCAAAAATTGAAGCAACTAAAAATGTATTGCTCTCTCCCATCCCAATTACTTTGCAGTATAGTGAAGGACTAGTGAATCAAAAGAACATGAAAGCTTTACTCAAATGGACTTGAGCTAACTGTAAAGTACAGTGTTCATTCCAGAATCTCCTGGCAGCACTAGGCAGAAGTTATTTTCTAAAAGGTTCTGCCTTAGACACAGAGTCAGCTGGTTTATCTCCCTTCCCCTCGTGCTCTCCTTGGAATTTTCTCTGGAATAATGTGTTCCTTAAGAGATGACTACTCAGGCCCAGCATGGTGGCCTAGCGGCTAATGTCTTCACCTATAAAGCACTGGGATCCCACATGGGTGCCGGTTCTAATCTTGGCAGACCCTCTTCCCAACCAGCTCCCTGCTTGTGGCCTGGGAAAGCAGCTGAGGACAGCCCAAAGCCTTGGGACCCCGCCACCCCATGGGAGACCTGGAGGAAGTTCCTGGCTCCAAGTTTCGGATCAGTGCAGCTCCAAAAGTTGTGGTCACTTAGGGAGTGAATCATTGGACAAAAGATCTTTCTCTTTGTGTCTCCTCCTCTCTGTATATTTTACTCACTGTAAAATCAGATACAATATGTTCACCATGATACAGAAATGATGAGGAAATAAAGAAAAGGTTTATGAAGTATGTAGTACGCCTCATTTCAGAACCACTGGATGGGCCCAGCACATTGGCTCAATGGGTAAATTCTCAACAGGATCCCATACAGGTGCTGGTTCCTGTCCTGGCTGTTCCCATTTCCCAACCAGCTCCCTGCTTGTGGCCTGGGAAAGCAATCAAGGATGGCCCGAAGCCTTGGGACCCTACACGCTCTGGAAGTGGTTCCTGGCTCCCAGCTTCAAATTGGCTCTGCTTTGGCATCGTAGCCACTTGAGGAGAAAACCAGCTGATGGAAGATTTTTCTTTCTGTCTTTTCTTCTCTCTGTAAATCTGCCTTTCCAATAATGTTTTAATTTCCAATTAAAAAAAGGAACCATCACTGCAAAAGGGACTCATCATCTTTAAGAGCTCAGAGAACTCTTGATTAGCTCCACACGCTGTCCACAGTTGCAAAAGTTTAACAAAATTCAAAAAAAGTATTCTGTAAGAATCAACTGTTCACATAAAACTTAAAATGTTTAATCTTGCATATTATTGATTTTAAATTGTCTTACATACCATATCAGTGAATTTCATAATGTACACACTAAGTATTCATTTGCATGCTTTTTGAACAACCTATTGCTAAAGACTAAAGCACAGTGAAAAAAATTTAATGTCACCAATAACTAATAAATCAGAAAAGTCAAGAAGGGTTTTTACAGTGTGGGCCTTTAACCTAGCAGTTAGGAAGTCCATACCTCACCCCTAGCCCCTGGGTTCAACTCCCACTCCTGCTGCTAACTATCTTTCCAATAGCCTACAGTCCTGAGAGGTGACATTCAATATAAGCTAATGGGTGGTGCTTTCTGGAGTACACAACACAAAATATTAAAAGAAAGAAAATTTCCCATGAACACTACACAGCATAAAAGAATTTAATAAGAATCTAATTTCAATAAAATAAAATCTCAGAGACAGGAAAATAAAACATCAGTTTCAGATAACAAGGTAGATTAATAAAACAATAAACAAGGATCAAAACAATGCACTGGTGAAACTAATGAACATTAATTTTCCACAGCACAGACTAAACACAGATTGAAATCTAACCACCAAAGAAGAGGAAATACCCATGATAGCTGCAAGAAATCCAAAGAAAGAAGATAAATAATAAAGCAATCAGAAAAAAGAGCAGTAGTGTGCGTGTGTGTGTGAGAGTGAGTGAGTGAGTGAATTAGGCAAAGACAACAAAATCAGGAAAACTTAAAAATTACATGTTAAGATACTTCATAAAGTTCAAGAAACAATGGAATTAAAAATATTTATTTTAATGCAAAAATGTTGAAATGCTCAAAAGTTCAAGGAAAATATGTACAAAAAAAACCTTTGTGGATTTCAAAAATTTTACACTGAATTAAATACATCCTTAAACTCAATTTATCCATAAGCTCTAATCAGACTGTGTGTGTAAAATGATGAGAAAATTTCTCTGAATAAATAACTGATTCTAGGGTGGGTATAGCAATTAAGATAACTACATCCCATACTGACATACCTGATTCCAATCCCTAGATCTGGCTCCTGCAAACCCTGGGAACAATGAATGATGGCTTAGATACTAGCCTGCCACTCACATGAGACTCTTGTACTTAGTTCCCAGCTTCTGACTCCCACTTTAAATTAGGACTAATTACTCCCGGGGTAAGTATTTGGAGAGTTAACTAACATAGCTGAGACATCTCCATCTCTCAATCTCCCTGACTCTCAACTAAATACAGCAAAATTTGAGAAATGAAGTTGATTCTGAAGGAGCCACCACACGGTTGGGGGCAATGAGAAGGGACATAAGGAGCCCATGTTGTGGATAATGCTGCCATCTGCAATGTTGGCATATCACATGGGCACTGGTTCAACACCCAGTTGCTCCATTTCCATCCAGCTCCTGCTAATGTCCTAGGACAGCAGAGGATGATCACAAAAGTAATTGGGCCCCTGCTGCTCACATGGGATATGTGGATGAAGCTTCTAGCTCCTGGCTTCAGCCTGGCCTACCGGTCATTATTGCCATCTGGGGAGTGAAGCCATGGATGAAGTTCTCTGTCTCTCCCCCTCTCAAACACTGGGTTTCAAATTAAATAGATTTTTTTTTAGGTGAGGAAAAAAAAATCATGTGGGGACTCATATTGAGGTGTTGAAATATTGTGTCACTGGCTTTCATGGTTAAAATAATAGTCATCATTCAAACACTGAGCAGATTATATAAGAGAGAATGGAAGAATTCGTAAGGCTCACATCAAAATTCTGCAGAGTGATGTTCAGTGCCAGATGCTACTGTTAGAGTGATGACAAAGATCTTGTTTCTTTCCTCAGGTCAAAGATGTTCCACATGGAAAGGAATAAAGAGCAAATCAACAATTTACTGATTAGTCTCCTGCCATGGCAGTCAGGAGGGAAGACTCTAACAGAGGAGTTTCCCTGGAAACTCCCTGGGTCTTTTACACACAAGAGTGGAAATCCAGTCAATCCATAGAAAACAAAGTAACAGTTACCAATCAGAGGCAAGGACAAAACCAATCAGAGGGTTGACATTGTAATACTGTATTGCCTGCTCAGGATCAAACTAAAAAACCCCTCAGAGGTATGTGGACCAGTACTCTTTTATAGGCAATTTTTACATTAACAAAACAGACAAAAAACTAAATGTTCCCAACAGCAACCTCTGAGAGGAGGTAAACACTTTTCTCTACTCTAAAAGGGAATCTCTACCTTTTGAAACTATAATTTCAAGAGTGACGAGACCTTATCGCCTAATCACCTGTTTAACTCCTTAAAATGATAAAACATTTACAATGTTCACTATGAAACAAAGGGTAATTCAAGTACATGACACCTAGCCAAGTTGCCCTTCAGAACTGGTCAAAGTCTGTCAAGCTGGGGGAAACTCAGAAACCTTGGCAACTATTTGTTTCTGCAGGAAAAAAATACCTGAGGACACAAAATTCATTTTAAAAAATGAATAAGATTAAAGATCTCAGGAATCTCAACAATGTGATAAAAGCATTAATTGTGAAAATTAAATAAATAGGGCCCGGCGCAATAGCCCAGTGGCTAAAGCCCTCGCCTAAATGCACTCAGATCCCATGTGGGTGCTGGTTCTAATCCCGGCAGCCCTGCTTCCCATCCAGCTCCCTGCCTGTGACCTGGGAAGGCAGTTGAAGACGGCCCAAAGCCTTGGGACCCTGCACCCGTGTGGGAGACTCAGAGGAAGTACCTGTCCTCTGGTTTTGGATCGGTTCAGCTCTAGCTGCTTCAGCCACTTAGGGAGTAAATCATGGGATGGAAGATCATCCTCTCAGTCTCTCCTCTCTGTATATCCGCCTTACCAGAACTGATTCTTAAATTTGTATTTAGACAAATAGATTGAATTACCTACTTAAAACAATCAAGGTATCCAATTTGCCAAAGAGTAGAACATGAGAATTTCTTTCATAATGACTGAGGCTTAAATTCAAAATAACATACTCATTCTACCAAGTTTAAATATAGGTAGGAGGGGATTATTTTAGGTATGCTGTTACCTTTTATATAATGAAAAGCCTATGTGACTTCATAGCACAGGGGATACACCATAAATTTAAAAATTACATAATTCATGCTATCCTGACCATGTTTCCACTTGATCATGTAGGATTTCAATAAATATCAATTTGATTCTTCCCCTACTATAGCCTCACCTTTTCCCAAAAGTAATTATACTAGTTTGGGGCATACAAATTGCTAAAGGTTCCTTTGCATGTATAAATTCCTTCAACAATCGCAATAATTATATGATTCAAAAAAAAAAAAAGAGGCTCAGAGAGGTTATGTAAGGGAAAGGAAGGAAGGAACTCAGATTTAACTGCATTGCTTTGCATTATGAAGCATCTTGTCCTCATTGAAGCTACTGATATCAGGGTCTAAAAGGAACTGACCTACAGCAAATGCTCTCACCAACAGATCTATTAATTCTCCAGTACTCCCAGCAATTGAAAAGCTGTATAAATGATAATCCTGGTGCATGTTAAATTACTCTATGCATTACCCAAACATATCACAGATGCCCATGGAGTTGTACCTGTAATAAAAAAGGACACAGAATAAGGTCACAAAAATTAGAGTCATTACACTGAATTTATTGTATACCACTGCATTTGCTGATTTAACATTCTATAAGTCATCGTCTATATGTATGAAAGGTTTCATTTTGGATATTGGCACATACATATATGCATATGTGTTTTGCGCATGCCGGTAATTTCATCTACTGCATGACATGGATGTATTTTTGCTCGAAAATCTTCTGAATAATCACCCGGTGGGAGGTGCGCTAAAGATTTTCTCAACCTTGGTGCAATGAAATTAATCACATCTCAGAATTATCAAAACTACGCAAGTAACAGCCTGGGAATAATCTTGCACTATTCTTGTCAATTTTATATCCAGGTACAATAATCTGGATTTCTCAGGGTTGCTACAAATTGACCCATGCACCTTAGCAAAAATGGGACAAGAGTCGCTTCCTTTTCCATGCTCTGAAAGTTCAGAAATGAGAAAAGGTGGAGGATAAAAGAAAAAAAAAATGTATACACGCTTAAGTTAGGGCTAGGGAAGAGAAAATCTCATTCCCTAATTAACTCTTTCTCAACACTTCAGTACAGGAAAGAGTGTTTCCTCAGCCTTTATGCCTAGCTGAAGTAGAAGAGGTGACACAAAACTATCCACTGGCTCTGAAGAAGAGCCGATATTAGAACATTACAGAAACAATACTGTAACCCAGGAAACAGACCACAGCCTGCAGTTACGAGCCCAGAGGAGACTAGTTTTTCAAATGCAATCTATTGAGTCAGAAACATTTCCTGTCATACTGTCTCCATCCTCCAATTTGTCACCAGCATGGAATAAGTCAGTGAAAAACACCTCAACCTCACTTCTGCCTACAAAGTGACATGACACAGTAGGTGACTATCTATATACACTGTTCCACTGTAGTGGAACATAGAAAGAAGAACAAGTTTTATCTTCTAAAATACCTTTTCTCTCATGCCCCCTGGCTCAGCCTGCCTTGAAAACTGAAATTAACATGAGCCCCACAATATTTAACACCGACTTTAGATGTATGCACATTTCATCAGAGTTAAGGCAATATATCACCTAAGATGTATAATATCTTAGCTAACTAAGTTGTAGAAACAAATTTACCAGGCAAGAGGCAGACAGCACAACTCTTGAATGACTATTTAACACTGTGGAAAAAAAAATAGACGAAGGACATACCCAGAAGACAAAATTCTGCCTAAGCTGAGACAAAAGGAGGTTCACAGAATTCTAGAATCGGAATGAGCCCAAGTCATAGAATATTTTCAAGGGATCATATATGCATGGCAAACAGACACATGAAAATGCTCGCCTTGAACAGCCATCAGGAAAATGCAAATAAAGACCACAGGACACTAAAAATGGCGATCTTCAAAATACCTAAAAATATCAAATGATGGTGTTAATGTGCGGAGAAAGGTACAATTATTCACCTCAGGTAAGAATGTAAAGTGCTACAGTCATCACTAAATACAGTATGAAAATTGCTCAGAGGTCGGAGAAAAGATCTGATCGACCAATACGGCACAACCTTCCCACTCCTGAAAATTGACTCAAATTAAATGAAATTAGCATGAGAGTTAGCTGCACTCCTATGTTTATTGTACCTCAATTCAAAAGAGCTAAGATATGTGACCAACACAGATACACATCAAGAGATGGAATAAAATATTTTGTATATATAATACGGAATACTACTCAACCACACACACACACACAAAAAAAAAACCCAAACATTTCTGTCTTTCACAACAATATATACATAGCTGGAAAACATTATGGACAAATATTATGTTTTCTCTGATAATACAAAACACACAAAAATGTAGGGAAGAAATGGTCACTTTGGAATAGGACTGCTGTTTTTGGCCTATGCATATACTCTAGCGGAAATGTGATTCTGTGGGCATTTTATTTTTCACTTGTTGAATATCCTGATTACTTCCAAATTAAGCCTGTGTATATAAAGTGCGTTAAAATTAGCTCTGCCAATGCTGCCAGAAGGAAGGAAGAAAGCAGAAGAGCAAGGGAAGTGTGATCATCTTCTTAAATTATACATAGAGAATGCATAAAATATGTCCTTTATATTAATAATAATTTAAAATTTGTAACAAAATAGAAATGCACAATTACACAGACTGAGACAGAGATTGAGAAAGACAGAGTCCGAGGTCTTTCATCCTTTGGTTCGTTCCTCAGATGGTCCTACATAGTTACTCATCAGGAGCCCAAGTACTTGGTCCATCTTCCACTACCTTCTAAATTCATTAGTAAGAAGATGGAAGCAGAAGAGATGGGATTTAAACCAGAGCTCCTATATGAGATGCCAATGTCCTTAGTGGCAATTAAAATGCTACACCACATCAGTAGTGCTATCCACAGCTGAGATGATTTCATATGTTTAAGAAAGTCTTGACCCAAAACTATGTTAAATTGTTTCCTATGCGTTCCACCTTTTAAAACTCATTCTAAGTCTCTAAAGAGGCCCAATTTAGGAATTAAGTCAGGACCAGGAATGATGCCTCAGTGATTAAATCCTCATTTGAATAGACCAGGATCCTACATGGGTACTGTTCCATGTAGCTAGCTGCTCCCTTTCCCATCCAGCTCCTTGCTTGTGGCCTGGGAAAGCAATGGAAAATGGCCTAAAGCCTTGGGACCCAGTACCTGCATGGGAGACCCAGAAGATGCTCCAGGCACTTGGCTTCAAATTAGAACAGCTCTAGCTGTTGTAGCCATTTGGGGAGCACACCAGCAGATGGAAGATGTTTCTATTCCTCCTTCTCCCTGTAAATGTGCTTTCCAATAAAAATAAATATTTAAAAAGAGAAATGAATCTATCATGAATATTTCTATATTGCAAAGCTATAAGAATTCTTTATATTGGAAAGTCAGATTTACACAGAGGAGATACAAAGAGAAGAATCCTTCCTTCTCTGAACTCCTCAAGTCCCAGCAATGGCCAGAGCTGAGTTGATCTGAGGCCAGGAGCCAGGAATTTTTCAACATCTCCCATGTGTGTACAGGACCCCAAGGCTTTGGGCCATCCTTGACTGATTTCCCAGGCCACAAACAGGGAGCTGGATGGGAACTGGGATGGCTGGGATGGGAACTGGGACATAAACAGGCGCCCATATGAGATACTGGCATATGCAAGGTGAGGAACTTTAGCCACTAGGATATGCGCCAGGCCCAAGAATTCTTAACAGAGAATTAACACTAAGATATTTACACTAGGAGCTGTTGCTGTGGTATAGTGGATTAAGCTGTCAGTGCCTGCAACCTGTATCAGACAGACAATTCAAATCCCTGCTGCTTCACTTCCTATCAAGTTTCTTGCTGATATGCTTGGGAAACCAGCAGCAAAAAAAAAAAAAAAAAAAAAGGGCACATGTACCCATCTGGAAGACCACCATACGGTTGGTTCCTTGCTCCTAGCTTTGTCCTGGCTGAGCCCTGGCTATTACAACTATCTTTCAAGAAAAGCAGTGGATGGTAAATATCTCTATGCCAATCACTTTCTTCCTGTTACTCCGCATTTCAAAATCAACAAAGAAATAAACACATATGTAGTAAATGTTCCTGTAAAAGATGCAGAGCATACAAGGAAACAATACTAGATTGATGTAAGCAAGATTTGAACAATTCAACTGGACAAGAGGCAAGGGTATGTATTTACAATTGCTATGTTATTTGTTAATTTTGAAAAAATAACTAGAAGTATGAAGGTCACCTGACAACTGATAATGTATTTTGAGGTAAAACTCTAGATATAAATGTCTTCAGCAAAAAAGTTATTAAGCAGAGTCTTCAGACATTTATCAAATCAGTCAACGTGTCACTTAAAACCCATGTTCATTTTACTTCACTTTTTTCCACCGTCTTACTTTGCATATTTACTGACTGTTACACTCAGGGAGCATGTACGTTTGGAAAGGAATATGATAACCCCAGTGAACTATAGAGTGATGCTACCTAGACTTAGCTAACTAGGCGCTTATGAACTTGTATGACAGTTGTCAGAGAATATATGCATCCAAAAGAATAAATCAATGACAGCCTGTACAGAGGTCAGTTACAGCTCTTATCTACTCCATCATTAACTTGAAGGGGTCCTAGAAAGTTCACTAATTGAACACTGTTACAGATTAACTAAAGCAAAAATAGCTACCCAAATCTCAATCATAATTCAAAGAAATTTTGACAGAAATTATACATGATATACTGTAATTTAATAAGGAATAATTCTGCATTTAAAAAGAAAAAAAATCCTGCACACGTGAAAATGTGGGAGTCTTAAGAAGCCCTCAGCAATTTATATTGGTCAGTTTCAGAATCTGGTATTCAGATTTGGGCATCATATTGCTAGAACATAACAAACATCAGAAAATCCAAACAAGCCTGATCATTTAAAAAATCATGACAAGTAAAGAGTATCTGAAAATATATGGGTGAAAAAATCAAAGAAATGTAAACAGGTTGAGCAGGCTTATAAGCGCCTATCTAAATGATTAACATGCAGAAGAATACAGATGCATATTTTATGTAGCTCCTGGAGTAGAATCCGAAAAAATGGGGAGGAGAGGGGGAAATCTCAGTTCAATGTAATGAGCTTCATGGCCAGAACAGAAAGATCACTTGCATATTACTGAATGTCTTTCCTCTGAAAATGTTTAAGTAGATAAAATTACTACCTATCAAGGATATAATGATGTCAATTTTTGCACTCATTTGAAACTAAAAATTAGATCAGATGATATGTAGTTTCCTCCAAGAAGAAATGACTTTGTGATTCTATAAGTCTAGGATTTCAACATGGTAACATTTTTGAAAATATCCTACCATGAAATTTGATCAGCAAAAGAATCTTAGGGGTTTGGTTTTGGGGGTACAGATTCCGTTTGTGAATGGGCTATTGTTAATTGTCAACTAAGAGTTAATCTTTAAATGAAGCACTTCTAGAAAAATATTGAAAGTTCAGTGGTGAGAAAAAACATGATTTTCTCTAACAATATTTGACTTAAAGTTTGTAGAAATATATGAAAAAAACCACATTAAAATTCTGCATTTTCAGTTATACTACAAAGAAAATACAAAAAGAGATGACCTTCCCTATAATTTCACTCTTCTGTATCCAGAGAGTTAGCAAGCATATGCAAAATCGCATTTGCTAAACATTAGGTATTGGGCAAGAAATTCAGTAACAGGACTCCCATATTGTACTTTCAATGGAGCAAGAATATTCTGCACAAATACAAGTTATTTCTTTTAATTTAGCTATTCAGGAGAATGGGTAATTTTTATGTCTATAGTAAGTTCTGAGATCACCTGATAATTATCTAATATGATACAAGATTGGGTGTGTTGATCAAATTCTGATCTACTCTGAGATCAATGGTAACTCATGTGGAAGTGATGCAAATAGCCATGAGAAGGATATTGTGATTGAGAACTCTATTCAGTATGATAGCTTGCAGGCCTTAGCTTGCAAGTTCAACATGGCTTAGCTTGCAGCTTCAGGTCTGAGTAGACAGTACTTGGAATATACTAAGTAGATCCAATAGAAGCACTGCTGCCATACAGTATCTAACAGTACAAGGATTCCAGTCAATTTCTATCTCCTTAATGCTTTAGGGGACATTTTAATTTTCTTTTTTCCTATGACGTCAATCACTTATTATCACCAAGATGAAAATCCAGCCATTGCTAAATGGAGGAGTTTTTATAGGAGTGGGTTGTATTCATTACCAACTTTGGAGAAGGCAGAAGCACTAAAACCCAGCAGAAAGCGGACTATCTTATAGGTAAGAACATGGATATGCACTCAGACGATGTCCCAGTGCACTGTTTGTATTCATTCAATTTAAGATAGTTAAGAGTGGATGAATGAAAAAAAGTGAATGAATGAGTAGAAAAGATGAAGTAGTGATTCCTACTGCTACTATTTGTTACCAAAGAGCTATCTCCTTATGATAGTCTGATTAGTGACATCCAAGTGAGTATTTAGATAAGCAAGATCATTTACCAAGTTTTATACATTTGCTTTGTACTTATTTTAACGGAGAGAGAAAGCAATATGCACCTCAGTGATACTGATTCACTACCCAAATGATTACAATGGCTAAAAGGCAGTTGAACCAAACCTGGAAGCTGAGAACTCCAGCAAGCTCTTTCACTTGGGTGGCAGAGATCCTTACCCAGTTATTGAGCCATCATTACTGTTTCCTCAGGTGTACATTACCAGGAGTCAGCAGCCATCTAGAGGCAGGCCTTGAATTCAGGCACTCCAGAATGGGATATGGGCATTTAAAGCAATATAATGATGACTAAGCCAAATTACCTGTCTTTTACAATGAACTTTTTAAAATTTTCATATAAATAGTTCTGTAGGAGACTCTTCAAAATATTAAGATTTACCTAATATCTTTCAATATCCATTCTTTTCAGTTAGAATGCTTTATGAAAACGTTTTTTATATAGATATAGTCAAATGTAAGCTGTATGGCTAGTCATACTTCTTGAAATCTACCAGCTGGAAAAAACTTAAAAAAATAATCTGCTTGGCTTTCTGTTTAGCTTCTATCAAGTAACTTTTTATCAGCATCCATTTATGTGCTAAGAGTGATTATATCTAATTGTCTATTGAGAGTAAACACATGTAATCATATAATTACAATGTGCAGTTACGTAATTATGATGTATAATTAAGTATATACCACTGGAATGATGTTGTAAAGATCTTCAGAGAACTGTTAGATGCACATCAGTTATTAGAAGCTCTCAATGTATAATTTCAATGTGTGCATGTGCACATGTGTATAAAACCATACCTCCAAAAACTGGCGGAACATGAAATTAAAAGAAGTTTATCTTTATGCAAAACTAAATTTTAAAATTCATAGTTTTCATATCAAACAGTTTCCATAAACATTGGAGACCTATTCTTTATATGATTCCAAATATTTTATATCAAAAAGTCTTCTGTTTTTATAAAAAGAAATGTTTCTTGAGGGGCCAGTATTATGGTATAGTGGGTAAACGCATTACTAGCAATGCTGACCACCCACAGAGCTGCCAAGTCCAACTCTCAGCTGTTCTACTTCCAATCCAGCATCCTGAAAATGGCTATGAAGCAGTGCCAATTGGCCCTTGCAACCCATGTAGGAGAAATGGAAGAAGGCCTGTCCCCTGCTAACTCAGCACTGGCCACTGCATCCATATGGGTGGAATGAACCCACTAATGAAGCTCTTTCTCTGTGTATAAATCCTTCTCTCTGTAACTCTTTAAATTAAATATGCTTATAAAATGAGGATTTTTAAAAGATTTATCCACTTAAAAGTAGGAATGACCCAAAGACAAACAAGACAGGAAAGACAAAAAGACAGAGGGAAGGACCTTCTCACCACTGGTTAATTCCTGAAGTGCTCACAACAACCAGTTCTAAATACTGGGTGCAATTAACCTGTAGAAATTATTCTCTGATTTCCTCAAGATTTCAACAACAAAAGACCACATTTTAGAGCACACACTCTCTAACAAGGTCTGTATGGTGTTGAAACTGTGGAGCTGCATGGTGACTGATTTTCAAAAAATGCCAAATTTTGTGTTCATGATCTACTGTGATGATACACATTACCACAAGAACTCTAGACTTGCTATAAAAGGAAACCAGACACCCATTTCTCCAGAAAGTGATGCTGAAAGAGATCCTACTGCTGTGGAGAAAAGATCCTTCTATTGCCAAACACTTTCTGTACAAAAAAAATATATATATATTTTAGTGGACCTAAGCCCCAAGAGATGGCATAAAAGATGTTAAATTTCGACAACTCCTTTGCATGTTCCATTTCCTTTCCATTGTTTCATAAATGGAAATCATGGTAGTCGACTTTTATATTTAGGTGAAATATAGCCTTTTCACTGAATCTAAAGTAACAGGCAAAACTGATTCATCTTTGACAGGATTCTGCAAACTACATAAATTATACCATCTTGCCTCATCTGCTCCCAGCAAGGTTTTTATTACCTGCAAATGGCCAAACTCCATCGTCACAAACTTAGGGAATACATGTCAGACCAATAGCTAAGGGATGTTTGGCTCATTGCTTGCTTTCTCTGGAACTTAGGTGAATACTGATATCAATAAGATTTACAACTATCATATTGGGCCACACTGTGCTTACGCCCTGTATAGATTCACATTCCTCATCCCATATATTTAGAGCAGCAGTAATTATCAATAGGATATTGTGGTGCTTTACTGTATAATGTATAGAATTTCTTAGTGCCACAATCTCAGTGCTAACTTTAGTTCATTCTATCCAACAAAATGGAAAATACAGGTTTCCATAATTTGCTGTGCACTACATGCTAATACATAACCCACTTGCTGAGAAATTCATATTTAAGTTGTCCAATCATTATGGATCACTTAGTACTTTTCAAATTTTCACAGGTCATTCTGTTGGTAAACAATCATTTAAATAAGCACAATTGGCCATATATCTAAACTAAGTGATTTAAACCTCGACAGAATCTCACATTGTTCCTCTAACCTGCCAGTGTGACACTTTCACAATTATATTCAATTAATGTGAGCCTTTCTGAATATGTGTTCACTGTAGGGAGATAAAGCTCCTTTTCATCTAACAGCAGCAATAGTCTTGTATTGTGCAATGACACAACCCTGTCATTTCATATGGCTAATTAACCTCATCTTATTTTCTTCAAGAAGGGAAGCCAGAATGTATACAGTTAAAGTATAACATGAACTCCTAATCTAGCTTTAACCAAAGGGGCAATTCCACAGGAGACCAACCCATGAGAACAACCTGCTACATGTTTAAACTAAAGGTGTCCTGCAAGGGTCTCAGGCGTAGACCACGCTGCCAGGGAAAACAGTACAGCAATGGTATTCTCAAAAGAGAAGTACCAGAGACAGTTATTGTGAACAAGAGCATTTATTAGCAACCAGGCACAAGCATATATAAACTAGAGCCAGGGAAAATAAATCTCAGTGTAGTAACAACATTTCTATTGGATATAAGTATCTATCATATATTATAAGCCTAGCCAATCAGTACAACCATCATGTACTTTGCGAGGTGGCACTGTGTTGTCCACCATAATTGATGTAACCCAACCACATCCTGGAGTTATTACAAGATTATCACAAAATTACCACAAGATGGGTGTGGGTAGAGGTAGGCAGAGGGAGGACATGACCAAGTACCTCGAAAGTACAAAAATCACTAAAAGAGGTTGAGGGCGGAGGGAAATACCTGGAAGGCCCTGGCCTCCTGCCAACTGCATAGGTCCACGGGGTCTCAAAACAGGAGAATGGTCTCTAGCCATATGCCAAAACCAAAGTGAGGGGCATCTCAATGAAACCATGTTCCCACTTTCCTTTGCATAGGCCAAGGCAGCCAAGACCCATCCTGGCACTTGTTCTCCCACAGTGCCCCTCTCCTTGATCCCCTCCAGTGCAGGATTAGATCATTGAAAACACCTGTTAGTTTAATCTGTAGAAGGCAGTTCTGCTCATTGAAAACTAAAAATTAAAATAGGTTTTATGTCTTACCAAAGCCTCACAGGGACATTTCAAATAATAGACAAATCATTTAGTAATTCTTAAGCTCCCTGCAAAAAATACTTACACTTACCATACTGACATAAATATTTCTATCACAAGTCCAGAGAATCAATCTAGATCTATATTTAGCCCCATCATTCTTTACTGTGTTGGCCAAAGTTTGCCCAATGGGAAAAATTCACTTACACAATCAACATGTGTCAAACTACTATATAAGTTTAGATCAATTACAGATCTTTCTAAGCACAGGTTTTAAATCACAGTGTCTTCAATGTGCCCCAAGATTATCCATTTCTAATATGTGTTCCAGTGATATTAATGATACTTGTCTACTGACACAATTTTCCTATAAAGCTTGACTATTTTCCAATGTGATTCTTCCTGTATACATTATCACCAAATGTATATGAGAGGTTCTTGGTGTGTGTGACATACATTTTGTCACAGTTACTATGACAAGGTGTTACATGTTTGTTCATTTTGACCATCCAATCCATCTGTTGGGCTTTTGGTAAATTAGTTTTATAGCTACCTCATGACAAATAATGTTCAACACCTCTTTTGGATGCTGATTACTACCTTTTTGTATTTTTTAGTGAATTGTCTAAATTCTATGCTCATTCAGAGGGATAATTTAATTACTGATGTAAGACACTTTGAATTTTATGAAACTTTCTTCAGAAGAATCTGCTTTAAAAGTATTTTCCTAGGGGCTTGGCGTGATGGCAAGTGCCCGGGATCCCATATGGGCGCCAGTTCTATCCCGGCAGCCCCGCTTCCCATCCAGCTCCCTGCCTGTGGCCTGGGAAAGCAGTTGAGGACAGCCCAAAACCTTGGGAACCTGTGTCCACGTGGGAGGCCCGGAAGAGGCTCCTGGCTTCGGATTGGCTCAGCTCCAGCCATTGCGGCGCCTGGGGATTGAATCATGGGACAGAAGAACTTCCTCTCTGTCTGTCTCTCCTCTCTGTATATCCGCCTTTCCAATAAAAATAAATCTTAAAAAAATAAAAAAGTATTTTCCTTCTGTCTACAGAATGTCTCTTTATTTCCTTAATGCCATTCAAAATGCACAAGATTTTAATGATGACATCTAGTTTAAAAAAAAATTCAAACATCATTAGCTAAGAAAAGGTCTATTCATACGAAGCCAAAAGTAGTTATACTATACTAGGCATGTTATTACTTAGGGCTTACCTTTTAAGTCTAGTATTTTTTCAAATATATTTTTCCCAATGAAATCAGCTATGCATATATTAACTCATCACCAACTTTTCAGCTTTATTGAAGTGCAACTGATATAAACACTATAAACCAAAGGCACATATGATGTCAAAGGTGTGTATGATGATTTGCAATGACAATAATTACTAAATGGTTACTACAATGCAGGTTACTAAAATCAATAAAATTAATGTGCATCACATCATATTTACTTTTTCGTTGTATGTGTACTGAGAAGAAAATGACTAGCACTAATTTTTAAAGACACTATTCCCAATCCATTATCTTTGCAATTTGTTGAAAATCAGAGGAATATATGTGTGTAGATTTCCTACTTGATTACAGTTACCTTCACTTATCTAGATGTGTATTAGTCTGACAATATCACACTAACTTGATTACATTTAGATTATGCTTTCAAATCAAGAACTACAAGCTTTGGAATTTCTTATTTTGAAACTGTGTCAGTTCTTTCAAATCCATTATTTTGCCAAGTATTTTAGAGTAACTTTGGTATTACCTCTAAAATAATCTAAAATATTAATTGTGTTGGTATTGAATCAATAAATCAATGTGTAAAGAAATAACAGCTTAGGGCCCAGCGTGGTGGCCTAGCAGCTAAAGTCCTCTCCTTGAACACGCCAGCATCCCATATGCACACCAGTTCTAATCCCAGCAGCAACACTTCCCATCCAGCTCCCTACCTATGGCCTGGGAAAGGAGTCGAGGACAGCCCAAAGCCTTGGGACCCTTCACCCATGTGAGAGAACTGGAGGAAGTTCCTGGCTCCTGACTTCGGATAAGCACAGCACAGCACAGGTTATCCACTTGGGGAATGAATCATAGGACAGAAGATCTTCCTCTCTGTCTCTCATCTTCTCTGTATATCTGACTTTGGAAAACAGCACACAACACAATCTGTTTAAATTCTCTTTGTTACTTTAGCAATTAGTACTTTTTTGCCATGAAGGCTTCACCTTGGTAAACATATATCTAATTAACATTTTTTTTTAGAAGTGATGGGGCAAGCACACAAGTCTGGCTCCCCCATTAGAATTCCCAAAAGCAGTCTACTCCAGGACCTTTGCATTACATTTCAATAGATATTTTGCATCTGGCAGCCATTGATAAGATCAGACCTAACCTTACTGCATTTCCTCCTATCATCCCAGGGGGCAAAACCCATCAAGTATGAAAGTGCCTAAGAAAAGTTATTGTAGCCTGTGCCCATGTCCCCATGTATCAGAACACCCTCACCTCTCAGAACATTCCAAGACCTTAAAATCTATAAAGTCTATAATTAGACTAACCAGTTGAAAAATTGGGCTTAGCCATGTGCTTCTTATAAGTCTGTACACTGGTAACTAGTTACTGCTCTGGATTTATTTCTTAAAGTCTAATTTGGCTGTGAGTCTAATCCCCATCTCTTCTTTGGCCTGCATATCCTTCCCAACAAGGACAGTGGTAAGGTACTATCTAATGTGGTACAGATTTTGTTTCATTTCTGTAACTGAATATGAAGTTTGAACATCACTATACAATTGGCATGTCACTTGGTACACAATTTGTATTTTTAAATATAGTTTTATTTTGAATTTTGAATTATGTGGTACAATTTTATATAGGCTGGGATTTCCCCCAAAATTCCCACCCCCTGACAGATTTTCCCCATTTTACTACAATGGTACAGTCTTTCATATGGAATCATAATTCTATCAGTCTCTTATTTAAGGCTACACAATTTGTTTATTGGCATTATTATATAGTAAAGTCATTTTTAGAGGCGATAAACTTTGGCAAATTTCAGGGCTTTTCCATGGAAGCAAATGCATCAAATAGCTGTTATTAATTTTTTATGTCAAAACTCTCAGGTTCTTACTGGCTTGGCTACCTAGGCTAATACTGAATAGGAAAGCTGACAGTAAATACAACATGTTTGACCTAAAGAAAAACTATTCAGAATTTAACCATTAAGTATGATATTAGCTTAGGTTTCTTTGTTAGAGCTGTCTTCATTTCTAAGAGATTCTATTTGGTAAAAGACTATTATTGTGAATAGAAACTTATTTCATTGTATTTGTTAAGAAAAATATTTTTTTCATTTTTCATCTGTGACTTTAAAGAAATCCATTGAGAGATTTTGAAATATGGAACAAAAGTTGCATCCCAAAGATAAACTCCACTCCACTTGGTCAAAATATATATTACTGTATATTGATGAACTTGATTTATTGTTTGTATCAGTCTTGTTTCTATGATTATGTCAGCTACTGATACATAATTTTCATAATATATTTCTCCCTCTTTCAGTATTTAAACTAATGGTGACAATATAAAATGAGCTGGGTGTAGTATTTTCTATTTGGGATTGAGGTATTTTTTCTTGGCAGATTTTTCAGGATCTTATAAATAGGTATACAGTCAGGTGCTATTTATTTTTTAGTGAGTATTATTTGTTTCTTTCAAAGAATAGGAATACATCACTTTCAACTAAGCTGGCACTTTGTGTAAAATTAACTGCATTATTCATTTAACATATTTGAATGTCTATAGCATCTTAGGTAAAGTTTTGTTACTGATAAATAATTTGTGTCTTCTCATTTTGTCTGGATTACCCTGACTAAAGGTTTAGTAAGTTTAGCATTTAGTTTTAATTGATTTTTCCTACCTTTTTTTTTTAGCTTTAGTTGTTCTCTTCAATCATTATTTTCTTTAAAAATGTTTTTTCTTATAATAATTTCTAAAACCCAAAGATTGTATCATTGGTTGGAAAAAATTTCTACTTAAAAAAAAACTATTATCACACAATGTTATGACACTTCCTGTGAGACATGACTTAGCATTTTTCCTCCATCACAAAAGGAGACCTATTTCTGATATCCTCATTCCTCCTGGATATTCATTGGTCACTCATGGAAAGAGTTTACAAATGTACGAAAACAGGACCCAGTGTGGAAGCCTAGCAGCTAAAACCCTCACCTTGCATGCACCAGGATCCCATATGGGTGCCTGTTCTAATCCCAGCAGCCCCACTTTACTTCCAGCTCCATGCTTATGGCCTGCAAAAACAGCAGATGACAGCCCAAAGCCTTAGGACCCTGCACACACATGGGAGACCCAGAAGAAGCTCCTGTCTCCTGGCTTCAGATCAGCTCAGCTCCAGCCGTTGCAGTTCTTGGGGAGTGAATCAGTGGGTGGAAACTCTGTTTCTTCTCCTCCCTGTATCTGACTTTCCAATAAAAATAAATCGATCTTAAAAAAAAAAAAAACCCACAAGTATGGAAACTATTATTTTATCTAAGAATTTCAAGTATTCTACTCTTTCACAGTAGCCCATAAAAGGCTTTTCCTAAGCTCTTCCGGTTTTTGCTAATTTTATTTATTCTACTCAGTTGTATGGTATCCCACATGTTTTCCACAGTGATTTAATACTTCCATTCTGTTTCACCTTTTTCTCCTTTGAATACACTTCCTTAAATTTCATGTTATTACGCTTTTGATAAACCTCAATGATCTGATGAATGGATTCAAGTAAATTCATGATTTAGTAACTTATCTTTTTTTCTGCTTATTTGTTTTTAGGTTGCAAGCAAATCTGTGGTTTTCTACTTTCTGAACATAAGCAAATTGTTTCATAGTAGATTCATCATAAATAAGGAAACCCTCAGTCTTCGAAGCAAATATTCGCAAATACCGAAATGTCATAACTACCAATAAGAGAACGTAATGATTCACATTTGATTGAGTTCTGCATTAATTAAATCATTTTTGCTAAGATCTCTCTCTATACGAACATTTCATCTTAGTTCAGATATCTGCGTGGATTTCCTACTACAAGTTAATTTAAGATGCATTTTTGAAAATGACTATTCTCTGATAAGCTCACTATCTTCGCACAAGAAGAAGTTAGGAGAGCTACCTCTTTTGCATGGAAAATTGTGAATTTTTTGACCAAATATAAAGCATCAAATGTAATCATGTCTTTCCCTGGCACATAGCCTGGAGGCTAATTTCCTTGCCTTGCATGCGCTAGAATCACTGATGGGCATTGGTTTGTGTCCCAGCTGCTCCACTACCTGTCTAGCTCCCGGCTTGTGGCCTGGGAAAGCAGCAAAGGACAGCCCAAAGCCTTGGGACCCTGCACCCACACAGGAGACCCAGAAGAGGCTCCTGGTTCCTGGCTTTGGATCGGCTCTGCCCGAGCCTGTTCAGCCACATGCTGAGTGAATCAGCAGGTGGAAGATTTTACTCTGTCTCTCCTTTAGTCTGTAAATTCGATTTTTCAATAAAAATAAATAAATGTTTAAAAAAACTAATTATATCCTTGGTTCAAACTAGCTTTTCTATTACTGCAGGGGATATAAACACTACACTTCAATGTATTTCCATGATAATGTTTTGATGTTGGATTATATATGCCGACCTGGGGATTGACAAATATACTTTCGGTATGGATACTCTGAATTTGTAAGAATGATTATAGCTTCTGATTTAATTCCATCCAAAGAAATTCTTATAATTGTTTTCCCATGTAACTTTCTTCACAGATGTTCTAGAGATATGAAGCATTGATCACATGTTGCCCAGGCCTTTGAGAGTAAAAGCTGTTCTATTCAAATATTTTTGAGTTTCACTTAACAACGCCATGGTTTGCTCAAGCTCTTTCAGTCACACCAGCTCAGTTAGGCTCCACTTTTGAATTTAAAACTGGGTCATGGGATGAAAGTACAGACAGTATGACCTACTTAGTTTATCAATATGAATATGTTCTGTTCCTTGCCTAACCCCCACTGAATTTCTCCCAAACTTAGTAATATTTTTAAAAGATTAAATCACTACCATTATGGCTTTGCCAGCTAAATAAATTTACAAATACGAATCATTGATCTGTGATCATGAATATTTTTACTCAAAACAAAATTCATGCATACTCTCCAAACACAGGAATCATCCACAGAATGCTCTGCTCTCAGTAATCTCATATTACTAATTTTAAATGTAACATGAAGCATGATCCTTCCCTGAAGTAGTGTATGCAATTATAAAAAAAGAAAATGAGACCTATAGACAGGAACATAAAAGCATAAAACATAATTACCACCACACTGTCATGATAGCAAGTGTTTTGAGGATCCAAACATTTATATAATACTCTAGGGACAATTCTGATACAGTACATGACCAAATCTGGTCTTTAGATCTATTTTGTTTAGTAAAACAATGTCCTTTTTATGTATAGCATTATTGTTTTGATTGTATTCTACCTTTTTCAATTTTTCCAATTCTCTAAAGCATGCATGTTTACTGATTACATAAATGAATTTCCAAGGTTTACCAAATGTTAACGTCATATCATTGGCCCTGACGAATTCATGAGCTCACATGCATTTTCCTTCCCTTTGTCCTTTCCTTCTTTTCCCCTTCCTTCTCCACCCTTCCCTCTCCCTTTCCCCCTCTTCATCTCCCTGTTTCCCCCACCTACTTTCCTTCCCCTTTATTCATCCCTTATTACTTTGAAGCAAATTGGAGTCATAATAAACATTTTACCTGAAAATCTACAGTGTACATCTACCAAGAACATACAAGGACAGTCTTTGGAAACTAACACTTACATTATTTGAAGTTAATATTAAAGAAATCTCAAAAAGAAAATTGTTAGTGACTGTACCAATCAATTCAGACACAAAAGATGATAGTAAATATTGACCAATTAATTGAATCTATTTCAGACTATTTGGCATTAGCAAAGATCAAGTTTATTTTCTAAACATGAACCTAGAAAATTGGGCAATTGTTTCTATGTGTTTGCCATGCAACAGCATAAACCTGAAATTACTAAGGAAGAAAAACACAATATGCTCAATAAGAGTGCCATGGTTCAACTTAGAGAAAACTTTCTTCAAGATTATACAGAGAATCCTACACAGCCATTTAAAAGAATGAAATTCTACCATTGCAGCAAGATGGTCCCAACTAGAGACCATTATGCTCAGTGAAATAAGCCAATCCCAAAGGACAAATATCATATACTCCCTCTGATACAAGGCAACTTTCATTTAAAATATAAGATTAATAGATGTATAGGTAAACATGTCTATTCATATATTCATCTAGAGGAACTATATAATGGAGACAAGCATAACGAGAAGTGAAAATACATGGCATTAGGCATCTCTACTCCTGAATAAAAGATGGGTTCCCAATGAAACTGTTAAATACGTCTTGACAATAGGATGCTGGGCTTTCTACCATTGTCTATACCTACAATGCCAGGATACACTCTAATAGTAAAATTATGGACTTATGACTGTTTTTGATAGGCTATACTAATGTAATGGTATGGGGAAAACAGTGTGTGGGAGACGGGAACTCAGGAGTGAGGGAGGGGAAATCCTTGAGCCTATGGAACTGTATCACTGAAAAGCTTATGCAGAGACTGATGATGTTCCTTTTTAAAGAGGCAGAGATCAGAGTCCAAAGCAACTAGTAATGCTCAAAGAGGAAAGTCAGAATATTCTATGCAAGAGGGAATTAAGCAAGAAATTTCCTAAGTCCATGGAGGTATCTCTTTTAAATTATAATGCAAACTTATACAAGAGTAGATGATAAATGACCAGAAAAATGGGAAACTTAGAAATTTTCAGAGCTTGATTAAGTTTGGAATCATTTGAGTGCCAATTAGCAGAAGCAAGTAAACCTTTAATCAGAGGGATGTCCAGGGAGATAGTACAGTACAAGTGGTTCTGGAATAAAGGCTGACTGGGACTTCCTGTAATATTAGACAAGATCATTCTATACTGTTTATGACTATACTTATATAAATGTGATAACATAAAATACTAACAGAATAAATTAATTTTATCATTCACATACAGGAAATAATGCACAATAGAAACTCAGGATTCATAGCAGGCCAGTTCCAGTAAGCATAGGAAAGCCATCAATGGAAGATGGAGTCTCATCTCTGTATGTTCCATGTCATACTGTGACTGAGAAAACTCAAACAAGGTCTCTACTGTGATTTTATGCTTCAAGAGTTAACCTGGACCATACTATTGTAATAATATAGGGGAAATCAGTAGAGGAGGGGATAGGATTAAGGGAGGGGAGAAAGGAAATCTCAGAGCCTATGGAACTGTATCATAAAATAATAAACTAAACAACTTAAAATAAATAGAAATGAAGCTGCTCAGACCTTGGGAAAAAAAAAAAAGTAACCTGGATCACAGGGCAAGTGTGTCATGGGAATCTCTGTTCTAGCAACAGAGGCCACATTGTTCTGGATCACTTCAAATTATTACACAATATTTTATAGTATTAGAAAAAATACGTGGGGAATAAATGAGTTGAGTCAGGTCAATGTCATTTAGTACTTGGTCCAGAATCCAAGAATATATAAAACAGGCATTTAGAGGACCAAACTGTCCTTAAAGTAACTGATTAATAACCAAGACAGAATCCTATTCTTTCCCAGCACTGTGACATAGTGGGGCTAATCTTTACCTTAGGCTCCAATATCCCATATGGATGCCAGTTTGAGACCCACATGCTGCACTTCTTATCCAGCTCTCCGTTTATATGCCTGGAAAAGTAGTGCAGGATAGTCAACTTGTTTGGGCAGTTAAATTAGGAAAGAATATACCTCAGTAAAATAAATGCCAAATTTAACAAATCCACTTTTTATAACATTTTCTATAGTGAAAAGTTGAAATTTTTCTTCCTAGATAAGGAACATGCCAAGGACACAACTTTATCCACTTGACTCAACATAGAACTGCAAACTAGCCAAAGGAACCAAGAAAAAGAAAGGAGGAGGTGTTGGTAATGTGGCAAAGCTTACACAGCCAGCATCTTAGAAGGGTACCAGTTGATTCAGTTCTGCTTATGACCTGGGGAAGCAAAGGAGAATTGCTTACTTGCTTGGGTCCCTGCCCCTATGTGTAAAACTTGAAAGAAGCAAGAGTTGTTCACAAAGTAGGTAAGACACTTCCTGTGAAACCACTGTCTTCCCAGAATGTTGGTTTCAGTACTAGCTACTCTGCTTCCAATCCACTCTTGTGTACACACACACACACACACACAATTATAATGGAAACAGTGATTTCTATGCTGGGTGGGTAGGTGGGACTATAGCTAGGAATTAAATGTTGAAGATAGAGAGTAATGGTTAATAAAACACAGTACAAATAAAAATAGGATAACTATATCTCACAATGCACTATAATGTTCTATACAAAGAAATGGAAAAGATTGGGTTAGACATTGTGGCATACTGGGTTAAGCCACCACCTGCATTCTTATCATTCCATTAGGTACTGGCTAATGTCCTGGTTGCTTTGCTTTCAACACAGCTCCCTCTTTGCTCTTAATATTTTCAATAATACACAAAATAAGAGTATTATAAATGAACATCCTTATCTCTTCCAGATCTGAGGAACTTGCTTTTATATTTTCCCCATTAACTGTTAATATTTCCTATTAACTGTTGGTTAATGATTTCCATAAATGATCCTTCTGTACCTAATTTGTTCAGGGTTTTTATCATAAAGGGGTGTTGGATCTTGTGAGATGCTTTCTCACCATCTGTTTCAATTATCATATGGTTTTGGTTCTTCATTTTATTGATGTGATTTGATTGATTTGAGAATGCTACATCACCCTTGCATCTCGGGTATTAAATGCCACTACATCGTGATGTTACTTTGAAACAGAGTTGGTAGTGCATGAGTGGGTATGCAATTCTTCTGAGATACCACAAATCTTCAGCTGTTTGATAGGACCACTGATTATCTATAATACTGCTTGTAAAAGTCCTTGAATTTCTACATTTGTGCTCTGTGAAACTTTGTTTCGAGATGAACTTCAATGCAAGTTCTATATATTTCAATACAATACTTCTCACAATTCAATCACGTGAGCATTCAAAAACATAAGGTTAATGCTCTGCAACGAGGCTTTGCACTATTCTTTCCTCAAAAAAAAAAAAAAAAAAAAGGTTGACTCAGGCCAAGAAATTAAATAACTTCACAATCAGTATCTTTTTAGTTTCCCTTATTTTTTCTTTTTATTATTGGAAAGCAAGTAGCAGATTTTTGATAAGCAAGTAGCAGATTTTGCATGTGTATAGGCTTACTCACTCACACTGGGTCCATGAGGGCATCTGTTCACAGTAGGCAATAAACCATCAATTTTGTATGCAAACAATTTATGATGCAACTAAACTCAGCCACAAATTAAATTGATGTTTGTATGTATATGTGTCAGAAACACCTTAAACCTCTAAGTTATAGCAAAATTTTAAAAACTCCCTAAGGGTAATCAAGAAAAAGCAATTTTACATAATAAGTTATTCAAACATAAATCAATTTATCTTGCTTTTTTATAAACAAAGTTTTTAAACAAAAATTACACATGTTTTTCTTTAAAATTCATGACTTGCTATTTCAGAGCAATCCTGATCTTCAATCAAAAAAATTGATCACAAGGTATTCTTCCCAGTCTTACCTCTCTTGGGTAATCAAGTGAAACAACTAAAATTTTTTTAAAAGTAGAGTGAAGAAATAAAAAATATAGAAATTTTTACAGAGAAGGTGGAAATAAATGCAGATCCAATGAATGAAGTGGGTCAGAAGAAAGAGGAGAGAGAAAGAAGCAGAGGTTTCATGGAAAAGAAATGAAGGTATATCATCAAGATGGAAGAATAGGAGTTTTATACCATGAAATATGCACTAAGCACCTCTTTTGGCCATGGCCCTCAAGTTAGAGTACTTTCGTGAGAGTCTGAGAGTCCAGTGGAAAAATTCCAGCACAACATAGGAACAAGCATTCAATGCATCACTGACTGGGGCAAGAATCACAAAGTGACATAGACCATATCTCATCGAGCCCAAGCAGTCCAATTCAGTTCCAAGAGATTCCTCTTGCCTATAGTTCTCCCTGCAAGGTGAGTAAGTAACTCGATTTTCCTGGTTGGATACCGCCCCCAAAGAACCACTTCTTAGTTACCTTTTCTAGAATAATGAAGAATGAACATAACTGAGTGACTGCAAAAGGCTAGGAGCACATCCAGACAGATAGAAGCTCATAGTAATCAAGGCTCAAACTTCAGCAAGCCTGGATGTCTTATTCTTTTACTCTTCAAGGGGAAGAATTTGGATACCTTATTTATGGCCACTACCAACTTTCACACAAGGGCACTCCATTTTCTGCATACCTCATCTGATGGCTGTTGGCTTCCTGTGGACCTTACTTAGATTGTGAGTGAGAGACTTTGCAATGGGATCTTGAGCATGGCAAGTCTACTGGGTCAATTGTATAGGATTGGGATAAAGTATGGTTGGACACTTCCCTAGGAAGGCTCTCAATATCCAGAAACGAAAGATCGATACTATAACACTACATAAACACAAAAGGGTCATAAGAAACAAATGTTCAGGTAACTACACCAGAAAATCTAAATTTATGTAATTTAACTGATGAGGGGAAAAAAAATATGCATTCTTGAAACGGCTGACACTATGGACCAAAATCCACTAAGAAAGCTTAATTCTTTCAGAGATAAATATGTTTATAACCAGAGAAATGGAAAGCAAATAGAAGCACCTTGATTGGCTAAAGTTGAACATTTGTCTTATTTGGACATTTTTGGTAGCCTTTAGGCTTTGATTGGCAGAAGGTCCAACAATGTTGGAATTGGCTGAGTCACCCCTATCAATGGTAGAGTATAATTCAAAGACCCAGTACCACAGCACAGAGGGTGAAGTTGCCATTTGTGATGCCAGAATTCCATATCTGAAGGCTGCTTCATATTTTGGTTGCCCTGGTTTTCATCCAGCACCTGTAAATGCACATGACAAAGCAGCAAAAATGGCCCAAGTACTGGAGGCTCTTACACACCTGTGAGAGATCCAGAGAGAATTTAGTTTTCTGATTTTGTTGTTCATCGACTGAAGTCACAAGAATGTCCCTGTGGACATTTGAGGGTGAACCAGTAAATAAAAAAAAAAATTGTCTCTGTCACTCTGCTTTTCAAATTAGAAAAAAAAATCTTAAAAAATGTTTATTTTCTAATTAGGCTGCAATTAGTTTGTTTACATGTTACTTTTATTACTGTTTGCTAATTAAACAGGCAGCATTAGGCCAAACAGCATAAACTCTCAGTATTATGAACAATGAAATGGTAACAAATAGATAACCTAGAAGAAATGTATAGATTCCCAATATTTAAGAGGAAAGAATTCTCCCAAACTCACATTACAAAATCAGTATTGCTCAGATACCAAGAACAGATAATGACAACAGACCAATATTGTGGCATAGTGTGTGAAGCTGTTGCCCGTGGTAATATTTTCCCATATCCTAGAGCCTGCTTAAATCCTAGCTAATGTACTTCTGCTTCAGCTCCCTGCAAACATGTCTGGCAAAGCAAGAACCTGCCACCCACATGGAAAACTTGGATGAAATTCCAGCCTCTTAGCTTTGACCTGGCCTGACCAAGACCTGGCCATTGCAACTGAATGAGGAGTGAACCAGCAGATAAAAGCCATCTTTCGCTCTCTGTAGGTCCGTCAATATGCCTCTCTGTAATTCTGCCTTCCAAACAACTCTTTTAAAAATGAAAAGGAAAGAAAGTTACAGCCTAATAACCAACATACCATAAATGTTTGAGCAAAGAACTATGAAATTTAGTTAAGTAGCACTATAACTAATTAATTTCATCATAGGGAAATTTAATGCAAGAAATAAAACAGTGGTCAACATAAGCAAATCAATAAATGTAATATATCGTGCTAAGAGAATAAGGGATAAAATCACATGATTGGGCATGGCATGGAAGCCTTGTGGCTAAAGTGCTTGCCTTGCATGTGCTGGGATCCCAAATGGGTGCTAGTTTGTGTTCCAGAGGCTGGGCTTCCCACCCAGCTCCCTGCTTGTGGCCTGGAAAAGCAGCAAAGGACAGCCCAAAGCCTTGGGACCCTGCACATACATGGGAGACCAGGAAGAAGCTCCTGGTTCCTGGCTTTAGATCAGCTCAGCTCTGGCCATTTTGGCCACCTGGGGAGTGAAATCAGTGGACAGAAGATTTCTGTCTTTGTCTCTCCTCCTCTCTGAACATCCGACTTTCCCTTTAAATCACACGATCATTGGAAACTCATGAAAAATAAGACAAAATAACCTCCAAATATGAAAAAGTTATCACAGACACATAAAGGGGTGGGATTTGATGCCCACATCCTGTAGCGAAGTGCCTGTGTGAGCTCCACATGCGTCTTCATCTGCTACGCACTCTGAAAGGCAGCAAATTATGGTTCATGTGCTTGTATCCTTACCCTCCACGTGAGAGAACCAGAATTCCTGCTAGATTCCTAGGTTTTAACTGGCCCAGTCAGAGTTATTGTGAGCATTTGAGGAAGGAATTAATTTAAAAATATACATCAACAGTACAGTGTGAAATAACCTAATGCCTGTTATATCAGGATCATCCTTAGTATCAAAACATCAAAATACAACAAAAAAAGAGACAAAAACATGGAAGAAAGAGATCCTTCATATCCAGACAGTGAAACTCAAATGGAAACTATCATTAAGAAAAACAAGATGGAATTCCCCAGAGTTCCCAAATGATCCAGGAATGACACTTGAGTACCTATGCAAAAGAAATGAAATCAGGAACTGGAAGACTTATTCTCTCACTCATGTTCATGCCATCATTATTTATAACAGCCAAAATGTAAAAACAACCAAAGTGTCTGTTAGTAGAGAACTGGTTAAACATAATGTGTTATCATTACATGCCAAATATTTTTGCAGTCTTCAAAAATAAATATGCACCATTTACAACAACATGAATGAATTTCAGGCAACGTAATGCTAAAGCAGATAAAGCAGAAACAGAAAAATACTGACTGATATCACTTACACATGAAATGTGAAACATAAAAATGTTGAATTCATAAAAATATACAGACTGGGGAATACCAGGAACTGGGGAAGCAGAAAATAGAAAAATGTTCATCAATTCAGTTGTATTATTAGAAAAAATATGAAAAGCTAATGACCACAATGGTTAAAATAGCTTATGAGATAGTATATGCTTGAAATTTGTTAACAATAATCCTTTTTATAAAGCACAGTTTTTAAATTTAATTTTATATTAGATTCCATAAGGTCTGGGATTTTCCTACACCCGCCCCAAATTCCCACCCCAACTGATTTCCTCATATTATTACAATTATATAGTCCTTCATAAGCAGTCATAAGTCTATCAGTCTGTTATTTAAATGTGCTGACACTGCTGTTACAGACAATGTCAGACAGTTCAGCATCCTATTGTCAAGATACATTCAACGGTTTCATTGTGAGTCCATCTTTGATGTGGAAGTAAATATGCATGCTGCATTGTACCTTCACATCTGAATATGATAGTCTCCATTATGCCATCACGATACATTCCCTTAAAAGAGACGCCATGAAACAAAGTCAACAACGGGGATGAAGTGAAAAAAAAAAATTACAGCAGCATGGAGTCAAAAAAACATGACACTGAATAACCAACACCTGGTTGAATAAATGAAAAAGAAAACACAAAAGCCTCTAGGGTAAAATGAAGTCACTGTGTGATCCAAAAGGCAGTGAAGAATTTGACAAGAAAAAAGAAACTATTTGGAAGAAAACTGAAACTAAAGCTTCAGGCCTGGAGCAATACCCTAGTGGCAAAAGTCTTCATTTGGCATGTGCCAGGATCCCATATGTGTGCTGGTTCTAATTCTGAAGGCCCCGCTTACCATCCAATTCCCTGTTTCATGCCTGGGAAAGCAGTCGAGGACAACCCAAAGCCTCGGGACCCTGCGCCTACGTGGGAGACCTGGATGATGATCTGGGCTCCTGGCTTTGGATCAGCTCAGCTCTGGGAATTGTGGCCACTTGGGGAGTAAATCAATGATTTAAAAATCTTCCTCTCTGTCTAGACACATGCACTATAACAACAGTATGCAAAGGGTTACTGATCTTACAATTTGCATGAAGGCTGCCTTATATCAGAGAGAACATACAGTATTTTTCTATTGGGGATTGGCTCATTTCACTGAGCATAATGGTCTCTAGTTGGGACCAGCTAGATACAAATGGTATAATTTCATTCTTTTTAATGGCTGAGTAGTCCATGGAGTAGAGGTACCTCTGTTTCTTTAACCATTCCTCCCTGGACGGACACCTAGATTGTTTCTATATCTCTAGAAATTGTAGCATGTGCTGCTGTAAATATAGGATTACAGATCCCCTTTGGGCATATTCCTAGTAGCAGGACACCCGGGTCATATGACGGGTTTGTTTGCAGTTCTCCAAGCAACCTCCATACTGATTTCCATAGTGGTTGTGCTAGCCTGCACTCCCACCAGCAGTGAAGGAGGGTACCTTTCTCCCCACATCCATACCAGCAGGTGTTGTTAGTAGCATTCTTAATACAGGCCAATCTCACTGGAGTTAGGTGGAACCTCAATCCTAACCCTAACCCTGACAATAATTCTTAAGTGCTCTCAACTCCCCCCCAAAGCTATTTAAATCAGGTGATATAATAATTAGCTCTATTGTGATACTAGCATAGATATATGTGTATTTGTGTGTGTATGTGTATATATATATCATGCTTAATAGCTCAAATATATACTTTATTTTTCACACTTCAATAAAGCTAAGAGTATGAAAGATAAACAGGCCACAAATGAAGAGAAATCAAAGTAATGAAAAAAGAAAAAATGAGAGACTAGTAGAGGGGAAATATACAGAAATCCAAATATTAGTGAAAACAAACGCAATGTACACTGCACAACTCCAAACCAAATTACTTTCTTTTTGTTTTGTTTTGTTTTGTTTTGTTTTATGATATGGTTCCATAGGATCTGGGATTTCCCATTAGTTCCCCTAATTCTTTCCTCCCACTGGTTTCCCCTACATTATTACAATAGTAGAATCCTTCAAAAACAGTCACAAGTCCATCATTCTGCTACTTAACTGTATCCTGATATTGTAGTAATTACTTCCAAATCAAAGATGGACTCCCAATGAACGTGTTAAATACATGTTGACACCAAATGACTTTCAACAACCTTCCCATATCACGAAACATTTATCTGAAAAACACACTTCCCACAGCTAGAGCCCTGTGAAAGAACACCAAACTCACTACTAAATGCACACTTTAAACTGGCAGGACCTTGTGATAACAAAAAATAAGTAACTTGTCAGGTAATCAAGAGATTGAAATAATGACTGTCACAGTCTGAGCTCACAACTTATGATACTTAAGAGTAACAAAAAAATCACAAATAGCATATACCTTTTGAAATAAAATATCGCATGTCAAATAAAAGTACTGATGAAATAAGGAATAAAAAAAAATTTGAAAATTTTCCCTCCAGAAGTGTTTCAATTGGTGAAAGGACAGAAATAAGAATGAGTTTTAACTTCATTTGTCTTTTCATATAAGGTCTTAAATTGTATTTAAAAAACCCAAATTAACAATTTAAAAACTGAAATTCTGAAAACGAAATAGTTATAATTGTCCTTCCAATGGTGATTTTATCCTTTTGCAAATTAACTCACAGTAAGTTTTTTTTAAATATACATTTAAATGTTAGTTTACAGATCATTAACTCCTTTGCAAAGAGAGAGTATTAAACATTAGAACCACTATCCTCCAAAGAGCAATTCAAAATGAGGAAAAACCATTGTAGAAATTAATGAAAAACCAAAATTGGATTTAGCAAAAATGTAGTCGCAAATGTCCAATTTAAAAATCTTATATTTAAAGAAATGAAAGAAGCTGTGTTATGATTAATAAGTAAAAGAGGATTGTGGGAAATAAAGAAGGAAAAGAAATAATGATGAAAAGCCACATTTCTAAGGAACTTGAGAGGTTGGTATTCCTTTTCTTGATCTGAGGCACTTTATCACTTCAATGACAATAAAATATCTTAACCATATTAATACTTCAGATAAGTGAGCTTTAGTGAATGAGGAAATAATTTTTAAAAAGTTCAAGTCATACTACAAAATAGAATCAGTCCATCGTAACATATATTTGTTAAATGCCATTTGTCAGAAGTTTGGGTCATCTGATAAAGCCATAACTACTATCAGGAAAAAAATATTCTTCATGAGATACAATCTACTTCATATGGGCAAAGTGACTACACGTTGACTCTCTTTTCCTGGAAATTTCCTATTTTTGCCAGGGTGCAGGAAAAGAGACTTTAAGGTCAAATCATGCAAAATATCTAAGTGTAGAGGGGACTCAGGTCACATGGTATTAGATTGATAGAATAATGTTCATTGAATAAATCATTTTTCTTTACTTCCCTGAATCCATTGCAAAATAATCATTTATATAGCAATCTACACTAACTGTTAGTATATCTTTTCAAAACAGATTCATATAGGGGCCATAGTTCTAGTGCAGCCTGTAAAGCGGCCTCCTGCATGCCTGCATCCCATATGGATGCTGGTTCATTTCCCATCTGCACTTTAAGCTAATGGCTTAGGAAATGTACTGGAAAATGGTTTAATTGTATGGGCACATTTCACTCACATGGTAGACCCAGATGCAACACCTGGCTTCTGCATGGCTCAGGCCTGGTCATTGCATCCACTTGGGGAGTGAATCAATGGAAAGAAGAACTCTATCCCTCTGTAACACTTTCAAATCAATATCCTTTAAAAAGATTTATGCAGTCAGGTGCTCTCAATATCAAGTGGTGATTTTTATAAAACATTACTGTATTGACTCTGCCTCCTTCCCTGCACTAGTTTTCCTTCCTTCCCCCTCCCGGAAACTGCACTTTCTAAAAACGTTAGCTTCAGATTTTTTCAGAGGAACCTAGCTTAAGTCATGGACCCACAAAATGCTAACTCATTCTTTGAAATTCAATATATGTATTTAGAAAGCACAAAATGGGAAGGATTAACCCTATTATCCCCATTATCCATTCCCCATTGCTAAGGTCATTTGAAAACATAAATTCCAAGCCTGCCATATCTTACTTTGTTCATGGTGACTGTATCTCCATCTTTATCAGACTGAGCAGCCTCAATGCAAAGGTTACCATATGTTCATCTCTCCATAGAATGTCTTTGCTACCAGGCTTCCTTGATGCCTATTTGATGCCTGAGTAAATGTCTGATCATCAGTTGGTTTAAAATCTTTGACAAATTGCTCTATCTACTTTCTAAGCTCCCTGTATTACTTCCTTTTGGTTGTGATCAACTATCTGCCCAACAACCTCATATTTTAACCTGTGTGAGTGATTTTTGTTCTAACTCATTAGAGTATGTTTTCCAGTTACTGCTTCATCTCATTTGGCGGCCACTCCTTAACTTCCTGATCCCCAGTGTGTTGAGTGGCTCAGTTTTAGTTCCTCCTTGTCTGGTGTGCCTCCAAGTCAGGTATGTAAATACCTAAGCCTACATCTCATGCCCACACACAGTTTCAACAATTCCTGATCAGGAAACATAAGAAGAGTTAGAAACATGGAATCCATTGTTCAAAGGGTAACTCCTGAATATTCACTACATTCCCCAAATACCAGATGTTCATGTTTCCTTCAGGGTTGATCTAGGCCACACAACTTAATTTCTGTCTCACTTTAACTGCCTATCTCCAAAATTACCATAAAACAGACTGCTTCAGCCTGACGGGGCTAGAAACTGATTGCTAAGAATTATTAAACCATCACCTGCTTGTCTCAGTATATTACCTACTTTCCGAATTCTAGATGCAAAATATCTTTCACTGTATTGAAACTCGAAGATGGCAAGCATGTTTGAAAAACAACTGTCTGAGGACTTCTATATGGTGTAGGGGGGGTGAAGCCAGTGCCTATTATACTGGTATTCCATATAAGTGTCAATTTATGCCCCTGATGTTCCACTTCCAATACAATTTCCTGCTAATAATCTGGGAAAGGCAGAAGAAAATGGCCCAAGTATTTGGGCCCCTGCCACGCAAATAGGAGACTCCAATGAAACTCCTAGATTCAGGTCTGCAGTTTAGGCCTTGTGGCCACCTAGCGAATAAACCTGTGGTTAGAAGATTCTTTGGCTCTTCATTTATTTCTTCTCTCTGTAACTCTTTCAATATAAGCAATTAAAAAATAAATAGAAAAAATAAAAACAATCCTTATTTACTCACAACTTTATCAGTATCCATTGTACTCCTCAGTTCTCTTAGAATTGATCACTCTCCACAATTACATTTTTCCCCAGACTTCAGTCCATCCTGGTTTTAGCTTAGTAGTAAATAACAGCATGAATTTTCAGTTTGCTTGAATTGTGACAGATGCTGCTGAACTCTTCCTCAAAATACAGCATTAGACAAAATAACGCCTTCAAGAATTCTTTCTAGAAATCAGGGAACAGCTTTGTGCTACATTTTCTTACACTTAAGCCACACTCACTCAGATTTGTTTTTTGAAAATTAAGTAGTTCTTTTTAAAATGTCAGTTTTATGCAAGTCCCCAATACTGTATCATCACATTTCTTTCTCTGGATTTTTTCTAGATCTGTTCTGTTTCCTAAACAAAACCAACTTTTACTAGTTTTCTGAAAATTTAATGGATAAGTTATAGTATACAGACATTAGTGAGGTGATAAAAGATACAAATTGACAACACCTTAATAAAAACTACTGATATCTTTAAATGATAGATGGTAGAAGCCACTGTGTATAACAAGGTTGAAATTAGCTGGTAAAAAAGCAAAACCTTCTTAAATTCAGATGTAAATATTAACTTTATAAAGACTAATCTAGTCACTTCTATTTTTTGAAATTCATCATCATTTATTTTACTCAAGTACATTGGAGGCCTAGCTGAAATAAATGTAATTCTGAGTCATCTGAAATGAGTAACCTCATTATTCCAACCTCACGTATCAGATGCATAAAAATCAACATGACACTTCAAGTTTCAACAGCAATAATATGTGGTTCAATTCTCATTCAACAATGTTCATTACTAATATGACACTGATGGCATATTGATCTATTTTGTGCAATTAATCTATCTCAACTCTTGTATATTCCTTATATAAAACAAAATATACAAGGCAGATACATGAAAGACAAAAATGAAAAACTGCTCAGGTTCCCTAGCTAGCAGAGAAATACAAACCACACTGAAGTTTCACCTAATTCCAATAAGACTTGCGTATGTTCAGAAAATATCAACAGCGCCTGCTGGCATCGATGTTGGGAGAAACAGATCCTACTTCATTGTCGGTGGGAGTATAGAAAAGTACAACCAATATGGAATCAGTGTGGAGATTGCTAAGAGAATTGATCTACTGTGAGTCCTAACTACCCTACCTCTAGGAATATACACAAGCGAAATGAAATCTGCATGTGAGAAAGTGAACTGTAATCCTATATTTGCAACAACACAATATACAACAATGACAATACTAAAACAACACAGACACCCATCAACAAATAAATGGATGATGAAGCTCAGGTAACATCTACTCCATGGAATAGTACTCAGCTTTAAAAGAAATGGTATTCTACCTTTGCAGCAAAATGGTCCCAACTAGAGACCATTATGCTCAGTGAAATAAGCCAATCCCAAAAGGACAAATATTGTATGTTCCTTCTGATACAAGGCAACCTTCGTGCAAAATAGAAGGTCAACAGATATATATATATATATATAGATAGATGGATTTACCTATATATATATTTTTTTCATCTATAGTAACTGTATAACAGTCTAGCAGTGAAGATACATGGCATTATGCATTTCTACTCCTGAATAAAAGATGTATTTACAATGAAACTTAAATACATCTTGGGAATAGGATGCTACACATTCTACCATTGTCTATACCTACAATATCACAGCACAGTTAAATAACATAATGTTGGACTTGTGACTGTTGCAGAAGGACCACATTACTGTAGTAATATGAGGAAAGAGTGGCGGGAGGGAGACTAGGGAGTACAGAAGGTGAAATCTCTAAATCCTATGAAACTATGTTGAAAATAAAAATTAGTTTTCACAAAATATGGTACAACAAAGCATAACACATAAAATAAAAGGTAGAATTTTTTTATACATAATATACATGCCCTCAGTTAAGTCTGGGCAAGGTAGAACCTAGAAGCTCCATCTAGATCTCTTCCATGGGTGGCAGTGAAGCAAAAATTTGGGTCATCTTCCACTACTTTGCAAGGCACATTGGCACAGGGCGACATCAGAAGTGAAATAACAAAGTCTTGAAATGGAACTCCCATATGGGAGGGCAACATTGAAAGTGGCAGCTCTTCTTGTTTTTGCTCATATTTTTTATGTTAATATATTGCTAGCTAGTCTTGATTTTGCTCTTCTTGTTTTATGTTAATATATTGCTAGTCTTTAAAAAAAAATTATCTTGCCCTATCTCCAAGAATGTATTCATGAAAATCTCCCCTCTTAATATAGCCTCCTCTTCTGGCAAGCTGTAAAAACACAACCACCCTTGAGATTTTGATCAAATATTATCCTCCTCCACAAAGCCCTCACAAATCACTCTAATCTGTGAATTGAGAGCATTCTACATTTATAATCATATGGAGATTGAGTGTACGCATTCATTAATAGTGTGTACCTGGTATCTATATTAAGTGCTCCTCTCAGTATCATTTTAGCTTAGATGTTTGATGACATCAGTAGAGATAATATGTGACTATCATAACTATAAATACATCATCTACTTTCAAATCTTTCTTCTTTTTGTAGGTTTCTGTGTACATGATCTATCCCTTACCGAAAAAAAAAAAAAAAAGAATGTGTTTCTAACATGGATTGAGATGCATTTACTGAGTTAAGCAATGGTGGGTTAGCTGATCTGTTTCATTAAAGTGGTTAAAAGTCTCAAAATATGGAAAACACTGTCTTTAAGGCTACTAATTATGTATCACATTAATAATGATCACAAGACCTTCAATTTCTTAATTGTGACCTATCATTCTCAAGACTTATTCACAGTTTAAAGGTTAAATTATAGTGTGCAGTGCGCCCATTTGAGCTCCGACACTTGATTACAAAAAACAGATCTGAGCATGATGCACCTTCATCTTCAAGTTCTAATTTGTTTCTTGCCTTTCCTGATTAACAGTGATATCCTGAAATAACTACATGAATTTCTTCTGGAAACAGTATTGTACCTGGTAAAAGACAAGGAACAGAATCTCCTTTCTAATTAATTGTATTTTTGGAATAAATAAAAAAGGCTAAATGGAAATTTAACCATCAGCTTTTAATTTTCTCTCAGATCGTATTCAATTTTCCACATCTATCAATGAGCTAAAGTAACAAAGTTTATTGGACTGCATTAAAGTAAACTAATAATAAGAACATACATCAAGACATATGTTACAATTAGTTACCAGCTTTCAAAAGCAGATATTAACCAACATTTTGGAACAGTAAATATAAGGAGCCTAAATTATCAAGGAAATGCTAAACATTCACAATTCCTCATGTGCAATTAATTGCATGAACAATCAAAACGGAAGTGGGGGTGAGGGCAATAAGGAAAGCCTATACCTAGACAGAAATAACTATTGTTGTGTTTTATTGTGTTAAAGGGTCTGGATACATAATGCTAAGTGAGTGCTAAAATGGAATTGGGTGTCTGATTCAGGAGGTTAAGCCAATGCCTGTGATGCCCACATCCAATATGGGAGTCAGTTCAAGGTCATAGTACACTGTTTTTCCATTCAGATCCATGATAATTTGCCTGAAAAATCAATGGAAGATCACTCAAATTCATAGGACCCTGAACTCACATGGGATAACTAGATGGCATCCAGGACCTGGCTTCTGCCAGCCCGAGCCTTGGCAACTGAAGCCATCTGAGGAGTAGAGCCGTAAATAGAAGATAAAGGTATCTCCCTGTCTTTCACTGTCTAAATTCACCTTAATATAGTGTATATTTATTTAGAAAAAGAAAACAGTATTTAGATGTTATCATAAAGAAATATTAAATACTCAAGTAAATACATTTACCCTCTTTGAACATTATGCAATGTGTACATTTTTCAAAACAACATTATGGGCCTGGCACTATAGCTTAGAGGCTAAAGTCCACACCTTATATGTGCCAGGATCCCATATGGGTGCCGGTTCTAAATCCGGTGGCACCACTTCCCATCTAGTTCACTGCTTGTGGCCTGGGAAAGCAGTCGAGGATGGTCCAAAGCTTGGGACCCTGCACGAAGGTGGGTGCAGGAAGAAGCTCCTGGCTCCTGGCTTTGGACTGGCTCAGCTCCAGCTGTTGTGGCCACTTGGGGAGTGAATCATTGGACGGAAGATCTTCCTCTCTGTCTCTCCTCCTCTCTGTATATCTGACTTTGCCATAAAAATAAATCTAATTTTAAAAACCATCATGTTCCACACATATGTACAATTTGTTTCAATTTAAAAAGCACTGGAATCTTAAACAATCCACATTGAATTTTGGATCTCCCCTCTCCATGTTTGTAATACAAAGCCCATTAGGGAGAATGAATACAGTAAACTGCATCATCTATGAAGCTCTGATTTTCTTTCTTTCCATTACCTTGTCGTTCTAATATAACCATCTTTAAGCAACTTGAATTTGCGAAGCTTGAATTTTATTTTCCCTTGTCCTTTATCTCACTTTTCTTTTCATGAATTCAGTGTGGGTATGTTTAGTAATAGTGTCAAATTAGTAGAAAACTTGAGCTCTAGCACTTTGACAATGATATAACTGTCACAATGGGTCTACTTTCAGTATGTACTGAGCATAATTAGAATCAAATATCTACCTCTTAAGTGTTTCTCTTGGGTTCACACAACTTGGAGAGCTCTCAGGTCATTAAGGCATATCAATTAGTAATGATTTTTCCTAGCCCCCAAGAGCCAATGAAGCATACATTAAAGGTTGAGATCTGCAGTCAAAAATCTAAGTGCACTATTTGAAAATGCCTTCTTCGACACACAGAACAGTATTATCTGAGAACCAATTTGCTTAAAGTTTTGTATTATAGTCATTAAGAATATTTCATTTCCTTAGGTGAATGCCCTATGAACATTTCCACACCTATTAAGTAATATTAGTTATATAAAGATTTGGAAAAATATGAACCATTGGAAGTAAAAATGGCATGTCCAAGAGCCAGAAAGAAGTAAATGTTATCACTTGTGTGGCCAGTTTAAACCTTATCAGCATAATCATTCATTGAGAAGTCATCATGACCCAGAACAAATTACTTCCTTTAAGCACAGAAATATAGGAACAAGGAACCAGGGGAACAATAAGAAAAAAGATTCATCGGCTCAGCATATTACAATGTCAACACTTCAATATCAGACTGTTGGACGTGTAACTGTTGCTGAGGACTATAATTTAGGGGAAAATAATACAGGAGGAAAGTGGCTGTGGAAGGCAGAATCCCTGTTCCTATGGAACAATGTCATGAAAAATTTTAAAAATAAGATAAAATCTGTGAGGGTATCCAACATTAGCTATCAGTCAAAAAATTATTTTAAAAAACCCTCATATACAGTGTTTGTGGATGTAATCCCTGCTGATTTAGTTGCTTTGATAGCCCTGTTGTTTCCTGGTCAAAATGTAGCATGAAAAATGAATTTCCAGTGATCCAATATGCCTAACTAAGGCATAATTACAACAATGTACACTTTGATACAGAAAGCAAAGGGGGCAGTTCATTGACTCAAGAGGTGGCTTATTCTCCACCCCCAAGCATGGGCATCTCATATTGGCATCAGTTCATGTTCTGACCGCTCTACTTCCAATCCAGCTCTCTGCTTGTGGCCTGGGAAAGCAAAAGAAAATGGCACAAAGCCAATCCTGACGTGGTGGGAAACCCAGGGAAAGTTCTTCTCAAACCTAATAAAAACAATGCTAAAATTCATATGGAAACATTGACTAGTAAATATAATCTCTTCTGTGGATCAAGGAAATTAGATCTGTACTTATTACTATATACAAAAGCAAATCAACATAGATCAAAAACCTTTAAGACCTGATACTATGAATTAATTGGGGAAAAAACATAGGGGGAAAACACTGCAAGACAAGGGGATGACTTCTTGGATAAGGCTCAAATCCCAAGAAAGAAAAGTGGGCAAAGGACTTCCATAAACAATTCTCAAAAAGGAAATACAAATACCCAACAAATATGAAAAAAATATTCAACTTCACTAGCCATCCTGGCTTCAGATTGGCTCAGCTGGTCTTTGTGATATTCTTTAACTGTAAAACTGTACTTAAGTTAAAAATAAGTAAATCCTTAACAAAATGCAGTCAGCGCTCCTACCTGGATTCTGTATCCATTGTTTCAATCAATCAGATCAAAAATTTTTGGGGCAAAAATTGTATTTGTGCTGCATGTACATAAAATCTTTTTATCACTATTTCATAAACAATGCAATCTAAAACCCATTGAAACAAAATGTATGGTAACATTTTAAAATGAGTCCACCTTTTTCCAAACCAAAAATATGTAAATGAATATATAAGATATTACCAAAAGGACCATATTAATGTTGGTATTCCATTGTCTTAAGTATAGTTTGCCTTTATACACACCTGACATTATCTTCACTGTAATTTAAACGTATGACCAATGTCTAAGAAGTTTCTGTTAGAAGTAGAGTCAGCAGAGATAGCTTTACTTTTAACAGAATCTACATTAGACTCAACAAATCTTCCTTGCTGATGTACTTTAGTACCTAAACTTTCCAAAATTTTAATACGTGAAGAGATTGATTTGGAACTTCAATTTATGATATAAATATTGCATATAAAAAGGTAAACTTAGTTCACATAAGCAATCTGATTAAATAAATCATAAATTTCTACGAAACCAAGTGAATAAACCCTGATAAAGAGGGTATTTCAGGAAAGAAAGAATATTTACCTTATTTATGTTTACATTTTGCATTAGTTTTAGACAAGGTTATCTTTGAGTAACCAAGCATGAGGTATGTGATTCAGGAGGAGGCTGTGTGCTACGTCTTCAGGAGTGCTTTAGATTGGGTCATCCAAGAAATAAAGTCTACAGGATACACACACACACACACACACACACACACACACACACACACACACACACACACAAAGGGTCCTTTAAAAGGTTCATGTAAAAATAGAATTAAATGTCAAAGTAATTTTAGTGCATAAAGGCTACAGTTTTCAAAGTACATTCATGTATGTATTTTTATATGTGTACAGATACATATTTTGTCTTTTGCCTATGCATATTTATATCAGTACAGGGCAATTCATTCCAAGGAATTGGTTCATGCAATCATTGAGGCTGGGAAATCCCAAGAGCTGAAGGATATAGGCATACTAAAGATCCTGAAGGCGTCAGTGCTTTAGTTTCAGTTCAAGACCTAAAACCTGAGCACTGGGAAAGACAATGAGACATAATTCTGTTAGAAGGCTGGCAGAATTAATACCCAGAGAGAACCAAAGTTTTATTTCAATTGAAAAGGCTAAGAAAACTAATATTCCAGCTCTAAGGGTACCTAGCAGAAATCAAGGGTAACCTTTTAGTTTGATGCAGGTCTTCAACTACTTGGATGAGGGTCACCTGCACTATGAGGGTGGGGGGAGTCTGCTTTCACCTGCCACTTTAACTTACTCTCATTTAATAACAGGCTAAGAATAAAATCCAAAATAATGTGCGACCAAATATCAAGAAACACTCTATGGTCATCTCAGTTGGACATCTAAAATTGCCATATCCCTTTTTTCTCATAGAATCCGCTAATGTTTAAAAAAAAAAAAAGGAAAATTAACACTGAGAAACTAGTAGGAATCTTATGCTGACTGAAGGTAAATGCATGGCTCAAAATGGAGAAGCACTTTTGTGTGAAAAAGTAACCATGACAGTATTTTATGATTGAGCAGCAGAATTAGGTCAGGCAGTAAATTTTAGGATAAGTGGAGTTGTGTCTTTTTGATCATTATAGTTTTGGTGACTAATAACATACCTAATTAAATAACTTGTTGGCTCATTAAATAGATTAACGAAAGTTCAGAAACTTTCGAGAAGCTAGAAGGGTATCAGAAATATTTAATATGTGAGAAGGCAATACATTGAGATAAAAAAAAAAACATCAGAGCTAATGATATAAAATTCCAACATGGCAAGAAGTAAGGTATAGAGGATTTGGGACGGGGATCTGCTGAGTATAAATGCTATTTTTAATATACTACCATTCATAAACACTTAATTGAACTGAATATATGAGTATAAAACAATAAGCATGCTCTCCATCTCAGTGTTCTTGTTACTATTGATGTTATGTGATTTTTTTGTTCCCCATCTTGACAGTCTCTTGATACTAGCTTAACCACTTTTTGCTACAACAATTAAAAACTTGACACAAAAAATTTTATGAAGGCAAAAGTAGCATTTAGTTAATTTTGGTTCATGATCAGAGAATCCACTGTCTGTCTGTTGAGGACAGGAGATTGCAATAACAGAATGCATGCAGAGAAATGATCACACGGGTGATAGAAAACAGAGATGGACCCAAATTTAGGGTTTCAAAATTCCTCTCTCAGGGAGCTACCCACCACAGGCCTGTCCCTGTGCGCTTGCCCCATCCAAAGATTCCATCACCTCCTATCGGCCCGTGGGGACAAAGTCCTTAACACGTGAACTTTAGAAGCACCAAACTAATATGCAAATAATCATAGAAACTAATGGTCTTCCCTTAGTGTTATTTATTATCGTTGATGATATCATCAGCATAGTCAGTTGAAATTTATCCCATAATTGAAAACTGGATTTAGCTTCAAGCACCTAATCTACTTAACTTGATGTGCCTAGATTCCAGGTATCATACCTTTCTGTTCTAGTAAATTTTACTGCCATCCAGGCTCAAGTCCCATTTTGTTGCATATTTTGACTTCCTGAAATCAAATATTTGCAGGTTAACAGAACTGACTTACAAAGGGGTTCAAGTAAACAATGGTCAGTGCTTTTCCCTCACCTACTGATGGAATGTAGAACCACACATTCCTCCCTTAATGATTGTTTCAACCAATTATTCCAAAAATATAACAGATGTTGGAAACCTAGAATATTCTAGGCAGTCTTCTATGCACTAAGAATATAGTGCTGAGCTACCAAAAAATAGGTCCTATAGTGAATCTCAACTCCCAATATACTGCAAACACTATAGCAAGATTGAAATTATCTTCTATGCCAAAAGCTGGCTTGCATATACTTACCTATCCAATTATGACAGCACAGTGACCCAGCAGACCCACTGAAAATAGTCAGCAGTATTTAATAATTTTATTAGCATTCCAATGTTCAAAACATCTTTTCTCTGTTTTTATAAATATGGTTTATAGTCTTCCTAACCTATATTTTACTGTAACCACCACCAGATATACCATAGGTTTTCCACGACTATATATAAATTTTTAAATGGAATGTAAATTTGATTTCATCCTGTTCTTTTCAAATGCTTTTGGCCCCACCTACTTCAAAGAAGCCATATTTCTATATTGAGCAACATAAGCAAGACAGAATAAATAGAGATGGATTAAAAGAGACAAAATCCATAGGAAATAAGTGGTTTAAATAAAATATATGGTGATGGCATAGGGTGCCATAAAGTTTTTATTGCCACTTACTTCAGAAGAGCAGCATAACTCACGCCTAGTGCTGCCACTTATAAGTAATGTGGTCACTGAAAACTCACTGCAGTAAAAACTTCAAATATTTCTAACACCACATATTATACATGTAAAAACACACCAGTAATTTAGTAACTTTTCTAGTTGCCTTATCCCTTGTGCTCTTTCTTGATGCCCACTCTTAATGGAACAAATTCATTTTTAGCACAGTGTGTGGCTGATTAAACAGAGAGTTCCAATCATTTTTTAAACAGGACTGCAACAATTAATATACCACAACTAAAATTGAGTGTCTAATGTGGTAGACAATAAATACTTTGGATGTATCTTCTCTATGTTAGGTTCTGCTAAATAAGCGAATAGTTTCTCATATACTGCTTCAGGAAGATAAGGTTTCTCTTAATTGGGTCATTTGGGACTGTTGACCCTACACTGCAAAGTCAAGAGACCATCGAAGATCACAGTGGCCAGGGGCCTTAAATTCTGCTGGTGATTTTTCACCTGTATTCCAATGAACCTAAAAGCTGACACGTGGTTGGGAGAGATTTACAAAAATCAGGCAGATTTAGAATAGTCCTATCTTTAATCTCTGTTAAATGTGGGAGTTCTATACAAAATTATATTTGAATAAAAATTGTGCTGAGAAAATGTATGCATAAGCAAATACATGTAAGTCTGTCACAGAAAAATCATTATTCTTTACATAAAATGCTGGATAAAGATTTTTTAATTGTAGTAAAGCTTCTGAAAAGCAGCAAGAAGCACATAAAGGAGTTCAAGGAATATGCTACAAAATAATAGCAATGTTGAAACAAAAATAAAGTTTGAAATCAATTCCCTTATAAAACTTAACCTCTGTCCACCTAGTTCCAAAGATAGTATTTACTGTTGCTTTGCCTGACCTTGGCGCCTGACTGTCATTATATCAGTGGTGATATTGATCAAATGAGCAAACATCTACTCCAACACCAGCAGAAGCACTCTGTGTCTAAACTTATTTTTCATTAACCCTTCACCAGTTTTACCCTAACATGAACTGACTCTCAAGTTATACTCCTTGAATCATCTCCAATCTTTTTTACTCACTAATTGCAAGGCATAGCTTGGATTTAAATGAACTATCTGATTAGCTCTCCACATGAATCAAAATCAACACAAAACTGCCAGATGTTTATGCCTCTTATACTACATATGACCCATACTATATACCATAAGTCACTGATTATAACTCCTCCTGGTACATAAAGCTGCTTGTTCAGTCTCAAAAATTATGTGTATGTATGTGTTCATATATATAATTTATGTATATTATATATAATATTATACATAGCTAAAGAGATAATACAACAGGGTGTGAATATTTCGTACAGCTTTAAATCATAAAGAGCTGAAAGTTTTGAAACACCTGCACACAAAACTTTTGATCATTAAAGGTGGTCAAGAATAGTTGGATGAACAGCCTGGCTGCCTGATTTTTCAGGGTACAGGGTGACTACACAACATTTTGCTTCCCTTTAACTCTCAAAGTATTTATATCAGAACTACGTCCAGAACTGTAGACACCAGACAATACCCTTTCTTTTTGTTCTATGTAGATTGAATTATTTTTATTATTAATTTATATAAGGTGAAAAAAATTATTTTACAATGCAGGCTTAGGGTCAGAGTGACACTTCCTACCTTAACCTGCCGCCTCCTCTGTTAACTTTTTAAGTTTCCAATGACATACTACTTTCATTTAAAGCCTATTAACTAATTTTTTGAACATATAAGATTGATGAAAATGCTAGAAGGATTAACAAAAACAGTCACAACGCTGGAGAACATTTCCAAAACTGACCAAACAGACCAAGATTTCATCATTACATATGCTCTGAAGGATATATGAGATTCACAAACTAACTAAAAAAGTAAGTGTGTGAGTGGAAATGTTGTCTGTGAAAGCCACAGGTTCAATCTGTAAAATTGAAAGGAGTCTGTACAACAAGGCACTTTATCATCCATACAATAGGCTGTAAATTATTTACATGACTTCTCCTCTGCATTAGATGCTACCGGCCTGTAGCGTGTTGGTATAATACACCATTTAAGTAACAATAGTCATAAGATACAGATGGAAAGCTCTATTGTGGCCAGTGTGCTTCCTTTTTACTTAGTTTTCAATATGAAAAATTGCCTCTAAAAATCAAAAACTGGCTTCTTGAAACATCAAGTCTAATCTACAGGATTTGTCATGCTGTAGATGCTGTAGCTCATCAATTTCAAAAGCATTTCATTCATTTGCTCCATATTACTAAGACTGAGGTTTAGCTGAATAATTAATGAAAAGAGAAAACTTTTATGTTAACTTGCAACCAGTCATCATGGTTTTTAATCCTACGTTTTTGGAAAATAACTGAAGCATTAGCCAACAAAATCAAAATGATATTAGGTGATTTCCTAAAATGTCTGTACATAGCCCACTGATGCTTAAGGGTCAAAGAACAGGCCTTTCAGCTTTAACTATTATAATAGCTTTTAGTAATACAAATTTGGGAACATGAATGCATTTTCAAGTGATGTGCATGTATAACTGTGAGTGTATCATTACAGTACCTCAGAATGCTTCTGAATTATATATATATATATAGTTAAACTTCTAACTATACGAAGGGACTATACAATTGTGATAATACAAGGGAAAATGGTGGGAGGGGAAAATAGGGAAGAATGTAAAGGGGGAGGAGATGAATCTCTATACCTAAACAAATGTATTGTAGGACGCAATAAAAAAAATCAAAATCAAAATATAAAACCAGGTAGTCATTTAACAAAAGATTTTTTAAGAAAAAAATTACCCAAATTAAATATCATTGTGTGCTGCTCATTATGTATAATATGGTCACTAGCTTAACAGTCATATTAGTCCTAAAATGTACATATTATAAGCACAATGCCCTTCCCCCAAATTTATATTGGTTGTTCCCAAACTAGCACTTACCCTTCTGTCGGAAAGATTATCTACAGATGCACAAGTAATCATTACCGATTTTTTCACTTGAGATGTAAGGAACAAAATCATATGGCTAGTCAGGATATGCTAAATCCATGCTTTCTATTAAATAACTGGAGCATTAGCAAATCCAGAGAGACAGGAAAGTGACTGATGTCTGGGCACCTTGGCTAAGGTATCAAGAAGCAAGCAAATCAGCAAATGTTAAGTAATCAAACAAGATTCAGGGTCCAGAAGATTAGTCAACAAAATCAGCATTAATGAGCAGATTTGAACCTCCTCTTCCACAGAGATCATTTGTATTCTGTGTTCTATAATTTCTAATGTATATTAGGAACCTTCTATTCATAAATCAACCAATACCAGAAAGAAGTCAAAGAATTTTAGCTGAACTTTGCCCAAATAAAAGCTACAACCAATATACTATGTCTCACAGATTCAAATAAACGCACTTTTATTCCCAAAGTTCCTAAAATTAGCATGTCTTTATTAAAAATTTTTTGATTAACATGTAAGTATAGTACATATTTATGGTGTTTAATATATCAGTTCAACATGTATGAACTGGATAAAACAGGTCAGGCAACCCTGCTTTCATTCTATAATTTTCCTACGTTTAGAGCATATCAGCAACTCTCCTCCACTTTACTCAGCATATTACATTAGTGTGAGTAACTGTCACCCACATCACACTGTGGAACTCCAGACTCTCCTACTTCTGTTTGTGGGTGCCTATTCCCCAACCTTCCTCTACATCACTTAACCCATTCTTGCAGTCCTGTATTATTCATTATCCTAATTTTAGAAACCTATTTTTAAACTTACACAAAGGATAACATATGGAATTTATCTTTTTGTACTTTTTAATCGACCCATCTGCCCACACCCCACCTTGCTTTGGCTGACAAATTGTGATTCAGTCATAACGTCAGCCCTAGTTTTTTTTTTCTTTCTGGCCTCTTCTTTATAAAACTAATTAAGGCATTCATCAAAAGAAAATGTGTCCTCTGAGTCCAAAGCCTTTGCCATTTAAATAAGACAAACATTATGAGAAAATGAAACAAATACTTTAAAAGTACTAAGAAATAAAGTATCACACAGAATAAGTGTACATGGCCACTGATGTATAAGAGTGAGTGCAAGTGCCTGTTGCATACCTCATTCTGATGTAAGGCAAGGTTTAGATGTTCTGATTTCCCAAATTGCTGAAATGTATTCAGTAGCTAGCTTCCTTCTTCAAACAGGTGTCAGTATATATAGTAGTGTTAAAGCAACAACTTCTCATTTCAATCATGAGCCCCTGGTAAATCAATACATTTCCACTGTAATCATTGGTGTTCACACACACATACACACAAAAAATCTTTAGAACAGGATATAAGAAGAGGTTTAAAAGAAAAGGATAATGTACCTTCAAGGCTGTGATAACATCTACTTACCCAGAAATATCCTTTACACTTAGCAGTACAATGACTACTATGATTTTTGCCCCATGGTATACTTGAGAGGCTTTCATCTATCATCCTGAACTCCTGACAGTCTAATCAATTCAAGCTCAGTTCACTTTCACTCTTGGTTGCCTGGAGGTTGAGGTCTCCTACCCAGATGATCCATATTGGATTGTCATCATCATCTTTTTCAAGGACAGGGATGAGCCTTCCTGTGAGTTGACTGACCTGTAGATGCTAAGGCACTTCAACATGACAGTCACCTCACAAAATTACTACATATTGTTAATAAAATCATTTTCACATCAATTTAAGCAAACAGATTTTTCTGGTGCTGAATTACACCCTCTTCTATCTGAGGAATGGAACTGTTTTATGAAATTAGTTAACTTTATCCCATTTGTTTCTTTGTTGGTTTGCTTGTTTCTCCTCATACAGAAATAAGAATTCGGTGATTCAGGATACAATTATTTCAATATATTTGCTGATTTTTTAGTCACACTCCAAACAATGCATTCTTTGACCCTTTACCAAAAGTGAAATGGAAGGTTTTAGGAAATTTATATATTGTACATATTACTGTGTTACCAGCACAAAGGCAACATTTAGATATGTACATTTTTGTGTACAGATATGAGTATGTTAATTATCCATAAACATTTTGTATGCACATTTTTCCATATATGCATACACAATTTTATGCAAACTTTCCTAGGTATTAAAGCAATAATTTCTACTCCAGTAATAAGATATTGTACCATGCTAACTGAAGAAAGATAATGTAGAAAACAGTTATATGATGCTCTTAAGTGCCTCTACCACAGGTGCAGAATAAAATTATATATACCATTTAAAAGAAAAAAATGCTCAGCAATTTTTATCTCTGTGCTGTGTGTGTGTGTGATATGAAATTTTCAGCAAGATTTACCACCTAATCTGTGTATCCAAGGCTAGTTTTCAACCAATCAATCAATGTTGACCTTCAACTCAGGCCTAAACTTTTTCTGTTCATCTCATCTGAAAAATATCAAGAGAAAATCCAGTCTGGAGGGAAGAGAAAGACAGTGTATCTGCAAAGAACTATCACTTTGTAGTTCTGCAAGAAGTGTCAATGTAACACACTGCTACTATTCAAACTCTTCAACTCAAAACAAGCATTTTGAAAATCTGTCAAGACGACTTGAATGACCCACATGGTCAATACCTAAAGACAGAATAAAAGGATAACACAAAGCATATTAGCCATGCAGCCCCACCTACATTTGATATGAGCTCAGTCTGTCTAATGGTTGGAATCAGACTGTTTCTTTGCTTGTCAGTTTTATAATACCAGCTAGAGGACTTAACAAGAAGGAAAATTCATAATTTTAAAGGAAAATCAGTGAAACACTCCAAGTTCTGGGAAACGACTCATTTTTCTTAGACAGTTGGTGGATTTTACACGACCCATTTCAATTTTTGCTGGAAATGTACTTCTACCAAATGCTCAGGCTGTTTTAGTTGCATTAAGGGCTTCAGGTTGACAAAAAAAAAGTAGCAAATTCAGTTATGTCTGCCATGAGGTCTTGGTTTGACCACAGACTTGCAGAATAATTAAGACCTTGGAAATGTGGTTTGCTGTATAATGTAGGAGTTGCTAAAAATAGCAATTTAACACTGAGTAAAAGGTGGGAAATATGAGTACCCCTGTAACTATTCTCTAGAACCAACGTATTTCATACCAGAAAAAAAAAAATTGGAAAAAAATACATGCTCTGATATGTAACAAAAAAGTGACATATACAAGTAAGTGTAAATGAATATATGTTTAAAAACACACACAAATTCAGCCATTACCAACGAGGATAAAGTTCACAATGAGATCTATTGCACAGACTCAGGTACTAATTTCCTACCACAGATATCTTATATCTGTTCATGTTAGAAGTTCACTTGGATGCTGTTCATGATGATTAACTTTAGTTGCCAAATGGAATGGATTAAAGAATATCTAGAAATTTAGCAGAAAATTAGTTTGAGGGTGACTATGACGATGTTTCTACATGAAATTAGCGTGTGAACCTAAGTGGACTAGGTGGGGGAGGTCTTTCCTTAATGTGAGCAGGCACCACCAATCGGTTGGTGAATCTGAAGAGAATAAGTGCAGGCAAAGTGGTCTCTTACTGAGAGAGGGGAAACATTGAATCCCTGCGTTGCACTTTAACTGATCACCTCTGGACGGCAATAATTCACCCCAGTGACCCAATGGCGACTTGCAGATGTTATGAGGTTGACAGATACACCCTCAGCTTCCCTGCATCTGATGGTCTTCAACTTGGACTCAGAAATGTTACTGACAAGTCTTAAGACAATGTGTCAAGGGACTTCTCAGTTACCATAACTGTATGAGATAAATCCCCTAATAAATTCCACTACATATACCAATGTACTCTGTATCAAACACTAAAACCTGAACAATCTCTTATACCACAATGGTTATGAAAGAGAAAACCTAATACTATATTTTTCAGACAAAATTTTCTCAAAATTAAATACATATTAATTTGCCATGTTTCAGATTTATTCATTAGAAAGGTAGAGCTGAAAACACACACACACACAAAGAAGACAGAGAGTTTATAATCTTCCATCCACTGTTTTACTCCCCAGATAACAATAGTGGCAGGGACGAATACAGGCTGAGCAAGTGCCTCATATGGTTGGCAGACACACAGGAACATCCAGTTGCAGGAATTAGGAAATACAAGTCATTGTCCTGTCCTATAGTATGTAACAGGATAACTAAAGACTGAGTGCTTGAGAACAGGAATCAAATCTTAACTGTATCTGTATCCCTAATGCTTACACAGGAGATGGAAGCCAAAATGTAGTAAACAATTTTTTAGGGAGAAGTTAAATTTAGATATACTGCTGTTACTATAGAAAAATTAGATAATCACAATGAAATTATTCCCATTCTATGGATGAGGAAACAGTATCTATAATAAAGTGATTTGACCAAGGTCACATAACAGCTAATTGGACTCTGAATTAAATGTGTAACTGGGGTAAATATGGTTTACTTGAAAACCACTTACTGACATGAAACCACTGTGCTTGCAGTTATTCCTGAAGGATTTATGTGAACTAGACTTTAATCAAGGAACCAAAGCAATTGTTTTTTTATAATTATAATTCTTCCTGAGCTATGATAATTAATGCTGCTATTTTCTAATTCACTCTCAAAGAGTGTCTCTGTTCTGTTTTCACACATTCTCTTCCTTTTTTTTTTTTTTTTGACACAGGTCACATGCATATGTCTCACTACCTGAGCTAGAATGATAAGCAAAAGTGAATCTTGTGTCCATTTCTCCCTATTTCCACTTGGCACTAAATGAATCTCTTTGCTTTCATCCCGAAATTGGATGAAAGCAGATTTCAGCTGCTGAAAAGGATAAAAGCTCTCCTGGAAAAGATATGCCTTTCAGCTAGTGAAAAGTGAATGATTGATATAAGGCATATATGTGTATATATATATATATATATATTCTTTTTTTTCATTCTTGTGTAACAGATAAGTATCCAAAACTAAGAAAATATGAAGAAAGGTGATGATGTATGGATGAATGGATGGACTGACAGATGAAAGAAAGTAAGGGATAAAGATAAGAATAAAGGAAGGAAAGAAGCAATCATTTTAACAGGAAGAGGTAGGGGCTCTTTCAGAAGTAAAAGCTATCTTATGACTACAAGATATAAAAGAGTTCAAAACAAGCAGACAATAAATGTCACTCACACTTTTGTGTTCTCCCAATTTAGGAGCAACAGAATTCTACGCCAAATTAGATGTTGGTGAATTTTAAAACCAGACTCTTGACATTTTAAAGTACATTTTATGGTTCATTAATATGTATTTTGGATCTTTTAAATGCATATTCTGATACTGGATGTAAACACATATTTGGGGAATTTTTGAGGAAAAGAATTGAGGCTGCTGTTCAACCAGGTATGCCCTCTTGCCTCATATTCCAAAGTTACAATAGGCATTTAGGGATTTAAACATTCACCAAGTATTCAGATGTTGCATTTCATAGTGTACTCCACCTGCTAAAACTGACATTTTGTTGAAAACAACTAATGCACTTAGGGAAATACTTCACTTCTCAACTCCCTGATTCCCTCTGCTCCATCAGGAAGCAAGAAGAAGCTACAGAGGGAGTAATCTGCCAAAAACACATGCCAAGCATGGGGAAGAAGTGGGAATTTGACCTCTAAAGAGTGAGATTCTTGTGACTAAAGTACTTCAAATAAATACACCCTTCTTGCAAAATGTCCAGCCAATGGGTCCAGCAAGAAAAAGGCAAGCCCCAAAGGATGCTAGCTAGATAAGCATGTTCAGAGTCTCCAGTATCAGTTTGTCAACAAAACAACCTCTACATGGTGTTTTGTTTCATACATGCTCTCGCAATTTATAAATTATTAATTTATACAGGATTTATAAAGAATTCATTCATTTATTGGGTCCAAGCTATAAATCAGAAAGTTTAGATGTATTATGCACATCTTATGAATTTAGGAGATATCTAACCTACTTAGAATCTTTCAGCAGCATTAATGTAATTATGGATTGCTACACAACTTATGCCACAATTTTGTAGCTTGGAAACTGTTACATCATACTTCATGATATTATGAGTCAGGATATTATGGAGGGCTAGGACTTCCAGGTCATTCAATGGTACTCATAAAAATAGATTTCTCTACATAGCGCAAAGAAATCTGGCTTCACTTACAGAGTCAGAAACTTGGAATGTATTCATGGAAGGGTGCATTCATCTGGGAGTGTCGACTTGTGCACCTACTTGTGGACTTTCCAGTGGTGCAAAGTCAAAACAGATAGACCATGAATCTGGTGGCTCCAAGTGAACACAGAGAATATTCCAGCAGACTTAAAATATGTCATTTTCTTATAATCTAGTCTTGGAAACTGACAAAACATTTCTCTATACATTTTTGTTAAAACATCTGTGGACCATCACTGTAGCCTCTCAATGGGAAGAGTGTTCAAACTTCATGTCTGTCTTTAACTTGTCATAATGTCTCCAAAGCTTTCATGTTTCAAAGAAGTTATATCATCTAACTGTAGCATATCATTCATTTAAAATCTAGTTTATAATCATGTCTCTATTGAGCCAAAGTTAAGCCTCCAGTCTGGGTTAAATGGCCCTCCTCTGAATTTCTATAATACTCCACTGACATGTTTTTTTAATATATTGATTATTTAAAATTCATTGATTTATTTTGAAAAAGTACGTGTGCTCCCCTTGTGCTAGTTCAATCTCCAATTGCCTGTAACAGAGAAGACGTGGATTAAATCCTCAGCACTCCAATATTGGGTTCAGGTATCCTAAGCAATGTTTTCAAACAGTGTGCCAATTACCTGCTGTTATGTATATCTTTTTTAAAAATTGGACTTGACTATGCATTATATGGCTATTTGTTCTATCCTACATTAAGCTGAAATATAAATTCCAATAGGCAAACACTGTGTCTTTTGTTTCTACAACTCAGACTTTCAATAATGTATCTAATAACTAGTATAGACTCATTAAAAGTAAGGGTAAAGGCTAGAAATACAGAATGATGGAAATATAAACTGACTTATAAGTAAATCAAGATAAACTCAATGTTTCCTGATAACCTAGCATTCATTAACACAAGAATTAGAGGAAATGAAGTGCACATGAAAGGAGAGCTAAACCTCATTTATGTTATCAGCAAGAATCTACCAGCCTTAAAACCTTGGAGTCTAGCATTCACTATGAACACAGAATACTCATGAAGGAGGCAAGACACAACAGCATTCTCCAAAAATAAATAAATAAATAAAATCAATATTTCAAAGATTTACCAAAATATATCTAATAAGTGAATCATCATTCTAGATTATCAAAATTTCATGAAGTCTAGTGGCTTCCTCATTAATAATTCTACTGGGTCTTTTTTTAGAAAAAGATTCAATTAAATGGAAAGTATCATATTTATGGCAAAATGTCATGTGCACCAACATGTCTCTCTGGGTTCTGCTCCATCGTATTTATCTATTTATCTATCTATTCATCTGTTCATCCATCTATCCATGCATCTATATACACACACATACACACATACATGTATATGCATGCATATGGCTTCCCTGGAAAAAAAAATCCAGGCTTTTAACATCATTGTGATAAAAAAAATTCAATATTTTCTATTTCTGCATGGTATTGTTTCCTGGTAGGGCTTAAAAACAAAAAGTCATGACCAGCATTGTAGCCTGGTGGTTAAAGTCCTCACCTTTGCATTTGCCGGATCTCCTATGGGCACCAGTTCTTTTCCTGCCTGTTCTACCTCCAGTCTAGCTCCCTACTTTTGGCCTGGGAAAGCAGTGAAGGACACCCCAGGGCCTTAGGGCCCTGTACTTACAAGTAGGAGACCTGGAGGAAGCTTCTTTCTCCTGGCATCAGATCAGCTCAGCTCCTACCATTGTGGCGACTAAAGGAGTAAAATCAGCAGAGGCTGTCTCCTCTCTGTCTTTCAAATAAAAATGAATGAATGCTAAAAAAAAATAACTGAAGTCAAAAGTATCCTAAGAAATTAAATTTCCTCTCTTTCTCTGATGTCCGATATCTAACTACTCAACTTTTCCAAAAAATACAAGAATGTGACCTTTTATAACCTCCATGTCCATATGTTAGTCAAATCATTATCACCTCTCACCTGGATTATTGTAGCAGTCTGAACACTGTGGTTTTGCATGGATGTTCTGAAAGCTCACCTATCATTTTGTTCTATCCTCTCACTTGCAGAGTATTTAAGGTAGGGGTCATGTCCTTTCTTTACCAACAACACCCTGGCTCAGAGGTGACAATTTGTCCAAGGTCTCCCATATATTAGTATCAGAATAATAACTGAAAGGTAGATTTCATGACATATAGTAATCCATTCTTTCCTCACAATAAATTGGCTAGTAGCAACTTATAAGCAAAGCATACTTGTGACTTTATGAAATACCTTTCTTTCTTTTGATACATTCACTGGAAAATTTGGAATTTAATCACGGAATATTTGCATTAGTATCAACTGATCTCAAAGTTATCTAACCAAATTTTTTTGTACTTTAGTTACTTTCTCTTATAAATTGACCATGTTCAATGTCCTTCACATTGGGAGGTATTATTCTTTTATTAGTTTTTTTTTTTTTTTTTGCAGATCAGCAACTAAAATGTATTTGTTGTTTTAAAAGTACTCCATGAGGCTTCTCTATAATAAGCAACAAAGAGCACAAGTGAAAAAAACCTGACAGAAGGACAACCCAGCCTGTCTTATCCCACCTATACACTAACCCACCAAAGTTAGACTTGAACCACCTTCACTGGATCTAAGAATTCATGAAATCCATTTTTCAAATACCTTCTATAGAAGTCTTCTACTATTTAGTGTATACCACAGAACCACAGCATCTGTTTTAATTATTAAAACGGCACAATCACAAACACAACTTATACTCACCGAGTCTACATTTAGCATTTTAAACAAGATACCCCAGATGATTTAAATCTGCATTCAAGTTTGAGAAATACTGATTTCTAGACTGTCACAAATGGTGTTTAAACAAGGTTTAAATGCAGAAGTACAGAAATTAGGTCAGACTTCTGGATATATAAAATACATATCCAGATACTTACCAAATGTTTCAAGTTTTCTTGCATGTTTTGCTGCTTGCTAAATCCCTGAGTCCAGCACTATACAGAAATAGGGTAGGCAGTCACTTCTGTTGGATAGTTAATGGGTCCTTAGGAAATATCCTTAGCTTTAAGTTTCTTTCCTACCAATTCTACCACAATGACTTTTCTCATCACTAAACAGTAGTGTAAATGTAGTTTGGGGGAAGGTTATTGTATTAATTGATTATGGGTTATTAACAAACAAAAAAATTTCAGGACAAATCAACCTGTAGAAGAGAAAACCACTAGCCAAAAATGAATGGGGGCATAATACATCTGAATGAAATGCCCCTGGAGTCAAAGACGACACTGGGGAAAAAAATCAAGGAATGGGGAAACGACACTATAAGCACTCTTGGGTTACTTGATCAGGTTGCGTGCAACAGGTTCTGACTATGTCTTGTACTTATAGTCAGTACTCTACATCTAGCAAAATGAGGGAGGAGCATAATCAACTCATGTCTTAGTGAGAGGTATTGAGATTGGTCCAATTACTCCTTCTTATTCTCAACATACAGTGAGGTTTTTGTTCCCATTCATCTCATCTTTTTTTCCCTTACAAACCCATCATCTTCATTGGTGATTTCTTTCTTCTTTTCTAGGTAAATGCTGCAATGCTTCGATATTACACTGCAGCAAGGCAGTACAAGGAGATTTGATGATGCAATGTAGAACCAAGGCATTATGTCTGTGACAAATGTAATGCTTACTGGACCCAAAGCCCTAAGGGCTCCATTGTCAGAGAGAAACGTTAAACTGAGGAATTCATCCAAATAATTCAAGCCAAAATAGCCTTTCACCTGAATGGTTCAGGAAGTGAAAGCAATTGAAATTTATTGGGTTGGATAGTCCAGATAATTAACTCAGTTCATCATTTTCATTTTGCTAGTGCAGACCTGGTTTGATTAACCAAACTACATGTAAAATAATTAAATATCTAGACTAAGTCTATAATCCTTCCATTTTTTTTTGAATTTGTATCTAAATACCCAATGGCACGTAGGCCTTGGATGATATGAGAACTTTCATCATGATGCCATAATGACATCAGCACTCAGATATCTCAGATACATAATGGTATCTCAACAGATAACTAAACATTTCACTGATACAGGCAATTTTATTCTTACAGATCTATCCAATGAAGCAACCTTAATCTTCTTAAACACATTAAGATACCAGACAGACCTACATAAGATGCAATGCTTTTTAGCCTAGGAGCATATTTTGGGGGAGGGTGGTCAGGGAAAAGTTCTGCTGCTAGAAGGAATATAATTTTTAGATATGACATTATATTAATTGTCTTTGGAGCAGGTGTTTAATCTGGCAGTTAAGTCACCAGTTATGATGCCTACATCCCTTACAGTACTGCCCAGGTTCAGGTTCAATCTCTGCCCCCAACTACAGACCCCTGATAAGGCAAACCCTGTAATGTAAGTTGACCATGGGTATCTTGAGTTTTGGCTACCACTACAGGAGTTGAGCAACTTGAACATGTTGTAGCTCTCAGAGTCAAAGATCGGCTTGACTTCTATATTCTCCCTAGACCTTTCATCAATAAATGGTGCCCAGCTCTACTGGGGATATCTTCTTCACCTACTCTTAAAAGAAGTGTATGCTAATTTCATTTGTAACTACTCCCTAGACACACCCAAATAATGCATTCACTAATAGTCAACTTGATACCTAAAACTGACCATCACAGTGATGGGAGGAGAAGGAGGACATCTTCTTGTAGCCCCTTAAAAGAGGCTTATGGAATGAATGAAATGGGGCATGAGCACTAAAGAGGTGAACAAAATAGTAATACTCTTCTCTTAAGGTCCAAACCACAGAGACATCTCCTTTGTTGGTGCCATAACTGCTATATTGGAAGCTCCAGTCCCTGTTTTCCGATGCTACTATTATCTTAAGAATTACTTAATTCCCCATCAAGAAGTTGTCAGGTTTATAATTTCTCGTTGCTGGGAATCTAATGGAGCAAAAAGTATTTGAGATAGTGTGTAACTGTTGGCAATAGCTCTTAAATGAGGATTGAGGTAGCATTCAACGAAAAGGAGATATTTCAGTCCAGTCACTATTAGACAGCTGACATAGATAGGTCCATGGGTAAGCAATTGCAAAGGAGCTTATTCAACCTCAGACATGAAAGAGTAGGATAGAATTTCCCACTGAAATAATTTTCCAAAACATGAAAAGGAGTTCTGCTTCACCTGAATATTCTGTATATGGAGTAAAACTTACAGATATCTCACTGTGTTACCAGTACAGGTACTTAACGAGAAGTAACTCAACATTCATTAAAATATTGAGGTGTTCTATTATTACTATTACTCCAAATTTTCAATGTAGAAAGACATAGATAGGTTGTATAGATTGATCAAGATAACACAGTTTATAGAACACCTGTAATTTGAACCAAAGCAGTCGAGCTTCATAGATGTTCATCAAACCACTAAATTAAATTGCCTTACAAACCAAATATCAAAACAGAAACTTCTTTCATTTGACTTGCATGTTTTCTTTCTATGTTTTCTTTCTCAGCATCATTGGAGCACATAGGCTCACCCAGGGGAATAGTCCATAGACATTAAACAAAAACTATTGAACTTTCATACTGGGTAATACAAGAACCAAACACTGACTCCTCTGAATGAAGGGGAAAAAAGGAAGGCACACATTAATCCTGACACTATACAACAGAGCATAGTATCTCCTTCCTAAGAGGTTGCTATGTACCTATCACAGGCACACAAGATGTTCTAGGAAGCACAAAACTGTGACTAGGGCTGGCACTGTGTCAGATTATGTAACCAGCTGTGTGGTTCGAGTTATGTAACCAGCTGCCAGTTCGAGTTCTGGCTACTCTGCTTCCCTGCTAATGTATGTGCCTAAGAAGAAAGCTGATGTCTGCTCAAGGATTTGGCCTCTCTCACCCACACGATAAACCACAGGGAGTTCCAGGATCCTGGCTTTAGCCTGGAAACCAGTCATTGCAAACATATGGGAAGTGAACCAGCCAATGGAAGGTACATTCACTGTTTCTTCCTCTATCTCCTTCACACCATTTTTCCCTCTCATTCTGTTTCTGTCTCTGTCTTTGTTGTCTTTATCTCTCACTGTTAAATAAATGTTTTTGAAAATATCATGAAATATCATAACCATGCCCTGGAAACAGAGAGCATCAGTTGTTTCAAGTATTTATATGCCATAAGAGGACTTATTCAGGTCTTTTTAAGGGAGCAGGATGTATACAAACACACAGAAATCCACAGAGTGGCAAAGAGACCCACTCACTTATTCACTCCCCCAATGTATTGTACAACAGCTGGAGTTGGGATAAGCCAAATTTACAAGCTTGGAAAGCTACCTGTGTTTCCCATAACCACTTGTGCCTTATAAGATTAGATGTCTGTCACCTCATATGATTAGATTAGCATGGGGCTATAAGAGAAGCAATGGAGCCAAGACTTGAATGAAGCACTTTAAATGGGATAAGGTTGTCCCAAATAGCAGCTTAAACTTCTGCTTACTATGCCAGCCTCAAGATAATAAAGAAGGAAATATTACCTTCTTTTTCACAATAAATTTAGCTATATATTAACACTTATTCCAATTCTTTACTCACTTTAGTTCATCCTGATTTTCAAAGATTCTGTATTACATGTGTTTGCATAGGGCACTGCCCAATCCCAAATCCATGTTGAACTCCTAAGAGATCTCAAAACTTCTAGGTTTTTGAATCACCATTTTGAACTGCAGTTCCGCTATGTAACATCTATGTGACCTTAGATAAGTCATTTAACTTTGGAGTTCCATTGTATCTATCTGAAAAAGGAGGATTTCTGCAGGTAGCCCAATGAGATCATATGCATCAGAAGGCTAGAACAGTATGTGGCACAATGGTATATTCCTACTAAATATTTATTGAATTAAAACAAATGAATGAAGGTACTATTGATATATAAAGACAAAACATCAACTTGATTGCTTTCCTTTGTACCCACAACCAAAATGACCTTCATCATATCTGCTAACTTGTACTCTGAATCAAGCGTTTCCACGTCAGGGAAATGTGTTTTGATTATACATAATAACACTGTTTTAGACATTTATTACATTTCCCCCCGAAAAGAATAGCCTTAGTCATTCCATGATCCCTAAAAGTGCAGATGCTAAACCTGGTATGCATATGTAGATTTGAAATAATATCAGAACTTTCCATGTAATGTTTCTTTGATACGCTGACTCTTTTAGTCTCCTGTGATTCTAGTAGTGCTATTAACATCTTCTCCTAAAACAAGAGTTTCATAAGATTCATTAGAACACATGAGGCACAAGAAGTAAGACATGAGTAAAAGGTTATAATAAAAAAAAAGAAGTTTTTTTCTAATACTCCAGACATTTGCAAACTGTGACCCATGGATAAAATTTGGCCTGACATATCTTTATATGTGGTCCACAAGCTAAGATTTTTCTTTAATATTACCAAACGGATGACAAATAAAAAATAGTATTTCATGGCATGCAGAAGATATAAAATCTAAAGTTTATCATCCATAAATAAAGTTTTATTTCAACAGAGACAAATTCATTTAAGCACAGCATATCACTGCTTTGATGCTGTAATATCAAAATAAAGTAGTTGTAGCTGAGATCATGTCTCATAAAGCCTAGTTCTTATTAGCTCATTTTTTATTGAAAAAGTTTGTTGACCCTTTGTATATTCTTGTGAAAATTCGTAAGTAATTGTTACAAGACCCATTACTGAAAAACATCCATGAACATACCTTTGTACAAAATGGCTTTTGTCAACAAGAACAAAATCATCCTTGATCAACAATGTATCACGATCATTTTTTTCCCCATATGAAAGAGTGCAAAGTGAGTAGCCTTTTATAATCTTTCATTTTCTTTTAATTTCAGCAGATCTGAAAAGTTTCAGATTTGACGCAGAAACAAGTACCATTTTTAGAGTAACACCATGCCAGAATTAGTCTTTGGGAGGAATTCATGGTTCCTACTAATGTTAAACATCAAAGCTTCCAGCTCACCTACTTCTTATATGGCCTCAACGCCACTGATTAAATCTCTCAGCTACAACAAAGGCACTGCTTGTTAAAAGAAAAATAAGCAAATATTTGGAAGCACTAGTATTTACCAGCAACAAGAAACATAGCAAAAGTGAAAACTTCTCCCCCTGTGAAACAGGCACATGAGTCAAAAGTTGCTTGCAAAATAAAATTCCATACAAAGGATTTCATTTTTTAATTGATTTTCATTGTAAGCATTGCAGGTCAATTATGTACTTCTATGAAAGATAATTTGGCTCCAGGCATAATCAAATTATTCGTTATAAAAGTAACATTTTTGATTGCAGAATAGTTGATGGGAATGATACATCTTTCTAATAAATTGTCAATAATAAATTACACAAAATGACTAACTACAAGTAAATACAGCAGAGTTCTTTGTAGCTTTATTTCAGTGGATTACAGGGGAAATCATAGTGATTCAACTAAAAGGAAAAGTAGATTTAAAGTTTTGTCAGCTTTAAACATACTTTATTAATAACATCTACAGCAAAATATAAACTGTATATTTTGATCATGGAGGCTTCCATAATTTAGAAAATATGAGCTGAAGAAGACGACACTGAATCCCTAACAGAAGCAATGATTTCAACTATAGCCTCCAGGACACAATGGTGATACATGAAGTTATGCTTCAGATAGACTTTAGTTGCCCGAGTTGGAGAATCTGGATAGAATTACACTTCGGCATGTTGACTATGTGCATAAAGTGGCAGACTTTAATATTTCCAAATAATCATGTCTTTAAAAAAGCACTTAACTGGAAGACAATTAAGAACAGGTGTAAGAGTCCGATGCTCGACTATGCAGGATGGCATTCCAGCTTCCCCAATTGCTATCTGAAACCTTGAGCAAGTCAATTAACGTCTTAGTACTTAGGTTTCTTCATCTGTAATTTACTGATTAATAACCACCTCAATGGGCAATTCAGTGGATTGTGTACAAAACAAAACATAGGAAATTGCACCTGGTAAGCATTATATAAATGTTAGCTGCTGTTGCTTCTGCTCTTTATACTCCTCCTCTTCCTCAACTTTCTCCTATGCTTGCTCATATTATGACAAACCATCATCATCATCATCACCACCACCACCACCACCACCACCACCACCGCAAACAACAACAAAGATTCCTGAAACTTCTTATTCTTCACATACTGCTAGCTTTGCTTAGCACACATCTTCAAAGTATATCCTGCTTTGGGCTTGCTGGAAAAAACAGGATGCCCTGTAACATGCCTATGTTCTAAGGGATTTGTTTCTGGAAGACAATAATCATTTCATTTTGCTACTGGATAAACTCCTGCATCCCTCTAAAATTAATATTTTGAAATCCTGACTGCTCTTGTGATATCAGGGGGTAAGACCCCTGGACACAATAATGAGTTGAGAATGATGGAGATCTCATAAATGCTTTTAGTGATCTTATAGACAAGATCCCAGAGAGCTCTCTCACCCACCTTAGTCATAAAGGGACACAGCAGAAGACAACCATCTGTGATCCAGGAACTGCAATCTTAGAAGACAGCAAATCTTACACTGACTCAAGCTTGGACTCCTTAACCTCTAATTCTATGGGAATTAAAATTATTTGTTGTTTGATTTCTCCAGATTCAGGTAATTTGGTATAGCAGCCCAAATCAAGTAAGACACTTCCTTATTCACTCTAGCATTGGAAAATTACAGAAGTTGCATGGCCGTGAAAGAAAACAGAAAATAAAAAAAAAGGACACTTAATCCCCAAGCACAAACACATAACTTTCAACAGGGCTCCTGAGAGAATCCCATAGATGATTTCTATAACATTTAAGTAGCCAAGGATTTTTGTAAGCTCTCTCTCATGTAAGTCCTATAGACACTGGTCACCAGTCTGTATAGCAGCTTACTGCTAACAAATATCTTGCAATGACCAATTTGTCTTAGTAGTTTGTTTGGTTATTGGTGCAAAAGAAAGGATCAACTTGGAAAAGTCAATCTTATTATAAGATTTTTATCTATCAATAAGATAAAATCTTGGATTTAATTAAAATTTATCAGGTTGCTGATTTGCTTCAAAGAGGCTTATAATTGACACAATCTTCTGTCAAGTATATAGTCCTAATGTTAAGTGCAAAGAGCACAATATTGAACAAATTAGATATGTTCCTTGCTCTTGCCAAGTTTACAGTTGGGTTAATGCTTCAGTTTCATTTAGTAATTTAAAAAACAATGTTTAACCCTCTCTACATTTGCTTTGGAAATGCAACTGACCCAAATGCATAGTATGTCCGAAACCAGCAAGAGCCACCAGCCCTGACATATGGAATATACATGGCTACTAATTATTTTTCTCAGTGGCAAAATTTGCACTTTATAAGATAAAATGACTCATCCTATTGGCTGGTATATGACCGCATTGCACATTAGTAGCAGAACTGGATTTATAATACTGGCCTCACAATTTCAACCTTCATAAAACCTTGCCTGGGTCTATAATCCAAATTCAACATTCAATCTGTATCCTATTTCTTGCTACCTAAAATCAATTTAATTCACCTCTAGCATGAAATTAATTTATTCTATTAGATAAATTGGTGCTTTTAAAATCTACATTAGAGTGCAAGGAAATTTTTCTGTGTTCTATTATCAGTGAGGTAAATTCTAGCTCCATGCTCTATAAAAGTAATTATGTTATTTTAGCATGTTTTTCTTTGTTTCTCAACAGTTTCAGTGAATGTTTTGACACTTGGGAAGTCACACATTCAAATAACTGTACTAGAGAAAAATATCTAAAACTTGAAATTTAGAGGGACAAATGTCTGAGCAGCACAGTGGTGGTACATATTTTAAATTCATATTGAATGTCTTATATCACACAGAAAAGTCATTTTTTAAAAAAAAATGAATTTCAGTAGCATTTTCTAAGTAATCTCCCTATTTTCCCATCTCTCTCATATTCCAATCTACTCCACATACTACTACCAGCCTAATCCCAAAACACTACGTGCATCTTTTTCTCAATCCTAAGAAACTCAAGTAATATCTGGTGTCTAAAAACATGGAATATGAACTTCTGAATAGAAAGTTAAACACCTCCATCTTTTGATTCTGTTTTTCTTCCATTTCTCTACCAGAATCTAGATCACACAGCATTATTGTTTGTGCTCTGTTCTTATTAAACTAATGAACAAAAGGTAAGCATTGCTGCTCCTACATCATTTTCCTGACTTGGGGATGCATATGTATACAAAATGTATGCTTTATATTTATATGATCTATTAACAGAGATACACAGGTATAAAGTCTGTAGCTTGGATTTTACTGTATGGCAGCACAGAAAGTAAAATTTTCTAGACTAGCTGTGGGATTTTTCCCTGAATGCTTCCTGAGTTCATGTCATGAAAAGGGTAATTCTCCACTAAGTTCAAATAGGTTTTCCACGTGGCCAGTTTGCTATCTACACAGAACACAAATTTTACAGCATATAGTAGCCATTTCTATAAGTCATAAGAGTAAAAGAACAGGGCATAAAAGTCACATTATGCTCTCAGGGAATTTCAGAACATGTATACCTTTAGACAACAGTATGGAATATAAACTATATCATTGCTTGTTTCCAAGTCTTTGATTTCAGTCATTCTATTTTCTACATAAAATAAATTATAATAAATATTAATGTGTAAGACTCCAGTACTCCTCAATGACCACCAATCTTTTGCAAGGACTTTAATTTGCTTTATTTTATCACCCAAATGTTCGTAAAACAAAAACAACTGACACTATCATCATAATATTTCAAAGAAACCAGTGATATTTCTTCTTCTGTAGGAAAGTTGCATGTTAACTGTATTGTACTTTAGTAAAATGTGAGCTACAGTAAACTGAGGGAAACAGAAGAAAAAAGCAAGGAAGATACCATCACTCATTGACTATTGGAGTTTTAGGTATATTTGTTATAGATATGATTTTTATCCCAATATTTGCATTTAAATCCTGCCACACTTCACTACATTTTCAGTGTGTGCATTCTATCCAAAATGTTCACCAGTTTTGATAGTCATCATTTTGGGGACATCTACCTCAACTCTTCACAGGGTTTTATCAGAATCACAGCATTACGTGCTGCCTTTAATATCAAGGGTTGATGTAAATCATTATTGTATACCAGTTACTATACTTTATGCTTTCTTTGGGACAGTATATTTCTGCTAGCAGATATACCAAGTTCATTTAAGCATTTAGCAGGAATGGAATTTAGAATGTCACTTGTAATAATCTGATACATTAACTTGCAAGAAACTCACTGTTGTGTTGCTATCCCTGAAACACAGCCCAGACTCTTCAGCCACTCCTTAGTAATTCTCCATTAGAAGCCCTGTGAGAAAATGGATTTCATTTTTGTTTACTCCAGGAAACCTTAGAAAATTTGTCCCAAATGTTTTATTCTAAATCGCTTTAGTCCTCATATTCCATATTTTTGCAACTTACCCACTAGAACAATTCCCTCATGAGATTTTGTTTTTACAAATCCAAACACCTGCAGTGCTGGCATCCTACAGGGACACTAATTCGAGTCCTGGCTGCTTTACTTCTGATCCAGTTCACTGCTTATGGTCTGAGAACAACAACAGAAGTCATTGGGCACCTTTACCCACGTGGGAGACACTGAGGAAGCTCCAGGCTCTTAACTTTTGATCAGCTCAGTTTCAATTATTGTTGCCATTTGGGGAGTCAAACAGCAGGGGGAAGACCTCTCTATCTCTTCTTCTCTCTATAAATCTGCCTTTCAAAAAACTCTAAACCCCTGGATATGGGTTTACCCTCTGAGTTTTTCTGGAAACTGCTCCTTTTTGACAACTCAAAATCTTAACAGTCCTCTAATTCTACCTGTTCCATGATAGAAAACAAAATTTTGGCTATTTTTTTCAGATAGGGAAGGGAAAAATATGCACCCCAGTGAGGATGACCCAAACATTAATACAAAAAACTCTTCTATAATATCTAAGTCCATGAAAGTCATGGAGAAAAATACAGTTCATTTTAATATCTTCTACATTAAAAACCTTCACATTCATAAATTATGAATTTTGCTACTGTTTCTAAAGCTGTTTTTATCTTTGGTCTTATTGATTCAAATGAGAAAATATTCTGACCTGATTGGAGTAATTATTATGAAAAAGTGCTTCCTATTCCACAAATCTGAATTTTATATCAAACAAGTTGAGCTCAACAAATATATTTGCTAACACTTGATAAAGTCAGGAAGTATTAGTTACACAAGCATGTAATTAGTTTTAGGAATAGGTGTGCAGTCAGGGGCTTTTATTTGCTGTGGATTTCTTGTAATGCATCAGCACTTGATCTTTAATGTTTAAACAGCTGTGTATATATGCATATCTATTCATGGAGTGGAGTCAGTGAATATGTCAAGGGTAGACACATCTGTAAGTGAGATAAGAAAATCTAAGTGCTCAATGTCTCAGAGCTTGAGTCTCATGTTAGATTTTTTTGAACATTAAAATTATACACTCTTTAAATTATCGGACCATGATGAAAACAGGTCTTTGAATAATTATGTTAAATTATGACCCTTGGTAACATGCAAACCAAAGCAAATTTGCGATCAAAACTCTGCTTAATTTAAGTATCAGATTGCCTACGTGAGCACTTAGGGTAGCAAATTTTGCTTAGCACTGACTAGTTGTCCTGGCAACCAATAGTAATTTGTAATTCTGTAATTCTGAAGTGATAAAACCTGAGCCCTCAAAACTGAAAGAAATGACCTAAAAACTAAGGTGAATAGGTCAAAAAGAAATGCAAATATAACCAATGCAGTCTATTCTCACCTGGGAAGTTTCAAGCCTAAAGGGTTGTGCTGGTCAGGTTTCTTGTACATTTTAGTAAGACAAGAAAATGAGGTATCAAGTATTCCTCTGCAGGGGCTTGAAGTCTTCCAAGTTCAAAAATGGCTCTGAAGTGAGGCAACAAACTGCCGGTTGTCTGGAGGGAGAGGGAAGGGAAGAGAGGGGGGAGGAAAGGGGAAAAAGGAGAAGCGAGAGGAGAAAGTGAGAGAAAAGAGGAGGGGAGGCAGAGAATGAGCTGAATAGAGATAAAAGTGACTGTATCCTAGTTAGTCTCTTTTCCTCATAATGAAGCATCACTAAGTAGGTCTTACAAACCCGGTGTGATTGCAGTTATTCTCAAGCTTCCTTGCCAGTTGCTCTTCCACTGCTGCTTACTTAGTTTCTGCTTTGTCAGACATACCCACAAGTAAAGGAATCCAGGATATGAAGAACATTAACGCAATACTTCCTGCCTTTTTCGGGCCTGACAGAATCCCAGAGGCAAACAGGACTAAAATGATTTAGGTGAGAACAGATTGCTAAGGGAACAAACAGCATGATTGTTTTACTATGGGAAAACACAGCAGGAATTTCTTAGCATTGTCCAAGACTTGGAGGAAGGCATGTGTGTTCAACTTTGGCTGGCACAGCCTGGCAAAGAAAGGTACATTCTAAACAGGTACAAAATAGAGAAGACAAAAATAACCACGGAGGTGAAAGTAGAAGAAGGCAGATGAGAAATGATGCATTAAAAGTAACATATCAGTTTGTCCTCTGGGTAAAATAAACAAAATAAGGCAATGAAACGGTAAGAGTTGCTAACTTTATTAGACTCAATAAATAATTTAATGGTTTAGGCAGGTATGTTTCATTTGCACATTACAGTAGCCAAAGTAAAGCCATCTGCTACTTCGCTGCACTTTTCTGATGTGTTATATGATCACACTTCTCAACAAGCTCATGGAGTTCTGGCTAAAATACACATTACTAGACTCTTCATAAACTTCAACTGGAATTTCTGAAAGTCTGATCTCATTTTTTAAAAAGTGTTTTTAACATATTCTGCGGTGGGTTAAAAGTTCTCAAAGGGCCATATTAGGACCCATGGGGCTCATTGTTTTTAGAGACCTCCCTTAATTTAAAACAATTTCTCTAGCAATCATTATTGTGAACCTTTTCCACTGTGCTGACATTTACCCCAACCGCACCAAAAAAAAGTGGAATATAAAATGACTGGTGTCTTAGCATCACTCACAGCAACATCACCCCATATTACTAGCAGTCAATGTACAGTTCCCATCTGCGTAATTGCAGTACATTCACAAACAGCAAAAAAAAAAAAAAAAAAAAAGTTCTACATTAAAATGTTATCGGTGAAGAACTAAGTTGGTGTATTTAAGTAAGTCCCAAAGTAGGAAATAAAGGGTTTTATAATAGTCTCTATAATAAAATCTAAAAGGTGTATAAAGAGTTTCCAAAGCATATGGAAATGGACTGGTTGTCTCAAGGAAAAGCAGTTGTGTTGAGTTGCAAGATGAGCTAACTTTTCTTCATGGAATACTATTGTCTTTTGACAGAACAACTGATAGAAAATGGTTATTTCTATTTGGATATTTCTTGACATGATAATCAGAAATTAATGTATTAACCTGACATTTCACTATTTTCTATTTTTAAATTTTTTTATTTTATAATTCCATAGGCTTTGGAATTTTCCTGATACCCTTCCCAAGCTCCCTCCCCTCATGATTTCCCTCATATTTTTACAATAGTACAGTTCTACATAAGCAGTAAGTCCAGCAGTGTGCTATCTAGTGTATCCTGATATTGTGGATATGGACAATGGCAGATAGTCCGACATCCTATTGTCAAACTATCTGCAACAGTTCCATTGGGAATTCATGTTTAGTTTGGAAGTAGAGATGCATACTGGTTTGTATCTTCAGATCTGGATATCATACTCTCTATTATATAGCTACTATACATTCCCTTAAATGAATACCCACAAAACAAAAACAAGAACAGCAGTAAAGTTAAAAAATGTATTGAACCATGAAGTGAAATTATGTATTAATGAATGACCAATGCAGAGGAAGAAAGGGGGAAAAAAAACTTCCTGAAGGAAATGATGCCATATGGAAGAATTTAATAAAAAACTATCTTGCAGAAATAAAAACAAAAATATCAAAACACAAGAGTTGTAGCAAAAACAGACCTAAAAGCCTACTGATCTTGTATTTTGCATGAATGTTGCTTAATATCAGAGAGGACATATGGTATTTGTTCTTTTGGGATTGGCTTCATGGAGCATAATGGACTCTAACAGGGATCATTCGGCTGCAAAGGGTAGAATTTGATGGCTGAGCAGTATATCATGGAATAGATATACCAAGGTTTCTTTAAACACTCATTTTTAGATGGGCATCTGGATTGTTTTCATATTTTGCTGTTGTAAACTGTGCTGCTGTAAAATAGGATTATAGATCCCCTTGTCACATGCAGATCTCATTTCCGTTGGATATATTCCCAGAAGTGGGATAGTTAGTTCATATGACAGTGTTTTTTAAGACTTTATTTTTATTAGAAAGTCAGATATAGAGAGAGGAGGAGAGAAAGAGGACGATCTTCCATCAGACGAATCACACCCCAAGTGATCACAACAGCTGGTACTGCACCAATCTGAAGCCAGGAACCAGGAACTTCCTCCAGGTCTCTCACACAGGTGCAGGATCCCAAGGCTTTGCGTGTCCTCGACTGCTTTCCCGGGCCACAAGTAGGGAGCTGGATGGGAAGCAGGGCTGCCGGGATTAGAACTGCCACCCATACAGAATCCCGGCACATTCAAGGGGAGGAGTTTATCTGCTATGCCACCTTGCTGGGCCCCCATATGACAGGATTAATTTCAGTTCTCTTAAGCACTCGACATACTGACATCCATAGTGCTGTACTGGCTTATACATACACTAAGGGTGAAAAAGGGGGCCTTTCTATATCCATACCAACAGGTATTGTTTGCAGAGTTTGAATGCAGGTCAATCTCACTTGAGATTGGTGAAACAGTGTGGTTTTCATGTGTGTCTCCCTGAGGACCTCTGACATAATTTCTAATGTACTATACCTACTAACCTCCAAGGTTTGTGGGATTTTGAATCCGTATCAAAGAAAACTGTTCCTAATTATCTGGAAAACCTATTAAAGTTCTCAATCACATGTCTAAATAATATTTACTTTCTTCCTTTATTAAAAAACAACACTGCGGGCCCGGCGCAAGTGGTTAAAGGTCCTCGCCTTGCACGCCCGGGATCCCATATGGGCGCCGGTTCTAATACCGGCAGCCCCGCTTCCCTTCCAGCTCCCTGCCTGTGGCCTGGGAAAGCAGTCCAGGACGGCCCAAAGCTTTGGGAACCTGCACCCGCGTGGGAGACCCGGAAGAGGCTCCTGGCTGCGGATCGGCATAGTATCGGCCCGTTGCGCTCACTTGGGGAGTGAATCATCGGACGGAAGATCTTCCTCTCTGTCTCTCCTCTCTGTATATCCGCCTTTCCAATGAAAAAATAATAATAAAAATAAATCTTTAAAAAGAAAAAAACAACACTGCAACAGACATGATAATATAGCTGCCTTTTGTTATTTCAGATATGTAAGATCTGTAATATATGAAAACCCCATTCTTTTCACCTTAGATTAGCTTTCTCACAGTCATGATAGGTAATAACGTAATGGGTTTGTTATTTTTTTTAAGATTTACATATTATTTGCTTTAAGGAATGACAAAGAAGGAGAAAGAGACCTTCTACTAACTGGAACACCACCCAAATGCCTAGGAAAAGCAGGACTAAGCAACATTCAAGCCAAGAGTCGGGAACTCCATCCAGACCTCTCACATGTGCGGCAGGGACTCAAGGAACTGAGGGTTCATCCGCTGCCTTCTCAGATACATTAGCAGGGAGTTGTGCTGAAGTAGCAGGATTCGCAAGTGGTACTCTTGTAAGAGATGAAGGTGTCCAAGAAAGCTGCTTCATAAGCTGTACTACAACATCCATTTCCATGATTATTTTTACATAGATGAATATATATGACCAATGTCTCTTTAATTGCTAATAATCAATAAATAGAATTTACATTTAAAAGATATTTTGGGGGGCGGGTAGGGGTAAACATTTGGCCTAATTGTTAAGTTTTGTTAAGATTCCTGGGTCTCACATCAGAATCCCTGGTTCTCACATCAGAATCCCTGGTTTCAATTCCCAGATCCTAATGTTAAATCCAGGCTTCTGATAATAAGTACACTGAGATACAATGGATGGGGGTTTAAATACTTGTGGTGCTGACACCTATATAGAGACCCAAGCGAATCTCCCACCTTTACCTGTACTGGCTCAGGCACTGTAAGAATTTGTGTCACTTGGGAAGGAGAACCATAGGATGGGAACATTCTTTTGACCTTTCTTTCTTTTTCAAGTACATAAATAAGCTCTCTCTCGCGCCTTTTCTCAAATACATGAATAAATAGAAAAATAAATAAATGAAAATTTTATGACTGTGTAATTAAAAAAAATTCAAGGGACTTCATAATTCTTAATAGATGGATCCTAAATATGAAAAGGTTCCGATGTGCTGTTTTAGATTACTCTGATTCTCAAGTATATTAGAAAATCATTTCTCTATCAGTAAACATAAGCATTCATGAGAATTTTTTTATTGATTACATTGCATTATGTGACACAGTTTTATAGGTACTGGGATTTCCCCCCTCCCCATCCCCCAAGGTGGATTCCTCCACCTTGTTGCATTACCACAGTTCAAACTCAGTTGAGATTATTTCATTGCAAGCATCTACCAAGTATAAAGTCCAGCGTCTCATTGTCCAGATAAGTTCAACAGTTTCTTGGGGAGACCATCTCTGGTCTGAAGTTAGAGCCAGCAGGGTATCATCCCGACCAATTAAAAGCCCTGACATTACATCAGTAACTATTTATAACGTTATGGAATTAGTTGACATGGTATTGAGTAACCAATATGTTAAAAAAGAATGCAAGTTCTGAACCACATCCTGTGACTTCTACATTGACATTTCAAATATTAGTTTATATACAACTGGTTTCTATACACCTTAAAATGGCTATAGATTACTATTCAGCTGTCTCATGTCTATTTTAATTTTAGTATTTAGCAGCAAAATCATGCTTCAACGCTATAAACTGCTAAATACTAAAATTAAACAGTCCCACTGGCATACATTTGGCATGGGTTGGGGGTGGACCAGGCTGAATCAGTTTGCGGTAACCACTGGCAAATCCAAAGGCCAGAGCAGAGTGTGGGTGGAGCCAGGTTCAGTTGCAGTGGGAGCAGTGCACAACACAGAATGCCAAGGTGAGGTTGCCTGAGCCAGATGAGACCACAGCACCCAACCAGCAATGCACAAGAATCAAGAGGGGAGGGACAGAGCTGGCAGGGAAATAAGGGGTGGTTCCCTTGCTGGATAGCTGCTCCCACTGGAGAGCATGGGATGGGGATAGACCAGACTAGGCAGGCCTGCAACACCTGTGCACCTCACGTGGCCCAGATCAGGGAAGAGCCAGGATGGGCGGAATATTCCTACTGGTGCTAACAAAACTGAGGTGGGTGAGAGCTGTTGGGTCTTAACCAAGGCAGAAGCTGTCACTAGGGGCTGATACTTTCAAGTCCAGCCACAGGGTCACCTGGAGAGCACATGTTCTGGGAGTGAGAGTGACCTGGGAGGGAAAGAGTGGGCTCCTCCCTCTTGGGTTGCCACTCCCATGGGAGGGCACAGAATAACTAGGACAGGGGCTGGGGTGGCTAGACAGAGAGGCACTCAACAACGTCCATGAGGGGCGGACAGTTGAACTGGTTGGATGTAACTAAGGTCCAATACCCTTTGACATTTATGAGAGCCAAATGGGATATGGGGCAGACTGAACTAGTCTGCTACACATACTGGCAAATCAGGGCAGGGGAGGTCTGGTGGGGATGATGGGGTAGTCACTCTGACTAGGCTGCACCTCCCACTGGTTTATGTGATGGCCGAGTATGTGATGAGCAGAACCAGGATGGACTGTAACACCTATTGGTTCCAGTGGAAGTGGGGGCTGAAGACAGAACCAACCCAGCAATTGCAACCACCAGCTGATCGGGGAGATGGACTGTGCCAGGTACCATACTTGCTAGTACGTATTGGAATCTGGTCTGGGAACACCTCAAAGTTTCTTTGCAGATCCACTCAAACGAAATGGCAGACTCAGAACCTTAACCAAGAAAAGACGGAAGATAGAACAGGTCAATCAACTACCACAGCTACATATTGGCAGCGAAACACTGGACAAAGGGAGACTGTATGATGGGATATGTCAATCAGTAGATTATTCAACAGCCTCCTCGTGTCTGGAGTGGCGAGATTGGCAGCAATGCATAACTAGTGAACTACCAGGACCACTTGAACAAGGATCCCAGAGCATGCCCTACATCCGGGATCTGGAGTGGGGCTTTTCCTCAATATTTCCTTCAGCCCTTGTAACATTTTACCCTAATCAACAATGTAAAGATTACCAAAATATAATTTAAAAAAAGAGAACAAAAAAAAGAGTTCATCAGTCTTAGACTGCTTCCCATTAAAACATGTCCAATCTGAAAAGAACAAATCATGCCATTCTACAGAGATTTTCAGAAAGCTTAGGGACAATGATATTGAAAGGTAAGCTTGGGAGGTGCATCTTTGTAATTCATTACACTTGTCTTCATCTAAATAATTTCTATTCAAAATTACTTAATCTAAAGGTCGGCTTAGTATACTCTTATTTATATTTGTTGTACATCTATCAACCACAGACTTTTTAAAAAGTAAATTATCTATCTTGGTCATGCTTCAAAACTAATCGAATATCATTCTGCTTGTGTACAGAAAACTTTAAGAATTGCTTGGTAGACTAAAACACTACATTTGAATCTCATTTTATGTTGCTTTCTGTAGAGCTGCTTAATTATACAGCTAGCCACAGTCAACAGGGGTTCTGGGAAGATAAAAGCTCTGCTGAGAAATGAGAACGAAGAACTCAATCTAATTGAACAAATACTCAATGGATATCAACTTTGTGTCAGCCTCTCAGTCGAGCATACATTCCCTATCTTCCAATACTTTAATGTCAAGTGAATAAACATTATTTCAGGAGTTTTCTGAATATCTGTTTTTGACTGTGTTAAATAGCATACAGAAGCTGATATGTAAATCAGGGAATAAAGTAGAAATTAGAAACTATAATATCCACTAGGTGCTTCCCTCTATTCCTTTATGCATAGGGGAAAAAAACCTGGCATCCCAATTAACTTGTTTTGGAGAAATCAAATCATAGAATAAACAGTAATGAGACAAAATGAAGCAAATAATTCGAGATGAAGAAATGTAAGCACATGGTGGCTAAACCATGAAGTTTCAGCAAGCCCAAGTTGAACTTCTTTCTCTTTCATTTACTCTTGGGCTGAACTAGAGCATGTTTCATCTCTAAAATTCACCTAATACATAACTCCATGTTGTGACACTCAAGAGATACTTAACCTAAAATCACATAGAACAGCATTTGGCATAAAGAAATTCCCCAATTAAAGGTAGCTCTGGGTTTTTTTTTTAACAATAAATAAGTTTCTATGAATATCTTTAACACATGCATAAATCCTGCCAGATCACCAAAAATCATTCTTTCTATTATTCAGAGTAACTCCAAAGCTACTTTTCCTCATGATTTCTAAATATGTGCCCAAAGTAACACATATGTATGTCTAGTGTGTGGAAACTGAGAAAATGCTTTCCAAATTAGATAATCAAGCACCTCAAACTCAAGATAAAAGCAGAATGTGTATGTTCACATATTGTACAGATGAGGAAACTGGAGTACCCACACATTATGTGCCTTATCTAAGGTCACACACCTAGTAAGAGATGGAATCACGAGTCAAACCCACCTTTGTCTGACTCTGCTCTCATGTTCTTTCGAGCCTTCACTTGACAAGGGTCGATAAAGCTCAGAATAATGGCACCAGTCCTGAAAAGACCACTCATCAAAAGAAACAAAGATTAATTAAATTTGATTCAGTCCCATAGATGGACTGTGTCAATAATGTAGATTCAGGCAACCTAAACAAAGGTTGCACTAGAAAGAAACAAGTGTTACCACTAGTTTCAAGAGAAATAAGTAGAAAACGTCATCCATCTGTTCTCCCTGTCTCAGCCAAGTTGTTTACCCCAGGATATGCTTCCCCAAGTTGCTTCAAAGATGTGGAAGGAAGCTCTAAGCAAAGAGTGGAAAGCTAAATGCAGAGCAACAATCACTGAAGCACTTTAATCAGGAGACACTTTTAAGCTTTCATCTTGAAAGCTGAGAAAAAGTACAGAGTTTTGTGATTGGGGTAAACAACCCTTGATTTTGTAGGACCCTAAGAAGCCATTTGAGTTCCTTTCACGAATGATGAAGTAAGAGTTAGGCAGTAATTGCTTTGACATCCTTCAGGAAAAATCAATAATGAATATGAGTGAAAGGTCAAGGAAAAAATAACAGATTCACTTTGGAGGCAACAGAGAATGTGAAAAATCAAACGAAAGAGATTTTGATCCGTTGTAAAGAGGAAGATTGTTCCTTATCTCCTTGACAGTAGTGATTAGGAAAATATGATCCACTTTAAAAAATGAAAAGAACAAAGAAACAGTCATATTACACAATATCTGATTTTAAGATAGCTTCACTTGCTTGGAAGTATATTATATCTTCAATAAATACAATGCTCAGGGAATGATAGGTTTGGGCTTATTACATTGCTGTGAAACTGAAGCTTAAGATTTTTTTTAAATTGATTTGGATTGGGGAACATATGCATATCTCTCTTTGCTATGCTAGGCTGTTGCAAAACCTTTGCATCCTCATTCTGAATACTACTGGCCAAATTTCAAGACTACAGAGAACGTGATTTTTCATCTGCAAATATTTTTACCATATACATCTTCCCCGCATTCACTTCTCGTCCTCCATCTCAGTTTCTACATGCCTGCATCCCTCTCTCTCAATATCCAAATTTAGGCAATGTCAAAATCTTACTCAATTAACTTGATAACTACTACTTTAATATCTGTCATTTCCTTTTGATTCCAATTTATCATTGCTTATCTGATGAAACACAAAATACTGATTACCTTACTAGTTGTCCTTAATAACTTTTATCAACTTCCCCAAACCAGCCTCCATATAGCACTAGATACCTCCATAAACTGCAGATACCACCATGAGCCTCTAAACCTCAGAACTGTGCAGGGACTCCTCATTGCCTTTAACATCAAATTTTAGAGTCTTAGCCCTAATGATCCAAATTCTGTATAGTCAACCAGCATCTCATCTACACATTCCATGTCCAACTGTATTCTGTAGCTATAATGAACTATGTGTGGTTACTACTAAATGCCTCTTCCATGAGTTCCCCATTTGGTCTGCAGCAGCCTTTTCCTTTTCTCTACCACTCAATTAGGCCCAATTCTATTCATCCATCAAATTGAATATTAGATGCCATTTTCTCAATCTGTCCCTGATACCCACATAATTCTATACCCTATACACTTTATGAAAACTGGTGATTAGGTCTATGCTTATAATATTTTATTATAATCATTTATTATTCTCTTTATCTGTTTCTGCTTGAATTTAAGGAATGCATAATGCCTTATCACTCAACCCAATGTCTACTGCTGAATAAAGGAATAAAGGAGCCACTGAATAGATGCTTGATATGAGAGTGTTTCTTGATATCCTTTTTACCTCAAATTAAGCATCATTTAGATGTCTGAATTAATTCAGGAGTACAATTCTAAGTGTTTTTTGTGTGAAGTTTTTAGGTCATACTCCATGAAAATATCTTTTTCCAATGACATGGATGATTTTAATCCAGTGCTGACCCTTTGCCCAACAAAAAAACCAGTGTGATCACTAAACAAATAAAAGAAATTTGTGAAAATATATTAATTTGGTTCTCAATTACAATTATTACCACAGTTAAGAAACCTACCATAGCATCTTGACCTTCCTCCATGTAGGGGTTTAGTGTCAGTCTGGAATTACACGTCAAGAAGATACAATCATGTCTTCTTTTACAAGTCACTAAGTTCAAGCTTAGTCTATAACACAAAAGGACTAAAACAGTAAAATCCTGAACTTCCTTCACTGGCACAAGCATTTAATACTGTTACATAGGAAACACTTTGGAATCCACACTTCAGAAGTTATAATTCAAATTCAACTTTGATGTTAGTTTCTCCAATGGTAAACATGAGATTTAAAATACTGTCTCCATCTTACTGTATGGTCAAAGCAGTTGCCAAAATAATAATAATTAATAATAATAATAATACCCAGAATAGTCACCGAAGAATGAAATGAAAATCGTAAAGGGTTCAAGAAACTTGTAAACTTAAATCATTCCCAGTGAAATAAATAACACATGTCAGGCATTTTGGAGAGAATCCAGGATTCTTTGGTAAACAATTGATAAACACAGAAGTGAAAATGATTTTTGAGGAACAACTTAATGAGAGCCCAAAATAAAGAACCAGGGCATAGAATACCCCCAGAGCAAAGCAGTACAGGAAGAAAATGGCTCCGGGCACTCTAACAAGGATCAGAAGAACTCCGACAACTTAAGTATGAAAGAATCATGGATCAGATAAAAACACAAAAACGGTTATCAAGTGGTTAAAGCTTTTTAAATATTCATTTTGCAGGTAAATTTGATGCTGGCATCATAACCTTTGTCTTACAATTTACAGTGTTTTATGTGTGTATAATTAACTATTTAGTAAATGGTTTTTCTATTGTGTTTGCTTAGTAAAACCCTTGTTGACATTTTTGTTGCCTCCATAAAGGTAAGAGTTTGAAAATCCCCTGGGGTTTGTATAGGGGAAATCTGAGACAGCTCAACTCTGCTTGATAATTGTAATCAAGATGCTGGTGCCCCAAGTAGTACATTGGTATACCACTGATATAACAACCCTTAAACACACACACACACACACACACACACACACACACACACACACACAGAGCCCTAACAATGACTTTCCTTTCTTAAGACTCAATATGTTATCCCTTTCATAACTGTGCTACTGACACTCAAGGCACAGTGTAAATTAAAAAAATACTTATGTCTGAGAGAAAAATACTTTCCTAATACTTGAAAAACCTGCGTATACGATCTATTTTTATTCATTTGTACTAATATTTCTTTGCAAAGAATTTGAGAAGTTTCAGGATAAAGAACAGAATAAAAAGGAAAATTTATTGGACTCTAACTGATGAAAGAAATTGCTTGTCAAATCTGTGACAATAATACAGACTTCCCAGAGAAGATATTTGTTTTTAATTCCAAACCATTCAAGTGACTCCAGGCCTTTATGCAACACCATAATAATCATCGCATGTAATCATGTTTTGCTTTCATACCCTATTAGCACCATCTAAGGGAAGGAAATAAGATTCATCTAAAGGTGTTATACAATCTGTACACAATTTTGAGTTCCTTTCAATATGTTGCGGCAGATGAGGCACAATGCGTCTCAGCTCTATCCAACCTCATTTTCAGGAAAATGGTTGTGAAATTAAACATGACAGGGGGAAAGGAAAAAACAAAAAGCAGATAATTACCAAGCAGCTCTTGGATTTCTGTGTTTACAGAAAAACCAAGAGAAGTAAAAAGAGTGTCACACTGACCACAAGAAAGGATCTATTTTGAAATAAAAAATATCCAGGTCATATTATATGTTTTGTAAGGCTAGAAAATAGGAAATTTTTCTATTTGTATATTCCTTTAAAGATTCTGACCTTCAGTGAATGACTTTTTCCTAATCAGTATATTTATACAATAAAAGCATTCACACTTCCCATCCAGCTCCCTGCTTGTGGTCTGGGAAAGCAGCAGAGGACAACCCACAGCCTTGGGACCCTGCACCTGCATGGGAGACCCGGAAGAAGCTCCTGGTTCCTGGCTTCAGATCAGCTCAGCACCAGCTGTTGTGACTGGAGGAGTTAATAATATGACAGAAGATCTTCCTCTCTCCTCCTCCTCTCTGTATATCTGACTTTCCAATAAAAAATAAAACACTTAAGAAAGAAAGAATTGGTACATGTATGTGTGTGGGTATTTGCATATTTTTGGCCCTGCTATGTTCTCTTACAAGTCTCACCCTCGATAGGTTAAATTTTTTCTTTGGGCTCTGTGTGATGGCTAAATTGGTTAATCCTCCCCTAGCAAGCACTGTAATCCCATATGGGCACCAGTTCATGTCTTGACTGTTCCACTTCCCTACTTCCTATCCAGTTCCCTGCTTGCAGTCTAGAAAAGCAGTGGAGGATGACCCAAAGCCTTGGGACCCTGCATCTGCATGGGAGACCCAGCAGAAGCTCCTGACTCCTAGCTTTGGATCAGCTCATCTCTGACCATTATAGCCATTAGGGGACTGAAGCAGTGGATCTCTTTGTATCTCTCCTTCTCTCTGTAAATCTGTGCTTCCAATAAAAATGAATCTTTAAAAAAATATTTTCTTCAAACTCCTGTCAGCCTGCAATAATGTTGGCAAGCCTGTCCACTCTGTTTTCATGTCCCAACAGCTCCATCTTCTTGGTCATTCCCTCATTTCACTGACAACAAATCTTTTCACCTACATTTTTACACATTATTATCGGTTACTGTGAATCTCATTTGCCTGCTCATGACAAGACAGCTGTGATTCTCCGCTCTTATCCATCTTTCATACACAATTGTTTCCCTGAATCTTAAGAATAATTCCTTCAAGATGCTTCTCTTTACAACCATCTCTTGTTCTCCACTTCCATTGCTTCAGTAAGGCATCTGTCCTACACAGCAATACCGGTTATTGTAACAGCCTTCTATCTGAACTTGTCATTTTATAGAATGGATCATCTAACCCTTATTATTGCCCTTTTTTTTGCAAATAAGAAATCTAAACTGTAAAGAGAATAACAGCCCACAGTCTCAACCTGAGTAATAATCAGAGTTGGGAATAAATGTCAGATTTTGTAACTCTTAATCAAGCTCTTTATCACTGTACCATGCTTCTCAGGCCCTATCCTCATTTTAGAACATATGGAAGACATTAACGGTCTTAAAATATTTCCTCTATAAAGCATTTTCTTACCAATGCCTTGCCTCAGTGATTAATGTCAGGGAATTAAAAAATCATTGGTGGGCCTGGTGGCATGGTCTAGTGGCTAAAGTCCTCGCCTTGAACACTCCAGGATTCCGTATGGGTGGCGGTTCTAATCCCAGCAGCTTCACTTCCCATCCAGCTCCCTACTTGTGGCCTGGGAAAGCAGTTGAGGACGGCCCAAGGCTTTGGGACCCTGCACCTGCATGGGAGACCTGGAAAGAGGTTCTTGGTACCCAGCTTCGGATCAGCACAGCACCCACAGCACCGGCCATTGCGCTCACTTGGGGACTGAATCATCGGATGGAAGATCTTCCTCTCTGTCTCTGCTCCTCTCTGTATATCTGACTTTGAAAAAAAAATCTTTAAAAAAATGATTGGACAGACAAAAATGGTGATATAGTTGAAGTTGGAAACTAACCCCTACAGTACTTGCAAATTAACCTTCAAATAAGTCTAGACCTGATTCGGGTTCATGGGAATGAGCAGTCACTTTTAAGTTACTGTTTTCCAAAAAGGAAATGTGAGTGCTCTGATGGTTTTCAGTCTATATTAAGAGCATCCCCCTACCCAAAAAGTGAGGGAAAATAGACTTTAGATGAATTATGCTACTGAAAATAATATCAATTCCCTCATACTTGCAATATTAGCATTATGTTCTAAGTCAGCAGAACAGATTATTAAGAAAAGCAATTAGAAATATGAGGTAGACCCTTATTGAACATGGAAACAGGCAGTAACACTACTAATATTTCCAAACTCCTCAACTAATCAACAAGGGCCAGGGAAGGAAGAGTGCGGGTGCAAAGAGAATACAGCAGCATAAGGAATAAAGGGTGATGAGAAGAGGTATAGAGACTAAGATGGTTCTAAATCTAAATGAACTTATCAAATGGATGTGGGTGAACTGCAGTAACAACAGCAGTAGCTCATTTAGAGAACACTTTGCTGTGAAGCCTCTCATCATGACAGCATGTCTATAGGGCATCATTTCTTTATTAGAAGTGTAGAAAACCTGAGTGTATAACAAGCTACCCTAGGGATACATGGCTGACTACTCTGTGACCTTAGTATATAGGCTTACACTTGGCTAGCTGGAGGAAAGTCATGGAATAAGTAACTGCATGACATCCTTCATACTAGGTTTTACATCCCATTAGGATAGAAACCACATCTGCCTCCTTCACCTCAGAATCTCTTGTGTTTAGGGTAATTTTTATCCCAAATAAAGTACTTTAGAACATTTGTTGAACACAGGCTAGTGATGTTTAAGGCATACAGTTTGCAATGCCTTTCTAGCTTGAAACTGCTAGAATGTAGCATGGAACTGTTTCAACTGTAGAAATTCATTTGCCAATGCATTAATATAAACTTATTCTTAGTCCATACTTACTCAAATCTTGAAAGAAAATTAAATTTAAAAAAATAATTCAATTTGAAACTCACATATCTTCTGATTCAAAACAAGTATCATTGACATAAAATTCAGTTATTTCCTGTCTTCAAAATAAGTGATGTTGTTCAGCTGATTGTTCCAATAATTAATATTTGCTTTGGGCAAGTTCTATTTTCTTGGCTTATGAATGCATTGTACTGTATATTATCTTCCTCCACTGTAATTTAAGTCCACATTTTGTATTATATAATACCATTGTTATATCTTTTGTAATGATCACAAAAATTTATAATGTAATTAAGAATAAAAACAAATATCCAGCCCAGGGAAATGCAAGTTACATGACAACAATGAAAATAAATTGGATTAATTTTTATTAAACTAAGGAGTGGAGGTGCCAATTTTAAGCACACAAAGAAAATGTTTCATGGATTACAAATGCAAGTGATTTGGGAAAAATAAAGGCAGGACTTAGATTTATTTTCCTTTTAAACATATCATTTCTTTTGCAATTCTGCTGCTCAAATCAGCCTGGGATTTAACATCACCAAAGAACCAGGCAGAATGGACCAATACTGGAACACTACACTCATTCCACAGCCTTATGGCGCATGAAATAATGAGTATTAATGAAAAAGTATTCAAATTTCAGTTCAACTTGCTACCCCTGAAGGCCAAAATATAAATCAGTTCCAAAAGGGCTTAGATAAATTCATGACTGAAATGTCCGTAGAGGGAAATGGGAAACCAAGGAGGAAAGATCACAATCTTAGACCTTCAATTGTGAAAGGCTCTCAGGAGAGAACCTGCTCCAGCTACTTGCTTCAGGCAGGAAAAAATGCATTCCCACTTTGCTAAAGAGAAAATTGAACAAGAAAGAATCACTTGCCCAAATTACATAACCAATCAAAATGAAACAGTCTTTGAAATCAGGATTTTGGGGGGGGGGGGGGGATGGGAGGGCTGACACTCAGGCTCAACAGGCTTATCCTCTACCTTCAAACACCAGCATCCCATATGGGTGTCAGTTTGTGCCCCAGCTACTCCACTGGAGAACCAGCTCCCTGCATGTGGCCTGAGAAAGCAGCAGAGGATGGCCCAAAGCCTTGGGACCCTGCACCTGCATGGGAGACCCGGAAGAAGCTCCTGGCTTCAGATTATTTCAAATTGAGCTGTAATGGCCATTTGGGGAGTGCACCAACAAAGAGATGACCTTTCTCCGTCTGTCCTTCTGTCCTTTCATAGACATATATATTTATGTACATATTACATATAAATATGTATTATATATATATTATATAAAACATATTATATATCAAGATTCTTGACTCATGGAACAGTATTTGAGGATGCTTCAAGAAGTTAATGGAATAAGGAATTTTTAACACGTGTATATACATATATTTAGCTAGAGGAAATGTATAATAGAGGCAAGTCTATTGTGAAACGGAGATACATTGCAGTATATATCTCTAGTTCTGAATGGAACTGTTTTTCCCAATGAAACTGTTAAATGTATCTTGACAATAGAATGCTGAACTTTATACATTCTCTATACCTACAATGTCAGGATACACTTAATGTAGATTTCAAAAGCATTTAAACCAACATAAATTTGGCTTTTATTTCCATTTTTTAGTGAATGGAGTATCCTCAAACATTCCACTGACTTACCTTGCTGATTCTTAATCATAGTGCCCTAAACTGTATTCTGATCCAGGCAGGAGTTATGTACTTACTTCAGTTCAAGGAAGGATTCTTCTTGCTGCTCCCTTATCTGAGTGTTCCCTGTGTTCTTGTACCATGAAAGTTTATACACATCAGCAAATTTTTTTCCATGATTACCTTACTTAAATATTTCATTTTGACCTGCATTCTAAATCCCATTTCTACTAACATTTACATTTCCATCAAAAAAATAAAAGCATAATCTGGGCATAATTTATGGATTTTCAAGATCTGGGCATAATTTAATGGATTTCAAGGTCCATCTAATGCTTCAACATTTCTGCATTACAGGTGTTAAATTTGATCTGAAGAACCATTTAGAGTTTACACTTGTGTGTGTGTGTGCGCGCGCGCATGTGTAATGATGTATAATGAGCATTTCAGTTTGAATAGGAACAAAAATGCATTAAGAGTGTCTCTACAAAGTATTTTGTTTTGTGTAAGCGTACACTGACATTCCCAAGCAACAACGTACTTTGAAGGCACTGTGGTAGAAATCGTTAAGTGTCATGGAGCTTGAAATTGTCTCTCCAAGATAAAATCATTATGTGGTTTGGAGAAAGATATTTCACCATTTTGATCTGTACCTCATGTGAAAATATGAACGGATTGTAGTAGTTCCTTCCTAGTATGCAATTTTAATAGACTATGAGGTACTATAATTACAAGATATAATAGTATTTAGAAACAGCTAAAACTTTCTAAAGCAACTATCCATATTTCCATTTAGCAACTGAGAATTAATGCAAAATAATTATAAATGCTGCCCCTCAAGAAGTAATGAAAAATAAGTTAATTTTGCTTTTTGCAAATAAACTTTTAGATATCTAGTATCCTTTTGACCTTCTAAATGACCAAGAGCCACTTCCTGAGATGACCATCCATTGGGAATGTTGCTAGTCATCCTAGTCCCATGCAAATTCCACTTTTTCATTATGAGCATTTTATCATCTATTTTATATACTAATCTTTGTCTCTGTTTTCCAGAGATGATAGAAAAGTGTTGCAGAAAATTATGTGTTCTAGGTTGGCAATAGTTAATGACTCCAAACCTCCAGTACAGAGCATGTTCCAAGTCCAACAAATACTCAGATAAAGAGTTTCAGTCACTAAGACCAGGTAAGAGATATCTTTAAGCTAGGAACATATTATAGCACCCCATATCATAGTTCAAAGTTGTGTCCTGGGAGATGATGAGTCCTATGAAAGCCTCTGGCTTGCATGCAACAATGCAGATATCAAAGCATATCAACTGTCTACTCAAGAGTTATTTGCGGAGATATCACTTTTTTTTTTCTAGTATACGGATTACATAATACTAAACTACATATTTTAATCATTAGTGCTGCATTACTTTCTGAAGACAATATAATGAACTGTGTAACTTATTATCACTCATGAATTTTAGAATCAGGAGTTCAGTGAGTCTTTGTTCCACGTGGCCCTAAGTTCACTCAATGACACTCAGTACGAGAATGAGGCAATTCCAAGGAATTACAATGATTTCACTCACATATCCTACATTTTGGAAAAGCCTGGACACTATGCTTAGCTGAAAATAAAAATCAATGTACCTAACATATGTTAGCATTGTGGCATCAGCTGGTAAAATAAAATTTTATATGGCAGCTGCCTTTGCACATAGTGAATGTCCCAAAAGAATCACGAGGAAGCTTCTTTGCCTCTTATGATTTAGCCTCAAAAGTCAGAGTCATGTACTCCAGATGTAAGTGGTTCATATCATAAACCCTCTGGATTCGAAAGAAGGTGTATGAATCTCATATGTTGATGAGGAGAATGCCAAATTATTTGACCTATTTTCAAAATTGTCACAGTGAACTCTATTAAACACTATAATTATCTAACATGAAAACTGTGCTAAATCTTTCCCATTGTTGTCCATATTGTTGTACCAAGTTTAGACCATTGGGTTTCTTTTCTGGACTATCATATTCAGATCAAGGTAAATCTAAAGCTCCATACACTGAGATCCTAGGATATGAGTGCATCCCATGAGAAAACCTATGAAATAAAATGCAAGTTATTTACACTCAGCATACAACAGTGGTCATGTGTAACCAACAATGGATAATATAAATTTAAGAGAGTAGGAAACACATAGTAGTCCTGAGTCAAGCTGAATGTTGAAAGAAAACAATTTCTAGAAAAGTCATTAAAGCAATTCCAAACTCTTAACTCTACTTTCTGTTTCTATCAAGTCATATTTATTTCTTCATAACATGTAGTTAAGACATTGTTGTGACAAAGTGCATTAAAGTGGCACCTGTTTCAGTATCCTAAACGGACACATATTTAAGCCCCAGGTGCTCCATATCTGATCTAACTCCCTGCTAATATCCTAGGGAAAACAGCAGAGAATGGCCTGAGTTCTTGAGCCTCTGCACACATGCGACAAACAGATGATGTTTCTGGCTCCTGGTTTTGTTTTCTTCTGGTCATCAACCCACTTGGGGAGGGAATCAATAGGAGAATAATCTCTCTCTCTCTCATCTAAGCAAAATCTCTGTCACTTTCTGTCCTCTCTTTAAAATCTGCCTTTCAAATAAAAATGAATAAATCTTAAATAATTTTTGGATCTTTCAGAGTACCTAAGAATTATTTTAAAGAACTGAAGAGCTCTTTCTTCAGCTCTGCTCCATTCACACTGCATGATACATAACTGAGATACTTGATACCTTCAATACTGCTTGTGAAAAGCTTTGTAGCCAGATCTATCCGTGACAATCATGCACACATACAAACACGTAGCTATTATACATACACACGTGTATATATAGTGACAACTTTGTTAAACATCCTGCCACCACATAACAAAACAACTCCTTCCCATTGGACTACAATATTTTCCTGACTTCTCGTAAGCACTCACTGACAACCTCCTTGAAGACCCAAAGACATGGCAAGTGTTTTGTAGCAGGCCCATATTACAGACTCACAACACAAGTTATTACTATTGGGTAACAAATTATCTAAAATCAATTCATCTTAAAACAACCATCATTTTCATATATCTCATAGTCCTATATCAGGAATTTGGACAAATCATTGGGCTATTCCCCATGGCATCATCTATAGTTATTCTTCAGTACTGTAATCAAGATCATGATGGGTTTGAGGATGTGAGAATATTTGACTCACGTATCTGGGATCTGATAGGGATAAAGTATATAAGAAGTATATCTCATCTAACCTACGGAAAGACTCTACAAGGCAGCAATTTTGGTAGAGATGAGAAAACTTAAGGACAAAGGTTAAGTAACTGGCTAAAGACTGTACAGTTTTCCAGTGGCAATGTCAATCAGCAAGCTATACCTAGATATATTCAGATCAATTTGTGCAGTATGCATTTCTTTTCATGTGCTTCCATACCTAGATCATTTATAAAAAATGCTTCTGCAAATTAAAAATGTAAATGTATCAGAGGAAATACTTTTTTTCATAACCAAGGCAATATTCTTTTATTGTAACAAATGAGAAAATAAGGACAAAAAGAAAATAAATGCTAGGTATGGTGACTTGAAATACAAGGAAGTTATTTTGTATCCTTTGTGATGAAAAGGGTTGGAGAAGAAACTAGAAATATTAATGTCATCAGTATCATTTATTTATAAAAAGGCTGGAATTAAGGAATTTCAACAGTTGTAATTTCCAAGGCATTTATTTAATGGTAGTTGGTATACTTCTTAGCTTCTCACTAATTCAGAAAATTCAAATTTGTCAGTGGCTTCATTACCCAGAGAAAATTATTCCAAGTAATTTGGCATGCATTTATACAATTATTATACATTGTATACAAACATATATGTAACATTTTTCACTAAACCATAAGCATGAATATCTCCATTTTAACATGATTTTCCAATGGTTTATAATATTTTTAAATGTGGTATGTTATCTGTGAACATTTAGAATTATACAGTTTTAAACAGTGCCCAACCTGATTATTTTAAGTAGTTTTATTAGCATAAATCCTTCACATTTGAAGCAAATGATAGCCTAAAAGTGTATGTGTGTGTGTTTGGATACACACCTGAATTTTACATGTATGTGAAGAAAGGAGGAAAGAACAGAAAGAGGATTGAGAAAGTAATGAAGGGAGAGAGGAAAAGGTCAACTCCCTTCTCAAAATTCGTTTTGTCTTTTGAAGTTCTCAAAATATTTACAAGTGAGATTGTTTCAACTCAGGTACCTGAAGGGCTGACTTATGGCCCTCATGGAAAGCTATGGAAAAGGCAAGCACTGAGGAAGAAAGGGCTCAATAAAATAAACCCCAAAGCTACAGAGCTATGTATCCGCACATACTGTCCTGTTCTAAAATAATTGGCTCATTAACTAGCCAGCCTAGATGAGTGCCATTATCAAAGACAACTTGGAAAAGAGGCTATGGGTTTGCATACTCTCCTGACATACTAATTATTTTTGGATACAATGCTGTGGACATAGTGTGCTTTGATATCAGGAAAATATTAAGTGGGCTTTAGGCCAGAAGCTGTGATCTAGGCAACATAAAGACAGTTGGACTGGAGACAGGATATGATCAAGGGATGTGGCACAGAGAGGAAAGCATGGAAAACAAAGAACTGCAAGAGCTTGTTGGAATAGAGCAAAGGTTTTGCTCCTCTCTTTGCGTCTCAGTTTTCAAGTTCACTGAAGTGGGGGTCACCGGTGATATCAAAAGACACAAATTCTATGTTTATTTAACAATTGCCATCTAGAACATAAGGCCCATAACTCTGCAGGATCTTTTTTTCATCCAACCCTCCCAATTAAAAACTGGAAAACTGTTGATAACAACATATTTTGCAACAACTCTTTCATTGCATTATATAGCTAAAAAAAAAAAGTCTTCTGCTGGCAACTACAGTGTCAATATGCTTAGGCTCTTCAAAGGCAGAAGGAAAAAATGAATTAAAGAATAGTCTAGCTGGGTAATTCTTTTGATGTCCACATGTAAGAGATGTATACATGAAACAAATTGAATAAATATAAATTGTTCTTACTATTTCCAAGTAGACAAATATTTTAGGTGGGTTATAAAAACACAGTAAGGGCTGGACACACCCACAAGTCCCCAGAGTGGTTTGCCAGGCAGACTGAGAGCTTCGCCTGGTACAATGCATTGCTCCTGGGCCATCTGATTCAAGGTGCGAGCCCAATCTGAGGCTGGACCCCTACTTGCATGATATGTCTCTATTCCAAAAAATATTTTCAAAAGATGCCCAAATGCCTGTAAAAACATAATTTCTAAACAAACGATTCCTATCAGAGATTGTAACCGTGCCATTTCCTATTTGAGTCCTTAATGTAATTATTAGGCACTGTATTCTTAACTCAAGGTAGATGTTTCCAAGATAATTAAGGCATTACTCAGATCTCAATATGGCAACTTACTGCCTGTTAGTTAAGTAATTTCTCATTAAGATATGTAGTTTGGAGGCTGGAATTGGGCTTAACAGGTAAAGCCACTTTCAATGACGTCAGAATCCCATATGGGCACTGGTTTGTGTCCTAGTTGCTCCATTTCTGATCCTGTTTCTTGCTAATGGCCTGGGGAAAATAGTGATGGATGGTTCAAGTGTATGAGTACCTACTAAAGATGTGGCTGACTTGGATGGAGCTCCTGTCTCCTGGCTTCCACCTGGCTCAGCCCTGGCAGTGCAGCCACCTGTAGTTCACTTGAGTGTACTAATAGATTATCTTCTCTCACTCACTTTAACTCTTTCAAATAAATACATGTGTCTTGTATTCTTTTTAAGATGATATATAGTATGCAACAGTCTTTAGATTTATTAGCATCAATCTTAGACTGTCCACTATTTTATCTGTTTAAAGATGTGAGTTTTTATTCTTGCTTGAAATGCATTACACAGAAAGAGAGACTGCAGCATCACTCATCTGCTGATTCACTATCTCAAATGTTCATGAAGCTGGAACTAAGCTGATCAGAAACCAGGAAGGACCTTCTTGCTGATGTTCCATATGGGTACAGGGTCCCAAGGACTTGAAAAATCCTCTGTTGCTTTCTGAATATATAAGCAGGGTACTGGATTGGAAGTGGAGCAGCTGGGACACAAAACAGTGCCCCTATGAGATACCAACACTGCACCCAGAGGCTTATCCTACAATGCCATGGTGCCAGTCCATATTTTAGTATTTTTTGAAACTATACCCAGGACACAAGCTCAATTATATCTACCATATTATATTTTAAAGTATTTGTATCAATGCCTTTGGTGTGACCTCTCTTTTCCAACGCCATTTTGTGGTACATGACTACCTGTGAACACCACTTCCTTGTCTCTCCACCATTGTATTTGTTGCAGAAAGATCATTTTCTTTCAGTGTATAGGTATGATTTCAGATGACTATCTGCTCTCTGTTCTTTTAGATGCAGGATGGTGTTTTTGACCACTAACCTGGGACTGTTTCAGCAACCACAGAGGCACTGCACAATCTACAGTTACCTAAAAATTGCCACACCCACCTCCCCCCACTATGTCCTTTCCAGGTTACAGATGTCCCCGGCTGTCCCAAGTGGCTCCAATGTCTCTCAGCAGAGCAGTGACATTTTCCAATCAGCATTGTGTTCCTGGTTTTATAGGCAGTCCCCTCGGCAGACTGTCTCATTCTGAACTCCAGCCAAAACAGACTTCTAAGCTAATACAGTGAATGGAGTTCTCTGTCTCTCTCTGCCCATGTTTTCCTCAGTCTGTCTCTAACTCAATCTGTCTTAGTTTGACTCCATTTTTCCTTTTAATTTTTCTTCCGTGACTGTACAACTGTGGTTTTCTCCCCCTTACTCTTTGTTTCTGTCTTTCCCTTGAGCACATACAACTGTGTCTCAGAGAATGCAAGAATGTGCTGAGAAGTATTTTCTGAGCAATGCATTCAAACAGTGTTGATTTCAAATAGTGATTGATTTCATTCCTTCACCTAGATTTTCATTGGGTCATCCATTTCCCCTGCCCAGAACCCTGCTTGCACACAGCTCGCCTCTTCAATGTAGCACAGGGAACATGTTTCCTTTGCCATTTCACAATCACAGTCTCCAGCACCTTGCAAAACTGTAAGGCCAGGCTGGGATCAGCATGTAGCACTTCAATAGCAACAACTCTCTATATCATCCAAATGGACACTCACAGATGTGAAATCATCAACATAAACAGACATTAGCTTCCCTCCAGATAAAAGGTCTTAGCTTCTAAAAGGTCAGAAAAGTCCATCTCTAAAAGCAGAAACATAATAGTGCCCTTTAAAGAGCTTCTCTCAACAAATGCCCTGCATCTGTTTCCTACCAGAAAGGAGTAAGTGGTTGTAGAAATAGTCACTTAGAAAGATACGGGCATTGGGCTCAGATTTTGAAGTGGTGTCATAAAGTGAACGATTCTACGTAGAAAAAGCAATAAGAAATGAGATGTCTTTTTATTTATAAGATAGCAAATGCTTTTAAATGATGATAATGAAAAGCAAGTAGCCCATATTTAAAAATAAAATTACTGGCAACAACCACCACTGGGAAGGTATCTACACCATCCCCATTCATACAGGGAAAAATAAGAATGTATATTATCATACTGGATATGTAATGATGTATAATACAAATACAAAGCCTTGTTAAACAGACTAAAAGCTGCAATACTGAACATTTACTGTACAGCAACAATATATTCAATGCTTTAATGTACCTTGCAGTTTTGTCATCATAGTTACCCTAAGGGGTGACAGAGTTGCCACCTGCTTTGCAGATGAAAAGTAGCTTACTCAATGGTACATATATAATTAAACAGCAAAGTTGTGTGGTGCATGGACCTTAAGATAACAATATTAGCTGCATCTCTTACAATCTGATAGAAGCAAAACTATGGGCAAGGTAATGGATGATGTTCATAATTCTTTATTCATTCTTTTACTACCTCTTCTGGAAATTGTAACTTACTTCCCAGTTTCTTAAACACTTTCTTCCTTCTAGCACGTAGTTTGTGTGCACTGACCTTAGATGCAAAACAACACACTCAACTCCATCCCTCTCGCAGCACCCAGAAGCCAATTACCATTCTTTCACAAAGCCATTTGAAGATTGCTTAGCAAACAGCATTTCTTAGCATCGATGCAATGACAGTCAATTATGAGCCTAGTGGTATAAGGTAATTACACTGCTTTTTACTGAAATAAACTTCACTTTGTAAACACTTGGTTATTTTGCTGTAACCAAGGTTACCTTGTACTGCAACTTTGACTTATACTGAAAACACACACGCAAATAACTTGTTAATTTGTGCTCAAAGATTTTGACAAGTCTTTTCCTTTTCTTCATCTAAAATGCTATTTCTTTGTTCAGTTCAAGCCTGCTACATCACTCAAACATTCACAAAAAAGGTACATGTTTAAAGAATCTCCTAACAATCCATACCCATTCTCACCATTCATTTTTCTTCTCTTCAGGATCCAGGTTTCTAAGTGTTATTTTATCCTCATTTCCTTCAGATTTAAGTTGGTCTCATTTATTTCTTTATGGTGAGTAATACATGGAGCCCTACAGGGAGTTGAGGAACACTGACAATGAAAATAGTACTGAAGTTGATATGCAGACTAAAATTGAATGCTGAAGGTGCTGCAAAAAAAAAAAAAGCCTGTTGCATATTAATTTGTTGATATTTAATAAAGAAATTATGCTCTTTAAAGTGTTTGATCTTCCTTCTTTCTACTTTTTTTAAGTGTTAACTTTTCTACTACATCTATGGTACAGGGCACTCAAGCTACTCTTGGTTTCTTAAGAGAAACAAGAATGATGATTCGGGGAAAAAGAATCACGGCAGGGGTATGGGGAGCAAGAGTCAAAGCAACTGATGTTGGGGGAAATAAAGCTGTAAACATGAGGTCAGAAAGGCCTTCACTGAGAAAATGATATTTGAATAAAGATCTGGAGGCAAGCAGAGAATGAGCCCTGTGTATATCAGAGAAAAGGATTTCCAGGAACATTACACAACAAATGTCCATAACAAACATGCCCAACGTATTTTGAAAATGGAACATTAGTATGGCTGGAGTAGCATGATTAACAAAGTCGTCAGATGACATAAGGACCGGATTCTGAAGGTCTGGTAGGCTGTATGAGGGGTTTTAAGGTTTTCCTTGGCTTGAAAGTAATTCTGTCAACACTGACACAAGGTAAGGTAAGTGATAACTTTGGCTACTATGTTGATAGCAGGTGAGGTATGAGTTAAGGTGAGAATCAGATTCTAGTAAGGTTCAATGCATTTTCACAGAGGGTCCAAATACCATTTGTGATACTGTTATCCCATATCAGAAGATTTCCTAATGAACTGGGATGTCAATTATAGATGTCATACTCATTAACAGACCTACAGAACCCAACAGGAGAGTAATCTTAGGATACAGCTAGAATGATAGTAATACCAGAATAGGAATTACAGCTAGCACATAGCACACATACCTGCCAGACTGTTCCAATTAATTAAACTCAGTTAATTCTAACAACATTTCTCTGAGCCAAGTACTGCTTTTTTCTTTATGATGTACTTATTTTTGTTGGAAAGGTAGATGTACAGAAAGGAGGGGAGACGGAAAGGAAGATCTCCTGTCCGCTGGTTCACTCCCCAAGTAGCCGCTACGGACGGAGCTGAGCCAGTATGAAGCCAGGAGCCATGATTCAGTAGCTTCTTCCAGGTCTCCTACACAGGTGCAGAGTGCCAAGGCCTTGGGCTATCCTATTCAGCTTTCCCAGGCCACAAGCAGAGAGCCGGATGGGAAGCAGGGCCACCAGGACAGGAGCCAGCACCCATATCATGAAGACTCAAAGCAAGCACTGTTTTTATCTACCACCCACACTTGAAAAAAAAAAAAACTTTAAATGTAAATTTATTTGAGAGAGAAATGGAGTTCCAATCTGCTGGTTCACTTTCTAAGTGCTCTAAAGCAACCAGTAATGGGCTGAAATTGAAGCCAAGCTCTAGAAAGTCAATCAAGGATCCCCTACGTGTATGCCAGAGACCTATTTAATGAAGCTATCGCTGCTGCCTCTTGGGATATGCATTTTCAGGAGACAGGGTAGTAAATCTAAGATATTCCAACACTGAATGAAGGGATTAAACACTAGGCTAAACTCCCACCTGTTTTACACTTTCAGTGATAAGGAAACTGAACTGCAAAGAAGTTAAGTAAGCAAACTGCATGCATGCAACAACAGCTCACATCTAAGTAGTCTGACTTCAGAATCCATGCTCTTAAACCCTGTGCCATATTTTGTTGTCTACATGGCAGCAGCAATACAAGAACAAAGAAGGATTAACACTCACCATTGTCCACTGTTTTGTAAAATACATTCACTTGAGAGTTCAGCTTTTCATGGCCCTTGCCATGAAGTGCATTTGTTTCTTCATAATGTGTTTTTTTTTTTTTTTCAGGACACAAGATCAAGTGTTATCAATACAACCAGCCAGGGCAAGCCTAATGGCATTTTGAATAAATAATGTACTTCGGAAGCATCAGAATTGTTTCAGTGTGTATTTAGAGAAAGTAATGAAATGTAACTAACCATTCCGGAAGAAACATTACTATTTCATGTAACAGATTTCCTTCACATCCTATAGGAAATCTCTAAGGACTTTTTAAATTTATTAACCTTTTGAATGTTCTGCTTGGATAAATACCTATCTTACAGCTAGGAAGCTAAAAGTTGTAGAGTTAAGCCACTGGTCTATGGCTAGTATGTAAATAGGGGAAACCCATGGCTCAAAGAAATCCTTAACTTGTGTTCAGGAAATCACATTTACACAAAGAAGTTTAGAGAGAATTTATATCATATATGACAGAAATGCTCAATAGGAATCAACACTGATCAATGACAACAGAGCGATAATACAGTCTAACCTGAAGTAATTGTATTAAGTTTACAGTATTTTAAAAAGACAATAGTCTGACCACCCTAGGTATTGTACTAACTTGTGACCTCCGCTGCTTCAGAATGCCTTGAAAGACTTCTGAAAGAGTTCATGAAGCAGGGGATCAGAATAGCAGCCCTTATGATTTTTCCAGAATATCCTAAGAGCTTCCACTTACAAAAAACTTGGCATTTTCTATACTTGATGGTCTACATACATGAGTTATTCAGTTGTCATAACAAGAGCAAGGCTACCCTCTGATATTGACAAATGTTTAGTTCTATGTGCAAGTTCAACAATTAATAAGAGGTACCATCAACATTAGAACCAATGTCTACATGATTCCATATCTCATGAGGGTCTTTAAAGGAAAAACACAAACAATGCATTGTAACACTTTACACAGATTATCTCATTCAAGCCTTACAATTCTATGAGGCATCACTGTTACTATCTCTGTTTCATAGGCAAGACAACAGGAGCTAAAAGTGACTCAGGTAACTAAGGCAGAATAGCAAGCAGTAAAATGAAACATACCTGTAGAATATTCACTAGAAATGATTCTCTGCAAGAAGAAAACTCTAGAATATCATTCTGAGATGATGTTTGAAGAAACAAGCTTAACCATTTGGCACATGTCAACTTTGAAATTCTAAGATTAATCCAGGTTGCTATTTCATAACATCTTAATTAAGATGCATTTATTTTAAATATGTGTTAACTTGGTGCAATTATTTTGTACCAACGTAATACCAGGAATGGCGCCATGCACTAATTATATACAATAAAAAAGATAAGATACACATTCTTCGAACTTGGTGATTTAGCCTTATTTTACATTTATGATCTGGGAAAGCAATAAAGAATGTCTCATGTCCTTGTACTCTACAGAGAAGGCTCCTGGCCTCTGGCTTTGGATTAGCTCATTTCAGCTTTTTTTTTTTTTTAAGCAATTTGGAGAATGAATCAGAGGATGGAGGACCTCTTTCTATGTCTCTCCTTCTCTCTGTAAAATCAGCCTTTCAATTAAAAATAACGCCATCCTTCCTACACACATTTATTATAACTTCACTCTTGGCACACCCTCCTTCCTCCCACTCCTTCTGAGACAGCTGCTTCTGATACATTGATATGGAACATCTTGGGCTCTCACAGCACAGTCTGAAATCTATTGATCTAGGTGAATCTCCCACCCTGTACTGAAATCCCATGTGTATATTACAGAAAGTTGTCTATCACAGTTTAACTGAGATATGAACAATATAGTGAATTTCATATTATTCACAATCTTCCCATGTCATAAAATATTTTCTTTATTTTAATTGAACACTGTCTCATTCTGGTTTTCACTGAGTCATCCCAGCCTTGCTAACTCAGCTGTTATATATATAACAGCAATCTCGATTTTTTCATCCTCCTTGCAAATACTTGACGACATCTATTACATCTCCCTTTTCTCTATCCTTCTTCAGGATAAGTATTTCCATCTCATTAATTAAAATGGTTTTTTTTAGGAGGAAGTGCTGTGACTTAGCAGATAAAGCTGCCATCTCCTATGCCTACATCCCCAGTCACGTCACAGCTGCTCCAATTCTAATCCAGCTCCCAGTTAATGGCCTGGAATACAAAGAATATGTCCCATATATTTGGGCCCCTGCCTCTCACATGTGAGACCTAGATGAAGCTCCTGGCTCCTGTATTTAGCCTGGCTCAGAACAGGCCATTGCAGTCATCTGAGATGTGGGCTAACAGACAGATCTCTGTTTTTCTTCCCTCTCTATGTAATTCTATTTAGTAAATCTTTTCTAAATTCCTTAAATTATCCTTCTCTAGACATTTTCAAACTAAGCAATATGTCAGTATATAATTTATTAGTTCATGTAAAGAAAACACAGTATATACTCAGCTAACTCTTTGCCTCAAGGTTGTGAGACTCACAAAATTTATACTTACACATTCTTAGACTTTCAACTTAATTCTGATTATAGAATTAAAATAGTAGCAAAGACGTCTTTTGGGCATTGTAATATGCAACAAGGGAGACAACGCTTTCTCAGTGTGAGCCTACAGTGGGATTCTGACAAACCCTGTCATGTCTGTGGAATCAATGGAGTAAGTTTAGAGATATCAGTAACTGTGAACCTCCTAGGAGAGCATTCCTTCTCCTAAGTAAAGGAGTAATCAAATACAACAGACAGATAACCAAAGAGTATCTGAATCTTGGTATAAAATGTTTGATTGGCTCAGTCCATAATATATTCATGGTTGAAACTTATGAAAAACATAAATTCTGACATGTTTTGCTAAGATGTCAAGATGTCTTCAAGATGTCAGGCACTAGCAGTACTACATGGGTATACCTCTATCACAAGGGAATACAGAAAACAGAGGTGCCTATGTGCCAGTAAAACACAGTGAAGCGTCAGTATTTTGAGGGGTCTGGTTCATCAATTTTGACAGAAGACAGTAGTTCCTAGAAGAAAAATCTAGTATTTGGCAATTTTCCCATGGGAAAGATTGCAGTTGATAGGCATGAGGATACATGATGCATATTCAATAATAATTGATGGCAGTTAGTAATTAACAATCCAAAATTCATTCAATATTACACTGAAATCCCAAAAAAACTTCCAAATATCTTTGGGTGATTTGGAGAAGAAGTGACAGCACTAAGGCAGGTGAATGACACTGTTACTATTCCTTCTCTCCTATGAATCAGAAGGGCCAGTGTCGTGCATCCATGGAAGTTAAAAATTAAGCTTCTTGGCCATATTCCAAACCTGAAAGTTGAGCAATATAGCTTTGGGACTAATAAACTGAAGTTGTAATGGATATATGCTTTCCAAGTCTCAAGGTAGGTGGACAAGAGAAACTGATTCAAAAAGAGCTTCAATAGATTCTGTGAGTGTCAGCTGTCAAATGGTTTATGAAGAACAATATGGATCAATTCAGAAGTTCCTCAGCTTTGAGGATTATGTCAAGAAGAGCAAGATCTGGCCACAGCATAGCCTTTGGCTCAGGATCCCAGTTGTAGTAACTATGTGGGATGAAACCCAAATAGGATTTCTAATGCTGTTATTGAAGAACAGTTATTAGATTGAAAATCTTCACATCTAAGAGAGAGGGGCAAATTTTCATTTCTGGAACAATAGTAGAATCCTATACGATCCATGCCAGCTGTAAAATTCCAATGCCAGTATTCATTCTCTTGTCACATCCAGCAAATCATGAGGCTACAACACAATCAGGAAGCACAGCTGAGAAGCTACTTCTCTGCATACCTCTCTTCCTCTTAGGAAGTGCCAGGTGCATGGCTAAAGCATCACCTAGCTGCTTTGTTGCTTTTCCTCTTACATCTAAACCACTTAATGAATGTAAAGGATTATATAAATTCAAAATCCAAATTCATTTAGTCAGTGACAAGAACCCATATCAGAGGAAAATGGTTCTGGGGAAGACAGATACCTCTGTACATTAAATCACCCATCTACTGATGATATATGTCCAAATGTGTCTACCTAATTGAATTAATCATGGCTACATCATTTCTGACTATGACCTTCCCATAGGCTGGATGAATAATTATCATTGGTGGGGGAAAGGGGTAAAAAGCATTTAATGACTTTACTAAAAAAAGGGAAACTTGTTTCAGGAATAATTGTGTTCTTTCCCTCCCAGCTATTACTTTATGCTTTTAAATCTTAATGTCTCATCTGGATGAGCACCTTATCACTTGCCACCAGGGGAAGGTAGTGTTTGTATTTGTATTTGCATTTATATGGCATTTTCATACACTGTATCTCACACTGCTGACAGAGCAATGAATCACAGGCCTATAGCACCCTCTCTACATGCATCGTGGGAACAGCCATCTTCCACATGCTCAACAGCAGCAAACTAATTAATCTTTCTTAATTTTAATTCATAAGGAAGATGCTATGAGCAGGGAAGCATAGAATTCTGTGAATGTTACTATTTGTTTTGCCCAGCTTTCAGGAAGTAACACATACTAGGAGGGTATCACACAGCTAACCATGGGTCTTCAGTATGTATCCTGTGACGCCTCTGCTAGTGTTGGAATCCTAGGCTAGATAGTGCATTGCAGCCCTTATGTTACTTAAAATGCTTTCCTCTCATTAACACGTAATAGCAGAGAGAAAGAAACATTGAAGCACAAAGACCTGATAGAAAATCTCTAGAGGGCTGCCAGGGTAAGAGTCTGTATCATAACAGCTCCTCTTCAAAAGCAAAAAAGCTCTCATTCAATATATTAGGCATGTTTTTCCTAAACCAAGTTCAATACTATGTGGCATTAGAATGGTGCTACTGTGGTAGAAAGCCATTGCATAATTGGCTGTAAAACAAACCTGGGTTCACTTAAGCAGTTTGGTGTGGACATTTATAACATTGCTCAAAACACAGGAGCCATGAGATTCCCTTCCCTTCCATCAGGGAGACCCACTCTTCCACAAACTATCTCAAAAGAGCTGTCACAGGTTAAACACTAAGTTAGATTTTCCAGGTAAGTTTTAAAGTCAGATTTATTAAAGTCTAATTACCAAATTAAAAATCATATATTTAAAGTGTACAACATGTTTTAATGTGATGGAGCATCTGCAATGTTTCTATATGAGGATATATCAAAACGTTCACAAAAAAAGTTAATCAAATGAAACTTCTGCTGCAAAGATTTTGAAATCCCGCTTTTTAAATAATGTATAATTACATGATTCTTTTTAAAAGATTCTCCATATGCATGTATTTGAAAAGCTTTTGAAACAAAACAAATCTATTTAATTTCATTTTCTATGATTTTTTTTAGAGTTGTTTTGCTTTGAGCAGGCATTATGACGCAGTGAGCACAATGGCATCCCATATCTGAACACCAACTGGAGTCCCAGTTGCTCCACTTCGGATCCAGCTTATCACCAATGTACCTGGGATTGAACAATGTATCACCCAAGCACTCAAACCTCTGCCAAATATGTGGGAGAACCAAATGGAGTTTCAGGTTCCTGGTTTCATTCTGTCTTAGCCATTGACATTTCAGCCACTGCGGGAGTGAACCAGCAGATGGAATATGACACACTCTTTCTCTTCCTCTCTGTAACTCTGACTTTTAAACAGATTATTTACAAAAATAAGCTTCCATATACATTAAAGGCGGTTATCCTAATCCACTTATTCACTCACCCTAACATTAGGTGGAATCAATCTGGGTCTCCAGTGTAGGTGTCAGGAATTCAAATAATTGAACCAACACCTGTTGCCTTCCATTAACAGGGAGTATCACCCCCAGCTTCCCACATACTGCTAAGAAAGTGCAGGAAGCTGCAATCAGGAATAGAGCTAAAAGCAGAACACCAATACTACAAAATCAGATGTAGGCATCCCAAGCAGCATGTTAACTGCTGCACCCAACTCCTGTACCTCTGTGAACTTTTTGACAGTGAAATGAATAGTCAGTAACTCCAAAACTCAAGACGCATGTCCACGCACAAGTCCCTTCCCCAGAATCTGAGGATTTTTTCCTGAGCTTCGTAAGGAAGGTGGCCACCAATTTCTCTGAGTGGCCAACAAGATGCAGCAAAGCAGTAATTAAAGAACTACTGATCTCAATTTTTAAGGCAGGGTTCACAGGGTTCCAAGGGGCATAAACTTGCTATGTTTAGTGGAATGAAAAATTATGTGCACATTGTGTAAAAAATCAAGCCTACTTCTAGCCTCTCTTACTCACCCTATCATCTTGCTGCAAATGACCTGGCTAGAGGCTCTATTAAGATTGCCAAAGTAAATCACAGCCCGGGTATGAGTACTAAAGTCTGAGAAGGAGAAACACCTCTGGCTGGGTACCCAGTGTAAAGATTATAAAACAATCTCCAGAGCCTGTAGATGTCATATAAATTAGTGCCCATGATAAGAAAACAAATGGTTGGGTGAGATAATAGGGACCTGTGTGATATTCTGAATTTCTCAGTCTTTACTTTTAGCCAATTAAAATTAATTCCTTCAGCCTCACAGCCCGGAAATCCCAGGTTCCCAGACATGTCAAGTTGTGGGTGAATTTTGAGACAGAGGCAATTCCTCAACAAACCCCAGCCTGACACAATCAAATAAGCCTTGTCAAAGTCCAGCTAATCAAAAGCCCCACACTTAATCACATCAGCTTCTTTAACTCAAACTAGACAGACTCCCATCAGGGGATGGGAGCGCTCAGTCAATGCTGCCTGTTACTCCAGTGATGTGAGCTGCAAGTGCTCCAGAAGTGCTCTTGGGTCATAGGAAATCAGCTGCAGCTAATTAGAAGCAGTGTAGTGTAGCCTGTACTCCAGCCTTAACACTCCTCACACACAAGCAAAGCTTGGAATGCTTCTGTAACCAAATATTACATCAGGAAACTTAGCCAGATCATTAATGAGTTAGTGAAATCTGGAAAGCAAACGTAAAATGTGTCCTAGAGGTAGAGAGCTCAGAGAAAGTCATGGCTATATGAAGGACTCAGAAAAAAACATCATCCAGATTCACAAGTCAGTACATCAGCAGACACAGCCACAGTAGCACCTGAGCCTCGATGCTGCCAACATCTGCCACCCCACCAAAACAATACGTTTTGTAAGCCAGAGTGTTGGCCTGCAACATTATTATGTTAGATATTCGCAGGTTAGAACTCCAATTCAAACTGACAGCTCAACAGAGTTTTACCATAACATGTTAAAACAGAGGTGAAGTAGTCTAGGTCATATTTCATTTTTAAGACTTAATCTGATTTGCAATAAAAAAATAACAGAAAGAAGGGCAGGCAGAAAGAAAGATTCCCCCATCCACTTGTTCACTCCCCAAGTGCCTGCAATGGCTGAAACTGAGCTGATCCAAAGCCAAGAGCCAGGAGCTTCTTCCGGGTCTCACACCTGGGTACTGGGTTCCAAGGCTTTGGGCCATCCCCCACTGCTTTTCCAGGCCACAAGCAGGGAGCTGGATGGGAAATTTGAGCAGCTGGGACATAAACCAATGTCCATATGGGATCCCGGCACATGCCAAGTGAGGATTTAGCCACTACACCATTGTGTTGGGCCCTATGTCATATTTTCAGTGTCTGTTGGGCTAGAACGCAGTGGTGTGAGAATCTGTGCATAACGGGATATGGAGGAAAGCAAACAATCATATCACATCTCCACATTTACAAGATGTGCGTTCTTATGCAGTTTCCCTACATTTCTGAGTTTCTTTCTTCATGTGTATGGTGAGGATAAGAATAGAAACTGCGCATCCAAAGAAACTGGGATTTTATCTTGAAAGAGTAGGGCACATAACAGAGTACTTCAAAACACATGTGAAAATTACATTACAAAAATTTCTTGCAATACAGAAAATTTTTAATCCATGCATATTATTTCTTCTTTTTGAATACTCTTTCATATTCTAGGTAGAAAATTAAAATAGAAGGATGGAACTGGAGGACATCATGTTAAGTGAAATCAGGCATGCAAATCAATAAAAGGGCAGACGCTGTACCTAAGGTTAAGCTGTCACATCTTACATTGCAGTGCCCGATTCATTATCCAGTTACTCTGTGCTTCTAAACCAGCTTCCTGTTTTGTGCCTGAGAGGTAGCTCATGAGGGCCCAGGTATCTGGTTTCCTGTAATCATGTGAAGCACATGGGTAGGTGTCTTGGATCCTGGCTATTGTGGACACCAGGGAGTGAACCAGAAGGTAGAACATATTTTGTCTCTCCCTGTCACTCTTTCAACTACATCTTTTTTAAAACATGGTCAATACTGTGCATTCCCAGTCACATGTGAAAATTCTAAAACATTTATTACTTCATAGTGAAGATGTGTGGTTATCAGCGCCTAGAAATGGTGGGGATGAAATAGAGAGACAGTGTAGGGAATGCTTAATGACATAGTTACAGTTACACAGGAGGAAAAATGTCTTGAGTTCTACTGCCCGAGAGTGACAATGGTTAACAATATCTTACTGAATATTTCAAATTAGCTCAGAGAGCGAATGTTTTAACACTCTCACCACAAAGGATAAACTCATGATATATACTTGCTAAATGCACTGATTTATTATAAAATTTATATATGCTTATCAAAACATCACACTAAAGCCTGTAAGTGTGTATAACAAAATAAATAAAACAAAAAGGGGGTCCACTGCAATGGTTTGACTGGTTAATCCTCTGGCCTGCAACTGCCAGGATTCCTTATGATTGCCAGTTCATGTCCCAGCTGTTACACCTTCCATCCAGCTCCCTGCCTGTGGCCCGGGAAAGCAGTCGAGGACGGCCCAAAGCCTTGGGTCCCTGCACCCACGTGGGAGACCTGGAAATGCTCCTGGCTCCCGGCACCTGGCTTTGGATCAGCACCGTCTGGCTGCTGTGAGCACTTGGGGAGTAACCTACAGACAGAAGTTCTTTCTGTTTCTTCTTCTCTTTAAATCTGAGCTGCCTTTCCAGCAACAATAAATAAGTCTTTTTTAAAAAATACATAAAACAGGAAGAAAATTATGAAAAGAAAAAAAGTAAAGGAAGGTAGGAGAGAGGGAGAAGCAGTACCTGGTAACATGCTCAGAATTCACAATGCATTCAGCAAATGCTGCTTTTCCTAGTTTATCACAAAATCACCAAGGAATACAAATATTGGATAAGATTCCAAGAACATGTGTATCTCAGTAAAAACCCATTTTTAAAACATTACTCAAAATGCATACCCTATTGATATCAGGTAAACCATGTCATTTTCTTGAAAGTGCTACCAACTGAGGCTTGTCACAGTAGTCTAGTGGCTAAAGCCCCTTGCATTACACATGCCGGGATCTCATATGGGCACCAGTTCTAATCCTGGAAGCCCTGCTTTCCATTCAGCCCCCTACTTGTGACCTGGGAAAGCAGTTGAGGACAGCCCAATGCCTTGGGACCCTGCATCCACATGGGAGACCCAGAAGAACCTCCTGGCTCCTGGCATTGGATTGGCTCAGCGCTGGCCATTGCAGCCATTTGGAGAGTGAACCAGCAGATACTAGACGTTTCTCCCTGCCAGCCATTCTCTCTGTATATCTGCCTTTCCAATAAAAAACAGTGCTGCCAATTTATTCGGTAATTCACAGTTCTGCTTCTTATCGTTTATCCTTCTGACAACGTATCACTGCACAAGGGCAGAGTCTAACTTTGGTTCACTGCTATATCCCTTTCTCTAGAGAAGAAAGCTTAAGACAAAATCTTCAATATATTTAACAAATACAAAGACTTGCATCCTTCTCTTTACACAGAACCCGTCTTCAAGAAAACTTGTTTACAAATAAAAAGGTTTAAATGATCTTGATATTTTTGAGACTCCCTGTTACTAATCCTTTTCTTCTGCTTGTTCTTTTGGAAAATATTTAATTACACATGATATGTCAAGCATGATGCTAGGTGTGAGAACTAATAGTGGGAACGTCATGTATACTCTTTGCCCTTGTGGAGTCTTAAGTGTTGTTGGAAACTGACAACTACTTTTTTTAAACATCAGATTTTTCTGTCATTTTATATATATATATATACACACACACACACATATATATTTCATGACAGCTACTTTGTTTTAAAAAGGGAATCTTTCTGAGCATTGTAAGTGCATATTTGAGATATTTCAATCACTTTACAAGCATGTGTATTATTACGCATGTCACTGCATACTAGGTATACAAAATACAATCAAATCACATTAATATGGACACAATGATACATAATATCTGCCTGAGTTAACTGGCCCTGTTTCATTCAGTGTGCTAAAGTTATCAAGGTTACAGACATACTCTCCAGAATTTACCCAAGAGCTTTGTGGATACATACCAACTCTTATTGTATCTGTACTGCCCACACTTGAAAATTACCCTGTTGCACTATTCATTCTACTGTTTTCTCCACTCTCACAAGATGCTACTCTTCATCAGAGGGTATATAGCTCCACTGGTGACTATATTCATTTTTTATTGCTGCCGTCAATATGCACTACAAATGTAGTCTCTTAAGCAATAGTAAACTATTCCCTTACTGATCTTGAGGTCAGAAGTAGAACACAGGCCACACTGGGTTGAAATAAAAGTATCAGGAGGGTGATGTTGTATTTAAAAGAGTGAGAATATGTTTTGTGGGGTTTTGCCTTTTTTCAACTCATAAAGCTATCTGCATGCCTTGGCTCATGGCTCTCATCCTGTATTTCCAAAGCCAGTTGCATAGAATCGTCACATCTCTCTCTCTCTTTCTCTTTAATGCATTACTTTCTGTATCACATCTCTTCCCTTGCTCTCTTAGGTTCTTTGTGATTATACTAACATTTAAATACCATCAACTTAGTTGTTAGGATTTTAACATGACATTTGGAGAGACAAACATTTAGATTATAAATATATACACAATCCTAAGTACTATGATATAGACATCTTGGAGAGTATTGTTCTGCTTATAGTACCCATGATGGTTGCTATCTAATTTACTTCTACCCAAACCTCTCTTCTCTTGGCTCTTGAATATTTCCTGTAATTTTTAGATGTAAAAATGCTCCTGTACTTATTTGTGCCCATTATATCCCTTCAGTCCTATTTGTAATATGTACCAAACCACCAAATATATTGGAAAGAATTCTATACTTGGCTGCTGGATATTTTCAAATTGAATCATTTCTTCTCCACAGTTCTCACATCTTTTTGATGACTTTTTCTCCACCTTTCACATTAGTTTTTCCCTTTTAAATACATGAGCAGAAATCAGGCTAAATTCTACATCCTGCTTACATATACCCACACATGATTTCATAAATGTCAAGAATTTACCTAGGTACCTTGATTTGTTTGCCTATCAAATATTTATTGAATACCTTCTTGGTGTCAGTTATTTTTGTAGTTATTTGAAGCAGATGATTCCAAATCTGCACTTTACCTCCAATATGAATCAACTGATTTACCTGCATCTCACTGCCGCTACCATGAATTGGGACAATTAAAACAGCTAACTAGCCTTCCAGCCTCTGCACTTGCCCACAGTGAACTCCATTCCATACTCAGCACTCAAAATGACTTCAATAAATAAAGTGGTCACGGCATTTTCCTACTGTGAAAGTCTTCGATGGTCCCTCACTACCTTCATGATAATGTTCTTATGCCTCAGAACGGGATTAAAAAGCCCTTGACATTCTTTGCCTAGATACTTCAACCATACCAAACTGATTTCTTGTGTCCCAAAGGGAAGCACTCAAAGCCTCCATACATTCTCTCCACTCTACCTCTATCAGCTCTGGTTTTCTGTCTATGTGTACCTGTTTCTTTCACATATATAAATACAGACAAATATGCACTTAGCTTAGCTAATTCCTATTCAACTTAAAGTATCAGAAACCACATTGGTCAGAAGCTTTCTGTGAGACCAGATCTAGATTAATGTTCCTCCTCTATTTTTCTCTCCACTTATAGCAATATAATCACATGATAAAATGACAATGTTTATCTTTCTTTTTTTGCAAAGTACTCAAAATAAAAGTATTCATTTTAGCAATTATTAAATGTAAAGCAGCTAGCAATATGCTCTGCAATATAGGGAAAATAATCAGCAGAGATCAAGTGAATCAAGTTATAACACAGAACAAACATCGCAATATACTGCCATGATAGAGAAATGAAATATTTCCACTATTCTGTTTCTATTCCTCTTCCTGTACTACTGTGACACTACTTGTTTTCTTGTCACCAAAAGGTCACCCTGGGATTCAAAATGTGGCAGCCTTCTACCATGAAATGTGTAAAATACCCAATGAATAAACCGTGGCTCACTTCATACCCCAAACTTCCAAATTTTCATGACCATTTGAAAATAGTATTAAATCATTGCATGCCAAATAATAGTAGGTTGATTTCAATTAACAAGGGTATAGAATCTATGAAGTTATCTACAATTTTGGACATAATCACGAGAAGTGATTGATTATAGAAAGTTAGCAGAGAGAACAGAGTTCCGACAGATGAAACTTCCAGGACAACAATTTTGCAACATGAACCAGAACTGCAGATGGCAAATACTAGGACCTGCGAGGAGCAAAGAGCACTGCAACAACAATACTTAGTCAGTAGGAGCAGAAAACCATCACCTTTGGCAGATGGGCCTAGAAAGCGAAATGCTGCTCCAAAAGAATGAGTTCAGCAACAAGATCAAAAGTTATTTCACTTTTGTTCATAGGATCAACATATTTAAGCCATAGGGAACAGGCTTCTTTATCAAAATATTCCTTGAAATTTTCTTAGAATATTACTTAATGAAGACTTGCTTTGAACAAAACAAAGTCTGTAGTGCAATTTAGGCTTCATGATGAATAAATCTTTCCAAAGCCCTAAAGATTAAATGATTACTTGAAATCAGCTTTATTAAATAATACAAATTCAGCTCATTGGTAATGAAAATAATCATAACTCACAGGAAGAAGATGAGAGATGTGACCTTTTAATTAAAGATCAGCAGTCTCTAGCAACAGTATACTAAAATCATAAAGCTACATGACCTTTAAATATCTTCACTGAGGATGTAATTGGGGGCATCTTGTGTGAGAAAGTATTTGTGAATGTGCATCTCTGTGCATGCATGTATATAAACACATGTGCATGTTTATATATTCTAGATACTGTCTCACAGCATTTAAAGGCAAAATATACTTATCCCCCAAATGTGAAAAAAATCACCACAAATCTCAAATGTGATAGAAAACAAAATTAAACATTTTGTTGCAATAGTTTCTACATAATTGTCTACACATCATCAGTTATTTATATCCTTGTATCTCTGGAAGAAAGAGGCTAATTTTCAATATAATATACTCATACATTGTTCAAAATTCATTTTGCCTTGCTTTTTTTCCACATAAACCAAGATGAAAATCAAGTAGCTAACCTATTTAGAATTCTTAAGGGAATAAAGAGCATAGAGCAAAATTTCAAACTATCCAAAACAAAAAAATGGTAGTAAGTACTGGAACAGTCTAGAAATATGTCACAGATCCCACGCCAGAGATCATGGGCAAGTTTAATCATATTTGGAACACAGAATTACAAAGCTGGCCAGAACAAAAATAGTTATCACTTAAATCTTTTTCTTGGGGTGAGGCAAGATGGCAACATATAGTACAGACACATTTGTGTTGATGGAAAATCATTAGGGTGAAGCACAAGAAGCAGATTACAGGGAAAGATAGGTGCCAGGCAGCAGGCAGGTGGTAGCTGGAGATCCCATGCATACATGGAAGTGGCAGCAGTGATGGCAGAGCAGTGAACAGAAAACCCACCAGCGGCCAGCAAGTGGCGATCCAGACTCCAGCAACAGCCAGAAATCCAGCAGCAACCATGGCTCAGTTCTTGTGCCAGCCAAGTGGGATGTTGGGTTGGGGCAAGGAGCTCAGAATGTGAATACAGACCGAGACCTACCAATCTTGCTGAATATTTCTGCCCAGTAATGAGCAGAGAAAGAGTTGCAGACACCAGGGGGTGAGGCAACAGCAGGACGGAAGTCATAGCACGGAGATCTACCAAACGTTTCAAGAGGAACTTGCCCCAATCCTCCAGAAGCTTTTCCAAACAATAGAAATGGAGGCAATTCTTTCAGATTCTTCCTATAAAGGCAATATCACTTTAATACCAAAGCCAGATAAACAAGTGAAAAAGAGAAATACAGACTGATATCCTTGATGAACATAGAAGTGCACATCTTCCACATAATACTAGGCAACAGGATCCAACAGCATATCAGCAAGATGATTTACCCAGACCAGGTTGGATTCATCCCAAGTATGCAGGGGTGGTTCAACATACTCAGAGAATCAAGATGCTGGAATAGGGTAAGGATGCATTAAACATACAGGGAAATATTAGCCAGTGAGAAGCAAAGGGCACATTCCAGGAAAGAGAAGAGGATGGAACAACAGCAGAGGGACACCTGAAGACTGACAAACACAAGAAAGCAGCGGACACAACGGGGTGGTGATGCAGTCACTGATACCCCACCAGCATTCAGTAAGTGGCACTATTAACTCCACCTGTAGCCAGACTCCAACAGCAACAAGGTGGGAGGGATGCTTATCAGGAGCTCCAGAGGTGAAAACAAAGCACTGCCTGTCATGCTAATCTGTCTGATTTGACCAGGAACAGAGACAGAGTGGCAGGTCCCAAGTGGGTGGGACCTGCCCAGTCCATCCCATAGAGCTGATTTATGCAGCATTTGTTTAAGGAGGCAAGGGCAATGGACAGTACTGTTCATGCACTGAGCTGGGAGTGAACTCGTTTCTGGCTCAATCAACTGCAACAATGTGGCAACTACAGGTTCAACCCAAGATAGGTCTGGGTAGCCTTCAGACCTGATGGCCAGCAGATCAAGAACTCTAGCATTGGCACATCAGGTGCCATTTCTTACAGTGTGCTAAAGAATTTAAGACTGAAGAGGACAATAGTGAGATGTACATGCACTGAGCTTGGTGAAACTCACTGAACTCATTGCAATGCACTGGTCCCATAGGAAAATAATGACGACTATGACATCGTACGGGTCAGAACAGGTCCACGTGGTCCTCAGACCTAAGAGCCAACAGGTTATGGCAAGATCAGCACTACCAACAATGAACTATAGATAGGACACCTGGGGTCTCCATAATCCTGGGACCTGTTCCAACCACAAGTGGGAGAAAGGTTACACAGATAACATTTCAGCTTCAACACAGTGTCACAGGAGGTGGAGAATGGTGAGCCAGGAGTTGGGGCTATGGAGACCATGGTGGAAATCTAACATAAGAACCCAGACCTGGAACTCACTGGAGGGAGTGGCACAAGTGACTGCAAACAAAGAGCCGTGTGCCAACTGCAATAAATAAAATTGAATGGTAGACCTGTGGATGACAGAGCTTAGAAACCTGCCCCAGGGAGAAGATTCTGCTAACCAGACGTACAATGACCAAGGCAAAAAAAGAGACAGAGGCAAAGTGAATATTACTGAAGACTTCCCAGCAAAGGAACAAAAGCTTTTGCCAACCTCAGAGTTCACTGAGGAAGACTGAGAAATGAGGGATACAGAATTCAAAAAGCATGTTATAAAACGTTTTATCAACAACGAGAAGCAAGTAAAGCAGGCATTCAAGGAATTCAAGGAATATGTCACACTGGAAATGAATCAAATGAAAGTTGATATATCAGAAATGAAGAATACAGTGGAGCACATTAAAAGTACAGTGGAGAGTCTCCAAAATAGAATGAAGGAGGCAGAAGAAAGAATCTCAGCTTTGAAAGATATTTCCTGTCACCAGGGGGAAACAAACAACTGGAAGCAGAACTGGATTAGGCCAAAAAAAAAGTATTCAAGAACTGAAAGACACTATTAAAAGGCCAAATATAAGAGTAATGGGAGTCCCAGAAAGTGCAGAAAGAGAAGCTGGGTGTATTTAATGAAATAAAGGAAAATTTCCCTACTCTAGAGAAAGAATTGGGAAACAAGATCCAGGAGGGGCACAGAACTCCCAACATACTAGACCAAGACACATGATCAAGCGCTCTTCAATCGAACATAAGAAAAAGATCCTTAAATGTGCACGTGAAAAAAAATCAACTGACATATAAAGGAATGCCAATTAAACTCACAAGAGACCTCTCCCAGGAAGCCCTATAGGCAAGAAGAGAATAGAGCAACATATGCCAGATTCTAAAAGCAAAAGATTGTCGGCCCAGGTAATGTACCCAGTAAAACTTTCCTTTGTCTTTGAAAATGAAATAAAATCCATCCAAAGAAAAGAAAAATTTAAAGAATTTGCCTCTTCCAAACCTGCCCTACAAATGATACTCAAAGATCTTCTCTTGACAGAGAAGAGGAACAGTGCCCACCAAAACCAAAGGCAAATGTGAAGAACATCCCATTAAAATAACAACAGAAGACTACTTTCTATTTCTTGGACAGTGTTTTCTACACTTTCCTTTATAATTTGATGGTTTCTGAGTGTGGTTTCAGTTCCTGAACCATTTAGGGCTGATTTTTGTATAATGTGACAGGTGCGGGTCTTCTTAATTCTGCCAGCCTCTATCCAGGGGTCCCAACAGCGTTTATTGAATAGATGAGACTTTTTCCTGGATTGGTTTCAGTTTTCCTGTCAAAAATGTGTGGTTATACATGTGTGGGTTCCCTTCTGGTTTTTCTGTTTTGTTACACTGATCTTCTATGGTTCTCTACCAATACCAGACCATTTTCTCCACCAGTACCAGGCTCTATCATGACCACTGCTCTGTAGTATGTCTTGAGGTCAGGAATTGTGATGCCCCCAGCTTGATTTTTATTCTTCAGGATAGCTTTGCCTATTTATGATCCCTTGTGTTTCCAGATGAACTTTTGCATTTTCTTTTCTGTTTCTGAGAATAACGTTGTTGGGATTTTGATTAGAATTGCTTAGAATCTGTATATTACTTTTGGTAATATGGACACTTTGATCATGTTGATCCTGTCAGCCCAGAAACAAGATAAGTTTTTCCATTTTCCAATGTCATTTTCTATCTCCTATTTAATGTCTTATACTTTCATCATCTCTATAATGAAACGTATCTTCTACATATTTAGTTATCTTATTTCTTAGGAATTTAAAGTTCCTCTTTACTATTTTATAGGGGACTATAGTTACAGTTTCTTTCCCAGCCATGGATTTATTTGTATACATTAGTGCAATCAATTTGTGTTCATTAATTTTGCAAATCTGCCAAACTCTCCTATGTATTCCAACAGTCTCTTGACTGAGTCTTTTGGTTCTCCTATATTGAGAATCATGTCATCTGCAAATAGAGATAATTTCAATTTCTTATTTCCAATTTGTATTCCTTTAATTGCCTTTTCTTGCCTAATAGCTCTGGCAAGGACTTCCAATACTATATTAAAGACTAGTGGTGACAGTGGACATCTCTGTCTAGTTCCAGATTAAAATGGGAAGGCTTCCTATCTTTCCCCATTTAGTATGATGCTGGCATATCCAGATGTGGGGATATAATGTAATATTCATCCCTGCTTGCAAAGGAAAGATGGACTTCCAATGAGACTGTTGCGAATGTGTAGACAGTTGGATGCTAGACTGTGTAACATTGTACCAGCAATTTCAGGGCACACTTAAATAAAAGAATGATGGAAATATGACTCCTTGTGAAGGACTATATTATTGTAGCAATATGAGGAAAATCAGTTGGGGGTGGAAATTTGGGGGGGGGGGGTCGAATCCCAGACTATGGAATTGTACAATAAAATTCAAAACTAAAAATTAAAAAATATTTTTTCTTCATTTTCACATTGTCTGTTTCTGCCTCCTCTTACATCTCAACTGCCCCTGTACCACATTTAGTGAATCAAAACAAAGCAAACCCAATCTCAGCACATAAACAATATCCAAGTTTCAACGTTTCTCTCAATTGGAATCTCTATACTTAATTTCAATTCCCTTGGAAAGAAACTGTTTAACTCAACATACCTGTTCTAGGACTACTTTCATAGGTATCATAAGGTATCAGCCCAGTGTAGAACTCATTCTCTAGAATCTGTCCTCACATGAAACCTGCAGCTCGATTTATACTTATTTCCTTGGACTCAAATGTTCAAAACTGGACCTTGAGCCAAGGGACATACTTTTAACACATAATCTTAAAGTCATCCTGCATAAGCCTAATACCTACAAGAAAATCACCTCCTCAAAAGTGGCCAGAACTCATTCTTCAGAATCATGTTCATATAAATACAAAGGAGCCATTTCAATTCAAGATGCAACATAAAAGCAGTCACATAGCTTAAATATTCTTTCAAAAATTCTATTTCTAATTGAAGCAAGGGATGATTATTCCAAACACATCCTAGGAGGAAAAGTATCTGTATCACATTGATAAAAAGTGTTAGTTTTATTTTTTTCTTCAGTGTTGACTGGAAGAGAGAAATAGCGCCTGCCTCAGTTGATGACATTACACTGATCTGGCGCCTTCTCAGAAAGGCCAGAGGTGTGTTTCAATCTCATCTAATTAGTCCGTAGAAGAACTCTTTCTGAAGGAAAAGCAACAGCATCAAGATTCCTAACAGTGAAGACAGAAATCACACTTGGCATGCTATTTAAATTCTATGCAATAATCTAATTACTGTCATCAAACCTGTTGAAAGAAATGTTACATGGCATGTGTAAGGGATAGGGTTAATCTAAGATCCTACTTGATAATTACAATTCTACATGAGGTAACTCTCAAAGAATAAGAATAAATATTTCCTATACTGAAACAACATTGAAATAGAGCTTGAACTTTCTTTGGATTTTCTAGAAGGCACTTCATAAAGCCACAGTCTCTCAGGGCTCATGTTATGAACATCAGTCCTCTTTGGATAATGACTGTGGAAAAAGAGCAGTTGACGTAGGAGTAATGGTGATGATAGGAGGCCAGGTAAGTCAGCTAGTGTATGAATAATGAAATCTGGTCATTGTAGAGCATATGCATTTTTAACTTACTTTTGCAAAAGGCTGAATTTTTTTGTTTTGATCAAAACAAGATAGCACACAAGAGTTCAGAAATTTACAAAGGTTGGGGGGGGGGGGAGCTATAAAAAACACTGCCTGCCTTCCAAGCAGTATTCCCAGTAATTTAAGTAGTGAGTAGGCAGCCATGCTATATCAGCAAAAGGCTATGAAGACTGATAAAATGTAGAGAGAATGTTGCTTAACACCATAAAACTTCCAACCAAGTTGTCATCCAAAGCATATGAAGTGGCCTATTTTATTCTTTGGGTTTTTTTTTAAGATGTATTTTTATTGGGAACACAAATATATAGAGAGGGGGGAGACAGATCTTCTGTCTGGTGATTCACTCCCCAAGTGATCCCAGTGGCTGGAGTTGAGCTGATATGGAGCCATGATCCAGGCACCGCATCCCCGTCTCCCACATAGTTGCAGGGTCCCAGGGCTATGTGTCATCCTCCACTGCTTTGCCAGGCCACAAGCAAGGGTCTGGATGGGGAGTAGAGCAGCCATAACAAACTGTCACCCAAATGGGACCCTGAGACATGCATGGTGAGGACTCTAGACACTAGACTATTGCACTGTGCCCCAAACTTGTGTTTTAATGAATATTAACATGAGTATTAAGACAAATAAGACACTCTTGGTCTTCTAGAAGCTTGAAGTCAAGACGGAAAGGAAAAACTGATCAAATCATTGAGAAGTATATTGTAAATATTAACAATATGTTTTAAGGTCCAATTCAATTGGAGGATGGGAAGTAGAAAGCAGGCTTACTGCTCTGGAGGAGGTGACACATGACTTGATTCTTAATAGAGTGCACCAGAAAAGGAGAGCAGTTAGTACAAACAGCGTACTGAGGAAAGATGAAATGACAGCACAAACGCTATGGAGTACATGAGGGAAATGCAGGTTGTATACTGCTGAAAATATAAAATGGGAAACAAAGATAAAGCTGGAAAATAAGAGAAGAAACAAATCAAGAAAGCACAGCAATGGCTTTGCCTCTCACTTTCTGATTGCAATGTTAGTCCTTTAGCATCATGGGGGACAATTTGTAATTGCCCTATCATCTTACTATATCTCAGGTTTGAGCCTATGCCATCTGAGATTATGTTACAACCAATTCTATTTCCTTCCCAAAGTTTCAAAGCCAGGTTTTCTGTTAACAGCCAAGGAGTCATGCCTTTTTTCAATTCCTGCCTTGAACCTCAAGGGCTTCAGGCAAGTAACTTAAATTCAGGGCATCCTGAGATATGCAATATTCTGGACAGAGATCTTGAATTGCTTCCCAGGCCTGGTGCTTGTGAAAGAATATGATCACAATTCAGGGAGGAGTATTCCCCAAATGTAAGAATCCTGGAACATAGCAACTGGAAAGGATGCAGTCTGTATTAATAAAATTGGCAGGACCTCACAAGAATGATAACAGACAGTTTTGTATGAGAACAGCACTTAGTGAGCTCATGTCACAGCCCTATTGAGAGATAACTTGCTTGGTCCCCTGAGGTGGTTATTGTTTCCACTTGAGAAAAGGAAACTAAGGCCTTGGGCCTTATAGAACTCCTTACAGGTTTCACTGTATGGAGTACGATTCAAAGCAAGTCTTCTAACTTTGAAGTCCAAGTTCTCTCAAATCAAACACTGTAGAAAGTGGAAGAAAGAAAACAATAGAAACAGAGTTGTTCATGGACTCAAGCACCTTAGTGAAAGCATGTGCCTTCAGGGACATAAGGGGAAGAGAGTGGTTTAGGAGCAAAAGAAAGTCTCTCCCACCCTACTCCCACATAACATTTTTGACAGTAAAAAATAGACTTCATTTATACAGCCAAAAACTAATAAATCCATGCCATTTGAAACCAGACAGGAGTTTGAATGAGCAAATATTAAACTGACAAACTTTTGAAAAAAAGTCACAGTTCCATTATCCATAAAGTGAATGCTGTTCTAACAACTTCATCTTCCAGGTGTATCACAATACTTAAATTTGAACTTGCAAACAAAATATGAGTAATCCAATTGCAAAAGTTCTCTACATTTTTACCTTTCCTTTAAGCCATACCTCTTTTTTTTTTTCCAGACGAAGAAGTGTGCACTCTGTAAGATCAATGACTGAATCCTCCCTGTCCCTTTCAGCACTCTGGCATCCTCTCATATCTGAGTCCACTTCAGCCCTTAATGTATCTTAAAACATTTGGTATTTTTTTTTCTTTACATTAATTCCTTTTCTTTAGTTTGCAAACCTCCTGAAATCTTCCTTTAATTAAAACATTCCAGCATCCTGCAAAACGGGAAGTAGTAGACAATCAATGGATATTTATTAAATGTGTGGAACTTCTTGTGAAAAATCATTTCCATGAGAAAAAAAGCATTCCAATATATCTCACTGTGCTCACTCCAAATCTTTGTTGAATGAGAAGTTTATACTCAGTTCTGCTTCTTCATGTCCAATTCCAATTCACTGCTGAAATTCATCTGGTTTCTGCTCTTAACTCCCCACAGATACTGCTCTGAGCAGATTGCCAATGAAGGACTTCTTTATCACAATCCCCAAGTGCAGCTCTATTCGGCTCCAGACTATGTTTGACAATTTTATCCCTAGTGACAAGAAAAGTCTCCCCTATTGACTTTTGTGACTTTCATTCATTTATTTAACAAAAATTTATTGGACTATCACTATCCTAGACAGAGTAATAAATACAGCACTGGTCCCAGCCTCAAAGAGCATATCGGCTTGAAACTATACATTTATCTCATTGCCAAATTGCTCTGATTACTCTTACTTAGTATCTTTAAGGGGCTCATATCACTCCTGCTATTCTCTTAATATTGGAGTTCTTCAAAGACATATATTCCTCCTCCTCAGGCTCAAACCTGACTTCCTTCTGATATCACCAATCCTCTGGAGTAATGGATCACTTCTACAATAATATTTCTCATATAAATACTTTTTACTCAGATTCCTCCTGATAATCTGCATGTGCAGTTGCCTCCTGGTCAGCTATTTGAGATTAACCAGGTAATACTTCATCTTAAAATGTTGGAATCTGATCCCAACATCCATCTCTAACCTGCCTTAATTGTCCCAAATTTGATTCATGTGTTATCACTCTTGGTTGATCAGGATCTACATCATGGTACTACTTTTAAAGCCTCCCTCCCGCTAATCTATTACTTAAAATAAGTTACTATTAGCTTATACATCTTCTCTCTCCTGTACTACTTTCTCATCACCCTTCCAATAAGCTGCTAATAGTCTGTAAACCTTCTCCCTCCTGTTTTGACTGCAACATGTTTTCATTTCCTCTGCCAATATACTGGTTTTGAGTACCATAAGGCTACCTAAATAATTATAGTAGCTTCTTATCTGCTTCACATCATTCGGTTTCCCAATATTCAGTCTAAAATTACAGTTTCAACAGATGACCCTCCTTAAATTAGAATACTCTCATCAGAAGTCAATTAATTATATTACATAATAAGTAAAACCTACGCTATTTATACTGACAGCCAAAATTGTTTTTACCACCTCCCATATGTACTCTACACACTAGTCACATGAAACTCTCATTCTTGAAGCATGTCCTACCTTTTGCTTTTAGTAAACATTCCCTCTTACCGTTCCTTCTACATAGAAGGCCTGAATCCAGTATCCTTGTTTGCTTGATAATGAGCATTCAAGTCTCAACTTCTAAGAATAATCTGCTACACATATACTCCCATTATATTTCACTGAGGTTTCATTGCAGTGGTTTTTATAGTCATGTCTGAATTATCCTAAAGTTTTTCTTTCATCACTTCTACTTAAATTGTTAATTTATTGAGTACGGAACTGTGACTGAGCAGCCTTTTTCTTTGCCATGTCTACCTCATCAAGTGCCTTGTAACAATGGATTTTTGTTCAAAGACCATTGGTTTGAATTCAACCTAACTAAAAAACACCTGAAGAAAGATAACTTTCATATAAAGATAGCAAATGTAAAGTGACAAAATATTTCCCGATTCATTAAGAAAAGCCAGTGCAGAGAAGCAGGGTATTGAGACCTTAAAGAGAAGGGTTCTTCCAGGGCAAAGGGAACACTGATGTTCATGAGAAAGCAGCCAATCTGCTTCTACAAATTGTTTCCTCCTCAGGAATTTTATCTTCAGGCCCAAGAGGTCACATTTTTATAGGAAAATATAAATACCTGCTTATTCTAAGTAGTTCAAGGCACTTCTAAGCTATGACTCAAAGGCAAGAACATTATTTCTGAAACTTTACTTACAAACCACCCTGCAGTAGCACATCTTTCTTTCTTCCATGAATGTGTTTATCAGTTTTAGCCTAGATGTTATGGTATTACATCTTTTCCTACAGTTGTATGACAAGTCAATGTACATAAAAATTCAACAATTCACTAGACTTATAGATGGTAATCATGCTGCATATCTTATACAAAAGCTATAAATAATCTTCCAGAATGTGATAAGCAAAGCTATTCTCTTTCCTAAGGACATATACTCATTCAAGTCAAGATCTGCCCCTTTCAAGTCCTGTCTCAAAATATTATCAAATTCTCTTAGGAATCAAGTCATGAATATGACACTAAACAACTCTTAATATATGGGAGTTGCACATCCTTACAAATGCTGTCATGTTAAGTCAGGTACACTGAAGAATGTTCAGAGGAACTCATCTCAAAATTAACTGTATCATAATCCACAGTGGTGGTAGAGTCATGAATAGAGAAAAGTAATCCTAAGCAAGACTGTGGGGCCTCTAGGTAGTTCTAGAATAAAAACTATTGACTCCACTTCCAAGCTGTCTTGAACCCTTAGGTTAGATAATTTGGGGACTCAAATATTTCACATTAGTAAAGAGGGCCTTATAATACAGTGAAGCTAAACGGTTATATTAGGCATCCTCTATAGGAGATAAATCCAAGTCACAGGAATTCAGTATGAAACTAAGTGGCAGAATATGAAGTCTTAAAGCCATTGAAGACAGATATGAAATAAGGGGAAAGCCTACTATGTAAAAATTACCAAAAGAATCCAACTAAACATAAATTGGACAATAGTCTTTCTGAGACCAACTGTTTCAATGATACTAATATTCATAGTCCTGGAAGAGAACTGAATGCCTGCTTTGACCTTCCGATTCCTCTCCAAATTCATATGTTGACATGTAATCACCAATGTGATAGTATTAAGAGATGGGGTAAAGATGATAACTTCATTAGAATGGGTTTAACAACCTTACAAAACAACTAAAATGAACTACATAGGTCCTATTACACTTCTGTTTCTCATTCCATGTAAGGACGCAGCATTCATCCTCAAATGAGGATGTAGCTTTTCAAGTGTCTGTCATCTTGGAAATAAAGAGATGATCTTTACCAGACATCAAAACTCACAGCATATTGTGGTTGGACTCTTCAACCTCTAGAAGTATAAGAATGAAATTTTTGCTGTTTGTAAATGGCCCAATCTGTGGGACTTTGCTATGGCAGCAAAAGCAGGACAAATGGGCTAGTACAAGGTCACTCATTTCATAGAGAGGCTCCCCGTCTAACACAAGCATCTTGTCACATCCCCACTAAGTCTCTGGGATCCACAAAAGAGTAAGTCATTTTGTCAGTGAAGATAAAACACTATGAAAATCTTCTCAATGGCTGGAATCAACAAGCTCCTTGCCCTGCTTTAGCAAGTTCAGTTCATGAAATATTGACAGTGGAGGAGGAGGGGAGAAGGGTGCAACAAGGGGAAAGGAGGAAACGATTTCTACTCCCAAGCCTCTCTTGCCAGACTTTATCCACCTAACCCAGAAGTCAAAGAAAGCATTTCCACACACTTTCCCACATTTGTTTCTCCTCCCCAGCCTCCCAGAGGCTCTTCAGTCTCAAACTGAAGATAATCTTCAGATCAATGAGGGCTGATGTCAAACTCTTACTAAGCCATGTTTTCCCAGCTGGGGGTAAATTCCGCTGGCCCGGATGTAAAACTTTCTAATCAGAAATGTCAAGTCTCTGTTTAAACACTACAGAAGGAACCAGGAGTAGGAAGTACAAGGCCATAAAAATGTTTCAATTAACCCTTCCTTCACTTTGAATTAAAAGATTTGAATAGCAAGACCTGCAGAACTAAACTCCAAGTAAATTTTTTCATTTGTTTTCTGTCTGATGTGAGTTGGATTATGTAAGAGCATGGGGCGATACAAGATTGGAAACCAGGGGGAACCTCTTAAATAATTGAATCCTGTTTGCTGGAGAAGGCAGTGAAAAATCTTTTGTCCCGGAATAATATACTGACATTCTAAGTCTTTAATGCATTGGCTAAAAACCTCTAAATGTCTCACTTTCATATGTTAATGGTTTGTAAGACCCATCAAAAAGGTAGAAAAACACCTGGAAATGGGAATGAACTATGATCTGTCATTAACACTTTCATCCATTGCCAAAGGATTATGGAGGAAATGAATAAGCAAAAAGTATCACCTCATTTTTGGAGTGGAAGGAAATACTGAAGAGCAGACTAAGCCACATACCCTATATTCTATAATATAGGGTCATATCATCCTATAGTACTTCCATTCAAGAACCCTCTGTGTCTGCTCTTACCACCTTCCTTATTAGCTTTTATAGTACCATGATAGCGAACAGTGAGCTGGTGGCATCTCTCAAAACACAGGATGTGGGGGAATTTCCCTCTCCTATTTATTTATCCTTCTGCAATTAAGTGATGTCAGAGTGTGATGTTGTTTTATACATGTATAAACAGCATTTAACATTTGATTGCTCCTTGGGCATTGAAAATAACGGATCAAACTAAAACTGATGGATTATACTCTTTTTCCAAAAAGCTAAGGAAAGTTGCTCTCATATAATTCATTTATTTCCAGAAATGTGTGTACCAGGAGGCATACCACGATTATAATCGGGAGCAGGGTAACACCCTCCAAGAGGAGCTCTGTTCCCAGTGCCAGTCAAAAGCAGTTCTCCTGTTGCATTTTGAGCTGAGGCAAGAAAGCCAGGCAGAACTGGAGGCTACCAGGATTCAGAAACTTTGTCTTAAGCCAGTTTCATATGCTCAGAAATATAGAAAACCTCATGTATCATCACTTTAACCAAATATCTTGACCAGATAATTCTCTCAAACTAGACATATTATAATTATAGAAATAGAATTGTTTGCTGCCAGAATGTCACTGTCTCAACTTTCTGCGTGTATGTGGTTTTTTCCACTGAAAAGTGTTCAGGAGGATTAGAAGTTCAAACAAAATTGTTTTGTAATAAGAGTTCTTCTCAAGTAGGTGGCATACTGATTTTGCTGCAACTTTGGAGCAAAAATGTTCAAGCATGACAAGAATTAGCTGGTGATTTTATTGCAAGCTCAGTGTTAGAGATGTGGCCAGCTCCCTGTTGCAGTTGTTGGCAGTGTGCACCCTACACTTCAATTGGCTTTTGGTTGCAAACTTTGAATGCCTAGCTAAACCGTAAGAACTTGCACTCAATAGCTCTTCTTCTCGAGTGATAAACTTGGCTTTCACAAGAAATATCAGAAAGTATTTCAAGATTGCATGTGTCAATGCTGGTGAAGAAGCCAGTGTTACAGCCTATGAACATTCTGGAAGCTGCAAGTGGATTGCATGCAAACTACACATTTATGAGCTCCCTAAGAACACAAGCATACAAACATTCCATAATCCAAGAGTACTTTTCGTGCAGATTAAGGAGTCAACTACACAATGGCTGATGCCCTTGTTTACATTTCCTTACTCATGCAGTGAGCACTTCATCCAGAGAACTTCTGTCGAATGGGCAAAACTGAGTACTTAAAAAAAAAAAAAAAAAAAAGCCTTCAATCAATTGGCAAGAGAGGCCAGGCAGGAACTTAAGTGTGAATGAGGGCTCAGAATCGAGGCTTTACTGGACCCTAGAGCAACAACACTGACTGTTGAGAATAAAATCCATGCTGCTTAGAGAAATTTAGTCACAACCCATGTACAGCTGTAGAAAATATTTTTAGAGAAAAAATATGAAGCAAACCTTTCTACAACAACTATCTTGGCCCATCTTCATCAAAGGAAAAGTGACTTTGCATGCTCTGAGGTGACAGAACCTTGCAAATAACTCTGTCCATGGCTTGATTTGTGATAGCAGAGCTGTTGTTGGCTGGATTTATTTCAATGTTTGGCCAACAGCTAGCCAGGAAAAAAAAGTCTCATATTTAATATCCTTAACTTCACCTAAGCCCTTCTAGAAATGGAAGGCAAAGGACCACAAGGTTCTTAGCCAGAGTCAGCAAGAGTATTTTTTTTCATGAGCTGGACTTTTGAATTAAGCACAGATTTTATAAAGTCTACTTCACTGATTTTGCTAACACTAAATATTGGTTATTTAAGAATATGCTCACACTAGGATGAAAAGTACCTAGAAGTTTTTTGTATTTCCCCACACTTGTCAGAGTAAACTAGCAATTTAATGGCTATTATGTGCACATTCCTGTGCTTGGTTGAAACTATGGTTCTATGCTTACACTTACAATGGCATTTAGGCGTCAGTTTCTGATAAGTAATTCAGATAACAATTACCACAGGGACTTTCTGTGTTAAACTACTCCAGATGCTCAGATGTTTTACTTACATTTAAAATTGTAAGTGGAAAACATTGAAGCACTTGAGACAAAGGTAAATAGATATCAGGCTCCATTCAATTATAAATTGCATATCTGTATTATCAAAATGATAACACTTATCCACTGGAAATATATAACCATGGCAAAATACATGGCAGCTGCATTTATTCTCTGAAACTTCTAAAGTTTCTTCTCAATTTTAATTTGTTTTCTGCTGATGTCCTGTGAACTGATTGGAGCATGCGGGTTGGGAATTGCTTACCACAGGATGTGGTAATCCAATTTGAAATGATATTTGGCCCATTCCTAGAAAAGCTGGACTATATGATGTCCTTGCTTAACTAATATAATTTTATTTATTACAGGGATATAATCATTTCTCTGTGACTTTGTATTTTATAAGATAACTGACCAAACAGAAAGGTTACTTCAAAAATACTCATTGAGAAGTGTAAAAAGAATGTTCACGTCAAGGTTCAAGGCTTTGGATCTCAAGTACACAGTGAGAAACAGTAACCAGGTAAACATCAACAGAGCCCAGAATTCCACAATCAGGAATACTTGTCTTTGGCTCTATCCCATATTTCCATATGCCATAGCTGTTCTGACTGCTGGTTAATAATCGTTCTAGCTTTGTTGATACTGCCTCAAATTTAAGATTTCTCACAGGAAATGATAAAAAGAATCTTTAGTGACTGAAATATTGTGGAATTTGATAAGCAGTAAAGTCTTCATCCCTTTCTATTGATCCTGAACTCCTTCCCACTAGACTACAGCCTGCACTACCCATTCAAAAAGAAGCTTGTGGGACACCATTTTGACTTGTACTTGTAATCTAAATAAGCATTTATGTCTCACAGACAAGATTCTGCCTTCATAGTGATGATATAACAGAGTGGTTATCAAACATTAAATGATTACCAATAATATTAATATAACATGGCACATGAAATTCTGAAATACAATGTTCTATATTCTGTCATATATTCCTACTCTTAAAGGTTAAGATCACTTGGTCACATGGGTAACTTGCTGAAATATGAATCGTTTTTATTCAATATTAAAATAAGACAGCTGGACCTTACACCCAGGAAGGCTGATTCAGTAGGTAAATTATGAGGCTCAAATCTTTGACTTCTAATAAGTTTTCAATAATTTGGATTCCAATACAGGCATTGTACTGTGGGAACAAGTGCCCTGCCCTAATATAATCCAATTGTCTCCAGGAACATGTAACCTGTGATATCATTTTCAACCTGTGATTATCAAATTCATAAAATTACTTTCCCAAGAAGGAGAGGCACAGTACAGTGAATATTTGGCAACTGGCAGAGGAAAAAAAAAAGATCTGGCAAGAGAAGAGTTTGAGGCTATATTTTCACAAATTGATATATAAGCATCACACATATTTAATATGTACTATGTAAGAATTCAAATATCAAAGTAGAGATAACAAGTATATTCAACAACTCCTGGATTTAGTTCTGTTCTTTTATGTATGCTTGCTTTGCAAAAATTAACTTGAAATCTACTTTCTTCATGAATTTTGAAGTGAACAATACAGTATTGTTACTGATAGGTACTGTCTCCTATACTAGATCCCTAGAACTTTCCATTGTGCATACCAGAAATACTATCAATAAAAAACACCACATCATATCCCCATTTGTCCAATTCAGACCACCAATGGATTTTGAGTCTGACTATTATAGATTCCCAATATAAGTGGAATTATGCATTGGACCCTTTTTAAATGGCTTACTTCACTTAGCACAATGTCCTTTAATTGAAAATGCCAATAGTCTTTTTTTGCAGGCTTATAATACAGCACTGTATGTATGTACTACATTGTCTTTATATGTTCATCTGGCATTGTACATTTGTTTTATTTCCATAGCTTGGCTATCACTGCAATGAATATGTTTAACGCAGATAGCTCTATGAAAATCTGTTTTCAATTCTTGTGTTTGTACAGATATGCTCAGAGGTAGGATTCCTGAGTCACATTGAAGTTCTATTTTTAATTTTAAGCAAATTACATGTTGGTTTCTAAAACTGCTGTACCATATTACATTACCACCAGCAGTGTAAATTGATTCAAATTTCTTTTCATCCTTGTTTTTTGTTGTTGCTGTTGATAACAGAAATCCCGACAAGTCTGAGGAAATATTTCACTATATATTAACAATTCCCTGATGATTAACAATGTTGAACATGTTTTCATATGCCTAGTGTCCATGTTAATGTCTATGGAGAAATTTCAGTTCTTGATTGATGATTTTAAGTGGTATTACTTATTAGTTTTATTTTAAATACAGAGAGACGGATGGAGGCAGGAGGAAGATCTTCCAATGATTGGTTTACTACCAACATGCCAATAGTAGCCAGCGCTGGGGTAGACTAAAGGTAGAATCCAGAACTTCAACCAGGTCTCACATGGGTGGCAGGGCCCACTTACTTGAGCCATTATCTGTTGCCTAACAGGGTGTGCATTAGCAAGAAGCTAACTACATGCAAATGAAAGAGTAAAATCTAGATATTTTCAAACAAGATGCAGGTAACCCAAGTAGAGCATTAAGTACTGTACAGCAAAATAAAGTATCATTTTCCTATGGCATGCTCTTGGTATTTGCTCAAAGATTAATTGACCATGTCTGTCTGAATTTATGGTATATGTATGTGTGTGCTTACTTCAATGCTCTTTATCCTATTCAATAGTTGATTTCTTTACCTGTGTGCCATTACCACATTGTTTTAATTAGTACAGATTTGTAATATATCTTCAACTGAAAAACTACAATACCCCAGGTTTGTTTTTCTTTCTCAAGATCACTTTGACTATTTTAGGTCTTCATTTTTCCATGAAGACTTTAGGATTTTCTTTTTCTGTAGCTGTAAAATATATCAATTGGATTTTGAGTTGTATATCATTGTCTATCAATTTGTATATTAAATATACCAATGAATGAATACAAGATATTTTGTGTATTATCTTTAATTTCTACCTTTACTGTTTTATACTTTTAGTATACAAGTTATTTACCTTCTTAGTTTGTTCCTGACTCAAATATTCTTGTAGCTTTTTTTAAACTGAATTCCCACTTTGATTTCTTTTTCATAGTTGTTAGTACACAAAAATGCAACCAGTATTTGTGTGTTGATTTTTAGTGCCCAATTTCATTCACTTTATTATTTCTAATATTTTTAGAATTGTTTTTGCTTTCTACATGTAAGATATTATCATTTGCAAATAGATAATTTTAAATATTTGTTTCTTATTTGCCTTTTATTGCTCTTTTCTATATAATTGCTCTAGCAAGAAGTTAGAGTTGAACAAAAGTGGTAAGAGTGCCCAGCCATGCCCTTTTCTGATTTTGGTGGAGAAACTTTTAGTCTTTCACCACTGAGTATAAATGTAATGGACTTCCTAAATACAGACATGATTGTGCAACAGTACATTCTTCCTGTACTTACATTCTAAGAATTTTTATCAAAAATGGTGCTAAGATCTTTCTGTTCTTGACTATAGAGGAGAGATGACAAAGGGAACACAGTTGTTCAGAAAACTTTGTAGGAAGATGCACATGCTGTGCCACCACCTGCAGAAGTCCATCTGAGGCAAGCGCAGCTACCTTGCCAAGCATAGCTAACTTTCTACAATTAGGCAATAAATATATTTTTAATGGTGCTAAACTCTTTCAAGTGCTTTTTATTTTTCTGTTGAGATGATCACATGATTCTCATCTTTCATTTGGTTAGTGGGATGTATCACATTGATTGGCTTATACATATTGAACTATCTTTGTATCACAGGTACAAAAACCACTTGGTCACTTGATCATGGCATATAATCTTTCTGATGTGGTGGATTCTGTTTGCTGATATTTTGTTGATGACTTTTACATGCATTTATTATGAATTTTTTGTGTGGCCATTCTGAAACTTACAAAAAAATTTCATTGGGCTAGTATTTGGTACAGTGAATTAAGCTGTTGTATGCAATGCTAGCACCCTATATCAGAGTGCCAGTTCAAGTCCTCGCTGTTCTACATCCAATCCATCTCCCCAACAGTGTACATGGGAAACAGAAAAGGCACCGCTGGTGTTTAGACACCTGCAACCCATGTGGGAGACCCAGACAGAATTTTAGGCTCCACCTATAGCTATTATTGATACTTAGAGAATGAAAAACAAAAAATCAATATGGGGGGGTATTTTTTAAAAATTGTTGCTATTTTTTTACTTTGCATCATACTAGATAATTTCAAATTACCTATCTTCACATTTAACAATTCTTTCTTCTGCTTCATCTATTCTACTGACATTCTCAACTGAATAAATGAATTCACTGTACACTTCGATTCAGAACTGGTTTCTTACTTTTTTAACATTTTTTAATCACTGCTGGCATTTTCACTGTGTTTTTGTATCACTTCCTTAGTTTCATTCAGTAGCCTGTGTTTTCATATAGGTTACTAAGCTTCCTTAAGATGGTTATTTTGAATTCTTTCAGTTAACTGATTCTTTGTGTTCCATGTAGTTTTGTGTTGGTGTTTGTACATTCAAAGAAGTACTCAAAAGCCTTTATGCAATAATTTCAACAAGGAAACCTGTACAAACTAGCCCAGTTAAAGATTCTGGTAACCTATTTTCCACAGGTGTTGCAAGTTAATTTCTCTTTTTTCCTCTCATATTTGTTTGCCTTCTCAATCTCAGAGCCATGCATGTCACTATAAACACTATTCCTGTTCTCTAGAAAAGTGTACAAAAATGTCAGCATGTTGAGCTCCTCTTCAGGAGGAAGTCTTATGATTGTACAAACCTCTTTTCGTTCTCACAATACATTGCAAGTTGCTAAAAAGTGCATGTCTCTTTTCCCTGGAGGAAATTCAAGTAGGCTAGGCACAAGCTACACTTCTTTGTTTTCTTCCTGAAGGAGAAATCTCAATATTACTCTTCTTTTACTCAATCCTGTGGTATTATGCTGGCTAATGAAACTCACCTACTCCTTTTCCCTGCTGGAATGCACCAGAATGCCAGGTCTCACTTCTCTTTTTTTTTTTCTAGAATACAGAAAGCTTCATATATTTTCTTAGTTCATCAGCGCTGTACAGGCTACTGAGAATCCCTGTATGTTTTCTTTGTTCTGAGCTGCCCCTAGGCATTCAAACTCACCCTCAGTACTCAGGTGAGAAATAAGCAGATCCCTCAGGGTAGTGTCCTGAAAGGCTGGAAATGTCACAGGCACAGTTCATTCACTTTTTACATCAAAACAACTATCAGAGACTCAGAGGATCTCCTTCAGTGCATAGTTATTTGCAGATTTAGGGGAGGACCATTATAGGTAAAATGAAGCTACTCTACATTCCCATTTCAAAGAAAGTTTTATGATTTTCATGTGGACCTGACATATCGAGAATTCTGAACTCAGTTCTAGAACCATTATCAGCTTCTGCTGACACAGGTAGTATCGTTTTATTGGTATTTCTATGGAAGGTCAAGACTTGGGCCTTTTGTAATCATTGTAAGATCATTTCTATAGTGGTATCAAATTTTATTAACACTATAATTCTTGCAAGAATCAACTAGTGTTATATAACCATATTTCTTGGAACACAATCTTTTCATAGTCATTAAGTTGAGCAATTATTTTCTGGGTAACTACTGTGAAAGAAATCAGAAGCAAAGCTCATCAAGGAAAAAATCATTTCAATGAAGGACATAATTAATGCATTAAGGTGATGACATAGTGTTAGATACAATCCACTTCATTAATGACCTAACTAAAACTGAATCAGTTAGTACAGGAAATAACTTCTAGCTTTCTTTGCTGAAAGTGAGTCAATAAAGGCAAAAGTTGTATTTGCTCTGTGATTAAGGCAAAATGAGAATAACCAACTTAGCTATTTCCAATAACCATGACGTATTTAGTCCTCACGCAGCAACATTCACACTATGTCAACCTGACTCTCCAAGGCAGACGTTTCCCATGTGATGGCTAATTATTGCACTTCTGTATCAACAACTGATCCCACAATCTTGTCAGAAGTGAAAAAGGTTAGAGATTTGCCGTCATCATCTATAAACAACTACGATAAAGTGACACATATCGCATCTGTACACATGCGTCATGTAAAGAAAATCAAACAGGGGTGCCTAATATAAGGAAGAGAAGTATCATCTTTGTGCCCAAAAAAAAGAAAGGCATCAGATAATGATAGTGAAGATTAATTATTATCACAATAGCTACCATTATGACACTAATGATTGGTCACTAAATGTAAGCAGAAATATTTCATTCTAGTTCACCTCAAAAGGTAACTAAGAGCTGATTCCTTACACATCACCTAACCATCAAATGTTTTCAAGGCCTGATGCAACCTAGATGAGACAATTAATTGACTTGCTGTTTAGTTCCTGCCTATTCTCTAAGGCTCTGTTAACAACAAAACAACAACAACAAGAACCTCAACCTTACTGTCTCACACAGATCTCTAATCACTCTCTATTATGTAGAATGTTTATATTCAATTTAAGGCACGAATGCATAGAAATATGTAATACCTGATTTTATCTTGGCAAGTACAACAAAACAAACATGACTATCCCCATTTTGTAGAAAACAGAAGCTCCATATGATTTGTTACATATTTAGGAAGAATATTTGTCTGCATTGAAAAATCTCTTAAAAATACGATTTGGTATTATGTTTCATTTAAAATATTTGATATATGCAACTGTTGATTCGCAAGCTACTTGGTATACATTTTTAATAGAAGCTGTCAACAACCTCCTCAAATCATCTCAGCATGCTGCTGTACTCACAGGTGGTATACTGCCTTAAGTCCCTGAAATCTGAGGGCTTTCTCTCCATCCTTTACAAGGTCCAAAGTGTTAATGCTCTCAAGGGCAGCCCTCAGCCAATTCTCACTCCTCAGTCAAAACTACTTGGAGGCATGTTCCACAGCTCTCAGAGGGTCTCACTGGGCTCTAATTATCTGCTGAAATTGCTTACACATTTTAACACTTTATTTGCTTCCAATTCTTTTCTCTTTGAAGTCTTATTATGCCATACTTTTCATCCTAGTATCACCAGATAAATAAATCATCTACACTCCAATCTTTATGTCACGTTCTGCTACTAGGGAAGACTACCTAAATGTAAGCAGATTTAGGTACCTAAAGTACCTATAAAATTGGCATAAGAGAATTCAAAGATCTGGTTGTCCCCTACATAGGCTCCAGAAGACTGCCCCAAGTTCAGCACTCAAACCACCATATCACCAAACAGCTATTGATTCATTAGAGTGCGAGATTGGGTTATTTTGTCTTTGGTTCAGTGTCTGAATATATAAAAGAATTCACAAGTTCAATCTTGTTTGAATAGGAAGTATGTATATTTGAAAAATCATCTCATACAACATCAGGCTAATAGATATAAAAAATATCCACAGTGGCTGGCATGATGGTTCAGTAGCTAAATCCTCTCCTTGTGTATACCAGGATGCCGGTTTGTGTCCCAGCTGCTCTACTCCCCATGCAAATCCCTGCATATGGTCTGGGAAAGCAGTAGAGAATGGCACAAAGCCTTGGAATCCTACAGCCACATGGGATTCCAGAAAAAAATGAAGCTCCTGGCTTTGGATAGGCTCAGCTTCAGCAATTGTGGCCATTTGGGGAGTGATCCAGCAGATGAAAGCTCTCTCTCTCTCTCTCCTCTCCATAAATCTGATTTGCCTTTGGAATAAAAATATATTTTAAGTATTCATAAATATTGAAATTTTCTTGTAGAAGCATTTTCTGAATCCAAAATCTACTTCTGCATTATGGAAAAGCAAAAGCAAAAGCAAAAATTAGTTATTCCATACTCTTAGGTTTAATGTAAAGAGTTTCCCTATGAACTGAGAGACTTTCCTAAACAAAAAAAAAAGAAGCCCAGAAATTTCCATATTGGTAATTAAAATGTTTTCTGGCTTAAAGGAAGAATGATCTGGAACAGAATTAAACAAAAAGTATAGAGAATTTTGACTAAGTGAAAAAAAGTCAGAAGGACAGCCATATCATTTCTTTGTAGTGACTGAAAATTCTGATCAAAATCTTCTGTTTCTATTTAACCAGCATTCAAGTGTGTAAACACACACACACTTTGAATATTCCTAATCCAAAGATGTAAAATGTTCTGAAATCCTAACAATTTATTTGAGCACAGAAGTGGCCTCCAAGAAATTCCAGATGTCTGAGAATTTCAGATTTCAGAGTTTTGGATTAAGGATACTCAACACACAAAACCTAGGCAAATATTCCCAAATCTGAAAATCCCTCAAATTTGAAATTTTTTCTGTCCCCAGCATTTCAGATAAGGAATACTAAACTTGTATCAAGTTTTAAATTAAAACGAATTTATTCAAAGGGGGTAAGTAGTGATATAGAGACTGAGAAAGAGAAGTGTTCCCATTTGAATCATTCCCCAAATGGCTGTAATGGCAGATCTGAGTCAAGGTGAAAGCTGAGAGCCAGGAACTCAACCCAGAACACCAACATAGGAGGCAGGGACCTAAGTACTTGAAAAAAGTGGTTTCTCAGAAAAGTTTCCATAATCAAAATTTCTGGTGATAGATAAGGTTATGAGACATTTATTTTAGTTCATATATTTGAGAGAAAGGACCAAATGCCCACAGCAGCTGAGGCTGGGTCAAGGCTGAAGTTAGAGTCTGGAAATGGTATGTAGGTCTCCCATATAGGTGCCCTGAACTAAATAACTTGAATTGTCACTATTCTACAACCTAAACCCACTTTGGCAGAAAACCATCGTCAGGAGTCAGTGTTGGGAATCGAATACCAGTCCTTTCATGTTTCCCTCTTGTAACCAATGTGTGAAACGTCTATTAAGGCTATGTAGTGGGAGAGCCTCTGAGCTTGGACATTAGGGAATACTGGATATTGTGAAAGGGCTGGAGTTGGAGGGAAGGATCATGCATTTGCACTTAGGAATTTCTTCATTTGAGCTGAGGCTGCTTTCCAAATGCACAGCAGAGGTAAGCCAACAACAGAGGACAAACAACACAGGCCCAGGATGCAGCATAACATACATACTACATATTACACTTCTCAAAACCAAAAGGATTTAAAATTGTGGATGTTTTCATAGTATCTGTAACATGCCATATACTTAACTAAAGAATCAATTTATAATCCTGAACACACCTTAAATTATTTGTTAAGTCAGTGTGCTATCTGGCATTACAATAGAATAAGCAAAAATTCTGAAGAAATGTCTTTAGTTTCAACAACTGCATATACCTAGAAGTATTAATGCTATTGGCAGGACTAGAGGCAGAAAAGACCAAGTCCTTGGTCTCCCTTCAAGGAAATAACAGCAAATAAAACAAAAAGGCAAATTCAGTAACATAAGGTATAATGGAGTTGTGGAAGAGAAGAAGGGAGTGTGAGTTTTAAATGCTACAAGTCAGTCATTCAGTAGCAGTCTTTGAATGGTGACTGTGGATTTGAGATGCACTGAAACCAGTGCTTCCTCTTCCCCCACAAGCTAGTATGAATTTTTAGAGAAATAAAGGAAAGCCTGCTTAATTCTGTTTGGAGAAAGAGAAGGGCTGTGAAATTCCCAACTGTGGCTTTGGAAAATAGAGGCAAGCAAGAAAAGCCATCCTCTCAACCAATCCTAACTGGAAAATGTGGTAACGAGTACAGGATCAGTGACTGTGGGAAAGATGGCAAAGGCAGAGCACTACCGTGATAAAAAATTGTTAGAGGGGATAAGGTATTGCTTAGATTTCCTTCAGGTGAATTTATTACCTCTCCCCCATCCAATGCCAAAGTCAAATTTGAGCCTTACTAGGGAAATAGAACCACTACAGGAAATTTCATCTGTAGAACAAGGGGTTAGACAAGCTGACCTTTTTAGTGTGTTCTAGCCCCAATATGTTATCATCCTGAGACATGACTTTTGCATTTCCCAGTACTTACCAGGAGAGTAAAGGATGATGCTGAATGACCTTGGTCACCTAGCAACCTTAGGCTATTCCCTGGAGAGGGTCATGGGAAAGAAAAGGGTAATTAGAAGTTACAAAACATCCACAAAATCTTAGTTCATGTCCTCAGAGCAGCCTGAGCCCTGGAGAGCCATAGTACAGACAGGAAATCAATATTAAATACTCTTTGCACATCAACTCCTGAAAGTTCACTATCAACTTCTGAAAATAATCCTCAACAAAAGGCAGCTAAATCTTAAGCAACCTTCACAAAGCATGGTGACACAGAGGCTAAAGGGTCCCCAAGGGATCCATGGAAGTCAAAGCACAGTAGCTAGGCAAGATTTTTACAATGCGGTATTGGGGCTCTAGGCGGGGTCATTCAACCCAGAATTTGCATACAATAACTACTTCAATTATATCCTCTATGAGAGGTCCATATTTGCTGGGAAAAACTGTGAGCCACCTTGCTGAATGTTGAAGATCTTGTCCACAGGGAAGCAAGTGGAAACGGCATGCAGAATAGGGGAAGGTAGGAATCAGGGATGTGGGCTGTACCGAGTAACTCCCTCAGGTCTCCCTAAATAGCTTGCAGACTGTAGCAGATGGAAAACCAAAGGGACATTCTCCTGCACCGGAGATCTGACCCTGGGTTACACTCTCTTGTTGCTTAGTCCTCATGTCCCCATCAGGGTGTGTTTGGTCTCTGGGTATTATGGGGTGTGGGTGTATGTGTGTGTGCGTGCACACATGTGCACAGGCTCACATGTGCGACTTCTTCTGCTTGTGAGAACAGGTATTACTACGATATTGTCTAAAACAATATAGGAAGATAATTGATGGGTAAGATTTCTCATTAATTTGGCTACACATTTCATAAATTCTGACACTAAACTTGAGCCCCAAATGGCTTCAATGCATTCTAAGGTTTGTCTTTAAAATGGGACTGCTTAGTAGATGGTCTACAATACAGTAACATACATAACCTTTGATTTTGTTATCAGATTTAAAAATACTGCTTTTGTGATAAGTCAAGCAGTCATGTTCCCACTGTTCCTATGAAATGAAAACAAGTGTTTTTTTTTTAAAGATTTAGTTTTATTATTTTTTTATTGGAAAGGCAGATATACAGAGGAGAGACAGAAAGGAAGATCTTCCATCCGATGATTCATTCCCCAAGTGAGCACTACGGCCGATGCCATGCCGATCCGAAGCCAGGAGCCTCTTCCGGGTCTCCCACGCGGGTACAGGGTCCCAAAGCTTTGGGCCATCCTCAACTGCTCTCCCAGGCCACAGGCAGGGAGCTGGATGGGAAGTAGGGTTGTTGGGATAGAACCGGCGCCCATATGGGATCCCGGGCGTGCAAGGCGAGGACCTTTAACCACTTGCGCCACTGCGCTGGGCCCGAAAACAAAATTTTTTTAATTGCCTCATCATTTGGAACAAGGTGAGCCATTTTTTCCTTTTATAGTCTCCCCCAATTTGTGTATTTCTGTATCCAAAAATACTGACTGGTACAGTTCATTTCTATAGGAAAGGCTACCACATGACTGAGGATTTCTCCTAGGGCTAATTGGCGGGGAAGTAATGCTTGCTCACACACCCGTTTATATAGGCTGTCTCGGCATGATTAATAGCCCACCCTCCTACTCAAAATGGCCCCAGTTTGAACTACTAATAATATGGTTAACTGAAATAAAGTGATTGCTTGGATCAATTGTTTATTTGGGTTCCTGCAGTCTAGTTAAATATTTGCCCTTTGTTCTGTATACCCACCACTGGGTAATTTCAAGGCCAGTAACTTTATGTGAAAGTGGCAACGATTTTTTATATATGCAAAATTACATTCAATCTCTGCCGGGCACGTGCACAGCTCGGAACCTCTCCTTCATGAGATTATTATTCTGCAGCATCTCATTAGGCATGTTTTGTACATGACCTTGGGAGCCAGGACACATATCTAAAATAATGTTATCATGCACTTGAACAGTATACCAGCAACCTTTAGCCACTACACTGGGAAACTGAAATCAATTTCCCAATGCTGCCTTTAGGGCCAGGTGTTTGTAAGGTTATTTTGGCGGTGTAAGTGTCTCCACAGTTCAGTGCAGCTGATGAACTGGGATGTATAAAGCCACCCCACTGACAAGCCCATGCACTTGAGGTTGAAATGAGACATGTTCTGTTAGCGAATAGGTTACAGGCTGGCATTCAGATCTACTTACAGGGCCAGCCGGTGCACACGGGAAGCACTGTCCACACATTTGCCTCTTAACTGCCCTTGTACTCCTCAGGGCATGGGTGATATACATGTGCTTTAATTACCTTAATAGCTTCAAAGTATTTCTCTTAAATGACTAGCAGTTAACTCCTGGGTACATAAAAGATCCTCTCAAGCATCTCCTAGAGACACTAAACTGCTCTGGAAGTAGGAAGCAATAAGATCAAAGAGGACTCAGGTGTAGGTCTGTAATATAGGAACGAAAACAATTAGAGCAAGGGTTCTGTCATGCAGCAATGTGATAAGCAATGTGATTCCAAGGCCCAAAATTTTGGCGATTCCAACTCCTTAGGTTTGGGAGTGCATGTAGGAACCTGCATTTGACCCATACTGGTAGGGAATTCTCACGCAGTGGGTGTCATGGCCAATCTTTGGGAACTAAATTAGAGAATTTTCACTTGGAAAGTTCAAAAATAAAAGAAAATGACATGATTTCAGACCAAGGGAAACTAAATTATGTGGAAAGGCAGATATCATTGACTATCAAGGAATAAGCAGTTTAAGCAGAATAATCAAAGGAAGCTGGCAAAATCTGCATACGATATATATAAAGCCCTGGTCCAACCGAGATTAATATCTAATTAGCATCTCATTCTTCGCATTACAGTAGTAAAAGTAGTAATCAGAAAGATGAAGTTCAGTTCACAGTGCATGGCACAGAGCCGAAAATCAGTAAGAGGAAGACTTGAGAATCAATAACAGCACGAAACTGTTACATGGGGGCCTCTCTATGGTGTTTAAGGGCTATGGCAAGAAACTTTTCCACCATATTTGTATGGAATCACAGGCCAAGAATAAAGGTTACTCCTAAAGACTGTTACCTTTGGTTTTGCATTGATTAGCACATTTTCTGGCCGTCCCTTAGTTGCTCTGTTTTCTGTCCCTTACTTATTTTATATGCAGTACTAAAGGGCAGGATAGGTTTCATGAAACTTAGGTCTCTGCTTCACAGACATTAGTATAATTCGGCTACCTAGAAAATTAATAAGTTACAGTGTAATTGTGCTTGCCATAAGAAAGAGTCTACTGCCAAAGACAGGCCATACAAAAATAATCTCATCCACAGGCCCCCTGGAACTCTGAACCACTTTGAAGGAAGTAACAGCAGCAAACGGGAAAACAAGGGTCAGACAAGAAAAACCAATAAACTTGTGATATAAAGTGAAAAAGATTTGGATTTGAATGTAGGCACTCCCACATGGAAAGTCCTAGACCTTGGAAAGTACATACAACTGCTCTAACTCCAAGCTGTCAGAACTTTAAATTATAAATGACAATAGTATTCCTCCTTTTGATAGAATGCTTTTGTAGATTGATATAAAAATGTAACAATGCTTGGCATACAACATGTATTCGACAGACTAAATCAACTCCCTATCTATATGCCAGAAGCCATAGGAGTGGAAAGACAGATGCACAGCTGTCCTACCAAGTCACCTCGGTAATAGAAGGTGGTTGAAGATTTGTGTGCTAATGCTACTTATGTAAATTTACAAGGAAATGTTTTGTTGTTATTTCTAGATGGTAGGAGCACTAGTTGCTATTTCATTCTCTTAACCCTAGGTCCTGATTCTCACTCCTCTAGCCATGATAACCTGTATCCACATCTACAATGATCAAAATATAAAAGCTAACTAGTTCCAAAGAAAATCCAGCTAATGTTTGGCAATATTTGGAATAACCAGTAAGTGAAAAGCTTATGCAAATGTGTACTCACACATACACATTTTTTAAAACATGTTGGCTTCAGGTATGGCACTATAGCCCAGTGCCTGAAGTCCTCACCTGGCACATGCTGGGATCCAACATGGGCACCAGTCCGTGTCCCAGCAGCCCCACTTCCTAGCTATTTGTGGCCTGGGAAAGCAGTCAAGGATGCCCCAAAGCCTTGGGACCCTGCACCTACATGGAAAACCAGAAGCTCCTGGCTCCTGGCTATGGATTAGCACAATTCTGCTTGTTGTGGCCACTAGGGGATTGAATCAGCAGACAGAAGATTTTTGTTGCTCTCCTCCTCTCTGGATATCTGATTTTCCATTTTACTAGTGCTATTGCCCTCTATTCCACATCCAAAACAACGACAACAAAAAAGCTGATTAGTTATAGTCAGGATTTTTCCTCTGGAATATTCTAGTTATCACAAGTAACTATTTAGGGTTTGACATACTTTCGGGACTAGTAGCCACACCTCTTTATATTTGTATAATGCTAGTGATTTGCAAAGCACATTCAAAAGAACAATCCTTATGATATTGGGGCAAGGCCTAGGTAGATATTATCATCATTCCCCTCATTTTGTATTCGAAAAAACAAAGGGTAAGGAAATAAAAGATATGTTTTTATCTAACATCAGATAATATACATATGTTATTTCACAGAACTTATTATTAAAAAGCAACTATTATCTCTTCAACTTCATTTATGAAGAAAGGATACCAACTGGGTAAGTATTACGGCTAAAATCACATTGGTAATAAGTAGATCAAAAATTTTAATGCAGTAGCATTTCAATTCAAAGTATATGCTCATCTTATGAATGTACTACATGGATAACTCAAGATGAATATACCAAAGACACAGAGTTAAGGACAGTATTAGTGTTCCTTTATCCATTACCAGTTTCTTAAACTTAACATCCATGCATTTGTTTGAGTTCAGACACCGAGTCACTATGTACACAGTGGCATGTAAGATTCTGTATTTCTAATAGGAACTCTAACGACACCTTTGTGGTTGGTGGCTGGTTTGTGGACCACACTTCAAACTACAAGTTCTTAGATCACAGTAGCATTTTTCACACAAGAGAAGATGACAAGTGTACAATATAATAGTCTTTCTTGATACTGGATAAAATGGATGACAAAAGATTATAATTGAGTCTCAAATAGTATGAAATATTCATATGTGCACAATAGATAGAAATCTGTTCACACTCCTTATCTGTGCAATCTGCACATATTTACCAGTTTACCATGTGCCTGATTACAAGACTATATATTTTGAATCCCTGTTCAATTTGGAGATTAGCACGTACATACAAAGGTAAAATTAGTAAATATAGTGCGGGTAAACTGAGTAGATATCACTAGTGATATGTTCTAGAAGTCTGTATTTTAACACTTTCTTCACAACCTTTTAATTCCCATTAAAGAAGCATTGGTTAAAAATGGAGACAGCATGTTAAAAAAATGGAGACAGCAAGCATTTCTGTAAAGGGCCTGTTAGTAAATGTTTTATAAAATTTAGAGTAACAGCGTCAGGTTTGGTTTACAGTTTGGTATGCAGTTCGCCAATCACTGCATTAAGATACCTTATGTTTAGGGAAGCCAAAAGGACCAAGTAGCAATAACCTGTAAGTGAGCATAATTCTCTCTTCTATGCCATAGGGAAACCAAAGTAACTGGGAAGATACAGAAGGGTCCAGGGTCTGTTACAAAGCTGTATATGATAGCAAGTCCCACACAGTATCTGCAATGCTGATGCTCCCTCCCTTAAAGTTTCTTCATTGTGCTTTTATGACTGCAAATCCACCACTTACTATAACTCATTAAGTGAGGGAGTAATACAGCTGGCAGCACAGGGTCTCTAATCACCGGACTCATGAGATCATTAATTTCCCTGATATGCACCATGTTCATGATCACTCTTGTCAGGAGGGTTTTTTTTCAGGAAGTCCAGTCCATAAGTAAAATTTAACTACCATCTATATGTAGCTCTCCCAGACTGACTGGAGCCAGCTTTGTAATCTTAATTCCCTAAAGAACACACTGCTATTGACCAATAAAAGGGAGGCCACATCTACTGACAAGCTAGGGACCTGGACATTTGCTGAACACACATCTCAACCACAAATCTAATCAAAAGAATCTTCATTTCTCATCCCTTGAGAAGCATGGGAATTCAGTGATACATGCATGGCTCCTTGCTCTGCACTTTGGGATGTTTCTCCAACCATGGGATCAAAAATTGGCTCTGTGCATATCACGTAAGTTAACTCCGTTTTGGGGGTTATACAGTAATTCCTCCAATTAGCTTCGGGGGTGTTCTGTAACATTTACAGATAGAAGCACCCAGAAAAGACCTAGAGGCACACAGAATGTTAAAACAGAAATTGAGAGACTGAAACAAACCTTGATAATGAGAAATATGGACACAAGTAGTTACAAATGGAGCCACACTGAGAAAGGTACTCTAACGTCACCAATAACAAAGTAACTGAATCCCACAAACAAGGATGGTAAACATGGTAGCAGCAGTTCAAACCACAAAGGGATATGGCAGTGAAGATGCAGAAAGGAAATAAGTAAATGATGAATAAATAAAGCCAAAGTTCAAGATGCTGTCACACAAGACACTCTTACCCGATTTCCACTTGTAGGACATAAATGGTTCAAAGTAACAGGATGAGTCAGAAGAAAATCCATGCTCAAAGAAGCTAAAGCTGATTTTCTCAACCTGGATTTAACTGTTAGCCCCTTGTGACAAACATAAATACAATTATCCCCTTTGCTGTGAAAAATTCTTTCAGGTAGTGATTGCCAATCAACTTCAGAATCACTCATATAACAAAGCAAGCACTATTAATTTTTATCAGGTAGAAAAAAAATTCAAATTTTAGTTTTAACGTGCAATTATTTTCTCAAAACCCCTCCATAATCCTTATCTGATTTTAACATAGTAATCTTTAAGATTTATTTATTTTGTTAGACAGGGAGGGAGGGAGAGAGGGAAAGGGAGAAAGAAAATCTTCCATGTATCAGTTCACTCCTCAGATGGTCTCAAAAAACATTCTTGGAGCAGGCCAAAGCAAGGAGCTTCGCCATGGTCTCTCACAGGGATATCAGGGGCCCAAACATCTGGGTCATCTTCTGCTTTTCAGACCATTAGTAGGGAGATGAACAGCCAGGACACAAACTGGTGCCTATAGGGAATGCTGGCAACATGCAAAGTGACTTCACCTGTCAAGTCACACGGCAACTCCCTGCCCTCTGCCTGGTCACTCTACCATCACATAGAGAGCAGCAAACTAGCACATCCCACTGAAACACTGTAGTGTAGACACAATACTCCAACATGTAGTATGACTGCAGGCTCTACAGCAGGTCAATCACTGCAAGTGACAGAACGCTGCTGTTGCTTCAATAGTTTTATGTAAATAGAGGAAACCAACAATGGTGCATTCAAAATATTCCAGATCTGAGCTGTCTCGGGGTTTAGGCCTGCCAGCAGGCCCCAAGGTCATAGAGGGTGAGGCAGACAACGGCCTTTGGCTGCAAGAACCAAGGCAGACAAGCTGGTAAGGAATGTCTCCTTTATTCCACACAGGTTACAGGTTTTAAAGGGTAAGGAAGGGGCGGGAAGGACGGAGCCTTCCAGCAGACCCCACACCCACCAAAGACACTGTAATTGACTTCAGCCACACCCTCCAGGCAGCAGGACAGGGGCCTGAGGCAATCGCCCACATCTCCCCCTTCTGATTTTGGAACAAGTTATACCACAAAGACTTCCGCCACAAGGGCAGTCATAAGTCCTGTGATTCCAGGATTTTGGCACAGACATTTGAAGGCAAAAATTTAACATAAGACCATTATATGCTATAGGCATTCTGCCTACAATGTGATGCTATCACAGCATTGTTGAATGTCCTTGATATGAAGTCCAATACACCATGGAAATTAAAAGGTTAACTTCACCAGGGACCAGGGACCCTAACTGCCTATTACCCATCTGGCTCCTCATGTCCCCCCAGGAAAATGGACCCTACCTGCTACCAAGGGCATAGGACAATGGCTACTTTGGCTTATTCATGCTGAAAAAGAGGCATAGAAAAGCTAAGGGCAGCGGCAGGGCACTCCTCAGGGGTTCATGTCTAGAGGTCCCCGACATAAGGTGAAAGTCATCTGGTGTCTGATGTATTGGAGTTTGGAGGCTTCTCTTGCTGATTTTAAGCTTAAGATGCTAAGGCCATTTTGCATCTGGTATTGGGAGGGGTCTGGTCCCCTCCTCCATTGTCTCCTCAACCGGGATGAATCTTTCAGGATGAGGTTGCAAGGTTGTCTTACTAGAGGGGCATCCTCCAGTGGATAGGGTCCAGGGCTTGACATTACGAGCAGGCACCCACACAGGCTGCGGCTCAGTTTCTGGGAAAACACAGGCAAACCCTCTTCCAACAGTCTGCAAGGGGTCAGAAACTCCCCAGGTTTGGGTGGCTGGGTCCCTCCATCGAACCAAAGGCACCTGCATCAGGCCTGCAAATGGCCTCCAGTGACACACAGCTGGCAGCTCGCCAGAAGGTGAAATCTGAAGAAAATTTAGGGTGAATAAGGCCAAGTTATGATGTTCACGAGGGGTAGTATACTCCCCCTCTAGTTTTCAAGCATGTTCTTAAGATCTTGGCGCCTTGTTTCCACTATGACCTTGCCTGGAGGATATTAAGTGGGGCCTTAGATCTGAGCTACCAGGTTGCTTACTCTTATTAGGGACAATGTAAAGTGAAAACAGTCAAACAGTAGCTTTACAAAACACTTATCTCAAAGATCTATTGCCTGTTGTAAATGAGACAGGAGTACAGGTTAACAATAAAATATAAATATCAATAACATTTTAAAAACAGTCTATTAGTTTAAGTTGCATAAATCAAAGAAATCTGTGTTAATAAGTAATCTTATTGCTGGACAAAGTAAATTAGTTTTAGCAACAGTTTAAAATCATGTAAATACTTTGACAATCCTATTAGAAAGCTCTGGGAGTGGCTGCAGAATCCAGGTACTGCCTCAATCCCAAGGCAACCTACTCTTGCCATTGAGATGCCAATTATGTGTCCTGCGTTTGCAGCTGAGGATCTACATAGCTGATGAGACAGAATAAATTTAGCCATTTTAAACTTAATTCACAAAAGCTGGAACATTTTCTGACCAGACGTAACACATGATAGCAATGTTGAAATAACTTGAAAAGACAAACAAGACACACGTGTACACACTCACTCACTCTCTCTCTTTTGGAAACTTAAAAAAATTATTCTCAACCAAGCTTAGTAATAGTGTTCACCAGAAACCAATATGTGAAAAGCCATCAATTAAACAGCCTTGAACCCAGAGCCTGAGAAAAAAGTCACTGCTATGAAATCCTTCCATCAATGCAAAACTTTCAATTTCAGTCTTCCCAGGAATATAGCCATCCTAAGAATACATAGTAAACAACCAGGTACAACTGTAGAGCTAAATCATTAAAAGCACACAACCTAAATTAAAACCCTCACAACTCCATGGATGCATACAACATTTTGACATGACAAAATTTTACTCCATTTGGCAATGATTTTAATATAATCCAGTCAACCTGATCTACTGTATCCACAAAATGGGAGATAAATCCGTTGGCATTCTTGAGGCCTTACAAGAATACGAAGGGAAGCCCTAGAATTTGAAACTTTTGAATTCTTGGTTTTTTTTTAAAGATGGCTAAAAACATCTGAAACAAGATTTTGTTGAAGTTAGCGTAACACATTATAAAATAGACTCAGTTATTGACATGAAGTCATCACTCAAATACCTTTAAAACAAATGCAAAACCTTTGCCAGCTTAAAGCAGTGAGCAATTTGGTCAGAAGCACAAGAATTACTTTAATATACGAAACTACTTGGTAGCACATTATTTTAACTTATACCTTGAAATAATTCAATAGTGCCTTAGAGTTTAATTACACACCAAGTTATTCACAATATAAACCTCACATTTTTGAAAGTCACAAATGAAACCTTAAAAGTTACACGAGACTAATATCTTCTTTGAATTCTAAATAACCAAAAGTTGCCATGGATATACAGATGGGGTTAGCTTGCTAAACATTTATCACAACAAAAAAACTACCAAGGTAGAAATTGCAAGCCTAGAGACCAAATTCTGTAAAATCGTTCCTTTTTCCTTGATGTTTCCTTCCTTATCATTTTATAAAGATGTTTAAAAAATGAGCGACCAGGCACCACAAAAACTTTGGGTCAGGTAATACAAGTCTGGATGTATGGAAAGCGGCCAGCTATTGGCAACAGAAGGCTGGACTAATGAAATCAGCATCCCAAGAACTGCTATCAGAGCAAAGCTTTCAGCCAAAGCTTCCAATATTCCTTCCCTTCAAATTCAAAATGGGCAGCTTGACTCTGCACACAGGAATTCCTGTGCCTCCTGGCCACATTCTAGCAAACAGTGCCTGCTCAAGGAGCTGCACCAACAGGCAAACATCCTCTAACACAGAGACCAAACCAAAGGTAAAAACACAAGAGCACAAACTGGGGCTGCCCGCCTCTGGGCGAACACTGAATCCACAAAATGGGGCGAAAACTCACGGCCTACTGGTTAAGAGGAAAACTCGGAGCCCACTGGTTAGGGCGGAAAACTCGGAGCCTACAAGCCGAGGCTCGGGCATCACGCAATTTTACCTGAGGTCCTGAAGTCCTGAAGTTTTGATGTCCCTGTGCTAAAGTCCTGAGATTTTGAAGTCCTGACGTTCCGCGGCCTTGAACTCCCCGTTCCGAAGTCCTGAGGTCCCTGTTTAAAGTCCTGAGGTACTCAAGTCTCGAAGTTCTGGGGTCCCTATTCATGGCGCCAGTTCTGGGGGTTTAGACCCGCCAGCAGGCCCTGAGGTCACCGAGGGTGAGGCACAAGAACCACCAGAGACAAGCTGGTGAGGCCCGTCCGCTTTATTCCTCACAGGTTACAGGTGTTAAAGGGTAAGGAAGGGGCGGGCAGGAGGGAGCCTTCCGGCAGACACCACGCCCACCAAAGACGCTGTAATTGGCTGTATGACACGTCTATCTCGCTAGACCTTCCGGTGATGTCAGAGGTCATGTTCAGGTATACTTCCCTTGACCTTCTAGCCATGTTGGAGGTCACACTCCACTCCTCTTGTAGGCCTGAAGGCTGTGCCTCAGGCCATGGGGAAGGTTAGGCTTAAACCATGCCCTCCAGGCAGCAGGGCAGGGGCCTGGGGCGATTGCCCACAGAGCTATTAAGGGTCAGAAGCTACCATGAAGGAGACCTACTGCCTTTTTTAATGTTTAACAGACTGTTTCCTCTTTGAAAGTCTTGACCTTAATGTTGTAGTGACTCTAAGAAGACACTGCTGCTTGTTCATAAAACTAAGTCAGCATGCCCATGTCAGCCAATCCTCCATGGGTTAAGGGGTCCACTGACAGTGAAGTGAAGCTTTTCTAATGCCAAAGCAAAGTCATTAGAAACTGAAGCAGGGGGGCATGCAAAGAGCAGCTTCCAACTGAGCTCAGCTAAATTCTTTTCCTGATAGATTGGACAATATTATTATGATGTGCATGGGGGAAGAGGAGGGGCCTTTAATTTAGACAAGCTTTCTGCAGATGTTACCAGGTCGCTTGGGTGATGACCAGGGGTGGGAGCCAACAGGATATCCAAAGACCTGATTCCTAGTAGACAGATGGCAGGCTGCATTTGTCTTACTGCGCCAACAGGGAGTCACTCACTGCTGTGAGAAAGGGAAATAAAACAGGTTCATTTCACTGCACACTTTACAGAGGGGTAGAAGTAGCAGGGAACGCAAATATATGGCAGCAGGTGGAAATAGGAAAAACTGTATTGAGCAATTTCAATTGCATTGCAAATGACACCAAGGTAACAAAATTGAAGTTCCTGCTGCCTCACTAGGAACTGGCTAGTTAAAGGGCAGCACCAATTAAGGTAATGATATAATTCCCCTGTGAGTCAATAAGTTTGTACTAACATTCACCTTGGACTAGGCTGAGTCACTGCAGCCTGAGCTCCTACGCTTGACCAGTTGTTCCAAAATCACAACAGGAACCAGATAAAATGGCAGGTGCTTGCTCCATTCCTACAGCAAAAATAATCCATTCAAAATCACACTGAGAGTGTTAGTTATTTAAAACAGTTTAAAGTTCTAGTTCATACGATATTACGATATTATTATGCTCAGCTAAGTCCCACAACCTGGTTCTTTTTTTTTTTTAAAGATTTATTTTTATTATTTTTTTATTGGAAAGGCGGATATACAGAGAGGAGAGACAGAGAGGAAGATCTTCCATCTGATGATTCACTCCCCAAGTGAGCGCAACGGCCGATACTATGCTGATCTGAAGCCAGGAACCTCTTCTGGGGCGTGCAAGGTGAGGACCTTAACCACTGCGGCATCGCGCCCGGCCCCACAACCTGGTTCTTTACCATGAGCTGAAAATACCAGATGCAACAAAGTATCTTAAGAGGTTTATTCCAGCGGGGCAGGAACCCGGTGAAGGTGGTGGAGATCAGCTGGGAGAAAAAAGGGAAGACAGAGACACCTGGGGCCTGTTTAATGCAGGTACGTGTGGGGGGCGAGATTGGGAGGAATTGAGGACAGGCCCCAGGGGATTGGTGGCTGCAGGTGGATGCCTAAGGATGGTTGGTGAGTGGGTGGGGTTGGGAGATTGGGGTGGGATTCTCAAGTGAAATGCCAGGTTACATCTGATTGGTGGATGGCTAGATCAGCGTGAATTTTGTGAGCTGTGAGGATGAAGGCATGATGCCAGGCAGGCTATCAGTCTCCATGATGGCCTTCAAAACGCTCCTCACGTTCCTCCCTTTTGCTATATATAAAAGGAGAAGGGGCGCAGTTTTCTTCTATAGCTTCTTCGAGCTGAGTTTGGGTGTAGTATTCTCTAATCAGTGGTCTCCTGGTGGTCAGGGGAGGAATGGGAGACTGGGAGAGGCTCGTAACCCTGCAAAAGAAACTGGTTAGCAGTGTTGTTAACTATTTTTTCCATTTGAGCAAGAATAAATTTTTGAAGAAAACTGATGAAGCAAGGGGACTTGGGAAGTCCTGCAATGAGTAATATCAGAGGGATGAGAAGAGGGGCAAGCATATACATCAGAAGAGACTGAGCCCAGGAATACCAGGAATTGCTATTAGTTCCAGACTGTTGAAGACGATCCCTGATGTCTAACAGGTGTTTCACATTTTGCTCAACTACCCGTGATTCGTTAACGTAAAAACAGCATTCCTCACGGAGGAACATGCAGGTGCCTCCCTTTTCTGCTGTAAAGGTCCAGGGCCCTTCTGTTCTGGAGAATTGGCACTGGAGAGCGGCTAGGGAGACAGCAGTGTTATCTAGGGCTGATTTGAGCTCCTCTGACAGCTGCTGAATTGAGGTGATCCCAGGCTCCCTGCTGCTAATCCAAGAGAAGACAGGAAAGCAACTATAGATGGCCCCACAAGTACTGGGAGAAAAACTGCATGCTGTTGATGTTCTGATGAAGAAAGCGTCCATGAGAGGTCTCCCTCGCTAAGTAAAGACAGCTGGGAAAGGATTACTACTGGGAGGCAGGGGCCAGGGGAGGTGGAATTGATAGTGTTACATAGAGACCCATAGGTAGGTGGGTTGCACTACCTTTGTAAAAAAGCAAACTAGGGGTTGTACAAAGCAGAAAGGCAGCTTTGCCTCAGTTATTATTTTTTTTTTACCAGAAGTGCCTGATTTATAACTCCTGGGTCACAATGGCTGAGACTTTTAACCAAGTGGTTACATATGTGTAACAAAAGACATGATGTGTGTAATCTCGGGCTCCTCCCTAGTATGAGATTACAACGTACTAGAGGGATAGTGACTACATTCTGCATTATCCAGAGAGCCTTATTTTAAGAAAAAAGGAAACCTCTACATATTAGTTTTATAAGCTAACTCACACATGACACTGTGTTATGACAATTTGGTTTACTCATGAACCAGGTTTGGAGAAACCTGGGTTCAAATTCCAGCTTACAAGGTTTTGGGCATAAGGAGGTAAACTCTGTGAGCCTCCCATTGTTCTACAACACAAGGTTTATAATGATACTTAGTTCACTGAACTATGGTGGAGGCTAGATTAAATACTGACTGCACACTACTTCGCATAGGTCAGAGTACAAAATGGTGGTAATTACTGTAGTTATTATTGCCACTGCCACTGTAACTCACTTATCACCACGGTTGCCAATAGAGTATAGGATAATCATTATTAAGCCTTCATGTTTCGCAGCCAGACTAAAATTTTTGTAAGTGCTCTGCCACTCCCTGTGCCAGTAAGCAGTTCTCATGCTCCCTGCTGCCCCTCGGTTTCTTCCATGACTCTATAATACTAACTTTGCCTGCCCCACCCTCACAGCATTGTGAACATTAAGTAAACACATCTGAAACACTGAGAAATGGTATCTGGCACAGAGAAAGTGCCGTGTAAATATTAATTACTATTATTAACATTTTGGTAAATCATTTAGAACAAGTAGCAATAAGAAAATTGAAGTGCCTACTGCAATGATGTTGCAATGGTGTCATAGCTCACACTTCAGATTCTTAGTCTGTGCTTTTAAGCCTACTATCCATACTAAAATCCTAGATTCATCAGCTAAACCAACATCCCATAAATGAGGGATTGGAACCCCATCTGGTCATTAAAATTCTGTTAGCAAAGGCATGTACCATCACAATTTTCCAGAATCCAACCCTCTGTCAGCTCCCATTTAAGAGTCACTAAGATACCATAGTTGTATCTGTCACAGTAGATTATATTATTTCAACAAGACAATGCAACAACAGGCACAACTGGTTGTGGCATGCAGTAAAATGACAAATAAGTGCCAGAAATTTGAAAAGGCAGTTTTCAAAACGGAGGGCAGGTGCTGAGCCTGGATGTGAAATAAAAGCTGCTTACAAACTGAAAGGTAGACAAAGGACCCCTTCATTCTAAATTTGGTCCTTGGCCAAAGTTGAGAACCATACACTTTATATCTGCAGTCCTTTTTCACCTTTTGTGGAACACCCTATGCCGGCACTGACTTTTCTGGTACTCTACCTAAGCCTACATTCCCTAGAGAGAATGCTTGCTTCACAATATTCCCTATTGGCTTCTTCCTTTGTGATTCCAAACCGAAATCATACTCTCACAATATCTGATAAAAAGTAATCAAGGCTCAAATTTGAATTAGGTATATATTCCATTTTAAATGTTAATAAGAGAAAGGCAATGCTTTAGGAACCTCTAAAAAATCAGGAAATTCTAATAAACAGAGACTTTTGTTAGTGCACACTGAATTCATCTTTTTTTTTTTCTGAATATATATGTTGAAACCCATGTGTCAATTCTTTCTTAGGTCCTGGAAATGCCACAATGAAACCCCTTCAGTGAGGGATTGTACATTCCACTGCGAAAGAAATAACCAAGAAAAATATGGTTTTATATTATGTGAGCAATTTGAAGGCAATCTATTTAGTGGAGTGATAGGAGAAGGGAATGGAAATAGGGTGACACACTTTATGCAATGTGGTAAGGGATTTGTTTTAAAGTAATGACATTTACTTTGAAATTAGAATCATGAGAAGGAATTTTCCAAGCAAAGGCAAGAATCATGGTAAAAAAAATCATTTCAGAAAAGGAACACAGCAAATTCACAGGCCATGTAAAGAGAGTCAATTTAAAATTTTAGAGGAACAGAAAGATACTTGGTATCAATGAAATATAGGGAACTGGGAGAAAAATGATAGGAGATGAGATTAAAAATAATCTGGAGCCAGATAATATGATGGAGATCTGTGGGCAAAGAAAAGAGGATTTGGGAATAATTCTAAGGGTAAGAATTCCACAGGTTTTAAATAAAAGGATGATAATTTCATTGACATTTTTAGAAAAATGAAATGGCAACAATATAGTAAGTGACATAGCCCAGAGGCAGGTCACACAGGAGCTTCCAGAGTAAAGTAAATGGTTTATTAATAGGTGATACTCACTTTCTTCAAATGGTACTGCAGGAAATCCTCCTGGGTTATGTACTCCATAGCTGTGATAGCTTCATCATTTTATGGACAGGAAATTCCTGATTTCTAAGCACAAAGCTTGTTTCCCTTACCTTTCTACTTCATTTACTCTCCTAAATGTAATGTAAGTGGCTTCAATCTTACAAATCTTTTTTCTTTTTCCTTTCTCAGCATGTTTTATCCTTGAAATTGAAATCGAAATATATCACAGTTGAGCATTTGAAGCATCTTTCAATTATTTCAAAAATTGTTTGCTTGGTTGTTTTTCTCTTTTGTCCATTTCCATTTCAACCAGATTTTTACCCAAGGCGGTCCATGGACTATCTGCTTCAGAAATATTCTGTGAGCCTATAAAAGCAACAAATTCTTAGACCTCAAAGTGAAGCCAATAAAGACTCTCTGAGATGAACTCTTGTTAGCAGGATGTCTTAAGAGCTCCTAGGGGCTAGGTATTTAGCCTAGCAGCTAATCCTTTGGTTAGGGATGCCCATGTCTCATGTTGGAATACCTGGGCTCAGCTTCCTGGTTCTGGCTCCCAAATCAAGCTTCCTCTTACTACAGACCCTTAGAGGCAGCAGTGATTGATAAAGTAATTGGATCCCTGCTATCCACAAGATGGACCTGGACTGAGTTTCTGGCTCTTGGCTTTGGCATGCTCCAGCTACAACTATTGTAAGGATCTGGTGAGTGAACCAGGAGGTGGGAGATCTCTGCATTTGTCTATCTGCCTGCCTCTTGAATAAACAAAAGCAAATATCTGTATGCTCACTATCATACAACATGAAAAAGGTGAAGGGACTGTAGATCAGAGCATCTCCAGGCTCTCCACGTTCTAAGATTTTGTCTCTTTTTACATGTAAGTACGCACTAACGCATATTTATTACAATCACCATCCCTGTCACTAATATTCTCTTAATTACAGACTAGCATCTTTGTCCCTTCACTGATAATATGATTAAGTAGGTAAGGTTATCAGTCATGGTGTATAACGTTAAAACCAAAGAAAGACAGGCAGGAAATATTCAAGCAGGAAAAATATCCAATCAAATTACTTGGAAGCTTTGCTATGAATTTGTTAGATTCGCTGCTGGCCAAAATGTTAGATTCGCCGGACGCCAGGGAAAGAATAACTCAGCTAAATATATGAAAAGAATTCAGATGGCCTTTATTTCAGCAAACCACGGTCACGGACTTCCCTTCCTGGCGCAGCAGACAAACGTAAAGGAGTGGGCTGCAGAGGAAGAAGAGCGTGGAAGACGGGGAAGGGGCTTTTAAACTCTCCTTGACACGGAAGCCAAAACAGGGGTTGCCTTTGCCCTTATTGGTGGGGGGATATGGGTCTGTGCCCCTCATTGGTGCAACGGCAGTCTCACTGCCTGAGGGGCCCGCCAGAATTCCGCCATCCGGTCCGGTTTTGGTTGGAGGCAAACTCCACCCTTCTCCAGTCACCATGGTAGCCATCAGAATTAGAATCACCTAGAAAATCTTGTTAAAATACAGATTCTTAGGCCTTTCCCGTAGTCTACATTTTGAAAACATCACAGGTGATTATATATGGATGGCTTATGGGGAAAAAGACTATTCTAGCTGAATTTCCTATTTCCTCCTGGGATTACTGTATGCACATTATCATGCCATAAATATTAACTCCGGGTCTATTTTTAACAATGTTTTCCCAAGAAAGAAACAAAATTTTCCAGGTATAATAATTGTCTGTTTTCTGAAGACTTCTATTAGCATTTTATTTATTTATTTATTTATTCATTTATTTATGTAATAGAATATCTTTGTAACACACACTAAGGGGACTAACTATTTAAAGGAACCCCATGGTGCTTCCTTCTGTAAAGTGAAAAAATCAGCCTTGATTTATTCGTTGCATAAATCTAGGTTTTTCATATCTGGGTTCACCTGCTGGGAAGTAATGTTCTCCCCATTGTTTGGGTCCTCTTGACTAGCCTTCTGTTTAATGTGTGACCTTCTCACAATTCTGTGATTTACATGGGACTATTTGGAGAAGTAAACAAGTAGTATTGCATGTTAACTAGAATGATTGGATTGAAGGGCTGCCAAGAGCCAGAGGGACAAAAGATAAAACAAGCTGGAGCCTCTGTATAGAAGGAAAACAAATAAAATGGAAGAGGTTAAGACCAAAATAAACACTCAGAAATGAAAAAAGATACAGCTAGGGAGCTCAACAGCCCCAGAATTGTATTTTATTTTATTTACTTATTTGCTTTTTGCACATGAGACAACAAATTAGGGGGCAACAGGAGTCACCTCTTCTTTCATTATCAAGGTAAACTTTTAGAATCTGTGACCTGAACTTGAGTAGGATCAAAGAACCAATAAACGGAGACTCTGTAGAGGCCCAAGAAGGAACACATGGGGTTCTGAAAACAGTTTTCTTTGAAGACTATCTCAAAGCTGTGTAACTAAGGCTACATGTACTCCTCTAACACTCTGCCTAGTGATAGCCTCAGGCCTAAAATAAATCAGATCTTACCCAATAGTCAAGAAGTGTGGTATCTAAACTCACCACTGAGGACTGGGTTAAATTGTACTTTTGGCCACAGTCCATAAAGAAGACCTAATGATTGAATGATAGCAGTAAAGGCAAGATGTAACTTTCTGAATCATATGGTTCACATATTAGATTGAACACTGTGGTAAAAGATTCCATGGACCACCTCGAGGACACAGCAGTCACATCTGCCACCTTCAGTCTTGGCATCCCATATGGGTGCCAGTACAAGTCCTGGCTGCTCCACTTCAGATCCAGGTCCCTGCATAGGACATGGGAAAGCTGTAAAGAATGGCTCAAGTTCTTGGGCTCCTTTACCCATCTAGGAGACCTAGAAGAAACTCCTGGCTTCAGATCAGCTCAATTCCAGCCATTGCAGCCACTTGGGGAGTGAACCAACAGATGGAACTGCATGCTGTGTATGTGTATGTGTGTGTGTGTACGTGTGCATACGTATGTGTACACATATCTCTCCTTCTCTCTGTAACTTTGCCTTTCAAATAAAAGTAAATCTTTAAAATTTATTATGGCTTTTCATTTAAGGGTATATATAGTGACTGTGTAATTGAGACTATCATATGTGGATGTGAGGATACAATGCACTGTGCATCTCTTCTTCCAGAGCAAAGATAGACTCAATGAAACTGCTAAATGTATCTTGAGGATAAGACACTGGACTCTGCCATTGTCTCTACCTACTATGTCAGAATACAATTAAATTGCAGAATGATGAACTTAGCACTGATTTTGAAAGACTATGTTTTATAAAACTATGGGGGAAATCAGTGAGGGTGGGATGGGGAAAGGGCAAGGGAAATCCCAGAGGCTATGGAATTATATCATAAGACAATTAAAAAAGAAAGTATGACATTATTAAAATAGAAAAAATGATGTAGAAATGGGAAGGAGCAGGGTGCCTAGGGAACTTGGGCAGAAGGAAGGAGAGGCATGAAGTATCACTGTGCTCTGAAATCTGTGTTATGGAATTGGTTCACCTTTAAAAAATGTAAAGTAAAGTAAAACTACAAAAATAAATTGTTGTCAGAGTGATTAACTTAGCATATCATATGCATATTGAAGAACATGAAAAATAGTTTTGAAAGAAAAATGTGAAATATGGCAATACTAAAGTCAGTATTTTTCATAGTTTATGTACTTTTACATGAAAAGGAAAATATACAATAAAAATATCTGCATATTTCTTGGCTAATATTCAACTATAGCAATATGTTAAAGTGCAAGTGCCATGAACTGGTGACTATCCCTGAACTACACAATATGGACTGACATTGTACTTCAACTGGAATTTTTGATATATCCAACATGTAGATCATTTCTTAAAAAAACAAAAGCAAATTTTATTGCCTTCAAAAAAAAAAAGAGAAAAAGAAAAAAGATTCTAATGCCTATTACAAAGCCTGAAGCATTGATATATAACCACAACAAATTAGAAGGCAAGGATAATGGGTATCATTTAAAATTTTAGTTTATAAAAAATTGAGATCCCTACCAAACCCAACTTTTTTTTAACATGAAATACTATAATGGTCTATAACTTTGACACCAATTCCACAAATGAGCTGCCCATGCGTATTACCTGCTCGGTACTATAGAAAACACAAAAATGAGTCCAGTGTGACCACAACCTTCAAGGTGATTTAATAATCCTTGAATAGAATAAGATACGCAAAATGATCTCAATTTGATGAGTAAGTCAAAACTCCACACATTTCTTTGGCTCAGGAAAACTACAAGTTAGTTTTAATTAGTCACAACTGTTAATCAGAACAAATACACACTTCATAGATTTTTTTAATTTTTCTCAAATGATGGCACTATATATATATAACTAATCTTTCTAAAACACAGCTGGAGTCCTATCTCACACTGTCAGACATAATCAAGATCAGGAAGTAAGAGAAACAAGGAAAAGGTTTTAGGATGGTTCCAAATACTTAAATCGCCTTAAAGTCAAAAGTCAGACTGTTCATCATTCATATCCAGGGGAAAATAAAAGCAGAGAATTGAGGACTCTGTTTCTTTGTTACAGTACAATTTTAAAATGTCCCTTTGGAGAATCTTCCTGTCCCATTCAACATATAGCAGTACTCCAATGTGTGCCAGAAACAAATACAATCTCTTTCTGGAAATGTCAAAATTCCCCAGACTCCATTTTGCCAAGAATTTTGTCTCCAAAAGCTTGAACAAAGGACACAATTGTTCTCCCTTTGTTCAAAATAATTACAACTTGTCCAAAACATCCTGATTTGCCTTGATCATTTTTTAACAAATATTGCAGATCTGACATTTTGATGTTCTTCAGCTTCTTTCTGAACAGGCGTGTGTGTGTGAGAGAGAGAGACAGAGAGACGAGACAGAGAGTTATGTTGTCAGGTCAACTTTTGTATCTAACATGTTTTATGTATTAAGATAAAATTTGAAAATCTCTGCATTAGGAATGGAAATATTTTCCATGCCAAATGATCAACAAATCAAATATAGAGGAGTTCAAAATAAACCTATGCAATTGAACTTGTAGAGCCCAGCTGCTCAAGCCCCCCTCTTCCCCAGTGCCTTATTGATTCCACAGGGCACTTCGCAGAATTCCCAGGAAGTAGATAAGCTTTAACTACTATTACATAAGGGTGCACAAACATATTCTAATAACCTGACAGAATGACTCACAGAAGGAACAATATTTTTTTTAAGAAAATAACTTGATAATCAATGGGGAATTGAAGGTAAGATCAACCAAACCTGGTTTAGCAAGAAAAAATTTTAAAGCACAGCATGTTGGACTTCCACAAAGAAGAATTAAAGATTGGGGGGAGGGGCACAACACTTTGGATCAATTGGTTAATTCTCCCCTTTTAAGCACTGGTATTCCCTATGGGCACCAGTTCATGTCCCAGCTGCTAGACTTCCCATCCAGTTCCATGCTTGTAACCTAAGGAAGCAGTGAAGAATGACAGAAAGCCTGGGACCTTGCACCCATGTGGGAGACCCAGAAGAAGCTCCTGGCTCCTGGCTTAGGATTGGCTCAGATTCAGCCATTGGAGCGACTTGTGGAATGTACCAGTGGAAGGAAAATCTGTCTCTCCTTCTGTATAGATATGATTTTATAACAAAAATGAATAAATCTTTACAAGAAAAATTGTGATGGGTGAGTGAGCATACTGTTGATGCTATAAAATAAATCTCATTTTTGTCAAATCAAAAGCTTCTCTAAGGGAGCCAATACGCAAAGAACATATTTGGTACAAGGGAGATTAGAATAGTGGGCAGCCATTAGCGTACACAGTGGGAACCTCCACTACTGAATAAAACTAGGGCTCCCAATGAAACCTGTACCTATACTTTTACATTATGATAATAAGTTTTCTACCTCTGCCTATACTTACCATATCATCATACATTTAAATATCAGAAGCTGAAATTGTAACTTTTATTATAAGGGCCTACACTACCGCGATAACACAGAGACAAATGGGGGATGGAAGGCAATAATTTTTTCAAAAAGTTAAAAGAAGTTTAAATTAGCATGTATTTGTAAAAATTTTAAAATAGGCTCAGGGGGCAGTACAACAGTTCAATGATTAAATCCTCACCTTGCCAGTACCAGTTTGTGTCCCCGTTGCTCCACTTCCCATCCAATTCCCTACCCATGTCCTGGGAAAGCAGTAGAGGATGACCCAAAGCTTTGGGATACTACATGCATGTAGAAGATTAGGAAGAAGCTCTTGGCTCCTGGCTTCACATTGGCTACAGGCATTGTGGCCATGTTGGGAGTGAACCAGCGGATGCAAGTTCTTTCTCTCTGTAAAACTGATATGCCCTTTCAATAAAAAATAAGTAAATCTTAAAACACAAACAAAGGGCCCTGTGCCCTAGTGGTTAATGTCCTCTGCTGGGGTCCGTGCAGTGGGTGTGGTTGACACTAAGCTGTGAAGAGAACAGCTCCCCTGTTTGGCAAGGCCCGGTAGAAGTCTCTCTGACCACCTTGACGCTGTTTCACCCCTTGGTTGCATGGACACTCACGCACCCCATTCCGAATTCTATAATCTATTGAGGCATTGTTGTTCGCCCCTATGAGAGTTTTTGCAACCGATGTGAGCTTGATAGTTAATGTCACTGATAATGTCATGGTGAGTGGGCCTTTGACAATTTACACACAGGAGCACAATTAAGCCCATGCCATTTCTGGACACCTTATTGGGTACTTAACCATTGCTTCAGAATTTGGCCCAGACATGCAGCACTTCTTCTGGGAGGGGCTTGAAAATATCCTAAATATTAATTCAAGTGATGGGAGTGAGAGCTGAAACTGCTATGGCAATAAATATAGTTATTGTTATCTTAAAGGCTAGCGTGTCTGCAAATTTTTTGGAGCATAGAAAATGTAATTGTTTTAGCTGCTTTTATAATTTTAGCTAGAGGAATTAAGGATGCTTTTATTAAAGAAAAATGCTTTTGATTATTGTCATTGTTTATGGGGTTGTAGAGTCTATAATTGTAGAGGGATTTTATATTTGAAATTTCTGTTTTAGATTTTACAGTTTTTTGCTTGTAACCTATTTTCCCATTAAATGATGGGTAAATTGTAGAAATAGAAATGTGGTAGGAATGTACTACTGATTAGCAGGTAATCACATGTGCCTTGGCCTTGAAGTCCTGGCTGTTGCTCCATGGCTACTGTTGAAGAATAAATAATGGCTTGCTTTGAAGAATATGAATACAGTATTTTGCAGAATTATCTTTAGGGGCACCTGCTTAGCCTTGAAGTACAGACGGAGTGACCAAATGTCTGTACATGCCCCCTTAGTCTTGAAGCAAAAATAAAATAATTAGTTGTTTGTGTAGAAGCTTGTGAGGTGTCTGAGAAAATAAAAAGGACAGCTTTTTCTTGAGCTGGTGTGAGAACGCACTAAGTGTCAGTGTTTGTGTCTTTCTTTGGCGCTGACTCCACGCACCCTTCCCAAGCTCCAAACTCGGCTGGAGCTGGACTCTGGCAGTCCTCGCCTTGCATGTACCAGGATCCCATATGGGCACCGGTTGTGTCCTGGCTGCCTGCTTCCCGTTCAATTCCTTGCTTGTGGCCTGGGAAAGCAGTAGAGGATGGCCCAATGCCTTCGGACCCACGTGGGAGACCTGGAGGAAATTCCTGGCTCCTGGCTTCAGGTTGGCACAGCTCCGGCCATTGTGGCCACTTGGAGAGTGAATATTTGACAAGAAGATCTTTCTATTTGTTTCTCCTCCTCTCTTTATGCATATCTGCCTTTTCAGTAAAAATAAAATAAATGGTTTTTTTTAAAGACAAACAAAACTAAAAACACCAAAACCACGATTGAGATGCTAATTCCAGACAGGCATGGACGTGCAGAACAGGGGAAGATGAGCCAGGATGGTAAGAATGAGTATCCAGTAGAAGCAAAAACTTTGAAGTGGATGTGATAAGAAAATATCAGTCCTTTTGGATTTATAGGGAAAAATAGAAGAGCAATAAACATCTGAAAGTGGTATTGGGCTCTTATATAACTTTATTTAAATTTAACAGTGTAACATATATTGCATCCCAAATCATTGTGGCTGGTGTAAGAATCAACTGAGACCCTTCTCCATGTCTTGGGTTAGAATGGCAAAATAATGCGAAGATTATTTTCAGTCTCCTGCCAAGTCCTCAGGCTTTACAGACACAGTCAGAATGATAGAATCCAAGATGTAATTTTCATTTTAAAAAATTTTGATACAATTTATGTCTAATTTACATTATGGTCAATGGATTAGCATTTCAAATAAATAAAGACTTCAACAAATTGAAAGTAAAAAGACCAGAGTTCACCAAGGGTACAGGCAAGGGCTGTAGACATCAATCACTTGAAATCTATTTCTCTCATAAACAGAAAATTTAAAAATAGTCACAGAATATTAAACCATAAAGAAAGCCATTTTTTTAAAAAAAAAAAATTGAATTTTGTTTCTTCACCTAAACTGCCCAAAGGCCTGAGAAAACATGGCTTATTCCATGTTTTTCTTCTCTTTTAGCTTCATATCTGTGACTGGGAGAAGAAAAGGGCCTGGGGCTCTCCATTATTTTATGTCTGAGCATTTCCTACAGGAATTGATAGTAGGAGAAAATTCTTGAAAAAATGACTTACCTTCAAAAACATCTGAGCTTTAACAATGGTAACATATCACCACTCTGAATTATGATTCCACTTTTTTTCTCCTTGGAGCTTCATCCTCTCTACATCATATATCTATATATCTATAGATATAGATATATAGATATATAGATATATAGATATATAGATATAGATATATAGATATATATAAAGAAATATATAATTACATATGCTACTGCCCCATCATATTTGCTTAAGGTTAACTTGGTCATAATTCTTTCTTCTTACAATATTGCTGTGATGCCCTGTTCATGCTGCTACACCAGAGGGAATTCTAAGAATTGTCCCTTCCTAATGCTTCATTTATAAGGCCAGTGCCCAGCAAAGAGCCTGGACACGGAGCAGTCATATGAAGAAAGTATTACACTTTTACTTCTTTCCTAAAACCCATGCTTCCCAACATTTTAGAACTCTAAAGTCCTCCTTCACACAACAGCAAGCTTAAGGGAACACTCTCCAACCCACGGCAGTAATTGATTGAAAACATAAATGTTGACAGTGACAGAGTAATGTTTTGTACAAATACTTTAAATTTGTGAATCATGGCAGCTACATGGATTTACTTGATCACTTGTAGCACTTAAAGGTATCATTATTACTTTATTAAGTTTACAAGTAGTACTCAGTCCTCAAATACATCCTTGGGTCCTTGTGACAGGTCAACACGCATCGTTTTCATGAGAAGTGTGAGGTTCACACTTTGAACCCACTAGACTTTTTCCTGTTACAACAGCTTTTCCCTTTCAATCTGTAATCACAAAATAACCTTTTCATTAAGTTCCCCAAGCCAACCAGAGCCTACAGATCACACCTTTAATAATTTTTCTTTATTTACTTATTTATTATTTTTTGTAGAAACCAAAGATTCAACTTAGACCACACATGAATGCATTGCTTATATACCCCAGTTGTTTGATGTCCCCAAAACAGATTATCACTGTGATAGCTTTGTTCTAAAGTAATTTCTTGTACTTCCAACAGATCATATTCCAGTGCTCTATACAAATGATGCCCAACAAGTACTAGTTAAATGAGAAAAAAGTCCCCTTGTGGCACACTCACTTTCAAACTCCAGCAGCAAAGAACTAGCTACAAATCACTTCACATTTGGAGTTATTTCATGTCTTGCTGAGTTTCTACATTCTAGGTCTCCCTGCCAGAAATGTCCTTTTCCATTTTGTCAACCTACCAAATGCATAATAAGTATTTTATTTACCATCTACCATTTACACAGCCTGTCCATGTGCTCACATCTCCAAATGTCTAATTTACAAAGATGGATACCATGTTTTGTTAAGCACTGTGTTATCTTAGTACTTCATTCCTTGACTCAACAAATGTTTTTAATTATTCATCTTCAGATAAAATAAGCTCCCTGAAAATAGTGACTGTGTCATTGATATTTCTAGATGACTAGAACACAGCTCCTGCTGTGTATCAGAATATGCTGTCTATTCAATCAGCTAACACTGCAACTGTAAATGGTACCAACTTTTGATTAAAACCTAAATGTCTTACGTGACGATCAACAAGTAGAATGATTTGAATAAAAACAACTCTAGCTAGAGTTAATCATGTGGCCCTAGAAATGATTGTCTCCTGTGTCTTATAAATAATAAGTCTTATAATAACACTGCATACTAAAAAATGAAATTGTTAAAAGGAAAGGCAGTGAGACTATAAACCTGGATCCAAATTCTGATTCCCTTACTATTTTTGTGAGCTTCGGCATGTAACTTGAGTTCTCTGAGTCTCAATTTAATATTCTACTAAATGTGGAGAAAAATATTCCTTGTTAAATAAGGAATTTAATGAATATTAAATACTAACAATGTTGGCTACCAATATGAATAGTAATATATGAATATTAAGTGTTAACAGTGTTGAACAATATTATCCAAAAGCAATGCCATACTGAATAAAGCACAGTTACAGCTGTCAAGGTGTAGCCCTTTCAATGCTCACCCAGGCCTCTTTCAAAGCCCTTTCTCTCAACAGGGATTAGCTGGACAGCTGTTTGCAAAGGCACAGGAACACTCCTACAAGCTTTCAAAGGCTTGGGAACACTGAGCAGTACACCAGACTCACCTCTGTTTAGCACAAACTCTCCCAAAGGTCACAAAGCAAATGAGGTAGTTTATCATCGGAAGGTTGTTGGCTCCCCATGGAGATTCTCTTTCCCGCTGAAATTTTTAAAAATCTTATGATATTTGAATACCTGTATTTTATAAAATGTCTTGCTGTTAAGAAATAGATGAGGGGCCTTTAAAAATCTAAAGTAAGGTAAAGTGAACAAAAATAGTGCTAAAATGATTACTGAGCAGACCAATTGTATGCAGATGGCCTGGCAAATGGTGGGGAGGCGTTAGCAACCTGGAGTGACTTGGAAACTGGCAAGCAAGGAAGGGCTAATTGGAAAAGGGCCATTTCAAGGATTCACTCTGCTGGCAGAAAGCCACAAAACACGTCATCAGCTGTAATTTTTGTCCTGATTCAATTCAGAAGGTAGTTAGAGGTTGGAAAAGAGACAGTGTTCTTGTAGCTAAGTAAGAACAGACTTTGGGTTCTACCACAGGAGTAAGCACTTTCCTCTGTAAACAGCCAGACAGTAAATAATTTATGTTTTCCAGATCATACACTATTACAACTACTCAACTTTGTATGGCATCACTAAAACAGACACAGATAATAACCAATAATGAATATGGCTGTGCTCCAGCAAACTTTATTTACAAAATTAGCCTGTTAATGGCACTTGGCTCATTGGTCACACATGGCTTCCTCTGCTCCAAAATTCATCTGAGTGCCAAGAAAAAGACAGAGGAAAGTGTTTATGATAACTGAGAACAAAATATGCAAAAGCAAAATCATAAGGCTGTGATCAATGGCTAGGTAGACAACCCTGGGTAAATATGTTATGTTGATCCCTCAGTTTACATATCCATAAAATCAGACTATTGGGGCCCCAGGTGATCCTTCCCTCACAAATGTAAGGATGCCACATTGGGGCTGGTTCATGTCCCACGTGTTCCATTTCCTATCCAGCTCCCTGGAAAGCAGAGGAGGATGGCCCAACACCTTGGAACCCTGCACCTGCATGGGAGACCTAGAAGCAGCTATTTGCTCCTGGCTTCAGATCAGCTCAGCCCCTGCCATTGCAGCCACTTGGGGAATCAACCAGCAGTTGAAGAACTTTGTCTCTGTCTCTCCTCACTGTAAATCTGCCATTCCAATTTAAAAACTGAATAAATTAGATTATCAAAAATTAGAGTATTCTAGTGCTAAAATTATGTAAAGTTCATTCTATAGTAGTGATTATCAACTATTTTTAGTACCTGGCTGAAATGTTGCTTAATAAAGTGTCAAATCAAAGCCACAAATGCATAATAGGTTAAGATGAAGTTAATCCATTTGAAGTTGTAGAAGGACACCTGAAGCTTTCCCTTTCTCATTGCCAATCCAAACCACTGACCATCCCAAAGCTCTAAATTCCAAAATTCCCATTCGTGTCTTCCAGAATTCTAAACTAATTCACAGGGGCTTAATGATGTTTAATGGCTTGATGATTATTTTTAAAGTCATAAGCCCTAGTTCTTTAGAGGTTATAACTTATTTTCCACAAATGAAACTTCGCAAGGTAGCCTATTTCCATCTTAATGAAGGATTTAACACAAAGGAATAACTGGGCATTTCAGGAAATATGTCCAGATACGATTTTATCACATGAAAAATGTATGTTTTGTTCATATTTTCTAAAGATCTTAGAGAGAATGGCAGGACTCAAGTACTTGAGATAGTTTGGCAATGTTATCTATAATTTAAAATTATATATAAATGTGACACATAAAACAATTATTTTGTCGGATTTTCCTAAAAAACTGTAAAAATGGACTTAATGTAATTGTATACATTTAATATATGTATAATATGATATACAGTTAATTATTATATCTAAGCTAATTAATTATCAATTTTCTCCCATACTTATGTATTTGAATGTATAGTGAGAACACGAAAGATGTGTTCTTTGGGCTCAATGGCTCAATGGGCTAATACTCTGATTTGCAGCACAGCATCCCATATTGGCACCAATTCTTGTTCTGGCTGCTCCACTTCGTATCTAGTTCCCTACTTAGGCATGGGAAGCAGTGGAAGATGGCCCAAAGCTTTGGGACCCTGTCCCCACATGGAAGAGCTGAAAGAGGCTTTAGGCTCCTGACTTCTGCCTTCAGATCGGGTTCAACCCCAGTCAATGCAGCTATTTGGAGAATGAACCAAAAGATGGAAGATCTTTCTGTCTACTCTTCTCTCTGTAAATCTGCCCTTTTAATAAAAATAAGTAAATCTCCAAAAAAGATGTAGCCTCATAACAAATTTGAAGTATATAACGCAGTATTAATAACTATACACCAAATACTGTACATTATAGAACTAATTCTACAGAACCACAACTTTGCACCATTTGACCACTATCTTCCCCTCCCTTTCAATCCTTTGGGTAATCACCATTCTACGTTCTGTAGGTATGAGTTCTACCTGTCTACCTACCACCCAGAAGTGAGATTATACAGTCCGTTTTTCTGTGACTGGCTTGTTCCGCTTTATATAATATCCCACAGATTACCATAAAAGCCTATCACACATTTTTATACTCTTAATTAAACTGTTTAATGTTAAAGTGTTTAAATTGTTCCTATTGCAACAAACATGATTTGAGATTGGTTCACTACCTGTGTGACAACAATTGCAGCTTAGCTCAATGTATGAGTGAGAGACAAAAGGAGAGAGGGGAAGGCAGACATTGCATTTGCTGAGAAAATAGAGGAAGAGAAGATGTGAGGAGGGTTCATGAGAGGCAGTTCTGAATCATAATAGCTCCTGGAAAAAAATCATTGGAGTCTAATGGAGCAAAATCAGAACTAAACTGGGATTTGAAAAACCCACTATTATCTCATCTGTTATTCTGAAAACTCTCACAAAGCTGATAATATCATGGCTAGATGGTATCTAGGGGGCAATTTTATTCAAGCCAGCTGGTTTCTCCTAACAGCACCTGCAAAATTAAAATAAATTAACTAATAGTCTCTCTTGAATTATTATCACTGCCCCAGGAGCCTTAAGCAGTGTTGTACGAGGATTTCAATGACCAAAAATAAAGAATATGACCAAATCATCGAACTTCAATTAATTTTACCGTTCATAGCAGCCAATAAAGGCCAAATGAAAAATTTTACCTTTTAGTGTGTATTTCCATCCCTTCTGAGATGATACAACCAGGTGTGAATGATATTGCGGCATAACGGCTGTCACAAATTGTAAAACTGAAAAAGACATATACTGAATATGAAAATTAAATAGAAAATAAGGCAACCCACAGAATTTGATTAGAATATTATGGAATGGAGGATTTAATAAAAGAACCAGTACCAAAAGAGTCAGGGAAGCAAGTTAGTCATAGGGATCATGACAACAGAAGTTGATCTTTTGAGAATGGGCCAAAGGATGGCATTTAAAACTGCCCCATTCTTGTTATTGCTGTTAATGATTTATTGATTTATTAAAAGATACAGTTACCAAGAAAGAGTGAAGGAGGAAGGGAAGACCTTCTTCCATTGGGAGGTTCACTCTCTAAACTATTGCAATAGCCAGGGTTGTGGGAAACCAAAGATAGATGTTTTATTCAGGCCTCCGCTACAGGGGACAGAGGCCCAAGCACTTGGGTCATCTTCCACTGCCTTCCCAGGCCACAAACAGGGAGCTGGATAGGAAGCTAGGCAACCAAAACACAAACTGGTGCCCACAGAGGATGCTGGTGTCAAAGTTGTGGCCCAGCCCCATTCTTTTGTACATATGATTGGTATCTTCTAAATCTTCTGTAAAATTCCATGCAAATACAGCCTCAAGACTGCTATGGAATCAGATCACCAATCTTAAACATATCCATCACAGATATTAGTCATTGGAAAGGCCTGTGGAATGAATCACATGCCTCTGGGGGAGGTACAGGTAAAGGGGCAGAAGAAACCATTGATCTGAATAAAAATCACTCAAATGACAAGAAACAGCATTATTTGAAGCAGTCACTTGGAAGGCTCTGATTCTTGCAGATTCGTCCTTGTCTTATACTGAATCATCTCCATATTGTGTGTCTTCATTGACTCTAGTTCTATCCACCTGTACTCACTGGAAATAAATGATCTTGCACCCCAGTCATTTAAATATTTAAGTGTATTTTATTTTCCTCCAGCTTATTTCTGTTGGATACCCTTTTGGCACTGCTCAGAGTACAGGGTGTTCGTAGGATTCCATTTCCAAAAAGAATAACCAGGGTAAGCCTTATGGAGACGGTCATTTTTGAGTAATCCAGTGCCTAATCCAATTAAACTGATGAGAGTAGGTTGTTCCCCTCAGAGTGAAGATTGCTTCATACGCAGTAAGAACAAACGGACACAGCAAACGGACACAGCCTAAGATGTAATGGAGCATGGAACAATTAGATATGAAATGGAAATGTAGGTAGAACAAATTCTCAGATATTCATTTAGTTATTATTTGTGCTTTTATCCTGGGAGAGAAGAAAAACCACTGAACAAGTTCTCTAGACTACATATAATTTCTGTGTTATGAGATGGACATATCTTCAACACCATGAATAAATACCAAATTATTTTCAGATATAAGCATATCAATTAGCAGGATTTGAATATATATATGCATATATATGTATGTATATATAGTATGTTCATATATATATATATCAGCACCATGAATCATCAAAAACATTCATGGAATAAATGTATTATAGAAAAATATGCTTGGATTTTAAAATATTTATACAAGAATATTTATAACTGCATATTTCATGAACTTTTTAAAAAGTTACTCATATACAAAGGATATCCACAGCTCTATTTTACTAACAGTAATATCATTATGGCTTAAAAATATTTGCTAATCCAATAGACATAAAATATGCAGTTGAGGCTATTATTTTTCTCTCATGACTAGTCAAATTGAACATCCACTCATTTTTCCCATAAGATAATAATAATTTCACTTCAACTCTTCACATACATTGATACAGGATGTTTTACTAAAACCAGAGCCACTTTTTGAATCACATTGCAAGTTCTTCTAAGATATTTAAGCTAGAGGTTTAAAAAATAAATGCTTGATCCATTTAATGAAAATTTTATCCTACTCCTCCAGTAACTCAAGCAGATTTTCATTATTTTAATTCTACAACATACCCATTTATAGGCTTTTTAGAACTAAGGAGTAATTTACATGCAGTGAAAAACACAAATCATCAGAGCAAACTGATTATTGGCAAATGCATACAGGTGCATAACCCAGATCCCTATGCAAATATAAAACGGTATATTTCCTCAGATAGTTTCCTTTTGTTCTTTGGAAGTTGCCACTCCAATCTCTTCTTTCCAGACAAAAAATGACTGTTGATCTGATTTTAATACAGTACTCTTGGGAATCTACTATATAATAAAATACAATATTGTTTATATGTTCTTGTGCTTGCCTTATTTTACTCAGATTACTCTTGAAATTCCTCAATTTATTGTGGTTTTCCACGTACTGAAAACATTTAAGATCTGCTCTTTCTTAGCAATATAGATTCCAGTACATTTAACTAAAGACATCATGATGAATATTAGCTACCCAGTACATATTCATGGTGCAAAACTGCAACCATACTGTTTAGCCAACAACTCCTCTTGTCCTCAGATTCCCAACACCTGATAACCATGACTCTAGTCTCTAATTTCATAACATTGACCACTTTGTTAGATTGTACATGATAATAGGTGTATCTACAATGTTATTTGGAATGAGAGAATTTTTAAAACTTCTGTGTGTCTGGATGTCACATTTGTTTATCGACGTGTCTGTAGGCAGACATAGGTTTTTTCTATAGCTTGGCTGTAATGAACATGACTGCTGCTAGGATAGAGGTATGGATTTTATTTCCTTAGGTTACATGACCGTAAGTGGGAATTCTGGATCATATAGTTCTCTTCTAGGATTTTGAGAAACCTCCATACTAATTCTTATAATGACTAGCAATTTACATTTCCACCAATTGCATACAACAGTTCCAATTTCTCCATTTCCTTATCAACATACGAAACCTACTTTCTTTTTCTATGATAATCATTCTAACAAGTGTGAGGTTTCATATCAAATTGTGATTATATCTGCTTTTGTTGAATGCTAGTGATATTTAAATCTGTACATCAATTACTTATGGGTTATATATGAACCTTCTTTGAGAGTTTATATCTCTTGTATTCAGATCCTTGGCTCATGAGTTTGTTTCCTTACCAGTAAGTTATTTGTGTTTCTTATCTATTTTGCATAATAACTCCATATTAGATGTACAGTTTATGAATATTTTATTGTATGACATAGACTATATATTTAACCTGGCAATTTGATATTCAGAAGCTTTTTGGCTTCAATCAATTCCATTTCTTTATTTCTTTTTAGTACTTTTGCAGTCATACCCAAATTTCATTGCCCCATCAATTTTTTTCTCTATTAGTTTTGAGAACTCAGATCTTGTTTCTAAATGTTTAATACATCATATTTTTGTGTATGATGTGAGACAAGAATCATATTTCTTTCTTTTGCATGTGGATGTACAATTTCCAACACCATTTATTGACAACATTTTCATTTTCTCATGTGGCTTCTGTGCAACTTTAATGAAGATCAACATTCCATCAGTGTGGGGTTTATTTCTGAAGTCTATTCTGTTGATTTGTTGGTTTTTACATCATTCTAGTTTTATATCAGTTTTCATGTATCATATTATTTTGATACTAATTCATTGTAATATATTTTGAAACCAGATAGTTTGGTGGCTCCTGAGTTATTATTCTTTTAAAGATTGGTTTTGCTATTTGGAAACTTTAGAGGTCCACATCAATTTTAGAATTTATTTTCTCCTTCTCTGAAAAATATCATTGAAATTTTGATTTCATTTACACTGAGTCTGAACACTGTTCTGGGTACTATAGACATTTTCACAATGTAAAATCTTGTGATTTATGATCAATCAGATCTCTATTTCCATATTCTTTAATTTTATTCAAAATGTTTTACAACAATTTACAGTTGATTAATTGGTAATCATTTCTTTTTGTCAGCAGTGATCAACTTGGTACATGGAACTGATAATCACACACATGGACTACTGGCTGATGGTCAGTAGCTGAAGTTCATTAGTGGCATCAAACATTTTATAGACTGTAGGTCAAATAATATAAGGGAGAAGGCTTTGAAGAGTTTACATATTAACAACAGGGAGTTGTCCTGAGATTATAGGTGTCTACACCCTTGCCTGGCAGGATCTCTTTTTGTTTTGTATATCTAATTGTCCTACAAATGCTATTCAATAAATTGTCTTCCTATTTTTTCACCCATTTCATGTATTATGTTGAGATAAATTTCATATATCCGTACTTTGCTCAGAGGTTTTATTATGAAAGTTTATTCTGTTTCATCAATTTATATGACCACTACATACTGATATCAAAGCAGTTCTACTAATACAATTTTTTAGTATGTTTTGATGTGTAGAAAGACATTTTTCATTCCCTTTTCATATTCACACCATTTTTACAATATCATTTCTGATGACATATTCTTCCATATAAATTTCAATTCAATTTTTAGGTTTCATGAAAAATATGTATTTTTAAAATTTTTACTGAAATATACATTTGAAGTGAGCTGGCAAATTTACAATTTGTTAATTTAATGGTTTTTATAGGTTTTGAATTTTCTCAATAAATACAATAGAGAAATATCGTAATTGGATTCAGTCCAAGATTTTGACACCATTGTAAAAGGTGGCTGTGTTTTAATTAGTGACATTGTTTAACTGTGAGTTGCTGGATTCTAAAAGTGCAGGTGTCTAAGTCTTTGTATATTGATCTTGCTCCAACAATCCAGTTAATCTCGTTAATTCCAATAGATTCTTCATTTGCAAATGGCTCTTTAATCTCTTTACCTGAAAATAATGAATTTGTTTTTGTTCTTCTAACTCATAAAACTTTATTTTTGTGCTTCAGAATACTGACCAGGATCACATGTACCAGTGGTTTTATATGGGGAGTAGCATTGTTCATCTGATTCCTGATTTTATGTGGTTCATCTTTGAGTTTTTCTAAAGCTATTTTGCAGATATGCATTATAAGATAAAGAAAATGTTTTTATTTTCATAGTTTTCTAAGAATTTTCAAATTAACACATTGGAAGGAAAATAGATATTGAATTTGATTATTTTTGGAATATATTTAGATGACTGATCATATGCCTTAAATACTTTACATTGATGGTAGTAAACTACATTAAACCAATTCCCGGAAAAAACATAAGGCAATTGTGATTTTTCAATAAATTGCTTAATTCATTTTTACTGATTTTTATTGTTGTAGCTATATTAATGAGTGTGAGAACTCATCATTTTCTCTCCTTATATCTAGGTTTTTTTTTTTTGAAAAATTATGAACAGCCTCATAAAATGAGTGTGAGGTGTTCACTATTTTACATTGTATGAGAATGCAGTTACATTATGTTTAAATATTTCATAGATCACAACTTTATGCTAAACATGTATGTGGGTTTATTTTGATGTTTATTTGTAGAAAATTCTATCTTGCATTTGTATTTCAGATGCATTGTCATGAAGTCACCCATAATACTACTTAAGTTCAAGATAAAGGTGTCTTTTTTTGTTAAATTATTATTTTTGAATCTTTGAATTTTATGGTATAATTTTGTAGAGACTACGATTCCCCAGCTAAAATCCCACCCTCCCGATTGACTTTCCCCACATTGCTACAATAGTATAGTCCTTCACAAGGAGTCATGATTCCATCAATCTGTTATTAAAGTATGGCCCAACATTGCTGATACAATGTCAGAGTTCAGCATCCCATTGTCTAGATATGTCCGACAGTTTCACTGGGAGTCCAACTTTGATTTGCAAGTAGGGATGCATGTTGTGCATTGTATCTTCACATCTGGGTAAGGTAGTCTCTACTGCACTATCAGTATAAATTCCCTTAAATGAGAAGCCACAAAACAAAGTCAACAACAGGCATGAAATTAAAACAACAAAATTACAGCACCATGCAGTCGAAAAAACGTGCCACTGATAACCAATGCATGCGTGATGAAGAAAAAAGAAACAAAACACAAAAGCATCTTGCGTAAAAGGCCACTGTGTAACCCATGAGCCAGCGATGAATTTGACAAGAGAAAAGAAAGTATTGGGAAGAAATGAAAATGAAATAAAAAACATCAAAACACAAAGGGGTGCAGCCAAAAACGAATCAGTATGGAATGGGTTATTGAATTTACAATTTGCTTGATGGTTTCCTTATATTAGATAACCATGCTTTTATATTAAAATATGGCAAATAGAGAAAATAGAAAGACAATCAATAGTTTTATTCATTTTTATGTATTCTTCTCACACTTTGTTGCTGATCATTATTACCACAGATATGAAAATATTTTTAGTCTTTTTAGAAGTACTACTATTGCCTCCATTTATCCTCTCTTCACATACTGGAATCAATTTGGAAATGTAAAAACAAAATGATGAAGGAATAGCCATACTCCTTCCATTTGGATCTAATTGTCCTGGAATGAATCCTGACCATGTTTTTGGGAGATTTTCAAAGTAAATCTAATACTCAGTAAGTATTAAAAAGTATTTATGTACATTTACCGCTATATCATCTATCTTTGCAGTTTTGTTTTTGTTTTTGTTTTTATTGCATAAAATGGAGGTTCATTTACGGATTTTCAGTCTTTAAAAATACAGAATGTCTACTGCATATTTTATTTTGTCACTTTATCTGTGATCTCAATATAAAATGATATATACAGTAGTTCTTATTCATTTCTATGTACATTCTAATTAGGTATTTTTATTTTCAAAATTATTTGAAAAGTAAGTAAAAAATGGGACTAATGGACTCTCAGATGTAGTTTTTAAATTTAATTGTTTGTTTATAGGATATAGTGTGATAAGTTAATACAAAATTATAATGTATGAAGGTCAAATCTGTTTAGTTAGCATTTCTACATCTTTTTAAAAAAATTCAATTATCCACATTTATGAGATAAAATGGTATTATTATTATTTTTCTTTATACAGTTTTGTAGATACCGGGACTGCTTCCACTCTCCCCCTCTTGCCCTCCCCCCTCCATATTACCACAGTAGTATAGTCTGTTAGTAACAGAAGTTTAACCCTCTTGTATTTAAGTGTATCATGACATTGTAGGTATAAGCAAAGGTAAAGCTTCTAGTATCAGAATGTCAAGGTATCATTGAGAGTTCTCCTTTTATTCAGAAGTAGAGATGTGCATATATTCCCTTTCCAGTGTGCTAGTCTCAATTATACAGTTCATCTATGAGCATATATTTATATACTTATTTACCTAAATATAAGATTTGTGTACTACTCATACTATGGTAACTAACGTCTCCTTCTCGGTCTTTTCCTTGTGATTGGTACCAAGAAGCTCATATTTGCTTTTGAAAATATACAACATTATTTTTAACTGCAGTCACTCTTCTGTGCTCCATAACACTAGGAACTTATTTCTTCTGTATAAGTGCTCCTTGGTAATATGCAGAATGTATTAGAATACAACCTACGCAACAAATATACAACAAGTCCAGATTAAAAAGAGAGAGAGAAAGGACCTGAAATGGCACTTCTCAAAAGAATAAAACTGAATAAAAATACAATGAAAACATAATCAGCATTATGTCAAGTAAACGCAAATCAAAATAAAACAAATATCACCTTACACCAATTAGAATGACCATTTACAAAATGACAAAAAAAAATAGCCAATCTTGGTGGGGATTTGGACGAAAAATATTTCTTGCACATTATTGGTAGGAATATAAACTACACCAGCCAGTGGAAGGGTATGGAGACTGCTTCAAAAGCCAGAAACAGGGCCAGGCATGGTAGCCTAGTGGCTAAAGTCCTCGCCTTGCACGTGCCGGGATATCATATGGGCTCCAGTTCTAATCCCAGCAGCCCCATTTCCTATCGATTTCCCTGCTTGTGGCCTGGGAATGCAGTAAAGGACACCCCAAAGCCTTGGGACCCCACCCTACACCTGTGTGGGACACCCAGATAGAGGCTCAGGGCTCCTGGCTTCAGATCAATGCAGCTCTGGCCATCGTCACCATTTGGGGAGTGAATCATCAGATGGAAGATCTTCCTCTTTGTTTCTCTTCTTCTCTATATATCTGACTTTCCGATACAAAATTTTAAAAATCTTTTAAAAATTAAAAAGAATAAATTCCATAATACATATGAATCATTTAATTTTATGCTACTGGTTGTTTACTTTAGCACATTTAGTTAAAGTACGTGACTTATTTGATGCTGATTTTTAGAAATTGGTTAAGGGGCTTGTGTTTTGACATAGTAGGTAAAGCTGTTGCCACCAATGTTGGTATGACATACAGGTGCTGATTTGTGTCCCAGATGCCTCACTTCTGATCCACCTCCCTGCTAATGGCCTGGGAAAATCAGTGGAAAATGTAAGTAGTTGGGCACCTGTCACACATATGAGAGACTCCAATGAAGCTCCTCATTTTGGCCTGGCCCAGTCCTAGCTATTGTGAGCATCTGTGGGAGTGAATAAGCAGATACAAGATCTGTAGCTCCATCATTTCTCTATGTAACTCTAACATCAAAATAAATATATCTGTAAACAAAGGAAGCTTGTTAAGATTTGCTTTAAGTTTACTACATGCCTAAGAAGAATGTTTTTGAATATTTAGAATATTTTAATTATATACACCCATTCCATCTAGCTTGTTAATTTTGATATTCAAATTTCTGTATTATGATTGAGTTTACATGCTTCCTTTATCATTTATACAGGTATATAATACTCATATTATGGTGGTGAAATGTTCAGTTTCTCAGCTTTTCTAGAAAATCAGCTTTATCCTTTTAAAATTCAGTTTCCTTGTGTGATATATCTTATAAGTAGAAACAGAAAGTACAATTGACAGATAGAAAAAGCACCTATATGCTGTTACCCTCCTAAAATACCTACAATAAGTAGAGTTAGACCAAGTCAAACTCAAGCTGGCAACTCAATCCAGAATCCCTATACAATTAGGCTAGAACCCAAATTCTTATGTCATCACTGCTGTCTCCCACTGTTTACATTACCAGATCGCTGGAGTTAAGGGATTGAATCAGGCTTTGAAGGCAAGCACATTAATGTGAGACACAGGTATCCTGACAAGCATCCTAACAGATCACTAGATGCCTAGCTCTTAGGCATCTTTTGAGTTACTGTCTACTCAGTTCATCCAGAAAGAGTTTCCTAACATACAAAATGGAAGATGATGACACAATATTCACACCTGGGATGGCTCTTTACCTAAGACAGTGTCTTCTGAAGGTTAATGACAAGTGGCATGCGCAAGTTCATGCTAGTAGGGATGAGAAAAGTGGATACTCATAAGCCATTGGGAGAAATCCCTCCCACTTATATCTAAGATTCAAACTAATTCTGCAGTATTTTGCTAGTGTTATTTCACATAAGAAACTTCCTCTCTTTTTTAGCTGCTGCACACAATCCAAGAGATAAAAATATGGGATAAATAAGACAGAACAGCCAAGGTGACTCCAGTGCAGAAATCTAAAATTACACGCCGACCAAAATAACCAGGGTGATTGGTGATTTCCATAAAGTAAAGATAGACTGCCTTCTGCACGTGCGTGTCAAGACATCAGCTGAAGCATCAGGCACCCCAGTTTTGATGACACATTTAGCTACTGGCATCTCAAATTAATTACAAGCTGCTCATCTCAAAGACACACATTCAGTGTTAAACTGAAAGCTCTAATATTCATGGAAGAATTAAGGGGATGTCGAAGAATTTTTGGCTGATGTTGTTACGAATAACTATGTGTGATCCACTAATTACCCCGCCTTCCACTTCAACTTTTGATTTTCCCTCTGACTCTACATACCTCTCTCAGGTGTCACATGTCATATCATACATGACATGAGATTGGAACATACATATTGTATTGCATAGGGTGGCAGAAAAAAATCTTAAGTCAAAACCGTCTTCCTTCCTGACTTTAAAGAGAGGACATTTAACATTAACTACTTTTCCTGAAGAAAAATCACTTTCATTCTGGCCCTTGCAACATACAATGATGCAACGCTGTATTAGAATTGGATTTCTTATTCTACTTGGTTGCAGTGAACACACTGATGAACCATTTATCACATAACAAAACACATGGGATGCTAGCAAATTTCCTTTTAACTTTCTAGGGAAAACAGAATAATATCTGTGAAAAAGAGATTATCAGATTCAAAAGACTTGATTTTGTCTCCCTCTCAGAAAAGAATAGAATGAGGCAGCCCAGGAGTACATGGTGCCAGTGCAGAAAAAGAAAGAGCCCACAGAGCCTGGAGGTCTCATGAGTAGAGCTCTTAAGCTAATGTGTGTCATCCTTCTGCTGGAAGTTTAATCAATAGGGATCAGTTCCTCCTAATATCCCAAGTTCCATAAATTGCCAATGCCCTAATTAGAATCATCTCTCAGTAGACTCTGCAGATTACTCAAACTCACAAATATACAAAGGAAACCAAAAATAACAAAATAGTGTTATGCAAGTAGTCCTTGCCTCTCATTCCTCTACTTTTAACTCAGTGGATATCTACAGTCACTATTACATGTAGGCATCATGTTCAACACAGGGGTGGATGAATAAAATATGAGCCTTGCCTTCAAGGAGTTTGCTAAGAAGGAAAGAAATTTAAAAAATGAAACTTGAGAAGAGAAAAAGGGGGAAATTTCTGCTTAAAATAGGGAAGGAAATAATAACCATGATGTTCTACCTAGCAACTACTTCCTTGCTAGGGCTCCCAGGTACACAGGGTGTCTTAATCAAATCTGAATTTCAGAAGAACTACTTTTATTTAATATAAATATGTTGCATGCATTCTTTGGCACAATTTACAGTAAAAACTCACTGCTTATCTGAAATTCAAATTTAACTAGGCAGCCTCTATTTTTATTTACCAAATCTTATAACTCCCACTTCCTGTCACCTCTGTGACAGGATAGTTCTAACAGAAACTTCCCTGTACAGTTTGGGAGGAAGGGAAGCAAACCCATATATGGGGCTCCTTTTGAATCTGATCATCACCAATACTACTGTGAACAGTCATCTTTTAATGCATGCATCAAATCACACGATTCTCATATTTGAAACCCTCCCTTCAGTTCCCATGATACTCAACAAAACTTGAAATCCTTACCAAACCTTGTAAGACAACACAAGAGTGGCTGGTGCTGTGACTCAACAGGCCAGTCCTCCACATTGTGGTGCCAGCATCTCATATGGGCACCAGTTCATTTCCCAAAGACTGCACTTATAATCCAGCCTTCTGTTTATGGCCTATAAAAGCAGTAGAGAATGAACCAAATCTCTGGGATCCTATATCCCTGAGGGAGAGCCGGAAGAGGTTTCTGGCTCTCAGATTTGGATCAGCTCAGCTCTGGCCTTGTGACCCTTTGGGGAGTTAACCAGTAGGTGGAAGTCTGTCTGTCTGTCTCTCTCTCTCTCTTTTTTCTATAAATCTGCCTTCAAATAAAAATAAATCAATCTTATAAAAAAGAGCATATGATCTGACACCTGCTTCCCTCATTTTTGAAATACTGCTATAAAGCAGATACCATTATCAGTCCCATAGTTCGTATGTGGAAAAGTATAGGAGAAAGGCCTTGTCCTATCCAATGTTACAACTGGTTGTCTTATATAAAAACTCTTAAGGCATTATGGTATGGGGTTGAAGACTAGAAGGGGCAAAAACACAAGAGATAATAGCCAACATTTCTAAGGATGCGAAACAACAGGCATTGCCATATAATACAGCATGAAATTGGTCTTGTTGCTTTGAACAGAAATTTAGCAATGTTTATATCATTCAAATAATACTGTTCAGATCAAATATTCACATTCTAGATATTTCCACAGATACAGGTACACATATACTTGCCTATGTATATAAATGTATAAAATAAAACTAACAAGTTTATATAAACTCTCCTCTTTTCAATCAACAGTTACTTCTAGGATAAGGGAATGGGGTGAGGGAACATGTGTCAACAGGGACTTTTACTTTTCATTTTTTCACTATCTATTTCTATAACATGAACAAATTTCATATATTTCATACAGGTTTAGGAGCATAGTGATAACTCCCACCCAACACTCCGTCCTGCTCATGTTACCCATCTAGCCCTTTCTTCCTTATTTTTTTCTAATTTTTATAATACTATGCTTTTATTTCACTTTGTAATCACAAGCTTAACACTACATTGGGGCAAGATGTCAACACACAACAAACAGAACACAGAAATACATGTAATTTAAAAAAAACTATTATTTTCAGCAGTATAGACAAAGGCTACAATCAAATACAAGATTGCCAATCTTGGTCACATAGATATATATCATTGGACTCTGTATTATTATCACATATCAGAGGAAAAGTATAATATTTATCTTTTGGAGACTGGCTTATTTCACTAACCATAATGGTTTCCACTTGAATCCAGATGAATGGTGTCAGTGTATTTGTGATTTTGGGGGGCAATATAAATGAATATTTTATGAAAACAAAGAGTCTTTAAACAAACACACTCCAAAAACCTTCAGTCATTATTTTTCCTCTTGAAACAAGTTACCCTGACTGGAAATTGGTTCTAAGATTTTCAAAACTTTGATGGACAGAACAGGGGAAATCTATCATGTAAAAATTGCAAGCCATTTTATTTTCACAGATGGTAAGAACTGTGTGGCATGCATTTTGGGGAAAGGGTCCTAAATAGCTCTTGTTACACAAACAAAAAGTATCTATTTTCTTTGAAGAAAATCATAAAGTAATCTGAATGTAGATATTTTAGACTCAGAAATAACTGCTCTCTTTGGTAATGTAAGTTTTTATATATGATGGAGTCAGGTTGTAACTGTAGACTTTATTGCATTGGGGTGGTAAGGTGGTGGTTTTCTATGAATTTAGACTGCATTGTGCTCCAACTGTTGCTTGTAGTTGCAGGACTGTTTAAAAATTTCTCACTGAAAGTTTTAGAGACCTACAGAAAAGATACATGGATGTGATCTTTACCTAACACATAACTCATCCTTACAAAACAAGAACCACAATAAGTTTATGTTGCTTAAAGTGGACAGGTTTCATAGTATTCCACACATCATTCTTGTTAAACCAAATGATTGAAACTTTATGAAATACACCGAGGATGAACAAATCATCTTCTAACAGTGTTCTCTTAAAGGCTAAATAAAGAGCAAATTACAACTCTACAAGACTGTAACCAAAAGAAACCGTGAGTTGTCTTAGATGTCAACCTTCCCACTGAAAATCACCATTCAAAATGACAGGACTTGGAGAAATAAGAAAATCAAAACTGAGCCTCAAAAGGGAACACCAAGAACTATTTCCTATCTATGAATACAGAAGCAGCTGAAGCTTGGTCAGGAACCTTTTATATAAACATTTTCATATAATTCTATGGTTAGACAGGAATGGCAGTTAGCTGGCTGCTGGCCAAGAGCTAGGCACACAGATGTTTTTGATGAGAATATAGTTATGGATTTTACCCTACAGGCATGGGAATGACTGGACTTGCTGCTAATTGTGGTGAAAAAGTACCCTCTACTTTGCATTGCATTCCCATGATCATCATATTGTCAGTAGTAGGGTGCACACCCATGAAGCCACTCCTTCTTGTCAACACCCTACTGTAACCTGGCGTTGTCTGGGCTGCCCCTTGCCTTGCTTCTTGAGCTCATCTGCAGCGATTACATCCCAAGGAAGGAGTTTTACAAGCTCCTCCATTGAATCTCCTCCCAGTGGCAATTCTTGCGCATAGCAATGGGTCTTTGGCCCACATTGACTTTTTTCATCTCCTGCTTTGCCAAGAACAGTGGTCTTGCTCAACCGGCCACACCCATTCTGGTTCTTGCTACTGGATATTGCAGTTCAGCCATACCTTATCTGCACCCAGACATAGCACCAGTGGGAGCTGGAGTCAAGCCCAATCTGCTGTTCCACAGTCCCAGTGCACACCCACGCCATATCAAGCCAAGCCTGCTATCCCCAATCCTACTCTTGTTTTTACCAGTGGGAATGTCAACTGAGCTGGGGCACTCCATTAGCTCCCCAGCAAGGCCTGATTTCATCCACTCTTGGGCAAGTCAGCAGAGATTTCAGTTCCACAGGGATGAGCCCACATTTCCCTCACAGATTCCGCTATTGGACCTACTCCTCGCATTCTTGTTCTTCCCTCCAAACCAATTAGGTGTCAGTTCCCTATTTACATACCCATGTCATAGACTTGTCTATGCAAGTCCCTCAGCTGTAATTCCTATCCTGTGCATAAAATACACAGGTCATCTCTCACTACCACCTGTGTGATCCTGTCATTCCCCTATAAATCAAGACTCCTCAAATTGTGAGGGTGAGTTGCTGGGCGGCCCAAGGGGCTTCACCCAGCACCTTGGGCATCCAGGCTGCTGGGGCCCTCCGGGGGTGGGTGGGGAGCCATGCAGCTTGGCTACAGGCATCCATGCATGTAAAAAAAAAAATCACTCCCAGGATGCTGTGGTTCTGGAAGCCCCCTGAGCGCTGAGCGTCCCTCCTGCTCAGGGAGCCAGTGCGTTCAGCTGTGTGTACCTGTGCCAGTTAGAAAAGCCTCCAGGCAGGGGTCCTGTAGGCCCGCTGTGAGCACCCCTCCAGCAAGGCAGCCACAGAGCCTGACTACAGGCAGCCATGAGGGTAAAAACAAAATAATAACTTAAAGGATGGGGTGGTACCCAGAAGCCCACTGAGCATACCCCACCTCCTCCCAGGGAGCCAGTGTGCTCAGCTGTCAATAAATCTTAAAAACAAAATGTTTAAGCCTTTTATGAGCTGTGAAACAGTATTTCTCAGGATTTTTCACTCCATGATTATAATAATGGCAGCAAACTAGGACACAAGAAGAAAAACACTACAGAGACAAATGTAGAGAACTTTTGCAAGTTCTCAAAATTTGAAGATACTTTTGAGAGAATCAAGGGCATAGACAAGCGACAAAAAGTTCAGCAACACAGAGTCAGCAATTGTGGGAGTTAAGATGAATAAGAATACATGTAGAAATCAGAGATGTACATCATAAGTGTAAAGAATATTTGGGGTGTGGTGCTGTTCCAGGAATGCATATGCACGGGAATCATTTGTACTCATTATAAATTACTAGCATGCCTGACTGTTGTTTCAGCTGAAAGTATTTCTTCCCACTTTACCCTGCATGGTAACTCCCACTAAAGAAAGCCTTAATTTAGGTATAGACCTCCAATGGGAAATACTTTTTGGTGATCTTACACTACATTAAGGTGCTTTCCTCTTAGATTCCATTATACCCTACTTCTCTCCACCACAATGCCTTTTGCATTACATCTGTGTAACTGACCTGTCTGCCCTACAAACCATGAGTCTTTTAAAAGACATCAGCTCCCTCCTTAATTTTTATATTTTCATCACTTGGATTTTTGTCCATCATAGACATTCAGCATTTAGTGGAGATAAAATCATCCAGTGAATGGGCAATGTACTGTGCTTTTGAAACAGTGCAGACTCAGATTGAATCCTGAGCACAGTAGGTTAAACATCTGCCTACAGCATCAATATCCCACATGGGTGCCAGTGTTCATCCTGGCTGCTCCACTCTTTCTTATTTTTTTTAAGTATTACTTATTTTTATTGCAGTCAGATATACAGAGAGGAGGAGAGACAGAGAGGAAAATCTTTTGTCTGATGATTCACTCCCCAAGTGGCCACAATGGCTGGAACTGAGCCAATCCAAAGCCAAAAACCTGGAGGCTGTTCCAGGTCTCCCACACGGGTGCAGAGTCCCAAGGTTTTGAGCCGTCCTCGACTGCTTTCCCAGAACACAAGCAGGGAGCTGGATGGGAAGTGATTAGAACCGGGGTTAGAACCAGCACCCATATGGGATCCCAGCACATTCAAAACGAGGACTTTAACCACTAAGCCACGAAGTTGCTCCTGGTCCCTATCTTTAGATCAGCCCAACTCCAGCCACTGTGGTCCACTTGGGGAGTGAACGAGAAGATGGAAGATTTCTCACTCTGTAACTCCTCTCTATAAGTATCTTTCAAATAAAAATAAATCTTAAAAAATAAACTGCAGAAAATTGTGCATAATTATTAAATAATATAAATTTTATAGAATTATTAGTAATTATTTAACACAGATATACTAAGTACATACCACTACTGTAGTAGTCTGTGAAACTTTGGTAATAAAAAGGTCCACTCACAATTGAAAATAAAAAGAAACATTAATTTAGTTCAACATCATTCCTGCTGTACTATGAATAAAGGCAGAAGAACCATCCAAACATTTCCTACAGTATATAACCCCCATAAAGGCAGAGCCTCTCATTCACTGCTGTATCCCTAATGCCTGGAACTACTGATTAATAAGTATTTACCAACATGATGGATATACACACAAAATGAGAACTGAGCTTCTCTGTTTCTAGAAACGACTGTTGTAAAAGCAGCAACTCTTGCAGATCCAACTGTCTGATTGCAATGGGAACCACTTTGATTTTCAATTAGACTCTCTCAATATCTACGTTTTCAGGCAAGAGAGCCACTTCAGGACACAGCAGGTTACGTAAGGGGAGTTATTCCTTAAGGGCTTAGGTTAGGAGGGACGATGCTAAATTAAACAAAAGCAAACCAGAAGCTGACAGTTATGACTGTCCTATAAAAGTCACCATCCAAAGTCAGGAAGGAGGCAACTGTAATGGGGCAGGGGGTTAGGAAGAACATGGGATGAGATCTGAAATACAGCTGAGAGAGAATCAGAATGGAGCCAGACCACACTCCCCCATGCACAGGTTTTGGGGTATAAGGCCAAATAATATGGATAAACCACTAAAACAAGACAAAGCAACAACAACAACAAAACCAAAGTAAAATCAGTTCTCCATCTCCCTGGAATATACCCTTAGGGATGGTCATTTGTAAAGATTCTGTTTTCATCTGAGATTTTTTATTTTCTGCTTCTTATAATCTGATTCCTTCTGGATAAGCTGAAGGAAGGAAATAAAATCATCAAAAACTTTCTGGGCTTCACAAACACAAGGGATAGGCTCTGCATCACAACCACCCCACAACCACTGAGAAAATCCAGCTGTTCTTATAAATGTACCTTTCTCCTTAATGGAGTTGGGGATCTTGAGATTTTAAAACAATTACTGCAACTCTCCATCTCCCCTTGCTTTAGACACAGGTTTAGTGAACACTTCAAGACAGGAATTTTCTGATATGCTCCAACTGGCTGCCATTTCATAACCTTTTTTATGCATGTTTTCATGTCATTAATTCCCACTCTTTTAATTCAGTTAGGAGCCAATGTCCTTTAATTGATCCACTGCATTTCCCACAAGAGAACACTTTTTTGTCATTTGCAAACATCTCCTAATTAATGGTCACCACCACCTTCTCATTAATGTTCAATACAGGAAGCAATTAACGATCACTCATGCACCAGATGAGATTCTCAGGCACGGCTCACTCTAATAGTGCAGCATTTGTAACCTGGGTCAAACTTTCATTTCTATGTCCTTTCTATAAAGGGAGGAATGCTACGTCCTCATTTGCTCAACTTCTCCCAAGCAACAATTTCTTTCAGTCAAAAAAAATGTTCCAGTTATCTCCACATAATTTTAAAGGTCCAAAACTATTTTTTAAAAAAGGCTTTCTCTACCTTGTATTTTTCCCCGTCCTTTTCTTTATTTACTTCTTCATAGTCAGGCATTTTCGCTGAGTAATCTACACTTGCTGTCTCTGTTTCTTTAATTTGAATGTAAAGAGTCAGGTGCGCTAATAGATAGGGTTCTGGTCACTGGTCAAATTGTCCTTTGAAAACATCAAATTTTGCTTCCCCCCCATTTGGCCCCTTTGGAAAGGCTCCATGTTTTATCTTAAGAACAACGATGGGGAGATTAGGTGAGGCCCCTACTGGAATTTGAATTGTACCTCTCAGTTTCGTTTTCATCAAGAAACAGAAAAAGGTTGGGAAGCCCAGTTGAGGGAATACAAAAGGCCTTCTGAAAACTAGCTTTGACCACATCAAAGTGGAACCACATCTCTTTGAATATTTATCATGAGAAAGCAAGGAGACAGTGCCTGAGAGTTCAGCTTATCACAGAAATAGGAGGTGGCCTATCACGCATTAACGATGGCCTTTTGTTTTGAGCATGCAAGATAGAATTAAAATTACAGCTTGTGATTGTTTGTTGATATCCTGGTTTTTCTCTCTCAAAATTGTGCTTAAAACATACCACTTCCCCAATATCTTGGGTCTTTTTCTCTTGAAATCCCCGATCCTACTGCAGCAGGAGTTTTCTATCTTTAATATAAACCTTGCTTTGCTCACTGAAATTGTGCCCATAAAAATTCCTCTTTTATGTGAAACAAGAACCGAGCTCACCTTTGTATTTTTGAGCAAAATTCCATGTAAAATTAACCCATTACAATGAAATACACTACAATGTAAAATACTCTTCATACTGAAACTATTTCAGTAAACTCAACAGTTACCTCGAGATACAAAATTCTAAATTTCTCTGTCATCTTTTCACCTACTAACTGGTGATGTTTATAGTACCATTTGATTTTCTTGGCTTTCTTCAAATTATTTACACTATTTCTCTTGAGCTTCATCACTTTCATTTTAATTTTTTTATCACCTTAATTTTAGAATATTATAATTTTTCTTTGGTTCTTTCACCTAAAATTACCATATGAATTTCAATTCATTTTTCTTTCACCGTGAGTTATCTTTATCAGTGCCTTTGCCCTGTTACGTTTCTTAATGTTCAGATTTTTCTCCTTCTACAGAAATTTTCCACTTAGGTGAACTAAAGGCAACTCATATGAAGAAATCCTCAAGCTAGACTTACCATGTACCTTATCTGTAGTGGACCAGGCAATGGTGCCATTATCCATACAATTATTCATCTCAGAACTCAGAGATTCTTCCATGATTCCTTCATCTTCCAAATTCCTTCAACATAACCAAGTTCTATCAACATGTCCATCTAATTATCTACTAAAACCTTGACAACATCTCTAACATTCTACCAATAGTTTACCACCACCAATTAGAAATCTAAAATCCTTCTTGCAACCACCCAGTGCCCATTTGTTTACTGATATTCATTGTGTTTTCAACATGTTTGCAACATATGTCTACGACTTAAGCCCCTGGTTTTCATTCTAACGTCATTTTTCAATGTAATCCAATATCTTTGCCACTTTCCATGTTTGAACCAGAACAACTATATTTCACCAAACACATGCTACTTTCTTGCTTCTTTATATTTTGCAGAGCCTTTTTGTTATACCAGGATTTTGAAAATATTTGACTAAAAGAATATGGTCACATCAGGTTGCATCAAAATGGTATTTATTTTCATTCCTGGGTACAGTCCTTCTGCATTTTTATTATTTCAACAATTGTAACTTACAGATTTAAGAATTGACTAAATTGGCCTGATACAATTTGATTAGCAATAGAGTGTGGTGAAGTAGATTGCCTTGAGTTGAGGCAGGGACAAAGAGGATTTCTATCTGCCCAGGGTATCTGTCATCACTCAGCCCCATAAAAAATGGACTAGATGGAGCTTCAGTTACTCACATATTTCAGGTGTATACTTAATACTCACTCTAAAGAAACTCTTCTATTGTACCAAAGGAAAAATAAAGCAGGTTGGCATGAAACTAATTTTGAAGATAAAAGATATTGACAACTTAGCATATTTTCTCAATATATCCTTCAGTGGGTGTCCCCTACCTGCTGCAACTGCTATCTTTACAAATGTTTTTCAATCTGATTTTCAGTCCAATACTCCCATCTGACCATTTCTGACCCTCTTTTGGTTTTATTCCACATTTGCTTGAGATAAGTCTCCAGAATTTAAAACTCAGCATTGAATAAAATATGCCAATTCTTCCACCCCCAGGAAATCCAGACATGGTGCACAGTGTAATACATAGACAAACAACTTGATTTCAGGCTCTTTAAATATCAGTTATTCAATATCAGTTATTCAAATATCAGTTATAAATATCAGTTATTCAAAACATCAAGTCTATACTCTCGAACCACTGTTTCTGATACTGCTAATTTTTAAAAGCTGGATTATTGGCAGACAATTGCCCTAAAATCCATTTTCTAAAACACTATTCCATATATCCCCATATTCATAACAAATATATATATGTATACGTGTGTGTGTATAACATTTGACATTCCACTTTCTGTAACCAGAACAATATTCTAGTCTAGCACCCATACTTGAGCTATCCTATCTAGTAGCCACTTAGCATAAATGGCTATTGAGCTCCTACAATATGGCTAGTGTAATTAAGTGATTAACTTCCTAACATTACGTACTTTGGATCTATTTAGAGTATAAACAGCCATATGTGAAGTGACTATCACTTTGTACAGTGCTGTTGCATTAGCAGTTTCTTCTACAATGTGATCAGAAATGGATATTGACAGACTATCTACTTGTCACTAAAAATAAATACAGGAATGTGCTTATTTTCATAATAGAAGAGGACATAATTTGGAATCTAAGACATAGGAATAAGTAAATAGCAATTCATTGCTGATATTAAATTGAGGTAAATACTAGGAAAAGGCAGGCAAATAGATTTCACAGGACTTAGATAAGCCAGATACACCATAAAGAGCAAATTCAAACTCATATACAAAGTGCCAGGCCAAAAAAAACAAAATCACAAAAAAGAGCGTAAATCATAGTTTTTATGGTCAACCTAGACAAGAACTTGGGCTGGATATGTGGCATAATGAGTAAAGTCATGGCCTGTAGCACCAGCATTCCATATTGGTGCTTGTTCAAATCCCAACTGCTCCACATCCCATACATTTCCCTGCTATTGCATCTGGAAAAGCTGTGGAAGATGGTCAACATGATTGGGGCCTGAACCCAAGCTTGAGTATAGGATGAAGTTCCTAGCACCTGTCTGGCCCAACCCTGGCCATTGCAGCCATTTGGGGAGTAAACCAGTGAGTGAAAGAAGATTAAGCTCTGTTTGTTTCATTCTCTTTCCCTCTCTTTCTCTGTCTCTGCCTCTCTGCAACCCTGGCTTTCAAATAAATACTTACAAACTTAGACAAAAAGTAACAAATCTAAACCAGACATCCTAATCAAGAAAAGTTAAGGATTCAAACACATCAAAGACTGAGTGTATTAAGAGTGATGTGTTCAAATTGAGCACTAGGTAATAAAGTGTCAGGTTGGCATAGAGAGATGATCCATTTAAAGCCAAGACAAGTGCAAGCAAGCAAAGACTTTTACAGATGAAACAGATTAAGGACTTTGATCCTAAAATTACAAAATATTACCTATTTGACACCTAACTCCAAGTTAGGCACCCTTGTTTGTGCTATGGTATGAAGACATATAATACATTTTAACTTTGTAGTAACATAAGTCATTATTTTCATTTTATAGATAAGAAAACTGAACCACAATGAGCATAAATTACCTTGTAGAAGTCAGTGATTCAGTGGATCTGGTGGAATTTGAAACAAACTCTGCCTGATTTCAAAGAGCATTGAATTTGTTCTGCTACATAAAATATTTGTAAAGTAGGTGTCTTAAGGCTAAGGCAGAGAGAATGGTCCTTGGAGGGATTCTGCCAGTCCTAACAGGGAAGAATATCTCCTTGCAAGCTCAAAAGAACCACAGCCAAGAGGACATATATGAATCAGTGCATTTTTGAAGAGGAGACGAAAGTTTTCATTGTGTAAAAGCTGAAAGCTTTACAGCTATTCTATTCTCTCCTATGCTATACTTAATGTGGAAGCTATCCTAGTGGCAACAGCAGAGAGTGGAGAAGAGTTAATGTCAGTTACAATATACTCATGGGCAAATCAATGAGGTAGTTGCTTTACAGGATCCAGTGATTTATATCTATAATCCATTAGTCCTTACTGTGTTTGAAGATGATATGAACTCCAATTCACAGATGAAGGCCTGAATATGTAAACAACCTTGGGTCACAAATCACAATCCAATACCAAAACCATGTTCTTTCTTTGCTATCAAAGAGTGAAAAAAAGCACATGGATGCCTTGATACTTCTTAACTCTTGAAAATTCACTTCTGAGGCAACTAGTAGACTCTCTTTAGGAATGATTGGCCAAATTCCAAACCATGCAGAGATTTCTTGGTCTCTGAGAAGTAGAGGCTCTTCTTAGATGGTAATTTCCATGGCAGTTGGACTAGTAGCCAACTCCAGAGTTCAGACAACTGTGCACTCCCTTGAAATTAATTCCTAAACCAAGATATGTAATACTTCCTTAATTCCAGAAGAAAGTTCCCCTTTTGCCTCTCCTAAGCCAATCGCTCATCCCAAATCCTGTGCCAGAAAAATCACTATTTTGACTATTTTTGAAATTAATTGAAATGGAATAAGGCAGTATGTACTTTTCTGATTTTTTTATTGAACACTTACATGTAGGATTCTACTTTCTTGTAATAGATATCAGCAATTGATTCATTTGGTTATTCAACATAGCATAATGTGCTTATACAATCTCCTACTAAGGGGCATTTGATTTGTTTCTATCTTTGGCATATTGCAGATGAAGTGGCCAGAAATATCACTGAACCAGTCTCTTCTATGAGCAAGTTTTCCTTTCTCCCAGAAAAACAAAAAGATAATAGGGATCAAAAGTCTGTATCAAAGAGTAGATATATCCACACTCTTATCAACAAATTGGATGAGTCTCAGTTGCTTCACAAAGTCACCAATCTTGGTTTTGTCAGTCTATTTAATTTTAGCCATCCTGGTGGGTGTGTAGCAGTATCTCACTGTAGTTTTGACATGCATTTAAGTGATGACTAATGACTCAGATTTTTCTTGTCTTAATAAGGTTGGGCTATATTTATAGTGGTACACTATACTTTTCCTCTACCAATTAACCTGAGGCATTATTGACCTAAAGTACTTTCAGACTGGAAAAGTCTGAAATAACTAATGGAGATTACAGGATGGGTGAATACCCTTCTGTCACCAACCACGTGCCATGTCACCAGGTCTATTCCAGGCAGGGATTCTGCTGCTATTGTCACTGATATCACTACTGCCATAAGAGCTACAAAATCATGGTCTTATCCTATTCTTTCAGAGTACAGAATTGCAGTTCTTTTTTTTTTCTATGTGTTCAAGTATCTTAAAAATATATCCAAAAGTTACCCTTCATTCAAGACTTTAAAGTTAGTTTTTAGACATGAAGAAAGGGAGTTAACTTTTAAAAATCCATAGTTCAAAGATTTATATTCCCATAGTTATCTAACAGCACTTGAGATAGTCTTTATAACTGTATTGTGATTTAAGTTTCACTGTGTATCAATAACATCTCAAAAATATTTTTAAACCAAGGTGAGAAAGTGATACAAAGATATATAGAAAAAAATAAAGGATATGAAGACAAAGCAACATGATTAACTGAAAAGTAAAGAAATACCTATGTTTGGTGCGAAGAAATACAGATCAAATTGACTTGGTGTGATTTTTGACTCTTCCAGCCAAATGAATTCTGTATAGTGAGGCTGAAGGTGAGGACAGGATTAACAATCAGCTGGAAACATTTCCCAAGCCTGAATGCTATAACTTAAAGAGATCTGCAAGGTCATTTAATACCACTCCCCACAGAGCAAAAGAATCAGCTCATAAGACACATAAATGCTTCTATCATTTAAAGTCTACTGGACATAGTGAGAGCCTCTGGAGCTACACAAAATGAATCAATTGCCTTCTCATGTCAGCTCGTCTTAAGTTATAAAGGGCTGTAATACCCACTACCTCAACTCAAGATGGACATCCAAATTTCCCCTTAACCATTGCCTATAAAGACGGTTAAGGGAACTTTGGCCATTCTTGCTTATCATACTCATTTTTAATATTCTCGCTAAAAATTCCCCAAGCCCAAAGACATATTGTGATTGAACCCGCACAGATGCATAGTGGAATTATCCTATCCACTACAGGCAATAGAGTTAGTCTACCCAAAACCTTTACAACTCATTTTTAAAATACATCATTTATTCTCTTTCATTATAACACAAGTATTAACTGTTTTAATTAATATTTCGTGCTGTTTGTGTCACGGGGCTCAATGTAGTTTTTTTTTTTTATCTATGTCTACATTATAACAAACATGTAAATTTAGTTGACATATCTGATTAATTTCTTTTTCTGTGGTGAAATGTTAAAAGTTTATCTTAGCCATTTTGAAATACAGAAACAGGAAAGGTAGTTACCAAAATTAACTGGTGTTGCCATTGCAGTCTACTAAAACCTTTGGACTTTTATATAAGCAGTTGCTTAAACAACTTTGGTTTCCTCACTTGAGTCCTTAGGTGGAAGGAAGGAGGCAAAATTGGGTGAAAAACTTTTTTTTTTTTAGTAGTTATATATTTCATTCAATTTGTTTCACTTCATTGTTCTTTCCAAGATTTTCCCATACCTATAAAAATTCTTTGTAATTTCTCCATTTATTTTGGTTGGAAATTATTTTCATTCTATCGCTGTAGATATTTCTGCTTAAAATACTTAATTGAATCAATCTATGTTGCCTCAGGCTTTTAAAGGGTCATCATTCTGAGTTTCAATATCTATTGCCTAAGCCCTCAAGAACAAACATGATGATACAGGAAATACAGAATATTGAGCAACAATTGTATTGAACTGAAGGCATCCTTAGGAGATATTTATTTCACTAAATACCTGCAGGACATTATTTTAGTTATTTGTCTTGTTCTTTCAAGGAGGGATAGGTAACAACAACGAGGTACAATGTGCTCAAAGATAATTAGATTTAATTTAATTGAGATTTCACTGGGATGCAATTTAGCTGAGTTACTACACAAGTAACCTATTTGAATTTTTAAGATATAGTTACTTGAGAGGCAGAGACACAGACAAAGAAAGCCTGCTTCCCTTTGCTGGTTCACTCCTTAAATGCATTGTAACTGGCACTGGGCTTGGCTGAAGCTAGAAATCCAATCCAAATCTCCCATGCAAATGGAAGAAACCAAGTCGTTAAATTCATCAGCACAGCCTCCTGAAGTTTTCATCAGCAGGAAGCTGTGGTTATGAGCTGGAAGAGCCAGGAATCAAACCAAACTACTCAAGGGAGGGTGTATCTACACAGTAGATGCTACACAGTTAAGACACTACACAGTATCTTAACTACCAGGCAAAATATCTGCCACCTTTGAATTTTTAACTGATAATATTACATATTAAGAAAAAAATAACAGCTCAAAAAGTTTATCAGAAACCAAAGTTCCCATTACATACTGGTAAGGAGGAGATTGGTGTCATTTTGTCCTTTCATTAGTGATTCTCATCATGTCTCCACTATTATGACTTTTTCTCTAAAAGGCTGTGCACTGTATGTTGTCTATAGCATGGCACTAAGCAAGGGTTTTACTAAACAGGTATCTATTCTGGAAAGATGTTAAATGTTCAAATGTAAGTGTTCTTTGTGGAGATTTGACATCCCTCACATCACAACTCTGGTATTATCAAAGGGAAATTTATGATGAATTTGTCAACATAGTAGGGTTATTTTTCACAAAACCTAGAATGTACACTGGGTCCCATTCAGATTTAAATCTAAATTTTTACTGTTTGCCAGAGTTACCATTGCCTGAAACTAATCAGAAATTTCTCCGATATATTTTATGCACTTCCCCACTAATCCTTCTTAAAACTATTGGTTTGAATAGAAGTCTAAAACTTGCATGCACTCAACCAAAGGAAATATATGTCTAGCAAAGTAACTGTTCTCTAATAAACACAAAAATTACAGTTTGATCAGAAATGACTAAATATTTACAGCAGGCAAGTTCATTTTTAAAAATCCTGGTTTGGTTTAACTACATTGCAATTCTCAAAGTCTGCTCAATGTACACAGTATGTGTCATCTCTAAAAATAGTTTAAAAATATTACTGAACAGTTTGGAAATGTTACCCACCATTTGTAAAGCTCCATAACCAATTCAAAGGAAAACAACCAAAATAAGTCTGAAATTTTTCAAAGTGGCTGGATACTGTGCTATTGTAGGAGTCTGGGGTTCTGAGTCAGACAGGTCTGATATCCAGTTCTATCTTTGTCTCAATTATCTCATTGTTAATATTAGGATAATGCATATCTCACAAGGTTGTTGTAAGGATAATTTCTACAAAGTGAATCATACAGGACAGGTATTCATTTTAAAAAAATGTCCTTTACTAGTTGCACTAGTGCTTTCCCTGCATGAAGATCAAATATAGAGCAAATTCAAGGATAATATTCAATCTGTACCCCTATTGTCACCTGAATACTTATTTTCAGCAAGAGATCTGTCTTCATCAAAGCTATCATGGCAATATCAGGTAAGAACGATGCTTGAACTTCACCACACACAATATATTTTTATACATTTGTATTGTTTCCCCGATGCAAGGATCATGACTTATACATGTGTATTTCAGCCAACAGATGGCCATGGCTGTTTAAATGATTACATGTGTTTTTTTTTCCAATCTGTGTTGATTGTTGATCTGGAAAATGGGAATCTGTATTGACCTGACTGGATGTGACCTTATAATTGTCATGTTGAGTTTAACAAGGTAATGTGCATTAACACTGCTACGGCTTTGAGTTTACTACATAAGAAATGGTGTAAGGCCAGCATCCAGAGTCATGGAAAAATCAGGATCAATTTTATACTTCCTGCTGAACATCTCCAGTACTCAGTGAATGCGAAGTATCATGATTGGTTCTACTAGGGCTTTTGAAAATATTTCTCAAGAATCTTGACATTTCAAGAATGTTTGACCACAAAATAATTAGAATAAAACAAAAGAAAACCAAAAAATCTTCTCAAATAGCACAGTGGTAGTAGCCTCTGAGAACATTTCTGTATTTGGAGCAAGTGTGACAATGGCATGGTTTATGCTGTGAGGGATTCCACACATCCCCCACCCTTGCACAATAGACTCTCTCCTTACAACATTTTAAATAATTGAAATTCTCACCTATGAGTCACCTGCGTGCCTAGAGAAAGCAAGACTTAGGTAGTTTTGGATGCTGGGAAGAAGTAAAGAGAAATGTGTGCAGGGCATTGTACAATAGTGCCTACAAAGAAAAGAACTCTGTATCATCTTAAAAGAAATGTACCAAGGCTACAATCAAAGTGGGAAAGCTAGATAGAAAACACACTCTTACTCTCCCAGACAAAGCAAGCTGACAATTTAAATATGACTTAAAAAGGTAATAATTGCTATTTTATTACTCACTGGGCATAGCACTTCATCATCCAGCTTTCAATGTCCTCAATGCAATTCAAACACTTTTCACTGTCTCTACTGCTATAACCTAAGTTCAAGCTACCATCATCCCTCACTTAGATCATTTATCAGCTTCCTGACAGCTTTCTTCATATCTACATTTGTCTCTTACATTCATTGCACAGCAGCTAGAGTGATTCTTTCAAAGCATAAATCAGATATTATGACTCTCCTGCTTAAAAATTCACTAATGGTGTCCCATTGAAAATGAAACAAAATCCCAAATCTTTTTCATGATCTCATTCCTATCTCAGTGACATTACACTTCATAATCCACCTTTCCTATTGAAGTCCACCTGTATTAACCTTCATTTTATTCTTTGGATAACTTAAGCTTATTTTTTAAACTTGGGACATTTACACGATTTTCCTGCATGAAAGTTTTCTCAATACAAAGTTTTTTTTTTTTTAAAGAAAAGCATATTTGTGGGGGGTACTGTGGTGCAGCATCTTAAACTGATTCTTGGGATACCCACATCATATCTGAGTGCTCAATCCAATCTTGTTACTCAGCTTGATTCAGCTTCTTGCTACTGTTCACTCTAGGAAGCAACAGATGATGGCTCAAGTAGTTAAATCTCAATGACCTATGTAGAAGATCAAAATGGAGTTCTTGGATCTGGGTCTCAGGATGGGCCAGCCCTGGATATTGCAAGCATCTGTGGAATGAACCAGCAGATGGAAAATCAAATCAGTCACTCTCACTCTCTGGCTGTGTGTGTGTGGGGGGGGGGGGAGGAATAAGTGGGGAGAGAACTTGAACTTTCAAAAACTTTAAAAAGCAACCTTGTCAGTTATGATAACCACTATATCTTCAAGGTCTTGGTCATAATTTAGACAAAATAATTACCAAATAATAATTTGTCAAAAGAATAAACTAAAGGCAAGGACAAGCACAGTTGTTCAACAGGCTAATCCTCCACCTGCAAGAACCAGCTTCCCATATGGGTGTCAGTTCATGTTCCAGCTGCTTCATTTCCAATCTAGCTTTCTGCTTATGGTCTGGGAAAGCATCAGAGGATGGCCCAGATATTGGAACCCTGTACCCACATAGACAATCTAGAGGAGGCTTCATAGTGCCAGCCTCAGACTGGACCAATTTTGGTCACTGTAGCCCTTTGGTGAGTGAACCAGTGAATGGAAGATTCTTTTCTGTGTTTCCTTTTCTATAAATCTCCATTTCAAATAAAAATAAACAAATCTTTTTAAAAGAATAAATGAATGGAAATGGAGTAACAAGTCCTCAAAAGAAGTGTAAATGAGAATCTGGGAAGAATGGCAAAGGAGAATCAAATCATCCTAATTTCATTGCTTTCATTACAAACATGCAGCACCTCAGATATTAATAATGGTTCATCCAGGGGTTCATTACCAAGGCAAAAACTCTGACCAATCAACATAGATTGAGGAAACACAAGGGGTCAATGAATTTCTGATCAAAACTGTTTCCACAGCTTAGTGAAATGGAGAAAAAAACTCAGTATGAGGAAATGGGCTAGGAGAAAGGGAACTAATTATGATTCAAGGTGATAATGAATGCAACCCAGAAGAATAGTCAGTTTGAGCTAAATAGTAGGAAATCAGAATGTGGTTAAAGAGGATGATGAGAAGTTAAAATCATGAATCATGATTAAGTGATGATGTGTTCAGAGTCATGAATCAGAGTATGTGACAGTTGTAATGGAAAGAACATCTAATTGGAAAAAATAAATTCAGGGACAGAATTGGAAAAAAAATCTTCAATTACTTAACACTATCTTCCTTGGCTACAAAATGTGTTCCCTTACAATATTACAAATATAATGGATCTTCCAGCTTTAGTATGCTTTCCTAATCCTTCACGTGTATTCTATAATACAGAGCCTATTAAAAAAAGAACCAGATAAAATCTGATCAGTGACTCTTAAGAACCCAGTCCATAATTAAGGAAAAAAGAATTTGTCTATAGCATCTGGCTTATCTTCAACTCTTAGGACCTATGGTTGCTTCTAAATATTTCTTGTTCTATATGCAAAAGAATCCAACTTCTATTAAAAGTCCATAATGCAGCTGATAATCTAATTGATAGTGAAATGAGAATGGTTTAAAAGTTTCCCAATCCTAACTTGCATGAACATCTGCCCTTTTCTTCTTATCAATGAATAGCAAATAAGGGGGAAATTTAGGTCCTTATCAGTGCCCACTTTTGCTAGGCTTAAGGTCATCTCTAGAAGCAACCTCCCGCACTCCCTACCCCCTCACCCCACTCTTCTGCTTTACTGAATATATATGCGGAATTAGGATCTGTAGGCACCACTGCCTTCCATTTAGATTAAATTGGATTATAGACTTCTATGACTAAACAAGATTATAAGAGCTATAAAAAACCAGAGCAAAGAAAGTGATTCTAACCTACACATCAATTTGGATATTGACATGCCCTACAAGGAGAATGACCCTTCCAGGAGTATGAGACACTTAGGTTACAGATTTCCCAGTGCATAGTTTTTAGATCCATTAGGAATAACATACATAATGGTTGCTAGGATACTACATATAAATCAGGAAAGAAAACATCACATAATGATAGGTGCAGAGGAAGGTACTGGTCTGTCTTGCAGACTACATACTGGGCTGTTACTTATTAGCATCATGATTAGGATCATTTTCACCAGCTCCAGTCTATTTCCCTTCCAGAAGCTAGCATATTACTGTATTTCATTGGTAACTAGTGTTTATAATTCATATTTTTCAAGTAGTAATTGAATCTGTGGAAGTTAAGCTTCATAATTGCTACTAAGGAATCTATTAATGAGTAAGAAGGAGATCGGGGTGTGCATGTGTGTGTGTGTGTGTGTGTGTTTTTCCCTATTAAATGGTAACTTCAATTTGGGAATGAAATCACCCTCCATTGATTTCCAGTGTATTCTGCCATCATACAGATAGCACTTTCAAAGAGTTCTGTAAATGAGATTTGTAGCTGAGGTAATTGCTGTTGCAAAAGCACGCAATAGAAAGCAAGCTTTATAACTGCCACTTTCTTCATGTAGGAACTTAACCACTTCCTTTCCAAATCAGAGCAGCATGAAAGTCAGAATTCTGTTTGATCTTTGACCTTGTATCTTCTACAAAGAGGAGGCATTGAAAACAGTATTTTGATCTCTGCCTCACTTTGTATTGCTAGTTGCCAAACTGGAAAACATTCACTTATAAGCAAATCACTTGGTATCAATGATTGATTATTTTTCAGATGTTCCCGTAACACTAACAGAGTACCCACTTTTTAGAACTTATTTGTCTCTGGTATTACTCAAGACAGAATAAGTAGCTCCTTCTAGATGTAGTTACTTGGTGGAGGCAGGGGGGAGGACGACTCAAAAGCATATTTATGCACTGAGTCTGTCTTCATCTGGAGCTGAATGAGATTCATCAACAGTGTACACTCTTACACTTGGGGCCCTGCTTGGAAAGCAGATGCCGCAGCCAGCCCTCACTGTATCTGAATGTTAGGGAACAACTCATTAGGACTTCATTGTGCACCTGGGACAGACCTCACAATACCAACAACATTATACTTAGAATCCTGAGTTATATTGGTATCATGCTGGTTCTATATTATACAGCAGTCTGCAATCAATTCCTCTAGAGTTCCTATCAATTAAGTTTGAGATTTCTATGAAAGTGAAAAGAACACATTTATTTCTTCAACTTTCTGCACACCTATAGATGTTTGTACCTAATAAGTGATTACTTACTGTTTGTATAAAACAACGTGTTTACCATTCCAAAAATGTGAAAAAGCAACTAAAAGTAATACATGGGCTTTGGTTATAATTTGAAAATGGATGAAGGAGTCTGAAACCCTTCAGTCAAAAATTAGGACTTTGTACAGCATTCAAATCTCTGCTACATTTTTCTTTATTAAAAGGAAGGAAAGGGCCCAGCGCGGTGGCTCAAGTGGTTAAGGCCCTCGCCTTGCACGCCCGGGGTTCCCATATGGGCGCCGGTTCTATCCCGGCAGCCCCGCTTCCCTTCCAGCTCCCTGCCTGTGGCCTGGGAAAGCAGTCGAGGACGGCCCAAAGCTTTGGGAACCTGCACCCACGTGGGAGACCTGGAAGAGGCTCCTGGCTTCGGATCGGCATAGCATCGGCCGTTGGGCTGACTTGGGGAGTGAACCATCGGACGGAAGATCTTCCTCTCTGTCTCTCCTCTGTATATCTGCCTTTCTAATAAAAACATAATAAAAATAAATCTTTTAAAAAAAGGAAAAAATGGCTTATTAGAACTAAGACTTTAGAATTCAAATTGGAACTGAGAAATTGAAAGTATCCCTGTTTCCAAAATGACATGATCCTCTACAAAGGAGAATGAAAAGATTGATTCAAGAGACTATTGGAACTCATCAGAGAATTTGGCAGTGCAGCAGGATACAAAATTAATGAACATAAATCTATGGCACCAGTACACAAAAATAACTCCATGGCTGAGAAGGAACTTGTAAATGCAGTCCCCTTTAAAATAATGGTGAGGAATCTCAAATAACTTGGAATTAAACTAACCATCAATGTGGAAGACCTCTGTAATGAAAATTACAAAACATTAACAAAAGGAATAGAAGACATTAAAACATGCAGAAACTTACCATGTTCCTGGATCGACAGGATCAACATCACCAAAATTTCCATAATACCAAAAGTAATATACAGATCCAGCATGCTCCCAATCTACATCCCAGCAACATTCTTCGCAGAAACAGAAGATACAAAAGTTCATCTGGAAACACAGAAGAGAATGAATTGCCAAAGCTATCCCAAAGAATAAAAACCAAGCTGGAAAAATAACAATTCCAGGCCTAACACATACTACAAGGCAGTGGTCATCAAAACAGTCTGGTACTGGTCCAGAAACAGAGAACAAGATCAATGGAACATAACAGAAGCCAAAGAAGGGAACACACACACACGGACAGCCAACCTTTTCTCTAAACAATATTTTTTTCTTTGTATCAGTTTTCAAAGGTTGGTAAGTGATCAACTAACAAGCCCTGAGATCATTTCATGGAGTCTACAAGAACAAGACTGTCATCAATGTGATACGAATTTTCTTTGCTGTTTTCTTTATGTTGTTAATTGTACTGCTTGTGAATGCTGAGTTGAACTTGGGAAGGTGAAGTTACCAAGTTCCCATACCCTTTGCCCTTGTTCCACATATTTCTGTGTCTTACTATCAACTGCTATCTTAGTAACCACCATGACTCCCTGCTTGACTAGCTGTCCACATATATGTTATGTAAGAGTTTATGTCCAGGCCACTATTTTCTGTTAGCCCAGATTAGAAACTAGAGAACACAGCCAGGTACACAATTGTTTGTGGGTGTGTAGGTAAGTGGGAGCATTGATGAATGTGGCTATAAGTGTATATGGCTATGTATAGATGCAGTTAGGTGCATTTCTGTGCATGTCCAACTATGGGCATAGACTCTGGCCCGACTGCCTCCAGGTATATGTGGCTGTTTCTTGTGAATTTCTCAATGCCACTGTGATTAAAGGATATATAAACCCACCAAAATGGCTCTGATCTGTTGGAATCTGAATCTGCTTGTCTTGCATTCTAAGCCCTGAGTATACAGTGTAAAAGCAACTATAGTAAATTTCCTGTCCCTTTAGTATGAAACACAGCAACAGAAACAAGCTATATTAGTTGTACATCAAATATGGGGTGTGAACTATATGAATAATAAATATCACTTATAAAAATGCATCAATACCTTTTCCTTTTTAAGATGTCTCAAAAATATGAAGTTCCAACCTAACTCTAAACTTTATTCCAATGGAAAAAATTTTATCAACTATATTTAAATCTCATGCACCATTCACATTACAAGAATACAGTTGCCTCTACCTCAACACCAATACTACACAAGAATACTCCACATTGTGTCATCACTTATTTCTCATGATTGAGGTATTGACATGTATATATTATGGATAATGTCCAAAGAAAATGTAATGTTTATTCTAGGGTGCATCCATTTTAAATTCATTACAGCTGGCAGAGTTATTCAGTTCAAGAATAGACTCTGCTACCTACTGGTCTGAATTTGAATCTTGGCTCTGCTACCTCCTATCAGATGCAGTTTGTGCTGCAGTTTCCTTCTTTTCCTTAAAGGGCCATGAAGGTTAAAGAATTGAATCATTTGGATTAAAAATGCTTGGAACAGTACTGGTACACAGTTAATGCAATGCAACAATGATTTTTCCCTAGGACTGCTGAATTACTTGAAGCTGTGGTCATGTATGAAAACTAGAGAATCACATCATTGTTACAGAGGTTTCATATGAGTTTGCAGACACTGAGTGCCTGTCCTACACTTCAGTAAGTCTCAGTAAGGTTTACTTAGCCCATGGATAGAAGGGGAAATCCCTGAGCCTATGGAACGGTGTTATCAAAAAAAAAAAAAAATCGTGCTGGTCTGTCACATTTTGACTATAGCTTCACAGTTGAAAACTGAATTGTCACTTTGTTTGGGGTATGAGAGGTCAAGTGCAACACACAATGATGCACAAGTGCTTTCTCTGCCACAGGATTTGTTATCAAGTTACGTTTTCTCCTAAGTTTGGTTTGATAATGTCCCCCATTCTCACAAAATATATGTATTTTTTATAATTGTCACAAAACAGTTACAACAGCATTTCAATGTACATATTAAACACAATAGAGGGGTGGGCCACTACTTTTGAACTGAACGATGTTTACACAGCTATTTTCTTTGTAGTAATTTTCTGAGATACATATTCATATTTTGTGCACTTCTGTATGATTTCTACCAAAAAAAAAAAAAGAACTGAAGAGAAAAGTAAAAGAAATTAAACTCATGTACTTTCTTTTAGGAAAAGATCCAATTAGGTTACAGATTTTAATTCTTAAATTATGAATGTTAAGACACTGATATCAATAAATATGACATAAATTTAGATCTTCCACAATAGAAGGCTCTCAGCTCAGTGCAGATGCAGTTTGCATAATTTTAGAACTCCATTCAAATGGGTAGTACACGTCCAAAAGGTAATCTCAAGACAAGGCTCACAATAAGATACCCCATTTCCAAGCTATTCCAAGCAAAGTAGGAGCTGGCACATATATTGCCCCTGGTCATTGAGAAAGGTGGCTTTGGGCTGAGCTGGCTGTGCAGGACTGGGGAAACAGTTGATTCTGGATCCCCACATTTTACTCAAGGTCCTGCAACACTGACTTTGAAGTCCAATGAGATGATTTGTAAATAGCAAATGATAGCTGGCATTTGTTTAGTATCCTTCCATGTAAATCCATTAAGAAATTCATTTAATACTTCAATAATTTTACCATGGTCTTTGATCATGTTTTTCATTTTATCCTTTAATGTTCTATCATGTGCATTGACTAATCTCTGGCTTTTTACAGTTCTGAAAAACTATATATCTGAAAGATGCTAGCTGATTTAGAGGCAACTATGTTTTTCAATTTCCTTATTCTGTATTTATTTGCCTTGGTGTCCTTGACTTCTACTTTTGAGGAAATAACTTTTGGAAAATTCTGAGTCTGACATTTTATAGTTAATTGTTTTTACATATCATTTTGTATCTCCTGGCGAATTCCAAATTCAATTTCCACTTTTAATCAATGTTCCAAGTCATACAATTTTTAAACATTTTGAGCAGCATACTTCATAAACAAGAAACTGAATATAGATTGGATAAGTGAAATGACTAAAACATCCAAGAACAAAAAACTCTCAGCAGCAAAGGCAAGACATCTTTAAAACTCAACTCCTAGGGGGCAGGCTTAACCCCTCCACAGGGTGGCACTTGTTGGGGGCGCCCATGCCAGAGGGAACCCACTGTGGACTTGGCCCAAAACCCCCGCCGTAAGGCGGGGGCAGAGTCTTCAGCTTTGGGCGGCCAGTGCACCAAATGGTGCCAGGTTTTGCCTGCTGGCTGCCCAATGGCGAACTCTGGGGTTTTTATGATATGATATAGCTGCTTAGGGACACCCATAAATAAGGCCAGCTTTAGTGTAGGTGAAACACGAATTCCTGGTGATCCCCAGGAACAGGGACATGAAACTTTAGGGCAAGCCTGGGACTGAGACCTGAAGGTTTGGACTGAGCAAACCTTAGCCCACAAGCACGATTGGAAAACAGGGTGGAGTTCAGGATATGCCCAGCTAGGTTTTTGCACCAACTGGTCTGCATGAGCCACAGATCTGAGTCACAGCATCTAAGGCAGGGGTCGCGACAGGTGAATGGGGCTGCATTCGGGTCAGGATACAGTTATTGTCTCCCTTGGCACAAGTTTGGACTGGAATAAGATGCACTGGGCAGGGCCAGACTGCAACACCTTCTGGTGCTCTGGAGGACCAGAGGAGATGTGGGACGGACTAGGCTAGGTCTTAATCCCAACTGAGCCATATATGAGCTATATGGGGATGTGGAGGAGCCATGGCTGGGCTGAAATATCCTACAGCAAGAATCAGAATGGGTTAAAGGCCAGTTAGGAAAGGCCACTGTTCCTGCTAGGACAGGAGGCGAACTGGCACATGGACCCACTGGTATGCACGAAAGCTGGTATTTGGAGGGGTTCTGATGGAGGAGCCTGGGCCACTCCTCTGGCAGGATACAGACCCTGCAGGTTAGCACAAGAAACATGGAAGGAAACAGCCAAGAGGTCATGGAAAGTGTCCCACTGGCATGCATTTGGCATGGGTGGGCAGCAGACCAGGCTGAATCTGTTCACGTCACCCATTGGCAAATCCGAACACCAGAACAGAGTGTGGGTTGAACCAGGTTCGGTTGCGACAAAAGCAGCACACAACACGAAATGTCAAGATGGGGTTGCCTGAACCGGATGTGACCGCAGCATCCAACCTGCACAAGCGAGAATCAGGAAGGGAGGGGGCAGAGCTTGCAGGGGAATAAGGGGTGGTTCCCTAGCTGAACAGCTACTCCCACTGGGGAGCGTGAGCTGGGAAGGGGGTAGACCAGACCAGGCAGGGCCACAGCCCCTGTGTGCCTCATGTGGATCAGATCCGGGGGGAAAACCAGGCTGGGCTGATTATTCCTACAGGTGCAATCTACAATTAGAGTGGGTGAGGGTTGTTGGGGCTTGGCCGCAGCATTGGCTGGTGGAGGCTGGCACTGGGGTCTAGTTATGTCAAGTTGAACCACAGGGCTACCTGGAGAGGGTATAATCGGGGAGTGGGAGTGACCTGGGAGGGAAATAGTGGGCTCCTCCCTCTTGAGTTACACCCCCCCCCCCACGTGAGGGCACGGGAAATAGGATGGGAGCTGGGGTGGCTAGACAGACACCCACCATCATTCGCTGGATGGATGAGATGATTGGATGGAATTAGTTTACAATACCCGCTGACATGTATGTGAGCAGAAGGGAATGTGGGACAGACTGGACTAGTATCCCATAATACTGGCAAGCCAGGGTGGGGGGTGGGCCTGGTTGGGGTTACTGTGGGCCGCTCCAACTAGGCTGCAGCTCCCACTGGTTTGTGTGAGGGCCGAGTGTGTGCAGGGCAGAACCAGGCCAGACTGCAACACCCATTGGTTCCAGTGGAGGACATGGATGGAGACAGAACCGACCCAGCAACTGCAACCACCAGCTGATTGGGGCGATGGATTGTGCCGGGTCCTATGCTTGCTAGAACACGCAGGAATCTGGACCGGGAATACCTCAAATTTTCTTTGGGGATCTCCCCAGTTGAGATGCCGGACTAAGAGCCCTAACCAAGAAAAGACAGAGCAAGTCAATCAACAACCTCAGCTATTTGTCCGCGGCGAAACACTGGACAAACGGAGACTCCATGAGGGACTGTGTCAATCAGTGGATCCTTCGATGACCTCATTGTGCTTGGAATGGCGAGACTGGTAGTGATTCATGACTTATTTCATTGAGCATAATGGTCTCTAGTTGGGACCACCTACTTGCAAATGGTATTATTTCATTCTTTTTTAACGGCTGAGTAATACTCCACGGAGTAGATGTACCTCAGTTTCTTTAACCACTCCTCTTTGGATGGGCATTTAGATTGTTTCCATGCCTTTGCTATTGTAGATTGTGCTGCTGTAAATATAGGATTACAGATCGCCTTCCCATATGCGGTTTTCACTTCCTTTGGATATATTCCTAGGAGTGGGATATGCTTACATTTTATTCCTTGTATTTGGGAAATTACCACCTTTAGATTACAATCCAAAGTGCTTCTTTGAAAAGTCTCAAATGTATATTTTGGTAATCACATTCACATCAATGTATTGATATATGTAGCAGTATCATGGTAGATCAAAACATGCACACTAAATCATATTTACTGCCAAACATTTCCAAAAATAACTGCACTCATTTGCACTCATTCCATCACTGTAGAAACATTCCAGTTACTGCAATATACACTTAGGCAGGTAGCTAGTTCATGCTCAGGAGTTTGGAAGCCACTTTCGCTTCCCTACATAATTGTATTTGCCAACCTGTCAGTCTAATGACCCCTATCATGGGAATAGAAGTTACCTGGGACCTGAGGGTGCTGGAAGGATGGTCTCATATACACCCTTTGCTTTCAAGCCACTTAAAGCCCAAGCTGAGGAGGGGCATGCTCTTTATCATGTTCTCTCTCGTTCTCTCTCTCTCTCTCTCTCTCTCTCTCTCTCTCTCTCTCTCTCCTCCTTCTCCTCCTCTCTTCCCATATGGACCCAGAGGATGGAACGTAGAAACCACTCCCAACATTTCCCTTCCTGGCCCTCTCCATCCTTGAATATGGTCCACATGTGTCTGAATTCCTCACTTTCTGAATAAACCTTACTACTTTGTAATCCATGTGGGTGCCTGTGCTTAAAATGCTTTTTAAATAGGATGTAAGTACCAAAGTAATAATTTTTAGGAAATATCTTAGATCACAATATATTCATATCCACACCAATACCGAGCAGGGCTTTCCTTTTGTCATTATAGTAGATGGACTGTACTTTAATAAATAGTAAGTCATCAGAACTGAGAGTGATATGTCCAAGCAAGAAAACAGGAAAGGGAATTCAATATTACATAGCTGAAAGTAGTTACAGACAAGCAAAAGTATTCCATGTGTGTGCCCTCATTGAATTCTACTGTTAATAAATCGACTACATTTTTCTAGGTGTCGGGTGTCCCTCCCATGTTGATTATGTCCAGGCAGTAGAAACCATACAGCACTCCTTGGCAATGTACAGAAGGGTCTGTAAAACATTAGGTCCTCACAGACTGTTAGGTAATTGAACAAGTAAATGTTTACCTATCTTCGTCCATGTCAGACTCACAATATCCTAAGGCTGGAGAAAGTCCATCCCTGAAAAAAACCACTTGAAGGAATAAGCAACCATAAAAGACGTAGGAAAAAAAAGAGATGTGGGTAGATAAGAATAAAAAGATACAAAGGTGAAACATGAGAGATGTGTGAAGGAAAATGCAGAGAGCTAAATCTGAGAAACCTAAAGCATGTACATTTAATAACATAGTATGATGTAGATGCCATTTGAGAAATAGATGACATATCTACAAGTTACTGAAATTCTTCTTGGAAGGAGAGGAAAGCGAGGGAAAACAAGAGCAACATCCTAGATACAGCCTTCAAAGAAGCTAGCCTTATGGGATCATTGGCTTGAATATGCATGGTCTCAGTCAAGCCCAAGTTTCAGCTAAAGTTGGGTTCCAATTCCTAACAGAAATCAAACTAAGCATTTCAGAGTTTCATTTGCTACAGAGCCATTTGTCATTTTCCCCTTAAGTCAACAGTTGAAAGCCACAGTGTCACAGGCCCACCAAGTCTAAGCCAGACTGAGTCACGTCAGGAAGCAGGGTTTGGCACTGACCTTTTCATATTCAGTATTTGACTGCCTGGCCCATCAGTGGCTTTCATGTCTTTCTGTTTACAACTTCACTAAACTGTAAAGAGGGGACCGTCAGTCAAAATACCAAGCTCGGAAAGGTCACAGCAGACAGCTAGTATTTGCCAATGATTTTTAATCATTCACTCTGCAATACACCCGAGACTCTATGGTTAATTCCATTTGTTATTGAGAGAAAGAATTCCACCTAGCTCTCATTTCCATGCTTTAATAGAAACCAAAGTGAAGTACAAAAAAATCACACTACATTTTGGGGTTAGGAGAAGATTCAATTCAGCAGGCTTTTCTTTAAAATCTTTTATATGCCTGCCAATATGTTAATTAACTGTAAGAACACAAAAATCATATCTCTTATTTTGCAAAGTTTGTCAGAAGGATATATAAAGACAAGACATTCCGATATAGTCCACATGTTCTCAAGCCCTTTTTAGTCTATGGAGAGTTAATGAAGTCATCAAAGTACATTGAAGATAAAATCTAATATTGCTTGCAAGTGGAATGCTATGGGTCCTTTGATTCATTGTTGTGGGGGCTGTTCCTTACACTGTAGGACACTTAGCAGCAAGAACCGCTAGCTAGTTCTGAAAGCAAGAAAGAGGTTTCAGATGGTGCCACCTGTCCCCTAAAGGGCATCTCTGTGTATTTATTCATTTGCAAGGCCATGATACAAACAAGTTTCCAAAGTAGCTGATTATAAAATTCAACCAAACATCTATACTACCAGAGTCATAGATAGTTATAGTCACTCACTAATTCCTTGGGTCAGACTTTGCAAACACCCGTAAGTGGGAAGGAATTAATGAACTTAATGAACTCCACTGCATTAAAAATTTCTCTTTATGCTTATACTTTAGTAATTAAAGGTATTTCACATTAATTTAAATCTTCAGAGAAAGTATGTTTTCTTATTTCAACCACATAGAAGGCACCATGGAAGCTCTGATTTTTAACAAATCTTCCTCAAGTCACACCATTGGCATTTGAAAGATTAAGGTCACACAATAATTAAAAGGCAAAACTAAAATCAAACTTAAAATTAACCTCTCCAAACCTTTCACTTTTTGGTGGAGAAAAATATACAAACGGTGGAGAAGTGACTCATTCAAGGTCATGTAGCCAGCATGTAGCTGAACTGAGCATAAAATGCAAATCCGGCCCTCCTTTCAGTGCTCACCACATATCACCCCAGGCAGGCCTTTGAAAAGAGGCCAGGTGAAAGAGACTCAGGTTAGGAATCAACGGTAATAGGGCAAGGGAACAGATCAATGTTGCTTATGTTCAGGAATATAACCAGCAGTGATCAGTGAATGAGGGCCATGTATTTGTGGGCTTTTGGACTCAGTTAGGGCATCTCAATACGCTCAATCACACCTGAGGAAATCAGTTGCTAGATTGGTCAGTGTAAAACAATGCTTACTAATGGAGCAGTCTCCAGCGATAGAGAAATCTGCCAGCTGCCTTGACATGGGCTTCCAGAAGTCATTGTTTAAAGCAGGCACTATTGCACTCACTGAAAATAACTAAGTCAGATTATCATGCTCTTAATTAGCCGTGCATGATGGCAATCAATTAAGGGTGGCATAAAAGCCAATAGAAATAATGCTATTCTCATTAGGGATTTCTCATTTGTTATATGAGTGTGTCTACTGGGTGAGTTCCCATTAAAGCAAACTGGGCCCTATTATTTAATTCATTTCAGGAGAGTACTGAGTTATCTTTTCCTTTGACATTCATTGTACCTGGCATAAAGGTTAAAAACAATTATGTTCACTTGGGATATTTATTATCTTATGAAACTCAAGCAGGGCCATTATGTTTGTTTTCTTCCCCTTATCAAAGCTGGTCAAGGCGAGACTTTCTTAATGAGCTTGAGCTAAATATTAAGGAAATTATCCTTCCCTGCATTCAGAGAGATAAAGTGGGAAATAAAACTGGAAAGAGTGATACTCTGTAAAAGCCACAACTCTGAAATTTGTCATTTATCATTTGTAAATTGCTGCTGCAACACGTGGTTCAGACCAGCTTCCATTGTCTGGAATACTCATATCAACCTCGTCAGGAAGACATAGTCATTTAAGTAGAAAAACACTGTGTTGGGAATTTGGGAGGCCTTGTTTCAAAACCGTGCTCTTCTATCCAACTTCCTCAATGATATTTGACAGTTCCTTCCTGGAAGCTACTCAGGCCAAACACTGTATTTCTTTGTTTCTTTTATACCCAACATCCAAAACTTCAGAAAATCATGTTATATGCATCTTCATAGAGACTGCAATTTAATGACTATATATACTTCTCCCACAGTCTTAGAAAGCATCATCATAAAGGCACATGATTGAGAACCAAGATGGCAGAATAGGGTAAATACACATTTAAGCAGATCGAGAAATATTAGCCAGTGTGAAGCAGAGGGCACGTTCCAGGAAATAAGAGAGGACAGAACAACAGCAGAGGGTTACCCGGAAACTGACACAGGAAAGCAGCAGACACGACAGTGTGGTGTTGCAGTGACTGATACTGCACCAGCATTCAGCAAGTAGTGATCCGAACTGCACTGAAGCCAGACTCCAACAGCAACCAGGTGGGAAGGGACTTTCAATGAGATCTCAGGATTTGAACCCAAAGAACTGCCTGTCCTGCTGTTCTGTTTAATTTGACCAGGAGCAGAGAAGAGCCGCAGGTCACAGATGGGCAGTGCAAAAACAGGGTGGATGTCACAGCCAAGTCTACCCCCCTAGAGCCAATTTATGTGCCATTTTGCTTAAGGAGGCAAGGGCAATAGACAGTATTGCTCATGCACTGAGCTGGGAGTGAACTCATTTCTGGTTAAGTCAACTGTAACAACAAAGTAGCATCTTACAGGTTCCACCAAAGACAGGTCTGGGAAGCCCTCAGACCTGACAGCCAGCAGATCAAGAACTCTAGTAGTGGTATGTCAGGTGCCATTTTGTACAGTATGGCAAAGAATTTAAGACTGCAGGGACAACAGTAAGATGCGCTTGCTCTGAGCTCAATGAGAACTCACTGAACTCATTGCATTGTACTGGTCCCACAGGAAAATAATACTGACTACAGCATTGTATGGGTCAAAATAGGTTTATGTGGCCCTCAAAAATAACGGCCAACAGGTTACGGCACCACCAATAACCTAGCTATATAGGACACCTGGAGTCTCCCTAATCCTGGGACCTGTTCCAACCACAAGTGGGAGAAAGGTTATACAGACAACATTTCAGCTTCAACACAGTGTCACAGGAGGTAGAGAATGGTGAGCCAGGAGTTGGGGCTATGGAGACCTTGGTGGAAATCTAACATAAGAACCTAGACCTGGAACTCACTGGAGGGAGTGGCACAAGTGAGTGGAAGCAAACAGTCGTGTACCCATTGCAATAAGTATAATTGTATTGTAGACCTGTGGGTGGCAGAGCTTAGAAACCTGCCCCAAGGAGAAGAATCTGATAACCAGAAGTACAATGACCAAAAGGAAAAGAAGAGAGAAGCAAATGAATATTACTGAATACTCCCCTACAAAGGAACAAAACCCTTTGCCATCCTCAGAGTTCACTGAGGAAGACCTTGAGAAAATGGGGGACATAGAATTAAAAAAGCGTGTTATAAAACTTTTTATCAACAACGAGAAGCAAGTAAAGCAGGCATTCAAGGAATTCAGGGAATATGTCACACTGGAAATGAATCAAATGAAAGTTGATATATCAGAAATAAAGAATACAGTGGAGCACAATAAAAGTACAGTGGAGAGTCTCCAAAATAGAATGAAGGAGGCAGAAGAAAGAATCTCAGCTTCGAAAGATATTTTCTGTCACCAGGAGGAAACAAACAACTGGAAGCAGAACTGGATTAGGGCAAAAAAAAGTATTCAAGAACTGAAAAACACTATTAAAAGAGTAATGGGAGTCCCAGAAGGTGCAGAGACAGAAACTGGTTTTAAAAAATATATTTAATGAAATAATAAAGGAAAATTCCCCCAATCTAGACAAAGAATTGGGAAACAAGATCCAGGAGGGGCAAAGAACTCCCAACATACTAGACCAAAAGTGATCTTCACCAAGACACATGATCATCAAGCTCTCTTCAATGAAACATAAGGAAAAGGTCCTTAAATGTGCACGTGAAAAAATCAACTGACACATAAAGGAATGCCAACTAAACTCACAGGAGATCTCTCCCAGGAAACTCTACAGGCAAGAAGAGAATAGAGCAACATATGCCAGATCCTAAAAGCAAAAAATTGTCGGCCCAGGTAATGTACCCAGTAAAACTTTCCTTCGTCTTAGAAAATGAAATAAAAATCTTGCAAAGAAAAGAAAAATTGAATGAATTTACCTCTTCCAAACCTGCCCTACAAATGATACTTACTGATGTTTTCTTGATGGAGAAAAGGAATAGTGCCCACCAAAACCAAAGGCAAATGTGAAGAACAGCCCAGTCATATGATAACAGAAGACTAAATCAATGAACAGCCCCTTGCTAAAATGACAGGACTGAATTACCACCTATTCATATTAGTCCTGAATGTAAAAATGTCACAGATTAGTAGACTGGATTAAAAAAACCCATCTATCTTTTGCCTGCAGAAGACACATTGCACCAACCAAGATCAGCAGAAAATATCTCTTGTATTTTGATGCTTCTGTTTTTATTTTTATTTCTTCAAAACAGTTTTTTTTTCTCATATTAAATTCTTCACTGACTCATAGGTCATACAGTAGCATCATTTGTCTTCAAGAAGGTTCATAATTTTCATTTCTTCAGAGACACATTAGTCATTCAGTAGCATGTTATTTAACTTTATGGTGTTGTTAATTGCTATTTTCCTTCCTGTTGTTGATTTTGTTTTGTTTTTCATTTAAGGGGATGTATAGTAACTGTGTAATGGAGACTATAATATCCAAATGTGAGTATACAATTCAGTATTCATCTCTGCATCCAGACCCAAGATGGACTCTCAATAAAACTGTTATTTATGTCTTGATAGTAGGATTCTGGACTCTGTCATTGTCCATGACTGTGATAATGGACATATGACTGTTTATGAAGAACTATACTATTGTAATAATATAGGGGAAGTCAATGGGGGGAGAAGAGGATTTGGGTAAGTGGTAAGGGAAATCCCAGAGCCTATGGAACTATTATCATGAAGTAATACTTTTTTAAAAAGCAAATTCCAGAAATCAAAGTGAAGTGTTTAATAAGACTATAATTCCTTCACAATTTTGTGGCAAACTCCAACAAACATTTCCAGAAATTCAATGTAATAATAATAACACTATTAAGAAGATAACCTTCTAAACCTGATACTATTTTTGCAGCCAAAATATTGGGATTACTAATCATAGTTTACATATTAGCAGGAAGATTATCTTCATTGCTCTAAAACAACATGTAGTAATGGCAACACTGCTGCTGCTTTTGTTAGTGGAAATTCTATGTTCTACTGTATATGCCCTCTTTAAAAATAAAATGATTTTACATGGTAAAAAGGAAAAACTTTAATGAGTACAGGAAAAGAATACTGCTCAAGGTCACAAACTGTTACCCTTTAAAGGATTTCTCCTTGACAGTGTGATAAATAATGATCTGCCATTTGTGTATGTGTGTAGTACTCACACACACATACACACACACACACACACTCACTCGGATGTGCACACAAGTGATACGGTTTTTGTGGTCATCCCTTTGCTTTACCGTTGGATCACTCTTACAGCTCAGAGCCAAGTACAGAATCACCATTTTCTTAGTAGTTGTTGAATTGCACTCACAATGGTAAAGAATGGCAAGTTAGTTTATAAAGTACAATGTGAGACTATTTCAAAAAGTTCATAAAAAATGGAATTTAAAAATGCTCCTTTTGGTACAAAACAACAAAATAAACTTTTGAAATCCATGCATAGCCTTTTCATCCCATGAATTCTCCAACTAAATTTGTAAAGACCTCTGTTACACAGATTTTTCTTGTGTCCAGAATGATGCTCCTCCTGATGCCTCTCCACTACTATACTGCCTGAATAGATCAAGACGGGTATTTGTCAATCTACGTTTGAAGAAATGTTACATAGCACAGAGGAGAAATGTACTGTTTTGGCACACAACCAAACTCTTCTGTTAAAGCATAGTGTCTTTCAATTCTTTTCAGGTGCCTTCTTCCCCATTACTCAATTAACACTGTGTTAAACACCAGTCATGTAACAGATTTAACCTCACTCACTGCGCTGTGGCTTACAAACATTTCCCACTTACACAAATGCCTAGTCCTATCATTCTATTTCTTTGAACTACTCAAGCAGAACAGATTTTGCTGCTAGGGGAGTCAATCCTCAACATTTTCTATTTTTCCTGTGTGGCTTCTGGTCAAGACTGTGACCTAACACTTATGTACCATGTTACTCATTTGCATGGTCTCTGGTATCCAAAGAGGTCTCCTCTCCATCCTGCAGAGATCATGAGATCAAAACAGGTACCTTCTTCTGGGGTCCTTGTAAGTAATTTTGTGAAAGCTTTGGACAAACTCCTGGCCCTTATTATTACTCTCTCCTCTAGAGAAAAGGCAGAAAATACATGGACTTTTTTTTGTTCCCTTCCTGAAAGAATCTGGAAGGTACTCTAGGGATATAACAAAATGGCTGGTTAATCACTCAACTTGCCTTGAATGACCACTGTGTGAAAAGTCAATTTTAGGTACTTTACAAGGGACACAGAGGAAATAGAAGATATAAAGCTCCTTTGTACCAACCTCTGAGAATCTGACAGTGTTTTTGTTGTCCAAACACATAAGTAGAAAATAAAATGTTGGCTGTCCCTCTCAAAGAGCTGGAAAATACAATTACAAATTCAACAAACAATATTTTCTGAGCCAAGAAGTAAGAACAAGAAGCATGGTACTAATCAAGTCAGGTTTTTCGGAGAGGTCACTCTGCAGACAAAATCTCAAGTAAAGATGGAAGACAGTATTATAAATTCATAGTGCATACAAGTAAGTTGGCTTGAGAATGCTACTGCCTAGAGAACTTGGGCATACTGGCAAAGCTAGATCCAATGCATAGCATCAAATAGCAAGTGTAGATATTTTCTGGAATTTAATGCTCAGTAGCAAGGACTGGGCAAAGTTATATGGGAGGACTTCAGCTCCCTCAATGCAAAAATAAAACCTATTGTATTGTCCAGTATTTTAAGGGTTTACAGACAACTCTTGTCATCTGTCATTGCTAATTCTTCATGAGAAGTTGCCTGTCCCAAATCACACAGATCTTAACTCTATCTGTGTCCCATGCTTCTGACTCCTTACAGCTCAATCTCTGCTCTACTTGTTAACATGCAGCTACTATTATTAGAAATTAGTAATACTGCCAGCATCAAGATTCTAAACTTTACGCTCATCTTTTCACTGACTCTTTACAGCATCATTTTTGTGGCTGTATTGCACAATTTGCCTAAAATCATACACTTACCAGTAGAAAACCTAAAACCTGAACACAAGCCTCTTTTACATCAAAATCTATTCTCTTATCCATCACCCAATACGCTTTCCATACATATAGCAAAGAAATCATAATTTCAACATCTTGTATTTTTCCTTTTATGTAATTTACAAGATGTTATATATAATGAAAATGAAACAAGAAATGTTTACAATGTCTTTTTCAGAGAAACATTTGTGGCTGAAAGTGCAGTTTGGTTCACCAAAATCTGCTTACTTATCACTATAGAAAATAACTACACATTTAGAGTACTGACTTGTAGTTAGATACAAGCATGTGACTATCTTCCATTAAAATGTGGGTAGATTGATAATACTCTACTTTTAGTCCTGATCCACAAATTCCTCCTATGCAGCCTTCTTTCTTCCCATAAGCACCAGTAGGAGCAGTAAGGATTCATTTACCTAATTTTTGTTGAATGTGTCTGCTATAGCTAATAATTAACCTGACATCATAGGTGATACTAAGCATGTGTAACAATGAGCATGTAGATGTGCAATGTGGGTGAAGACAGTAAATATCTTCACCAATATTTATCTTAATGTATGTATGTCGTGGTATCTAACAAGCATAATTCGAAAACCAAAATTTTGGGGTGTAGAGATTGGCCAATTGTCTCATTTTGCTAAAAACCGACTATTGCAAAGCTGAAATAAAAGTTTGACATACATAGAATAACACTGTTCCAGCACATAGAAATTTGAGCACTAACCTAAGCCACAGGATAAATCCTAACCTCTGCTCAACAATTCAAGATACTAAGGGGAAGGATGGCTCAGTGAAAATTAACCCTGACTACTAGTAAAAAACTAAATGAAGACTGCTATTGCATCCTGAGTCATTTTTTTATAAGCAAAGGACAGTCAATTAGCCCTTTGATTACCAAAATGTAAACATTTCCAGAACTTTCTTCCTTTGTGGCAGTCCAATCTATGCCCTTGGCTCCTGATAACCTCAGCCCTTGGGATTAACACAGCTTTAAGGTCACTGAGGTAGCTTATTTATGCTTTCATTTCCCAACAACTGCCAACAACACATGGACATTCCTGACCTTTGAGCTGCATAAAGCTATTGTAATAAATATCACAGGAAATGCATGGATTTATCTGTTCTAATACTTAAAAACATACTTAAACACAGCATGTACAGTGTTGCTGTCAGCCTGTCAAATATGTTCCAGGCCTTCACCAGGGCTATGTAGCAGAAAGAATTCAGTAGAAAATTCAATGCTCCTCTGTTATCTTTCTGAAGAAAAAAATAGTATCTTTAGATGCAGTGATAGAGCAAAAATCTCTGTGAACAGAGCCCAGTAACTAGAGAAAATTCCCCAATTATCATTGTCTGTAGTGCCAACACATTTCAGTCTCACAACAATATTGAGGACAGAGTTTCCTGGTCTTCATTTTAGAGAGGAAGGCAAAGAATGAAAGGGAGAGGAACTGACTTGCCCAAGGCCACACAGCTGCTTGTGGATGTGGCCAAGACTCTGTCCTGGGTTTTGTGAAACCTACATGTTGCTCATTTCAGCAATTATTTGTCTGGCTTATTTGGAGCAGCTGCTCAGATGAAATAGGTTCTCATTCAAAATTAGTAATGTTTCTATGGGCCAGATGTACTGATTTTGATCTTGGGATGAATGCTTTCTTAATGATGTCTGAGTTGTTGTCAGTGTCAATATTCATGGAGATATTTTAACTGCAGTAGGAGAGTTAATCCTGAAAACAACTTTGAAATGTTGAGGCTTTGAGAGAATTTTAACACCTTTATATCCTTTTCCTTATTCCCCATTTCTTTCCTTTTCTTTGCTGCCTAGTCAGTAAATGAGACTACCCATTTCCTTTCCAATGCTTTTGTCCCTAATCACATTTGACTGTCAGTCTCAATATTAAGACTTTCAGAAACATCATATAATCTCACCCAGATATGCAAATAAATCTTTCTCTCAATCTCCATCTCTTCATCATCATCTACAGATACTCATGCAAATTTATTACCTTCACCTGACACCTGTGTCAGCGACCAATCTCATACCCAGATTCTACTCTTTTCCCCCCAAATCTAAAGATATCTGCATATGTAAGCTTTTAAACTTGTTGATCCAAAAATGTTCAGCATTATTTCTCTTTAGATTGCTTCCTGAATTTCCCAAAGAGTGAAGATTTCCTTTAACTGCATGCAAGATTACCAGGTAATGGTCTGGGTATAAAACCAGAAAACAAAAGTTTGGAAGAATGTCAGAGAGAGGAAGGAAGCCAATGTGTGAACCAAACAGGAAATCAAAATACTCTGTCATCCATAACTTCCCCTCAATCAGTAACACAGGTGAAGATTCTTAAGCTTTATGTTATCTGAAAACTTTAGATAGAATGAAAAAAAATAACCACCACAATGATCAGACATTTGCAAGAAATGCTAACTTTATGGGTTCATAAAAGTGGGTCTTAAGGCTGAGAAGCAACTATTTTTTAAAAAGATTTATTTATTTTTTATTGGAAAGGCAGATATACAAAGAGGAGGAGAGACAGAGAGGAAGATCTTCCATCTGATGGTTCACTCCCCAAGCAGCTGCAACAGCTGAAGCTGAGCCAATCCGAAGCTAGGAGCTCAGAGGCTGATCTGGGTCTCCCACATGGATGCAGGACCCTAGTATTTGGGCTGTCCTTGATTGCTTTCCCAGGCTACAAGCAAGGAGCTGGATGGGAAGCAGGACCACTGGGAGTAGAACCAGCGCCCATATGCGATCCCAGCACGTGCAAGGTGAGGGCTTTAACTGCTAGGCTACCACACCAGGCTCTGAAAGGCAACATTCCTTTCTATCAGTCTTCACACAGCTCAGCCCTCAATGTTTCAGAATTGTCGATTCTTGAGGATTTTCAGAAAGCAACATTATGCAACTTTCTTCTAGAGTGCATGCAATTGAGTAAAAATATAAAATTTTACTTAAATAATATTAGCCCTGTGGCTGTAAGTCTTAGAGTTAAATCTTCCCCAGACTGGTTTAAGTTAGAGAATATGTTCTGGTTTTCCAAATAGAGTATGTTTGTGCTCGCTTTGGCAGCACATATACCAAATAGAGTATGTTTATTGGTTCAGTTGCAGACAAATATAGAGGTCTCAGCAATTATGCTGGTAAGGAAACACAGTTCTATTCTGAGAAATGACAATTCTGTTGGGGCAGATGCATACTAAATGTGCAATAGCTATGGCTGCAGTAGTTGGCATGAAACTACATGAAGGGCATTTGGTCTAGTAGTTAAGATGCTGTCTAGAAAAGCTACATCTCTTATCAAAGTGTCTGGGTTTGAAGCTCAGCTATAGTTCTACTCCTCATTCCAGTTTTCTGCTATTGCACACCCTGGGAGGTAGCAAGTGATGGCCCAAGTACTTGGGTTTCTGCCACATGGGAAGTGCGGATATAACTCCAGATTCTTGGCTTCAGCCTTGTCTAGCCCCTACTGCCATGGATATTTGGAGATTGAACCAGCAAAGATCCTTGTATCTATATCTCCATCTCCTTGATTAAAACATAAAATATATTTTAAAAATAAATTGAGAACCAAAAGGAAATAAAAATTGAGGGAAGAATTAGTGGCTATGTCTTGATGGAGGCATAAGAGTTCATTAAATTAGGAAATCAGCAGAGTGTATATTGTAGTTCAAAGAAACTAAAAAAAAATGTGTTGTATTTAGTGATTAAGTGCACCTATGTGACCATTTTTACTGATTATCTCAGTGCCAGAGATGAAGTTTGAACACAATAGTAGGCAGCATATTATAGATCACCTTGTATTTTAGGATGACAATTTAGGATTATATACTATAGGCAGGTTTATGAGCATACAATTACATGGTAATATTTGCATTTTAGAAAAATCATTCTGACTTCCAGATGGAGGAAGGACTAGGGGGAAGAAATTAAAAGATATGTCATAGAGTACAAAACGCTACATATCTGCACAGAGCTGTCCAGTTGCTGAGATAAACTAGCAGGGTTGAGGAGTAGAGTTCAATACTGGTGAGAATGAGTGGCAGAGAAAAATAAATGTAAGGGGAAACAAAACAGGAGAAAATAAAAATGTTAAAAGTGGTGTCGACCATGCACTAAGCACAGCACTAAATATGTTATTACCATTATCTCACTCAATGTTTTAAACAGCTCGACGAACTGCATATAATTTTTCAACTTTATAGATGCATGGCTTATAGAAAAAAATTAAATTGCCCAGGATTAAATAAGAGCCTATAGCAGGGGCACCTATTTGGTAGAGAGGTTAAAATATCAATTAGGATGCCCATATCCCATACTGGAGTGTTTGGGTTCAAATCTTGTCTCTACTCTTGATTCTACCTCCAGACTAATGTGAAATGAGAGCTGAAGTAGCAGGACCACTACAACTCGTGTGGTATATTTAGACTGAGTTCTGGACTTATAGCTTCAGCCTGGTCCGTGCAGCTATAGGAAGCATGCAGAGAATGAACCAACAGATGAAATATTTCTCTCTCATTTCTCTGTACTTCAACTAAAATAAGTAAATACATATTAAAAGTTAATGGGGGAAGTAGCAAGCCAACCCTCACTATCATCTACTTAGCTACAGAATTTAAATGGAAGAATTAGAGCAAGAGGAGGATGGTACTGTGGCCCACTGGTTTGTCAGTTTGAGTCTGGCTGCTCCATTTCAGATCCAGCTCCCTATAAATGTAGCCAAGGAAAGATCCAGAACATGTAATAATACTTGGTTCCTTGCCGTCTATGTTGTAGACCCCATTGAAGGTCAATAATCCTGACATCAGGCTGACCAAGCGGCAGCCAATGTAGTCACCAGGGGAGTAAATCAGCTGAAAGAAGATTGCTTTCTTTCTGTTATTGTACCTTTCAAGTTAATAAAATAAATATTGCTTTAAAAAGAAAAAAAACAGAGTAAGAAAACAAAAAGACAGGAATGGAATAGAGGAAAAATTGATAACCAACAGAGGCAGTAAGGTATAACCATATTATCAAGTGGTGAAATTTTTTTTTTTAATTTTATTGTTGTTTACATTGTATTATGTGGTGCAGTTTTATAGGCGCTGGGGATTCCCCCCACCCCTCCCATACCCCTCCCCCCATGGTGGATTCCTCCACCTTGTTGCATAACCATAGTTCAAGTTCAGTTGAGATTCATTCCTTGCAAACACATGCCTAGCATAAAGTTCAGCGTCTTATTGTCCAGATAAGTTCAGTGGCCTCTTGGGGAGACCTTCTCTGGTCTGAAGGTAGGGCTAACTATTCAGGAGGTTAATATAGAGGTAAACTAGCACTTACAGTGCCAGCACCCCATATCAGAGCACTGGGTTGAGTCCAAGCTGACCTGCTTGCCATCATCTGTCTGCTAATGAGCTTGGGAAAGCTCTGGAGGGGATTCTACATACTTGGGCCACAGCCATAAACTTGGTTGGAACACCAGAGAGAGCTATAGGCAACTGGCTTCAATTTGGTCTAGCTTCAGCCATCAGATAACTTGGGCAGTTCCTGTGTCTGTATCTGTGCCTTCGTCTGTGTTCTCATGCATACTAACCTCTCTTACAAAGAAATACGTTATTTTAAGATTTATGTATTTGTGGCATATCAGTCTCCACTCACAGTACCTCTACCTGCAGTACCAGTATGGCACATGGGCACCAGCTTCCAGTTCTGGCTGTTCCACTTACAATCCAGCTCCAAGATAATGGCCTGAGAAAGCAGCAGAGTATGCCCCAAGTACTTGGTCCATTGTATCCACATGAAAAACCCAGAAGAAAATTCCAGATCCAGACCAAACTACCTCAGCCATTGCAGGCATTTGCGTGGTGAGTTGGTGGATGGAAGAACCTGATTTCTCTACTTCTCTCTATATAACTCTGTCTTTCCAGTAAATAAATAAATATAAATCTTTAAAAATATTCACACATTTGGAAGAGATAGCGACACACACAGAGAAAGAGAGATGAAAAGAGGTGGGGAGGAAGGGAGAGGGGGAAGAAGAGAGAGAAGGAGAGGAAGGGACTGATTGATGTATCAACTGGTTCACTCACTTTTTCTAGGTCACCAGCAAGGAGAAGGATTAGAAACAGAACAGGTAAGACACAAACAGAAGCTCACATCCTGGGGGGTTTATGCAATGGCTCAAGTGACTGGGTTCCTGTCACCCGTTTAGAATACTTACATTGATTTCTAGGCTCCTGGCTTTGTCCTAGTCCAACCTAGCTGCTGCAAGCATTTAAGGAGTGAACCATGGAACCTATTAAAATATACCTCATTCATTCTGCACTTTGACTTTCAAATAAATTAATTGATTAGATTTTAACAGTAAAAGACAAAATAAAGACGAATATAAGAAAATAAGTGGTGGGTCTGGTAAGATGGCTCAGTGGCTAAACCCTCACTTTGCATGCGCTGGGATGTCATATGGATATCCGTTTGTGGCCTACTTTTCCACTTCCCATCCAGCTCCCTGCCTGTGACCTGAGAAAGCAGTAGCAGATGATCCAAAGCCTAAGAACCCCGCACCCACAGAGGAGAGCCAGAGGAGGCCCCTGGTTCCTGGTTTTGGATTGGCTCAGCTCTGGCTATTGCAGTTGTCTGGAAAGTGAACCAGCAGTCTGAAGATCTTTCTCTCTGTTTCTCCTTCTTTCTGTAAATTTGCCTTTCTAATAAAAATAAAAATAAAACTCTTTTGAAAAAGAGAGAGAAAAGATAGACGGTGAAATGAAAGTAGGTTTGATTACAGAGTACACTCCTGCAGACACTGGAAAAGATTTCCTGGAGCCATGCTCTTAAGGTCCTATCCATGGTACCAAAGAACAGTAACTGATGGCAAGAATAAACATTCTCTGTCAACTAGCCAGTGGTGTGCATCTGTACCAGGTCTGTTATTAGACTAATTCTATAAAATTATCAGTATTTGACCATCTTTCACTTATAAAATAAAATCCTATTAGCTTCCCATCATATTAATTTTAAGGGGAACTATGTTTTCTATCCAAAGTCACTTCCTTACCCTAAAGCTTGTCATTCAGATTCCTCTTGCCACCTTTACACAGAGAAGTTGAACTTGTGCAAGCTCAGTGACTGGAAGACATCTTTTATGGGCCCTTAGGAGGTAGCTCACAGGTGGACAAGTCTACATTCAAAGGCCGCACCGAGCTAGACACTGAGGGAATACATATGCCTCTCTTGCCTTTAAATTTACTGTGGTAGGTGGGGGTGGAGAGAGCTATGGAAATACTAGCCAAATTGAAGAAAGGACCAGAGAATCACTAAAATGTGCATGTCTTTCTCACCATGGCTGATAAGAGGATGTTAAAAATTCTTACAAAACGCTAACTGCAATGAAGCTCACTTCAATCTTGCTTTACAGAACTTTCAAAGTTATTTTAAAACTTCATATCAATTAATGTGCTAGTTAATAAAAGCCTTCTCTCCAAAACGTAGACTGCTATCTCCTTAGAAAGACTGCATTTTTAATTACTCAGAATCCTCCCATGCCCAGCTGCATGTGAGCTAAATCCCGGCACCAGATGATCACCTCTGCTGTTTTTCAATCAGAGACTTTTAAGGATTTTTATTTTTGCAGGGCTTTTATTTTCTGGAACACTTGCAAAATGGTGACTAGGAGACATGTGGAATATCAAGACAGGAGGATCAAAATGAACTGCTATGTATTTGATCGTTTTCTGATTATCAGAAGTCAAAGATCAGAGAAGGAAAAGAAATTCTCTTGGCAGATGTGTATTACATTCTTTCCTCTGCTTTTTTTTTTTTAAATAAAACAGCTACTGGAGAAGGAGCTGTGTTCAATATTGAAAACTAGCATTTTGGAGCTGGAAGGAATGATACATTATTTACATTTAATTCATAATTAGGTAATAAAGAGTCTAAGTGGATATAAATGTTGGTCATGATGAATGAATGGCAGTCCAAATAACATTCATGGAATTTGACTCTTTATGTTGTGTTCCTTGCACTAATTCACAATATCTGCTCTGATCATCATTGAGATTTATAAGCACTTAATAAGCATTATCTATGTAGTAGCACATTTAACCCTTTCAAAGCCTCTTGATTTAACTACTATTATCATGCCATTTCACCTAAAAACATTTTGAATCAGAGAAGCAAAATGACACTATAGGATCGCTAAGATCGGAAGTGGTACGGAGGTGATTCAAAGACAGCCAGTAAGACTCCAAAAACTTGTTTTTCAAGACTCTTATGCTATATATCATAGCATCTACCTTCTCTTTTTCAGATTTATTTAACTTAATTGAAAGGCAGAACTACAGACTAGTTTACTCTCTATGTGACCACAACTGCCAGCACTAGGCCAGACTGAAGCCAGGAGCCAGAAGCTTCTTTTTGGATCTCCCAGGTGGTGGCATGTGTCCAAACACTTGGGTTCCCCTTTGCTGCTTTCCCAGGCTCATCCGTGGGGAGCTGGATCACCTATGGAGAAATCAGGACCTAAACCTACACCCATAGGATGCAAACACTGTGTAAACCCACTCATTACAGCAGCAGGCTCTTATGTATCTTATTAGATATCCACCCTATCTCCCCAACTAGGTATAAATAATACCACCACTTAAGGTATGTATAGAACATGTGGAATATATTTTTGACTCTGAGAAAGGTAAAAATTAAGTTAGAGACAAAATGCAACACTACAAGGTGTCTATGTTTTACAAAAACCTTCCTGGATAAATCTTCAAGTTCTTATTGCCAGTAGTGTGCATTTATCCCAATGACAGATGGACATTCACATATTTTTAACATTTTTAATCCATGATATATTTAATATTTATATAAGGTGAGCCAATTTTGTATATTTCACAGTGTACAATAATCTAGAAGCATAGTGATGCTTCCCATCCTCCTCTCCCTCTTGCCCATATCCCCCTTCCACCCTCCTCGTCCCTTATTCTTTGTGAAAAGTGTTTACAGTGACATACTTTCAGTTCACTCAACAATCACAGGTTAACACTCCAATAGAGAAAGAATCAACAAACAGCAAAGAGAAAGATCCACTGATCCTCCAGACTATAGACAAAGGCTGTGAACAAAAACCAAATTACATATATATATATTTGGACCCACAGTTTTCTCCAAAGGTCCCTTTCCAGTGTCCTAAGCTTCTAATATAGTAGCTTTCTAACAAATACTGCCTGCTGGCTTGCAGGCAAAGATTTAATATTCAACAGCTTGTACTTCTCAGCCTTACTGCTTTCATTCAGGAAGGGGGACTAGCTTGAACCCTTGACCCTGATTCCACTCAGAGAAACAGGATGCTACACACAGTAAGCAAGCATCATTATCTCAGCTACAGCAAAAACTGAGGAGTTTGTTAATTTGATCCACCATCCATGCCACGACTTTGTGCTACTGTGTTGTGCCTTATGAAAGATAGAGTTGAAAAATACACAGCCCTGTCTTTCCTGAATCCTACCAGACTACTGGTGGCAGCCTTACAAATAACAAACTAATACCTGTAGTAGAAACATAAATGTCAAATATAGGTACCAGCCATATGCTACAGGGACACATAGAAATGATTCCTCTTCACTTGGAGAGTTAGAGAAGCTTCACATATCAGGTAAAATTTGAACTGAGACTTGCAGAATGAGTAAATTTCAAAGACAAAGATTAGATAGAGGGAAAAGAATGAACAGAATTTTAGAGACAGTGGTGAGAGCAAAGGCCAGAAGGCATGAAATTTCAGCACATATTATCATGAGCCATCAGCTGGCTATTTGCATAGGCAGAAAGTTAAAACTATACTAGCAATTTCTAGGCCAAACATGGAGACCCTCAAATGCGTAGCTTAAGAATTGGGATTTATTGTTTGGGAAATTGGAACATTGAACAATCTGTGACTAGGCACCAGCAGCAGAACTCTGCAGACATTAAGAAGCATTATGCAGATTTACTGCATCAAATACTTTGAAAGGGAGAGGCTAAATGGAGTAAGAGTAATTGGGAAGTTGTCAGTACGGAAAATACAGTGATACTACCTGGGTACAGTAAAGGAAAGCCTTCCTTTGAAGCACTTCCACAAGTACCCATGGAGCCCCTCCCTGACAGTTACATGCTCCCAGCAACAGTTTCCTCACTTCTGATTTACATCCTTAAACTCTCTACTTAGGGAGGTGAGAATGAGCCGAGCAATGAAGTTCTAAACCAAAAGGTTAACCATTCCCATCCAAGAAAACAGTAAGACCTTACTACACAGTTTCTATTGTCATTGAAATGTAAGTCAGTGAATTTCATGAAGATTGGATATTTACCATCACCACAGGCCAAAGTGAGATACAGCAGCAAGTAAGTAGTTGGACAGAGGCTTACAAACACCAGCTGTATCAGGTATATGGCAGGCTCTACTTGATCCATCAGAGGACAGGCTGATCAGGAAGAAAAAAAAAAAAAACAAAAAACTTGTGACCCATGCTTTTCTTTTTCTTCTGATCTCAAGTCCAACAATCACTTAAAATACTCCTTTGGGATTAAAGCATGTCTAAGCGGGAAAGTTTCTACACAAGTATTCTTACATTTGTTCATTCTTGCAGTTCAGTGAGGAACCAAGCCAAAATCATCATCATTTCCAGCAAGTAAGTCACATTTACATACTTTCCTATACTCTCTGCAATCTTATATGACAGAAATAATTGTTCTGAGACCAGAGTAAAGGTCAGAGTTTTAGTAGTATTAGCTGAAGAATTAGTTCCTTAACACTGTCACGGATACCTTTGTTGAATAGGTAGGAAGGAAAACACTTGATAAAAGAGAACTGCCTTCAGGAAACATGAGGCTTCACAGTGGCTCGTGTTGCTCATGTGGGGCACTAGAAGACTGATGGCAGCTAAAATTTGTTTGCAAATCTGTTGTTTCCTGGTTTGCTTCTAAGAAAACATACCACCATCTGTCTCACTGGTCTTAAATCAAATGCTGTCAGTGGCATGCCAGTGCTTTCCATCTCTCTTTATTTGTGGTTTAGTCTTCAAAGAAGTCCAAAGGTGGCACTTTGAGCATCTATATTCCCAAAGAATCCCAAGCAATGCCAAATCATTTCTTTAAAGAAAAAGATCTATGGTTATTCTCCAGAAGGTGCCATCCATATAGACTAATGTGAATGATGCTGCATTGGGTTTGGTAACACTGCAGCCCTGCTATTGCATATACCCTCCTGGATCTAATTACTTAAGCCATTACACTTATATGGGGAACCAGAACCTAAGCCAGGAAAAATGCTTATTCCAGTATCCCCATTTTAAGGCAAGAACAATAGGTAGTATATTCTGATTTATTGGTTAAAGGATTAAATGGAATTAGGTATGAAATAAGTTAGTATAGTCCTCAGCACGTAATAATTATAATATAAATGGTAGCCATTACAATAGGATACACATCATATTACCACTACTAGTCAGAACTTGGGGGGGGGGATCATTCAGGCCAGATGGTGAATTATATGTCCAGATAGGATTACTTCCTGTCTCTGAAAACTCAGATCTACTACAAAAAACAAACAAACAAACAAAAAACCTCATTCTGTGAAACCTTCGCAAACTACCCCTGCCTTTATTTCCTTAGTCCCTGAACATGGGACTTGGTTTGTGCTCTGGAATGATCTCTTTGACATATTGTTAGGGGATCAGATTTCTAAATATTTGATTGGAGGTGGATGCAGAGTCAACTTGCCACAACTCTCCCAACAGAGCCACAAGTAGCTCAGGTTTGCCAGTTCCTCTGCTTCTAGCGCCCCGGCATTCGAGCCTATGGACAGTGGGGCCTCTAGCCATGTTCTTCACTCCCTGGACTAGTGGCCTTAAGAGGATATTTCAGAGTGACCAATATTCTACTTACGAACAAAAAGAATCATGGCATATTACGTTAGTGAAATCTTAATGACCTGCTTAGCTACCATCAGAGTGTCAATTAGATAACAACCCAAGAATCTGCACTCCCAAGCACCCCCCCCACCAGCCAATATCTCAATTGCTGTCTTCTCTATCATTTATCCCAGGTTTTACATAGGATCCAGATTACTCAAGGCAGCTAGTTCATAATCTAACAGCAATACAAGAAGCTTTCTTTTCTTCTCTTCTCAGAGCTGTAATTAAATCAATAGCCACAACTCTTGGCTTCCTGGCCTGAGGCTGAGTCAGCCACAGCCAGAAAAAAAAAATAAATAAAATAAAATAAAGGCAATGCTGAGGGCTTTGTTATTTGTCATAGAAAGAGATCACACTATTGATCACTAAGGCAAAGAAAAGCTGGTGGCAGGATGGAAGAGCTAATGGAAAGAGATGAGATAAAATCCAGCTGGGCATCCCTGAGGTCATTCTGTGGATAACAGAAGGAAGTCCGGGTGAGCATCTGAAAAAGCAAATGAAAGAACCCCAATTCTGCAAGCACCATACGGAGTATCTGACAGCCCTTGCTGTATGTAATTTTTTTTTTCCAACTGAACTACCTAATGATCAAACATGACATACCTCATGCTTACTTGCCTTTGTTCAGGAAATATTTTGAAATTTGCTACCCAGCTGGAGGCTAAGACAGTGTATATTCTTTCCACTTTACTAGTAAGATGCTTTTTCTAGCAGAAGTGCCTCTGTGTTTTGTTACTGCTCTGTAGATGGACCTGGCTTTATACAGGTAGGTTGGAGAATAGTTCCCTGAATTGAATTTTTGTAAATAAAATTATATTTCTTCTCTGCAACACACCACAGTAACTGAGGAGTTTTACCGACATATGAGCTCGAGCCTCAACTAATAGAGACTGAAGGAGATTTGCCTATGGGTGACCCCTCAGTCCAACAATCAATGATATAAAGGGGGGGGGAAGAGCTACTATTTTAAAGAACTCCCTTAGAAATAACAGTAACATCACAGTTGCAGCTGTCACTGCTCACCATTTCTGGATCACACAGCACAGCTTAAATATGTGATCATACAAAATTCAAGAAGCACATTTCCACAAGTGATCTTTCAGATTTCATAACTGCACAGCCCCAAAGAAATTAAGCAATGTAATCAAGTTCACATAACTACTTAGCATTAGATTGCAGCTACTCTGTACTTGTCTGAGTTTAAACATTTCAACTACTTTACTGGTGGCCTATTTTGTAGAGAGATGCCCAAATTTTCTAAACATGACCTAGAATTTACTCTTGACTCTGCCCTATTTTGTGTTGTGAAATACGGCATGCAGTTTTCTTTCTTGACTTTAATTCTGTCATCTGTAAATTTTGTGGATTGATTCAGGTAATCTTTAATGTCCTTTTAACCTCAAAAATCACTATATATCTTCCATTCCCAAGAGAGCCACTTTTAGTCCTCAAAATTCACTTAGGTGCCATTTGATAACACAACGGTTTTCTTTTTTTTTTTTTTCATTTGTTTTTGTGGTTTTGCTTTTTCATTGATCACTGTGGGATCTACACCTGAAAAAAACTGAAGCATGACACCTTAAGCATGTTTTCCTTCTGCTCTCCAAAACACCAAATGAAGAGTTTGACAGAATAATTCACTTTTCAGCAGGTCATTTTGATTTCCTTGTCTGCAAGTGCTGACCTTGCCAAAACAATGATATCCTACCTGGAAATTGGTTTTATGGTTCCAGTTGGCCTTTGTGAAAGCAACAAAAATCTAAGACAGATCTGTGATGAATCCGGAAGTGCTTAAAACAGAATGCCAGTAGCATCTCAAGCACCACAGAACCACTGTGCCATGGGCTTGGTTTTCCTCTAGCTTTGCTGCACTTTGAGGAAACCGACACCAACTTGTACAACACTAGTTTCTAAAAAGAGTTGCACTCTTGCATAGGCAAAAGTGGTTCAAAGACATGTAAATAAATGTACATGAACTGAACAGATACAGCTGGAGAGTTCTCAGTGGGGCCCTCTACCGACCTCTGAATTGGACAGGCTACTGCTGATCAAGGAATCATGATGATGATTAAAGGATTATCCCCAAACTGCTGTGAGACTTCAGCTAGTGAATTTACAATGTTGATGGCACAAACTGGAAAATACTAACTAGTCATATTAATGTGATGCTTCAAAGTCAGGGAACACAGAGAAATCTGAGTCATCTCTACCATTTCCTTAGAATAGAAACTCCACAGTTAAACTCTAAGACAAAAATAGTATGATATTTCCCAGTCTATGTCACTGTTGATGCAGAAAACTTTTCCTTTCCTTAGGTAAATCGTTTAGAACACAGTGATAAAGAATTCAGTGTTTGGGTTCAACCAACTATATCCATGTCAGGAAAAGTGGTTGCCAGTGATGCCAGGATCTTGGGTAGAAAGCAATAAAAAAAAAAAACTGAAGCACAATCCACATTGAGGTAAAAATAATTTTTCATCAACATGAAGTTAACAACCATGCTGCTAAAATAAAAATGTATCACAAGAGTGGTGAAAACAGGAATCAAAAATCTACTGTAGGAATAGATGCCAGTGTGTGACTCTTGTGGGGCTGGAGGAACTACAATTAATAATTAGAACTTCATTATTCATGTAGCATGACAGTATTGAAATAGACATTTACACTCTCAAGTGTTTGCATCTCTTGTGGATGATCAGTTAATGAATCATTAAAACGTATTGGGAGAGATACACCGATTCTGAAAGTTAGGGGATATATAACAGAAGTATACTGGAGACTGACATGTTGAGATATGGAGAGAAAGTGCTGTTTATCTCTGTGTATACAGACCAGAGATGGACTCCCAGTGAAAAAATTGAAACTATCCTAAGAGTAAGATGATGGACAATGTCCATGCCTACATTGTTGAGAAACACTTCAACAACAATATGATGGACTTGTAACTGTTCATGAAGGACATCCATTGCAAAACTAGAGTGGAAATCAGTGCGGGGTGGGGTCAGGGCACGGGGCAACCCTGAAACCTATGGAGCTATATCATAAAACAAAATAAAATAGGTTTAAAACATGAATATTTAAAAAAAAAACTGGAGCATGAGGAAAATGACTTGTCCATATGGACAGGGCTACAAACAATGGTGGTGGTAGAGGACAGTACTCATTGATTTTGCAAGTTTTCACTTGGTGTGATGCAGTTACAATCTTAAAAGCATAAGAGATCATTTCTATAGAATACTCCAAGTAACAGAAATGCCCAAGATTAAAAAATAGCACCAAGAATCATGAGTTCAATCTGAAGAAACAATTCTGCGAAGTTTGGGGACCCAATGGGAGGTTTCAGCTCTCAAGAGAAAGGAGATAACATATGGACTAAACATGAGGTAAGGGTCACAAAGGAACATGAGCTCTAAGGAAGGCCAGTGCTAACAGGGTAGCTGGGGAACTATACAGATTGAGTACACCTGGCAAGAGGAAGGAGCGATCGAGGTCAGTGGGCATAAGCATGTACATATCAACTGCACACCACATTTTTGCAGCACCTGTCAGGACTGTATCAGAAATGTGCCAGGAAGAAGCATTCACTTGAGACCTCAGCTAAGAGAGCTGGGAAATGCTCTGTTCCAGAGGGAAGTGGTAAGAAAATGCGCAGAGGACAGCCTGTTTCTGGCTACTGGAGAAGGCACTACTCAATGTGATGCATCCTTTTATGTTAATTATGATTTTTCTGGGTCATTAGATAAATCTGTTTTAAATTATCAATTCAGCTATTAAGTCCAAAGATTCCTTACATCTGCTCCTATATACAGTGTCCAGCACATCCTACAATGCTGCTGTGTTAAGTGGTATGATTAATGCAAATGTACTAGCATAGTGGTGCAGACTAAGATATACAAAAACAATAAAAACAGAACATTATACGCAGTTAGGCAAATGCTTTCCTTCTGAAAATGCAGCAGTCAAAAGGTAACTGAGCTATGCAACCATCTAACAATCTGATAGGTCACCTACTGAGGATAGCAATCTGCCATCAAGCATTTGGAATACATACATAGAATAAAATAGGAATCAGCAAACAGAAAAGGTTTTCCAAGCCAATAGTAGCTACTAAGAGATACACTGTGAAAAGAAGCATAGCACACATTTCCCAAATGACAGAAAGCAAGAAATGGGAAACAAAACTGATGCCAGAAAATAAGTAGAGATGTGCTTGAAGTGAGTTAAGTTTGGTATTCTGACAGCCCTCTGTTGGGACACAGTGGGTGTTTGGTATTAAACAAAGTCAGGGATAATGGGTCCCCATCCTCACACTTCTGGGCCCATTTCCACACAAGACCACAAGAAATCTCAGCAGGGCTAACACTAGGCTCACTCTTCATAGAATAGCAGTTGAGCCAGGGAATGAGAGGGAATGGAGGTACAGAATGGATGGATTGGATCAGCCATAGGCTAATCTTCCAGTATCTCCTATACCTTTAGGAGGTTTAAGATTTGTCTTTGACTTCATGTAACTAATAGACATACTGAGGTTTTATGGGTTCCCCAAGTGCCTCCAAAATCTCTGTATTTGCTTGCTAAAATCTGCAATCCCTTTGTAAACATGAAAGCTCATTGTGGGATGAAAGGCTTAAAAATCAAAACGTGCAAACAACGAAACAGAACACTTTAGGATGGATGCATTCCAATAAATTACAGATTCTGAGAAACAGCAGAAGTCATTTCCTGTTTGGATAAAAAAGTTTGCCCATCCAGTTATATGGCAGAGAGACTCTGTGGGCTTAGCGGTGCACAGGGAGGCAAGTCTGCATGCAAAGGAAAATAAGGTGGCTCAGAAATAGGACACATTGCCACAAGGCCATGTCAAACAGTCCTTCAGAGGAAGGGATTTGAATTAGGAAGTGGGAAATGCAAAAGGGAACACTGCACAAAAATATTTCTGCCTAGGACTGAAAAACAGTTTCACGTACCTTATGCAGTTTTTTGCTGTTTTGACTTTCAATCAACAACCTACAAATAACAGAGATTCATTGCTAGGAGGGTTTTCTTGATAGAAATATCTCTGGGGATATAAACAGTAACAAGCACAGTCCCCAGAAGCATTCAGATCAGCACTAAAATGCAAAGCTCTCGAATCTGGATGAGGCTTGCCTCTGCACACACAAGACTCTTGCCGATGAAAACATAATGTATGATCTGGAGCCAGGCCAGGAACTCTGAAAGCCATGGCAAAGTGCAGTGATTCTGGTGTCTACTCTACTCCTAGTAAGAAGATCAAAAATAAATAAATAACCAAAAATCAAAACACAGCCATAAGATTGAAGTATTTGCTAGGTTAGGAGGGAAGCAGGAGCCAAGAGACCCAGCAGGAAGAAAAGCCAAAACAATTAATTCTTCCTTGATTTCCTGGTTTACCACAAAACCAAAAGATAGGCAGTGATCTATTTACAATTGTGTCGGTCAGTCAATCCTTTTCGGTCTGAATTCCTCCTTAAGCACTATATGTGATAGGTATTTAGCTGTGAAGTAGTATGAGTTGAGTAAAGCTGTTGCTTATAAAGGGATTCTTCCACTCATTCCGTTTCATGAGCTTCAGTATGTTTTCTGTCCTGACAGGATATTATACCCAGCCTTGAGTTTCTTCACAGGATTCATAAGATACACTTCGTAGACAAATGACTCCAAACAAAAAGGACCTGAGGACTCCGCCTGGGTTGTTTTTGACAGCCTGTCTCCACACTCACTAAGTGTAAGCAGCCTGTCTAAGATGAGACACCATTGGCGTCCAACATTTATATAGAATGGAAGCAAGAGAGAAGCTAGATTAAGCATTTTTCCTTGTTTACATCGGAAAGTGCGTAATAACATTTAAACATGGAATGTAATGAAAAGTATTAGAATATAATACTGTGTAGAAGGTCGAAAAATGCATCATGTAGCGTGAACTCGCAAGAGTACTTCAGACATCATGGAAAAATGAAAAGCAATACTATAGGCTGACATCATGACAAAACAAGCTGCTTGTGACATTGGCATCCCACATGGGCATTGGCTCATGTTCCAGCTGCTCAACTTCTGATCCAGCAACCTGCTAGCAGCTTGGAAAAGCAGCAGAAAGATGGCCCAAGTACTTGGAATCCTGTCGCCCACACAGGAGATTCAAATGCGGCTCCTGGCTTTAGCCTGGCACAGTCCTGGCAATTTCAGCCACATGGACAGTGAACCAACACATGGAAACCACTAGCTCCCTGTCTCTTGTTTGCTTTCTGCAATTCACTTAAACAAATGAATCTTAAAAAACATTTATTTCAGTGTAAGAGTTTTTTAAGTCAATGCATATGACATAGAAAATGGAAAGAAGTGTTTAAACGATGCTTTTTAATTAACACAGTGACTTAACAGAATCACTCTGAACAGCCATGAAAAACAAATATTACCTTGATTTTGAATAATAAATGTGAATCTATGGCAATATTCTTGACTGGAAATTGTGGTGGCTATATGGAGCATAATTAAATACTCTCATACTTCTAAATAAGGAACAGTGAATTAATTATACATTAGACTGGTAGAGTGTTGTGGCCTTCAGTAAAAAGAAACTCTCCTAAGGAAAATAGAATGTGTGTAAATACCACATGCTTCAGAACTATATCCAAAGAAATGCTCACAGTTAGGAAGGCAAATAGAGAAAATATGATCAGGAGAGAAAAAACTAAACAATAAAAAGCATCTACATTTTGGCAACAGTATCAAATCATGGGAAGCAATAACCTAATGGAAACTGGAAAGACAATTGGAATTGCAAAAGAATTCTTTGAAGAGCTTCACACAACCTGTGAGAGATTAGACTCTAATTGTAAATTAAGGGAAATTAGTGAAATGCTGAGCATATCTCTACCTAGCTTAAGACATTCATTAAAATAGCAGATAAAGAAGTTATATTTTTTTAGTAGGAAGACAAATAATTGAAATTATCAAGGATCCTATCCAGTTGACTTTTGTGAGAATGTACCTAAAAGAAATTTAGAGTCCAGACAGAGTATTATCAATGTTTTATCATTTGACACCCCAAGGACACATGAAAGACAGAAAGCTGAATCCGGGAGTTTAGCAAAGGGAACATCAGACACATTTGTAGTGTTTGCAAGGACTTTGCATCTACACTTACAGGAAATTTTATGCACTCTTTAGTCCCTTGTGGTCTGTCTAGTTCTTGAAATCTATTATGGTATGTGGCATATACTGGTTGGATAATGAACATATTGACATATAGATAATATCCTTTGCTAAAATTTGAGTGAATTAATATGATCTTGTATTTCAAGAAAATTAACGCATATGAGAACTTCAAAAAGTTTATAGAAATGCCAATTATGAAATAACTACAAAAGACTTTTACATACATGTCACACACATCTACACACAAAATACAGGTAATAGTTTTAAGCTACAATATAAAATACATTTTAGTTAATATAAGGGATTTCACACACAGTTATCATACGTTATCCTCCTCCCCCCCCAAAGAGGCCTTTCTACTTTTCACTTGTTGAACTCTTTATTTAACAGACTACTAAGCCTGTGACTGACTATAAGGTAAATTGAAAGTGTGTTATTACAAAAACTGAAAGAAAATACATTTCTTATTTTGAACCAGAGCTGAAGTTTAAAAAACACTGATTAAAGCATAACCATCAAGCAGATTGACATCAAAATCACTATTCTAGACATTTTCTTATAAAGAGCTTTAAAATCCAAGTAAAATAGATCATAAAAACTTACCTCTAAAGACAAATAATAGTGCTGGTACTCAAAGCATCAATGGTCATATACTAGATCAGTGGTCACACACTGGCAAAGGGAAGTACCTCTTTGTTTCTGTGTTCTTTTGTTACTATAGTGACCATTCACCTATCTTCTTTACAGAAAGTACCTTGAGTTCTGACTCTTTTCACATATATTATATGGAAATACTATCCGAAAAACAATTGAGAAAAATATACAAGACAATGTGATCATGATGACAGTTAATATCGATGGAGTTTGTACTGTATGTGAATCATTAGGGATATGGTTTATAAAGTAGCCACAAATGTGCCAGATATTATACAATCACTAATCTTTGTTCTATGCACTCTTTCCTTCTAAGGTCTTTTCTAACCTTAGTATACAATTTCAGGAGAACTAAATCATCCCGGAATGCAGAGTTGCCACTTTAGGAAACTCAGGCTCATGTAAGGTACCCAGTTTCTTGGTGGAGTTGCAAGTTGTTGCGGTGAATACAGAGATATCAAATAGAGCTTACAATCTTGTTTTGGGAGCACAGTTGAGCCACAAGAAATGAAAGAATGCTTGAAGTGGCTAGAGGAAGGCTTTATATAGCAGCCAGAGGAGGTCCTGACTATGTCAGGGGCTTGATGACATTACTATTTTGCTTAAAACATTATACAGCTCACCACTGTCCCTGAGGGAAAAATGAGGGATCTTAACCTGATAATGACTCCTGTTTATCTTTCCAGTCTTAGCACCACTTGTTTAAGTACGGTAGTAGCTAGAAACACTGTGACATGGCCATTTCATCCATGCTTTATGAATATTTATCCTCAATGACTTTGTTGACATTCTCCACCAGAAATGCCTTTCTCAGCTTTACACCTACTGAGCTCACAATATTTCTTCAAGACCCAGCTGCAACAACATGTTTTCCATTGACTTTTCAGCGGCATTATCAACTTTTATCTACTCTGTTCCATATTGCTTAACATTTTGGCCATGTGTCAATTAGAACCATTGTCTACTGTGAGAGGACTGCAGAAAGTATGTGGAAAATGAATACTTCATTATGGTATAAAATTTTGAAATCCACACATATTTTTTTTTCATAATATCAGTTGACATGAACATTTTTAAAGCCTTCTCATATTGAAAATTTTATTTCCGTGCCCATATCTCCCAGCAGAATAAGCTTTATTAGAATAGGAATCATATCTGCTGCATCCTTGACAAGATTTCTGGCTTGAAGCAAGTATTCAAGGATTGTCTCCATTACAAATAGGCACGCACAATTGTAGCTGGCAGGGGATAAGAGGAATCTATTTGAAACTGCAATATATAAAAAGGAATCCATTATCACCTGCTTATTTTTTGTCATGCCCTCTGTAAATTCCATGGAAGCACATACTGTGTCTTATTCCTCACAGCTAGCACCTAGTGCAGTGCCTGGAACAAAGGAAATACTCGGGATGATTTAATGCATAAGAAATCTAAGGAAAGATTTCCCAATCTCAGAACTGTTGACATTAGTGATTGAATAATTCTTTGTTACGGGGTGCATTTAATATTTTTCAGCAGCATCCCTTCCCTGTAGCCACCAGATACTAGCAACACCGTCACAACTCTCAGTTGTGACAACCCACAATGACTCTAGAAATGGCCAGACATTGCTTCTGCCTAAAAACAACTTAACTACAAGGAAAGCTGGTGGAGGATGGCAAAAATCAATTCTGCATGGTCCTCAGCTTGTGAGCCTTTCAATATTTAAATTACTAAATACTTGTCCTCTTCTATCTTTCAGCAGCAGAAAAGAAAAAGAGTGAGAAATGGAGCCTGAGATCAAGCATTTTTCTTGGGAGATAAGTGTGCTTGTTTAAATTCTCTTGACCTCTTCCCAGACAGCTATAGCCCCCATTAAACAGCACAGTGTTCCATCCATTTACTTTCCGTTTATCTCCACATTGTGCCTCCCTGGCTATAAAGACTATTTCGTGTTGGATGTGACTATTAGCCTTTGTTCTGGCAGGATGCCTACCATGCATTTAATTCTCCACAGGACATTAGTTTAACAGTATATTTGGTAAGCACTCACTGCATTCATTAAGACATGTTGCGGACAGCATTGAGGCAAAACAGATTAAACCAGCATTTGAGACAACATCCCATATTGGCACACCTGGTTAGAGACTGTTCGATGATTCCAATCCAGCTTCCTGCTAATGTACCTGGGAGGCAGTAGGTAAAGGACTAGGTATTTAGATTCCACCTATTCCATGAGCAATACATATGGACTTCGGCTTTTGCTTGGTTGGAGCCAACCCTCTTCTATGGGCATTTGGGGAATAAAAAAGAAAATGAAAGATTCTTTCTCTTCCTCCCTCTCTCCCTCTCTCTCTTCTTTGTCATTCTGCTGTTCAAATATACAACTTGTTTTAAAAAATGACCAGCTTGTTCCTAAGAATCATGCTGAAAGCCAGGATTCCCAATCCAGAGACAATGGCCCCAATGGAATGGAGCCCAAAGGTGTCATCAACAGCAACTGGAATGAGATCCTGGGCAGCTTTGATGAAATGAACCTCTTGAGTCCTACCTTCGTGGCATCTACACCTATGCTTTTGAGAATACTTCTACCATCCAGCAGCGTGACATTCTTCCTTGTCTCAGAGGCTACCCCGCCCTAGCTGAACTCTTCCAGAATTGATGCAGTGGCTCTCCAGAAGTCACTTAACTTCATGTGCTGGAACAAAAGTGCAGGGAGGTGCCCCAAGTGAGGTTGCCAAATGATTGAACCCAGCTGGGGGAGCAAGGAAGAGAAATGGTAGCCACTTTTTTTCACATTGTTTTGTATAATATTTATTGATTCAGGAAGCAAACTCAAAATTTTGAACAAAATGACTTGGAAACTGAAAAAAAAAAATTACCCAGAGGAGGCAATTGTTACTCCATGCACAAGATATTTAACTTCATGTTATTTTAAGTTTCCTACTTTCCCTACTGTTGTGGTTTTAGTTTCATGACATTTCATTTAACAGGATGTATAGTAACTATGTAATAGGGACTATTATATCCAGATGTGAAGATACAATGAAGTAGGCATCTTTATTTCCTAATCAACGATGGACTCCCAATGAAACTGAAATATAATCTTGACAATAGGATGCTGGACTCTGCCAGTGTCCATACCTACAATGTCAGGATACACCTAAATAGCAGAATCATGGACTTATGATTATTTGGGAAGAACTATATACTACTGTAATAATACAGGGGGATCAATAGGAGGGAGGGTGAGTTGGGGAGGAGGTAAGAGAAATCCCAGAGCCTACGGAACTGAATCATAAATAATTAAAATAACTAATTAATCAATAACAGTTTCCGCCTATTGTGCTTGGGCACTGATTTCTGTTCTAAGACTAATTCAGGCCTCCTTGTGTTTCTGAGTCTTGTATTCTCAGAATCTAATTCTTCAAGGGATACTCAGGATATGAAAGGTCAGGCATGAATTGCTTTTGCTCAACAGTTTCATGTTTCACTTAACTTTCAATGTCTTCCTCTTTTGAATCTGATATTTGGCAGATGAATGAGCAATAGTCAAAGAATCATTTGGCCAAACATTAATCAAACTGGGAGAAAAATGATTACCTTTTCTAAAGCTCTTAGGAGTCAGGACTAAAAGTAAAATTCACAGAGGATGTACAGTTTTTCGTCATCAGAGAGTGGCAAACCTGTAAGCACAGCCTAGACCTCTGACTCTTATCTACGACTGAATAAACCTCATAGGATATACAGAAAAAAAAATGAGTGGAGCTGACCTTGAATTACTGAAGGAGACTCAACTGCTATCAGGCTGATCCTTGTTAGAGACCAAATGAGCATCATTTTGATGCCTAGCACAGACATTTGCACATGACAGCAGCTGTTCTGTGAATGTTGGCAAAATAAAAAGTTGAATGATAATGACAGGGTATGATGTTTAGGGAACCTACTAAAAAGCTCCAGGTTGCTTCTCTATCATTAAAACTCAGTCTGTCAACTCACCAATGACACTGCAGTCTAAGGCAAAGTTGAATTAGGAAGGCCCATCTTATCAGGAAGTAGGATGTGGACTTAATGTAACAATTAGAAGCCTCACATCTGGGACACCTGGAGTGAGCTGTAATGATAACGTGACACCTGACAGTTTATAAAGCTAATTGTATGTCTTGGTTTGTATTTAAATGGAAGTTCTACTTTGGGTCTTGCTTCTGTCTGAAACTTGGGCTTCTTGGCTAAGGCCCTGGTGGACTTCACCTCTCTAGCACCTTCTCTTCAAAGACAGAGCCCCATATTACATGGATACAGCACTAGCCTAGCTAGTGTTTCTCCACAACAAGTGCTATCTGCAACTGTGACCAGATACTTTAGATTCCCACCATTCTTCTCTTGCCCGTTTTTCTTCATCCTCCTTTGGATACTGCTGCTGCCTGCTACCTAACACACGATTTATTTTTGATATCCTTCCCTTCTCCCCACCTCACCATGAGATCAAACCTACAATGTAACACTGCAGCCAGGCCTGTTAATTCAAGTTACAATATCTCAACTGCAGAGCATTCCTTCAAATACAAACAAAATCCAAATTTCATTGAATTAGTGGCCTGAGAAGATCCAATGTTTTGAGTGGCCTGGGAGCATGAATTTTATGTCCCCACAATTTAGCAGAAAGTTGATCCTATGTCTGAAAAAGCAAGAAGTCTGCACTTAATCATGATCACTGGAAGAGGCAGGATATATGTAAATTTAACCATGTGATTTGTGTGCATGACTCTGTGTACCTTTCCTTTTGATGCTAGCATGTTACTGGTCCCATTCAGCTTTACTCCAGTTCTCAGCATGATCAGGTTTAGGATCACACCTTAAAAAGCTCAGTGATTTACTCTGTTATGATGTGGCTATTCCATTTTTGGAGGTCTTCTCTGCCAATTTTTTAGCAGTATGCTTTTAAAGGAAATGAGATCAATAATAAAATTATATTAGTAAGGTCTCTCTCTCGTACACACATACTAACACACACACACACACAGCCCTTACTAAATCAATGAGTAAATACACTTATTACATTACTCTTGATAGAAAGCCTCATTAAGTTTTCATAAAGGATCTACATTAATAAAGTTGCTCCAAAGACAGAAATGTTGGCCATGGTGGTACAGGCACTGATAATGCACCCCCCTCAGAGGAAAAAAACAAACAATGTATTCTACAGCAAATTAGTAAATAAGGAGAGGAATCATGAGGTATGCGACCAGTTCTGACAAATAGTATAAAACGAAAAGTCATCAAGCAGGCAGTCCTCAGTATTACCCCACAGATGATTTTGCATTCTGTTATAACTGTGTCTTGACATGTTATAACTGTGTCTTGACATGTTTGCTGACTGGCCGTCCATCTACAAAACATTATCTTTGTCTGGATCTTACAGATGTGGGTAAAGCTTTTTGCTTTGTTGATCTCATACTAAGCCCTAAACATTCAGTGATGACATGCCTTGGGTATTCAAAGCCCCACACCACAGTGCTCCTAAATTTGTTCAGTATTTGAATTTCCAGAGTCTAGCTTTACCCTCAGATCATGAAAGACTTTCTTTCTTGTATCACATTATCTCCTATCTTCTATCAAGACTTTATTTTTTTATTTGTTTTTAAAGATTTATTTATTTTTATTACAAAGTCAGATATACAGAGACAAGGAGAGACAGAGAGGAAGATCTTCCATCCAATGATTCACTCCCCAAGTGAGCGCAACGGCTGATGCTATGCCGATCCGAAACCAGGATCCAGGGACTTCTTCCAGGTCTCCCACATGGGTGCAGTGTCCCAAGGCTTTGGGCTGTCCTTGACTGCTTTCCCAGGCCACAAGCAGGGAGCTGTATGGGAAGTGGAGCCGCCTGGATTAGAGCCGGCGCCCATAAGGGATCCTGGCGAGTTCAAGGCGAGGACTTTAGCCGCTAGGCCACACCACCAGGCCCTGGCTTTATTTATAATACCACCATAGGGGCTGGTGTTTTTTCACAGCAAGTTAAGCACATCCTGCAATACTGGCATCCTAATATCAGAGCTTTGGTTCAAGGACTGGCTGTTCCACTCTGAATCCAGTTGCTTGCTAATGCACCTGAGAAAATAGCAGAGGATAGCACAAGTGTTCAGATACCTGCCATTCATGTGAGACACACAAATGGAGCGCCTGATGTCAGAATGGTCCAGCACTGGCTGCTACAGCCATTTGGATAGTGAACAAGCAGATCAAGGATATTTCTTCATATTAAGCTGTAATGTACAATTTTTAAAATTTGTTTCTAGTTTTAAAAAGCAGATATTCACAATCATAACCCTTTTGGCCATGAACAATAGACACAAATAAACAACGTGCATTTTTTTAAAAGAACAGTACAAATGCTTTTTATAGGAGGAAGAGTACTGAAACTTAAAATATCTCTTCATAAAATACCATGGAATGCTGATACATTCAAGATAAAAGTAGGAACTTTGGTAATATTATATATCAGTAGCCAAAAATGATATACCATTTTCTACACACTATGTCCACTCTGTGTGTTAGTCTCAACTTACATGATTGTATTGAGGCAGCGTTTCTAAGGGGAGAGAAGACACTGAGCAGTGGTAACTTCCCAAAAGGAAAAGATGCCCTCATTTTACTGGGTGCCTAATGTATCCTTTCTTTCCCTATGCATACATAAACCCTGAGACTGAGCATCTAGTACACTTTCCAGTGTGCATAATTCCAGAATTGTATTGAATCACTACTTTAAGTCAAATATACAGAAAGGAGGAGCGACAAAGAGGAAGATCTTTTGTCTGTTGATTCACTCCCCAAGTGGCTGCAATGGCCAGAGCTGAGCTGATCCGGAGCTAGGAGCCTGGAGTGTCTTCCAAGTCTCTCATGTGGGTGCAAGGTCACAAAGCTTTGGACTGTCCTCGACTGCTTTCCCAGAACACAAGCAGGGAGCTGGATGGGAAGTGGGGCTGCTGGCAGTAGAACCAGCACCCATATGGGATCCTGGGACATGCAAGGTGAGGATTTCAGCTGCTAGGTAATCACACTGGGCCCTGAATCACTACTTTTTGAGACAAAAGTACAACTGCCAAGCTGGGAACTGGCCACTAGATGAAAAGCCAAAAAGACACCAACAGGACAGCAGGAACAACTCTTTGAAATAGAAGGTGATGGCCAAGAGTCAAAGCAATACATAGAAAAATTCAACCCCAAAGTCCATGCTGTGCTAGAACTAAATGGAAAAACTGTGGGTCATTTCAATCTCAAAAGCAGTGGGAGTGAAAAAGAAAAGGGCCAAGAGCTACAATGAGTGGATCATGGAATAAGTGGCCGCGCACGAGAGTTTCCTTCTCCTGGGGAGGAGGGTTAAGAGAGAGTTTATTTTATAAAGAATGGAAGGAAAGTAGTAACACCTAACATTCACAATAGAGAAGACCTATCATCTAGGCAGAAATTTGATTAATTGTTTCACACTAAATAGGATGATTTGGAGCAGTAGAGCTTTGGGATGCCTACGTAACCACTAAGTTTCCTTGTCGGCAAAATGCATATTAGAGCCAGGTCTAAATTTAAGATTATGAGGACTAAACAAAACAATGTGAAGTTCCTAATGCAACCTGAATATATCCCTCAGGATTCTTGTTTTGGCAACTGAATATTCAATGCAGCAAGCAGTGATGGGAGAGGGTGAATGGGAAGTGTTCAATTCATGAGGGTGGTACCCTCCCAAATATATTAGTGCTATTGCAAAAAGGCCTTGGAATTGGAGTTCACTCTATTTTGCTCTTCTGCTTTGCAAGGAATTCTATTCTTTCCCTTCAGAGGATATAGCATAATAGTTATGCTGTTGGAGGGGGCTTGCCCCATAACAGACACTAAACCTGCCAGAGCCTTAATCATGAATTTCCCAACTGTAACATGCACATTGTTTATAACTTGACTGCTCTATGGTAGTCTGTTTAATGGTACAAAAAGACTATAAAACAGTGTCTAGTAAATCACAAATGTTTATACATAGATGGCTATTGTTAATATGTTTATAAATCATGAGTTTACATAAGATGATGATGAGGCAGCATCATGGTATACTAGGTTAGGTCCCTGAATGTGGTATTGCCATCCCATATTGGTGTTTGGGTCTTGGATGTTTCAATTCCAACCCAGCTCCCTGTTAATTGCCTGGAAAGGCAGATTTATGTTGTAAAGTCCTTGCACCTCTGGACCCACATGGGAGTGCCAGAGGAAGATTCCTGGCTTCAGACCAGCAGTCCAACCAGTACAGCGATATGGGGTCTAAATCAGTGGCTGTAAGATCTATCTGCCCCTCTTTCTCTTTCTCTCTGTAAAGCTGCCTTTCAAATAAGAAATAAATTTTTAAATTAAACAAGATAATGATCTTTGGTTATAAGTCTTTATACAAAACATCTCCTCAGCTTAGAGTATCATTAATATGATGTTCAGGGGCCTGTACCACAGTTCAACAGGCCAGCCCATCACTTACAGGCAATGGAATCCCAAATCGCATCAGTTTTAATCCTGGCTGCTCCACTTCTAATCCAATTCCTTGCCTGTGGCCTGGGGAAGCAGTGGAGGATGGCCCAAAGCCTTGGGACCCTGCAGCTATGTGGGAGACCAGGATGAAAATCTCAGATCCTGGCTAAGGATAGGTTCCGTTCCAGCCATTAGAGCTATTTGGGAAATGAACTAGTGGATGGAAGATCTCTATCTGGCCTTCCCTCCATAAATCAGCCTTTTGAATTAAAAACTTAGCCTAGTTGACTACACTGACAATGTGGCATCAAAGTCAACTCAAATTAAACAAAGTAAGATAAAAGCAACAGTTTCTTGATGACATTCAAATATTGAGGGTTGATTTGTTTGAAGTAATTTTACTCAAGTTATTTGCAAGGCTACACTGTAGCAATCTGTAGCAAACCACAGAGTATGAAAAGAAGGCAGTTACAAGGCCGAATTAGAAAAAAGAAAGCTGAAGTAACTTGGACATTTCTGAAATGCCAAAAGTATTGATGAGAAGCAGTAGTACTAGGTACCCGTTTAAAAATCAGAAATCACACAGCGAACCATGCAGGAACAAGGTTAAATACCATCAAAGAGAAGGATTGAAAGAAGGTCAATAATTGCCTGGACAGGAAAAGAAGATGAATAGAATTTTTTTCCTGGCCCACACCATCACAGATCTCTACCCTACTGAAAGGTATTGATGGAATTTGAAGTGACCAGGAAAAATGCAAAAGGTGTGCCCTCAGCTTCACATTTCAAATTGTGGAATGTAAAAAGGAACAGGGAAGGGTGGGGGGAACACTCCTCAATTTCAAGACAAAGCACAGCTAATGGAAAATGCAGACATGTATGTTAGATTTATACAGGACTCATATTAACCATGAGAGTTTCAAGCATAACAAAAAGGTTTACTAATATCTAAGAGACAGATAGACAGATTTTGACTTTAATTAAATGTGCTGCATAACTGATGTTGAAACCTAAAGCTTTTGTTTTTCCTGAGAACCTTTGAAATATGTTTGTCAGTTTTCTACATGTGTACTGTACTTCATAATAAAGTAGCCAAAATTCTACAAATTATATATACATAACGTCTTTTTATATATATATTCCTATATTTTTATTTTTAAAAATTTCAAAAACACATGGAAAATATGTATTATACATTTTATAATAATCTGCTTTCCATGTCTATTAACAGAAAGCTGGGTCCAAACTGGAACACCAGGACACACACTGGCATCCATGTCCCTATATGGAATACCTGCACTGTAGGCAGAGGCGTACCCAATGATGCCACCATGCTGGCCTTATTTTTAAAACTTTTATAAAAGATTTATTTATTTTTATCAGAAAGGCAGATATACAGAGAGAAGGAAATGCAAAGAGAAAGAACTCCTGTCCATTGGTTCATTCTATAAGCAGCCGCAAGGGCTGGAGCTGAGCCAATCCAGAGTGAGGAGCCGGAGGCTTCTTCTGGTTCTCCCAGGCAGATGCACGGTCCCAAAGCCTTGGGCCGTTCTGCACCATCCTCCCAGGCCATAAGTGTGGGGCTGGATGAGAAGCGGAGAAGCCAGGACAGGAACTGGCAACCATATGGGATCCTTCGGGCATGCAAAGTAAGGATTTAGCCACTAAGCCATTACACTGGACCCTCAAAAAATTTTTGAAGTATGAGAGGAGAGGTGGAGAGAGAATTAGAAATATATATATGACAATACGTTAGTCCTATAATCTTTTGTTATGCCATGGAAAGTAGTTAAATAAAAAGTGTCTTTCACCTCTTGAAGCTAGAGACTTTTTGGGTCAGTATTTTGAGCATCAGGGATTCCTATCCAGACATCTATGTAAAAGGTACAGTAACTAGGAGATTAGGACTGTTAAAAATTCCTCCTGAAAAGCAGAAAATTTAAAGAGAAAATAACCACCAAAGAAACACATGGACCTCTAAACAATGGTAATTATTTACCATTTATATTCATGAACATTACTCAACTCATTTTTCACCTCTCACACATTGCACTAGATTTCCCCAAAATTAAAAGAATGAATAAGTCATTATTTGTGTCTTCAATGAATTCATAAACTTTTGGGTAAATACTAGAATCCATTACACAAGCTGAATGAAGACATAACAAACGAAGGGGGTTAGGATAACAATTTCTAACACTACTCTCAGAATTTAAGTAATTCAACCAGATTAACTTTTTTTAAATGTTGCTAATAGCTAAACTTAGGATATAATTGGTATTTCCATTTTATAGAAGAAAGTGACATAGAGCAATTGAATAAAGTACCTGACTCGCCCAATAACTGGCAGAAGTGGGCACTGAAAACAGTGCGATTCTATAGTAGACGCTTTTCAGCTTTAAACACTATTGACTTCCATAAAGAGGATTTATTTTGATTCAGCAAAAGGAAGAATCACTTGGTCTAGAAGTTCAGTGAAAGTGTTCTAGGGATTTGTAAAACCTTGTTGAGTAGCACTCAGGGGAGTTACAATGGATGGCTCTCAAACAGCGGGAAAAAATGTACCTCAGATACATTGCCTACAGTCTTCATTTCCATTTTGCCTTCTTTTTTGACCACTTTTGAGCTCCTTTCCCATCACTGAGCAATCTCTTATCTCAAATGTCTGAATTTTATAGTCTAATGTAACATTCCTTCTATCTCTTCCAAGTATTTTACTTATCTTCTTCAAAAATTTTCTAACCAGACTTCGCAGTATGTAATGAAGCCAAAGAGATACATCAAAGCAAAAAAGAAGAATTAAAATATACAGTGGGTTAGGCCACCATTTCTGATGCTACATCAGAATGTCAGTTTTAGCCTTGGTTCTCCACTTCCAAACCAGTTGGAAAGGCAGTAGAAGACTATAAGTCCTTGGGACCCTGACACCCATGTGGGAGATGAGGGCAGACTTCTTGGCTCCTGGCTTCAGCCTGGCCTAGCCCCAACTGCTGGGATCATTTGGAGGAGTGAATCAGCATACAGAATATAGAAGATTCTCTTTTTCTCTCCACTTCTCCTAGACTTTCTAATAACTAAAGGAATCAATCCTAAAATGGTTGGATCTTCAACGACTACACTTAATATTCCATATCCCCACATTAACCAAACCCCTGATTTACCAATAAGAATCTTCAAAGAATGATAGTACTTTATGACACACTTGCTTCTTCAAGCATGTCACAATTATTCAGTCCTCTTGCACTAAATGAGGATGGGATCTTGAAGCCCTATGAGTTCCTACTGTCAATCTTGCCTTCTCTATTAATACACATCATCCAGTGTTTATGAGTTGCCTTTTTTTGTGTAGGGCTATTTATAAAAGTCAGGGTTTTCTAGAAGCCACAAATAGCTACCGCCAATGCTATGGGAACAATCTTACAAAAACCACAGGGCTAATTAACAGGATGTTCATAAAACAGCAACGTCCTAAAATATTGAAATAGAGCATTGGCTTCTAAACTAAGAAACATAGGGCAGGAGTGGGAAAGCAAGATATTGTTATATAGTGCCTGTTCAATTCACACCACTACCTAAGAGTCTATCAGTTCTGTTTTGAAAACGCTTTTAAAAATTGTCTAAAAATCCCTTTGGCTATAATGAAGCTGCCACTATTTTTTATAGCCTCTTCTAAGTGAGAGGTTTTTGTTTTCTTTTGTTTTTTAACATGGACCCCTACTGGCTAAAAACTTGAAAAGAACTATAAAACCTCAGAAGTTGTGAGCAAAATTCTGCCTGTGTGAGGGAAGAAGGTTTAAGGCTGACTTTTCTCAGAATTTTTAATGTGGTCCTGGTCCGAAACACTGCTCTTAAACAGGCTGGGAAGCTTAGCTTAAGAGAACACTTCTTGGATGGTATTTGTGTCCATAGCCAAGCTGACAAGCCAAATTTCTTCTGTGGACATCATCACTTGCATTCTTTGAAATAGAATTTCAGTGTCACATTAAACATGGGATTCTTTATTAAAATGCATTTCATTGCAGTATATTTTCACATCTGATATTTTAGTCGTGATTGCCAAGACCAGGAAAATCTATCAACAAACTGTCAAAATTGTATTTAAAATACCAGAGAGAAATAAAAACTGGAAAAAGCAGTGTGTTCGCTGAACCATTGCTCTCTTTGATTGGAGCCTTCTTTCTTCCATGCTTTTCCACATGCTTTGGTACTCTATCCTAGAACCCAACAAAGGACAGGAAGATAAAAGGCCAACTCAGGGTATTTACAGAGATTAAGAAAGCTCAAAATTTGTTTACAAGACATTATTTGTGACATACTGTATATTCATTGCCATGAAAGGAGGAAACAGTTGAATTAATCCTCACAAAACAAATGAAGAAAATGTTGTGCTGGGTCACGTTTGTGGATTATCAGATTTCCATCCATCAATCTCAAGCTATTGCTCTGCAAATGCTCCAAGCCTGATTTGATACTCCACATGAAATTGGGACAAAGCCAATTGTATTCGTGCCATTTGTCAGGATTGCAGTCTTCCTAACAAAAACCAAGGGAATGGAAACATTTAAATGATATAAAGCCTACAACTGTACATCAATGAAGTATTTTATTTTTACATGCAATCTTTTCCTGGCTCATTAATGTAATGTGTACAGAAGCACTGAGGAAAAAAACGCCACTGTTTATTGGACCAGGAGAGGACTGCTTTCAGTTTTCCCTGGAGCGTAGCATGGATGTCATCAATTTATCTCAAGGGGAGGGTTATACCATCAGTTTACACATTGATTGCAACCATTCTTCCAGAGAAAGAATCAAAACCATTGTAGCTGGCTACAAAAGAACTCAGATCATAGAACTGCCTTCTGGTGAAATTGACCATGCAGTAAACAGCCAACATTGAGCACCCACTGTGCGCAAAGCATTAGGCCAAAATAATAATACAGCCTCACGTGTGAGGCTGTTCTCTCATTGACATTGACAAGTGACTCAAACTTTACACACAACAAACCAGGGCACAAAACATTAAGTTATGCTCTCATTGTATTCCTCCAGTTCAGTCCCGCTCCATAGTTGTGCAAGCCTGCTGGTTTGAACATCATTATTTTCTGCATATTAGAAGTGAGAGCACTTTGCTAAGGAGGCTATGTACTTTTCACATGCTGGCAGATAGAGTGTTTGCCATCATGGCTCTGAATGGAGTGTGGACTCCGAGAAACAGAAAGTACCTTGTCTAGTGTAAGTACCTTATCTAGTGAGTAAAGCTACATGGTAAAGCTTACTCGGATTCACCTGACTTCTCATTTTTCTGTTACTCCTTTTCATGTAATTCTCCTCCTCCTAGCATCTAAGAGACACCAGCATCAGTGCCAACTTAGAGTCCAAGTCAGAATATTCGCCATTTTATCATATGGTGATCCTTACCCTTAATCTATGACACACAGACGGGAACAAGAAAGGAAGCACTTATTTTTAATAGGCACACTCTCCATTTTTTATTTTAGAAAACAGACCAGAATTTACATAGTTCTCTGAAGTGGTTCAAGTCAGGCCAGAATGAAGAACAACAAAATATAGATCTTTAAGTGTAGATAAATATGTGTGGTCATTATTTTATATTTAAACTATTTCCGTAAGTGCATGATACTATGGGTTTTATTTAATCTGACATATGTTAACAAGGAAGCAAGAAAACACATAGTTGTTTACCACTGTGATATCAACTGACCTAAGGAATATTCTTGATCATTGGCAACTCATTAAGAGATGGCATGTGAAGTCATTATTATAAAAATTCTTTAGAAAAAAATATAGAAGCCAGTGATGTGCTCCTCCTTCAAATCACATTGTATTTATTATGAAAATATTTACTCATTGCCTATTATATAGGCAACTGAATGGAGAAACATAAGTCCTCCAACTTCAACAAACCTGCAAACTCTCAATATGGAACATATGAAAATATAACTAGAATGAGACACAAATCCTAAAAATGTTATAAAGAGGTTTAAGAATTCAGATGGGAGTTATATGTTCCTTGGAGAAACAATCATGAATGCAGTTATCTTTTATTAAATGATTAATAAAATATGATAAACCTTCCTTGCATTATAGTACTTTATACACAAAATTTTCCATTTTGAGGGGTAGGGTAATATGCCCAAAGTTAAAGAACGCATAAAACATCTCATCCAAGAGTAATACAGCCATAATTTCACCTTGGACTATGTAACTCTAGAGTTCAAATTTCCGGAGATGTTATTTGGATTCCATTTGAGTTTCACTGTGAAGGATGGGAAGGTTATTGTTGGGTTTGGAGTAAGATGCTTTAGTGCAGAAGGAAAAAAGACACAGAGCTAGGAAAGAACAATATGAATTCTTAAAAAGATCACACAAAAAAGGCTTTTTACTAAAGTAAATGGGTAATCATTGTGACATACTATTAAGCCCAGAATAGGGCATGGATGATCTTGATACCAAGGTCTAGCCCATTCTGTTGGCAATTGGTAGAAATGGAAGGTTCTGAGCAAGGAAATGTAGTGATGAACTGCAGTAATTTAGGCACATCCACCTGATGAGGTAGCAGGATGTGCTGAGAAGATCAAGGTAAGAAGCAGGGAGATCAGTTAGTAAACTCAAATAATACCAGGGAATAGCACAAATATGAAGTGGTGACTATTGAGAGAAGGAGATACACATAAAGAACACTGTCAAGTAACAGTCAACAAACTTGGTGACTTGTGAAGAAGGTGAAAGCAGAGTCAACAGACACCTGGAAAATCACTAAACACAACAACAGGAGGGGAAATCTGTTCATGCAAAAGATAGTGAGTTTTCAGATAGTTTGCATTTGAGCGAATTGGTACAACTAAAAGTTTCAAAGCAGTAAATAAATTCCTACTGGCTCTCAGATTTGATTGCTTCAGACTTTCACACATGTAAAAAGCTCCTTCTGAACATTTGCAGCAAAGTTTCGTATTGCAGAAAATGTTGTCTGTGTAAAAAATGAATCATCTCCGCACAATATCACATTCCGTAAGTTCACTGTGCAGCTATTTCAAGCAAAATCCGTAACATCCATAACAGAGTCACAAAATAGAATGCTTGTTGCAACAAAACATCCTTTTTTTTTGTATGTGTGGCAAAAATCAGACATTACTTCTTTCTAAGGTTCTCTTTGTCAGGATATAACATTAACATTTTCTACAGCATGACATTTCTGATTGGAAGACGGCCGCTAACTAGCCATTATAGCTGTTGGTGAATACAATCTCACTGAAAACATCAAATAGAAATAAAAACACCATGTAGCGTTTTCAGAAGATATTCTACAAGATTAGTCATATATATATATATATACACACACACACACATACACACATTACGTAGATACATATATTTAATATATCCATATGTATGATCTCATTTCATATTCATAACAAGGCTATTGATGAAGAAAGAACAATGTTTTTTTTTATCAATGTGGAAGTTGTGGTTCAGAATGCTGTACTATTTTTTGCAAGGTCACAATGGTCATTACATTACAGTGCATGGAATTGAACCAAAGTCATCTAACTTGCTATTCTTCCTTACCTACTGCAAATGCTCTTTCTCATATAATTAGATGTAATTACTTCTAATCAAAAGAATGACGTTAACCATCACCACAATCCTTGGAAGCTACTGCAAAATCAATATAACTCTAGTTTATCCTCAGCGAACTATGAGAGTTGATTGGAATTACTCTTGGTGTGTCACTAAAAGATTGATTTTAACAAAATACTGAAAATCATTAGATACCAGTGAGGTATTCTCAAATCTTCCAAAACTCAATGCTAATATTAGCTGATATTTATTCATCCATTCCTTGGATAAACTTTGATTGGCCACCTACTATGCCTGTGCACTGTACTTGATGATGGGAATAAAATGGGGCCAGTGGTTGAATAAACAGAGTGCTGAATTAAAATGAAGTATGATGTCTAGTCTGATTGGTCCATTTACTCTCTGTGTTGCTTTAAGCACGACATTAAATGTCTTCTGAGCTTCCCTTATATACAATGCTACTGTAAAACTGAAGTGAATAATAATATCTGAAAGATTTCTGAAAACTGCAACATCTGGACAAATGACAAGTTTCAGTAAGCCAATAATGGGCCATAAACCTGCAGACCAAGACAAATAGGGATGGGGCGTTAAATCTAATTAATGGGTAAACAACAGACTGCTTTTAAATAACTTACACACCATTACTGTTGAGCAAACACAATAACAATAATAGCAACTGCCTAAACATACAAACAGTGGCTTTGCATGAACACACAGTCACACACATATGAGTGTGCACACACACACACACAGTCACACAAGAAATCCTGTTTCTCACTATTTTCAAAATAACATCTTCAAATGGATGACTTTGCTGAACATTCTTTTTCAGATTTCTGTGAAGATATACACATTGGTCAAGATTAGTGACCTTCTGCATATTTGGACTTTCTGAAGGTAAAACAACAATTCTAAAAATAATGTCAAATTCAGTGTCTTTTCTCCAGCTTAAATCAAACTTATTTCACCTTGGCTGAGATACCATAATAATGGGGGTTTTAGAGTAGAATTTTGATTTGAGTAGAAGCTCTTCCATTTATTACTTGGTAGCTACACGATCACAAGTGGGTTAGTTACCCTCTTCGAGCCTTAATTTTCTCCTTTGTCAAGAGGAGCGCACAATCAATACCTACTTAACAAAATACTAAATAATTTCAATAGAAATATGTATATAAATTATAAAAGAATCAAATGCTGAGCACACCGTAATGTGTTTATACAAGAGCTACTTGCAGATAGAAACAAAGAAGAGAAGTAATTTCAGAATTTACATTTTTGGAGGGTAATGGGGGAAGCTCACAGATTGGAAAAGGCCTTGAGCTGCTGGAATGGCACTGTCCATCAGATTACAGAAAGGGATTGAGGAGACAGGTGGATGTTTAAGTCTCACTCCAACATTCCACTGATAAAGTCATAATCTCAAACATACTCACAAAGAATATATCTCACTGTCCTGCTTCAAAGCCTTTGATAACCCACCATTAGGCACTAGCTCAAGTTCACACATGTAACAATAATTCACATAGTCATCTCAATTTAGTCACGAACTGTTATATTAGTTCCTTATTTCATTCCATCATTATAATACGGGATTTAAATAGCCATGCCCTAGCTATAACAGACTGTTCACTCTTTCCAAAATATAACGTGTGTTCTGCACTGTTCTTGAGCATGTTATCTTCTAACTGCATTGCCTGTCCTCTTTCTTGAGAGGTAATTCTCTCCATCATTTAATCCCTAGACAAAAATGCTACTTTCTTTCCCCAAAAATGTGTAATAATGTTATACCTATTTAAAAATATAAGCACCAATTAAATTATAAAAACATTATAAGTATCAATAATAACATTAAAATGAATCACCAAAAAATGATACCTATGTGTTACATTCAGTTTAATAAGCTAGGATAGTGTTAATCTGATTTCTTAATCAGGGAAGGTATCACCTCCACATGGTTAAATTAAAAAGCTTTTCATTTCAAGTGAGCAAGTGGTTGTTATCTAGAAATTTATTTGCGTGTACACCTGTCTGCTGAATATTTGAAAATAAATTCAATATGAATGTCCCCTTCTTTCTTAGGCTTGAAACAGAAAAGACACATTTTTTTCCCTACCAACTGTCTGCGTGTATGTATAAGAATAATATCCAGACACTTACACACACACACACACACACACACACACCATTCCACAGCTTTACTCACTCAGTCAACCAATACATACATCATGGTCACTCATTCCACATCTGTGGCTCCCAAAAGACTTTGAAGAGTTAACATGTTTGTTTCACACTCCTGTTCAGAATGCAACTCTTCCTTCCACTATTGGAATTCAGTTCCAACATCACATTACTGAGCTTCCCTAATGCCTGCCTATGGGGATGCGGATAATGGTGCCATCTGACACTTATCATAATTTCATTCAAACTCATATTGCTTTTACATTGTATTTCCCTTTGCCATTCTGACTCCTAACTGCCAGCAGCAGGCTCAAATTTTACCTAAATGGGAGCATTTTGACTTGGGAAGAGAACATTGCTCAGTGCCATTTGCTTAATAGTATACATTACTGCAGAGGGAGGCTTCTGACCCAGGGCCAAGTCCCCTGCATCCAGAGCATAGGAAGTTTCAAGGGCAAGACAGAGCCCATGCAAAGAAGAAAAGATGTTTACTGAGCAGGAAAAGTGGGGCTGAGAGAGTCTCTGTGAATTCTGTTACCCCAAATCAAGACTGAGCCTGAAATATTTGGTTAGAATAAATGGGGAAAAGAAAACAAGTGCCATCTCAGTTGCCAAATAAATGCAGCTTAACCATGCCTTCTGCCATATGTCTTCTGCACGTGTAATGCTAAACCAGTTTTAAATGCTAATCAAAGAGATGTCATGAAAGAAGGTTTTGAAGAAGGCAGGTTAATATAGGCAGGATAACAAGAATCAAGGGACAGATAAACGATTTTAATTCACCAGAAGATATAGTCAAACTAGAGCCTGGGAACCGTGATGCCTGTATAATGAGGGAGACAATAAGCCAGTCCTTTGGGGAGATGTAATTGAAGATGTAGAAGTAATAACAACATAACCTGAGGTAAAGAGGTAAAGGTATTAAACTGTGAATTGTCAGGAAGCATTCAGGCTTCCTGCTGTCAAAGTTCAGGAAATTTTCCATTCTGGGTAAAAAGGCAAGAAATCAAGTCAGCAAGAAAACAAACTTATTTGGGGAGGCAAAGGATAAGGAGGTTCAGTGAGGCAGAGGGAACATGAACAAACCAAAACATGCTTGGATGTAGGGGAAATACGTCATCAGGCCACATAGAGGTCTTCTGGTCGTTTCACGGACCCATGTATATCCTAATAAATAATCTCCTTTCCTTTGCACCCCTTCAGGTCTATGTAGCTTCCAGCTGCCTCTGTTTTCTCATGGTACCAATTGACTGACCCACCAACTAGTGGGCTCCAGCTTATACAACTAACATTCCAAAATATTTATCCTCAATCAATGATACCATTCCCGCCCACAAAGACATCTAGGCGTCTGAAGTAACACAGTCTTTCCAGTGCTCCTGGGTTTCACAAGGCACTTCGAAAAAGTGGGTAGGCTCAGGGCTTTGTGAGCAGGAGATCCAGGCATTCGCATTCTTACATCACTACTTGCACCAGCTTCTCACATTAATGGATCTTAGATATACTTATTAACTTTGAATCTTCAAGATTGTTCAGCTGAAATCACCTCAATAAGACATAAATCATGCATCTCCGAACACCATGGACTCTTCCGTTTAGGACCTCTGCTTCAGTCAGCATTTTATCACAACTGTCAAATACTTAGTTGCTCCTCAATTTTGGTTTAAACTATTTTTTTGTGGTTTTACCATTTTATTCTCTTATAAAAGCTAGAGCCAACAGCTCATTCTAACAAAGGCCTAATACTGTGCTAGACTAAGACAGTATGTGAAGTTTTCTCTGAAGTTCTCAATTGTCCACACTGTATTTTTTTTTTATCAAGAATCATCATTTCCTCCAAAAATCCCTCCCCCCCAATAGCCACACATACGATCCTGCATGGTTTTGATCCAGGAAAAACCTCCAGGGTTCATGCCCCGTGGATTTGTCCTCTCAGTTTCTATTTCAAACACCCTGAACAACTAAACATTGCATAATGTTTCACATCTCCCTTCGTTTGTTCATTTCCTTCTTCTCAGCAGACCATTTGTCATATTCATTTCTAACCAAAACAACCATCATTCAAGACTGTAATCAAATGCTATATCTACACAAAATCGACCTCATCCCTTTTGAGATTTAATATCTCTTCGCATATTAAAATATGTATCGTGGTATTGATGTAAAAAGTACAGACTTAATGTAGTTCATAGTTACAAATTGTATGATACAATGATACTTTCTTTAGTGCTTAATGCTCTATTACTCACTTAACTGCATTCCACTTGCTGATTATATACTTACCTGTATTTTCTACCCTCTCCCTCAAAGAACATACACACAATAAGTAGTACGCCCAAAATGGTAGAAGACAGGTCCAGTTCATTTCATTGTACCTACCAACGGTTCCTGAAAAAATTATTTTCAAGGTGGGTTACTGTTTAGAACTGTTAAAGTTATTTTAGTTTTTAACCAGAAAGCCTTAAAATTGTATTTGTACACTCAATTGTATGTCTATCTTGAATAAAACCATTGCCTCTTATGCCTTAAAGATTCAAGAGGACTAGGAAAATCTTTTTGTCAACCTAGGACTTGATTGAAATGAGAACACAAGTGGGAAAGGCACTGAAATCAGTCATCTGGAAACAGCTGTAAAGGGACTAGACCATAATAGTGTCAAATCCATCCTTTGTTTATAGTTTTTTTTTTTCCAGGCGGTGCTTCAAGACCTGCTTTTATCTGTTCCATACTACTTTAGAAACAAGATTTCAACTTTACAAATTCCTTTTCAGCAGCTGATATAGCTATACACAAGGAGTTTCACTAAAGAAAAAAAAAATCCCCATAGACAAAGTTTACTCTATTGAAATGTACTTATAGTATATTTTCCCAACCCAACATATTCATGTAGCTATGTTACTTATTTATGCATTATTTATATACTAACTCATTGCACAAGGTTATTTAACAGTAAGAACACTTTGAGTAATCAAATGATTAATGGAAATACAAAATCAAAACCAGGACAAATACAAATTATATAGTTTTATTGTTCACCCATTTAGTACCTGAATCTACCCATAGACAATAAATTGCTGCATTAGTGATATTAAGATTATATTCTATATAAATTCTAGCATAAAATCAATTGGCTATCACTAAGCTTCAAATTTGGATAAGAGCTTTCTGGTAGTCAAAGTCAAACAAGATGGTTGACACTCGAATGCAATCCGTATCAGTTGTCCAAGTGAAACAAAACTTTCTCTAGAATTCAATTCTAAATAAATTGCTGACCTGGTTGACATAAGCAATGGTAAGTTTAGCCATACTTCCATAGAAAAAAACAAAGAGTTTCCTATTAACCGTTTCTTGTCACACACTTTCATGAAAGAGCAGAGAGAAAGAAGGGTGGAAGTTGTAGCTCCTGCTGGAGATTGAGAAATGATTTATATACTGACATGTAGCCCTTTAGGAATTTATTTTGAATGAAAGATGGAATTTTTATTTCTTTAGATTATCTGTAGTAGGGCCTGGCATGGTAGCTTCATGGCTAAAATCCTCACCTTTCCCATGCTGAGAAGACATAAAAGCACCAATTTCCATCCTGGCTGCTCCATGTCCCATCCAGCTCTCTGATTGTGGTCTGGGGAATCAGTTGAGAAACGCTCAAAACCTTGGACCCTGCACCTGTGTGGGAGAACCGGAAGAAGTTCCTGGCTCCTGGCCTCAGAATCGTACAGCTCTGGCCGTTACAGCCACATGGGAATTGAATCAATGGATGGAAGTTCTTTGACTCTTTTTCTCTGTAAATCTGACTTTCCAATAAAAATAAGTCTTTAAAAAATTCTCTATAGTACTAGTATAATGTGCTGTATATATTTCATGTGATTAGTGTCAACTGTTATATCATGTAAACAAATATTTAGCTGTGCTTAGTGACTTCTTTTCCATGCTACCAACCTTGGCACATTATTTCATTCAGCTCTCAATTTCAAAAGTTCTCTTTACGTTACTTCCACCAGTCAAAAATATAACATCTTGGGACTAATGCTTTAGCCTAGTGGCTAAAGTCCTTGCCTTGAACGTGCCAGGATCCCATATGGGTGCTGGTTCACATCCCAAAGGCCCTGCTTCCCAATCAGCACCCTGCTTGTGGCCTGGGAAAGCAGTCAAGGAAGGCCCGAAGCCTTGGGACCCTGCACTTGCGTTGTAGATCTGGAAGAGGCTCCAGGTTCCTGACTGGATCGGCACAGTTCTGGATGCTGTACTCAATGGGGAGTGAATCACTGGACAGAAGATCTTCTCTGTCTCTCTTCCTCTCTGTGTATGTGACTTTCCAATAAAAATAAAAGCATATATATATATGTATATAAACATCTCTCAAGATTAACTAGAGAGATCAATGATGTGGCACAATAGATTAATCCACTATTTACAGGTTTACAGTGCTAGCATTCCATATGGGCACTGATTCAAGTTCAGGCTGTTCACTTGCAATCCATCTCCGCTGCTAAGGTATCTGCAAAAGCAGTGAAGAACGGCCCAAGTGTTTGGGCCCATGCATCCACCTGAAACACACAGATGATGTTCCTGGATTCAAACTGCTTTAATCTTGGCCACTGCGGCCATTTAAGGAGTAAGAGAGCAGATGGAACATTTGTCCATCTCTTCCTTTATGACTCTTTTTAAAAAGGATTTATTTTATTCTTTTATTAGAAAGTTAGATATACAGAGAGGAGGAAAGACAGAGAGGAAGATCTGCCAACTGTTGATTCACTCCCCATGTGGCAGTAATGGCTGGAGCTGTGTGAATCTGAAGCCAGGAGCCAGGGGCCTCTTCCGGTCCTCCCACAGGGGTGCAGGGTTACAAGGTTTCGGGCTGTCCACCACTGCTTTCCCAGGCCACAAGAAGGGAGCTGGATGGGAAGTAGAGCAGCCAGGATAAGAACCGGTGCCCTTATGGGATCCCGGCATATGCAAGGTAAGGACTTTAGCCACTAAGCTACCATGGTGGGCCACATGACTCTTTTAAACAAGCAAAATGCGTACATCACCAACTAAAATATATGGGTATTTGTGTGTTTATATATATGCATATATATGTGTGTGTATCTATTTATATAGCGATAGAGAAGTTTACATTTTCAAACACTTGCTGGTCTTCTCGCTGGCTGTAATCATTGAACTCCTTTTTTAACATGCATCTTATTCTTTGATTTAAAGTCATCTAAAAGGCATTTAAATTCTTTTTGGACTCAGGAAGCATTTATACAACACTCAGTTGAATAGCAATAGTTTCATAATGTGAATTTTGCTTAATCTTATCCAGCTAATCCCTTGAAAACCTAGGGTCAATCTATAACTCATGGAGATTTTCTAAACGATGGATATATAGAATTTTATTTTGTGTTTCTTTCCAAGGCAGGGTGGGAGAGAGAGGAGGAAAGACAGATCTTTCATCTGCAGTTTCACTCCCAAAATGGCCTCAAAGTCTCAGTCTTATCAAGGCAAAAGCAAGGATCCCATAAATCTATCCAAATATCCCATATAACTGACAGAAGCCAAATAATTTAATGGCCATCATGGCCAGCTTTCACAGGATCATCAGCAGGAATCCAGATTGGAAACAGCAACCAGGACTTAAGAACACTTTGATAGGGAATGCTGGAATCACAGGCAACAGCTAATATGCTATACCACCATGCTGGCTTCCAAAATATAACTTTAAACTAATAGTAGTTGCTATGTTGTAAAAATGGAGACATACTTTTGCATATAGGAACTATAATGTACAAGACAAAGTTCAAAGGTTCACCAAGGTCCTACATTTAATCAACTATGTAAAAGATTTGTACTCAGTTTTATGAGCAAAAATATTCATCCTTACCCTGATTCTGGTGATTTGCCTAACTTAGGAGGTTATAGTACTGTCTCTATGAAATAGTAAGTTACATATAAGAGCTGCTATTCATTTTCCTCCCTCAAAATCCACTTTTTTTTTCTTTGTTGAAAGATTTACTTATTTATTTGAAAGAGTGGCTGATGAGGGACGGCAGAGACACAAGTGGAGAGAAAGATCCTCTCAACTGGTTCACTCCACAAATGGCCACAAGCAGCCAGATCTGGGTCAAAATGAAATCAGGAGCTCCTGCACGGGTGTCAAGGGCCCAAGCACTTGGACCATATTTTGGCACATTCCCAACCTGTTGCTTTGCCCTTCTACAGCCTCATAAGCCCCGATGGAACAGCAATGTGTCTTCTCCCAGCTCTTAACTCTGCGAGCATTGGGTACCTGCGAAATTAGCACAGATCATCAATCTGCCAATGCTGCATGCTCCAGAATCCTCTGGATTGCTGGGCTCTATTCCAAAAACCTCTGATTCGGAAAAGTTTAGGGTTGGAGGGAGACTGGGACTTTCCGTTTCTGCCACTTTAAGGTTCACACTGAGAGTCACTGGCTTGTCAAACATAGGTCCTTGATCAAACAGCCTCTTATGGTTTCTACTTGGGCTTCTCCTTTCTCTCTCCCATCTTATCTTTCTTTCTTTCTGCTTTCTAAGCTAAGTAACATGTTACTAGATATGATTGTCTCCATTACAGTTATTATACATATGCTTAAATGAAAAGCCACAAAAATTGGGCCTGGCAGCGTGGCCTAGTGGCTAAAGTCATCATTGCCGGTTCTAACCCCGGCAGCTCCAATTCCCATCCAGCTCCCTGCTTGCGGCCTGGGAAAGCTGCTAAATGACTGATGTGCAGCTGAAGAAATGAAAATCAAGAACCTTCTTGCAGAAAATGATCCTACTGTATGATTTATGAGTCATTGAAGAATTTAATAAGTGTTTTCAAGAAATGAAACTAACAGAAAACATCAAAACCCACGCAATACAGTTTCCACAGATTTTTATTAGTGAAATGTGTCTCTTCTAGAAAACAAATAGATGGGGTTGATTTTTAATCCAGTCTACTAATTTATGACATTTGATTGAGCTTAGGCCATTTACATTCAGGGTTAATATGTATGGGTGGTACTTTGGTCCTGTCATCTTAGGAATGGGTTGTTCATTGGTTTAGTCTTCTGTTGTCATTTTACTGGGATGTTCTTCACATTTGTCTTTAGTTTTGGTTGGGTGCTATTCCTCTTCTCTGTCAAGAGAACATCTTGAGGTATCATTTGTAGGGCAGGTTTGAAAGAGGCAAATTCTTTTAACTTTTCTTTACTGTGGAAGAATTTTATTTCATTTTCAAAGAAAAAAGAAAGCTTTGCTGGATATGTTATCCTAGGCCGACAATTTTTTGCTATTAGAATCTGGCATACGTCACTCCATTCTCTTCTTGCCTGTAGAGTTTCCTGTGAGAGATTTCCTGTGAGTATAGTTGGCATCCCTTTATAGGTCAATGCTTTTTTTTTTTTTTCACGTGCAGGTTTAAGGATCTTTTCCTTATGTTCAATTGAAGAGAGCTTGATGATCATGTGTCTTGGTGAAGATTACTTTTGGTCCAGTCTGTTGGGAGTTCTGTGCCACTCCTGGATGTTGTTTCCCAATTCTTTCTCTAGATGAGAGAAATTTTCCTTTATTTTTTCATTAAACCAGTTTTTCTTTCTGTACCTTCTGTAACTCCCATAACTTTTATATTTGGCTTTTTAATAGTGTCTTTCAATTTTTGAATACTTTTTTTGGCCTGATCCTGCTCTGCTTCCAGCTTTTTGTTTGATTCCCCCTGATGACAGGAAATATCTTCCAATTCTGAGAGTCTTTCTTCTGCTTGCTTCATTCTACTTTGGAAACTCTCCACTGTACATTTAATGTGCTCTACTGTGTTCTTAATTTCTGATATACCAGCCTTGATTTGCTTTATTGCTGCTATATCTTGTGTAAAACATTCCTTAAATTCTTTGAACTATGTGCTTCTCATTATTGATAATAAGCTTTATAATGAGTTTTCTGAATTCTGTATCACCCATTGTCTCGATATCTTCCTCAGTTAACTCTGAGGTTGGCTCCTCTGCAGGGGATTTTTCAGTAATATTCTTTGTGCCTTTGTCTCTTCTTTTGCTCTTGGTCATTGTACTTCTGGTTAGCAGACTCTTCTCCTTGGGGCAGGTTTCTAAGCTGTGTCACCCATAGGTCTACAGCTTGATTTTACTTATTGCAGTTGATACACAAATCTTTGCTTGCAGCCAATAGTGCCACTCCCTCCAACGAGTTCCAGGTCTGCGTTCTTATGTTACATTTCCACCACGAACTCTGTAGCCCCAGCTCCTGGCTCACCAATCTCCACCTCCTGTGACCCCATGCTGAAGCTACACCGTTGTCTTTATAACCTTTGTCCCACTTCCAGTTGGAGCAGATCCCAGGATTAGGAAGACACCAGGTGTCCTATATAGCTAGGTTCCTGGCGGTGCTCATCTTGCTGGAACCTGTTGGACATTAGGTCTGGGTGCTACATGGATCTGTTTTAATCTGTACGTTGCCACAGTTGGTATTGTTTTCCTGCGGGACCAATGCAATCCACGGAACTCAGTGAGTTCTTGGGAGCTCAGCACATACGCAGTTCACTGTTGTCCCTGCAGTCCTAAAGCTTTTGCCATAGTGTACAAAATGCAGCCTGACGTACCACTACTAGAACTCTTGATCTGTTGGCCGTCAGGTCTGAGGGCTACCCAGACCTGTCTTGGATGGAACTGTAGAATGCCACATTGCTGCAGTTCACTGAGCCAGAAATGAGTTCACTCCCAGCTCAGTGTATGCTCAGTCCTTTCCCTTGCCTTTGCCTCCTTAAGCAAAATGGCACGCAATGTGGCTCTAGGGGGCTGACTGGGCTGTGAAACCCACCCCGTTCTCACATTGCCCATCTGGGATCTGCTGCTCTGTCTCTGCTGCTGGGAAAATCAAGCAGACCAGCAGGATGGATGGTTCTTTGTCTGGGTTCATCTCCCAAGCTCCCAGTGAAAGTCTCTTCCCTCCTGGTTGCTGGTGGAGTTTGCAGTTAGCTGAATGCTGCTGGATTATCAGTCACTGCAACACCACACTGTTGTTTTTGCTGCTTTCCTGTGTCTGTCATTCTCCAGGTACCCCTCTGCTGTTGTTCTGTTCTCTCTTATTTCCTGGAATGTGTCATCTCTGCTTCATTCTGATTAAATGTTTTTCCATCCATTGAAATGTGTCCTTACCCCATTTCACCATCTTGATTCTGAAATACACATTTCTGATACTGGCTTTAAGGAAGCTACATATAAATTGACTTTTACACAATGACTTAACATTGTGTGCAATTTTACCAAGATAAATTTTGTTGCATATCATCAACAATACCTTGATGTTCCTTGTCACCTAATTAGGAAATTTCTGAACTTTTAAGATTTAGTATTTTTTACTTTCGATACTGCTCATGTAAAAAGCATTTGAGATGACTATCTGACCATTGTATTTCATAACGCTGCCACTAGTTTCTCTAGGTTTCTTCCAGTTGCTTAATTTTCACCTAAATTGTAGAATGGTATCAGCTGAACATTTTGTTTGGTCTTTGGATAATCACAGATTTTCTGAGTCTGTGAATGGCTATAAGGCCAGTAAGAGGTTACCACCCAGAAGGTAGTACTTTGACGGAGGACAGGAAGTATTGCAGGGCCTGAGGGACCCAGCTGTTTTTACAAACAAAATAAAAACAGCTTTATTGACATATATTTCACATACCATAAAATTCACCTAGGTAAAGTGTGTAGCTCAGTGGTTTTTAGTATGGCCACAGAGTTCTACAAATATCACAATTTTAGAACTTTCACAACTATGTTTTGATGAGTTTGCTTTTGATCACAAATAGTACTTGTAAAGACATCAATGTGAGCCTAGCCCCACTGCAGGAGACACAAATTCAAGTGTGAAATATCATAAGAGGCAACTTTTACACTGGTCTTAAATTATGTTAATTTTAATTTGCCTTAAAGTAACATATCATCTTTTTTCTTGATTTGAAGATAAATTACACAATATTGGTACACAATTAGGTATCTCAATGTGAGCAATAAAAAACACAAAGAACATAAACTTCACATGGATCGCTAAGTACAAAAGGTGAAAATTGTATAGAAATTAGAAAAATTAAAGCTATATTTAGGTGATCATTTGCACTTTGGCTGTCATTCAAAATTACAATATATACTATTTTTTTACTAAACACATCTTATTTTTACTCTAAGTATTCTGGTTTTGATCTCCAGTTTAGAAACTCAGTGTACCTATGGTTGCTAAGGAACTAACAAATATAACTCTTCAACCTCTTATAAAAGTATAAATATACACTTGGTTTAGAAAAAAAAAAAGATATCCAAAGACTAATTTTCCTAAAATGAAACTGACACAATCATTTTTCATTTTATATGGAAAATTAATAAAGTTAAACAGACAGTAGTAAGCATAACAAGGAAATTATCTAAACTTTCTTTTTTTCTCTCCAAAACAGCACCTCATCAAATCGCCTCTTTGTGATGAAACAATCTTAATCCAGCCCCTAATGCAGAACAGTCTTCTGTTTCTGCCTTTGGTAATATTTCATTTAGCTTCTCTTCAAAATTAGAAAGAAGAAGCTCATTAGAGTGGGTTATGAAATTTACTTCTGATAGATTCTCAAATTTGCTATTAATATTTCATTATTGTGATTGCTGTTGGTCTCAGGTTCAGGGGGAAGCTTTTCTGGGATAATCAATCTCCTGTCTTCATGAGAAACATTATTCATAAACTTATGCAAAAGGTCTGCTCTTTCATTATATTATAACCAGCTAACAATCTATCTGTGTATGCTCATCTGACCTTGCAATTTACTAGCTTATCTGTATGATGCATTATGATGAAGTTATTAATTCCATTTCCTTACGATTTTTATTCTTTTGCCTGGCCAGTCAGCCAGGAAGAAAGAGATTCCATTAATAACAATTATCAGTAAATCAAGAGGCACATAAAAAACATTTTTAAAAATGGCAAGAATGCATCCCTGAAGGCAAGCCCATGTAGATGCCTCCAATTCCAGGAAATCCTTATTTCTAACTCAAAAACATCAATTAAGTGGTGGAAGGTAGTGGTGTGGGCCAGCACAGTGTCTAAACAGGTTAATCCTTCACCTTTAACCCACATAGGTACTGGTTCATGCACTAGCTGTTTCATTTTCAATCCAGTTCCCTGATTATGGTCTGGGAAGTAAGCAGATGGCTTAAATTCTTGGGACACAGCATCCATGTGAGAGACCCAGGAGCAGCTCCTGGCTTTGGATTGGCTCAGCTCAGGATTTTGCAGCTATTTGTGGAATGAAACAGTAAATGGAAGATCTTTGCTTGTCTCTCGTTCTCTCTGTAAATCTCCGTCAAGAAAAAATAAATAAATAGAAGAAGGAAGAAGTTACTGCTGAAGGAAATGAGACCAGGAAAATGCAACAGCATCAGAGGCTCTGAACTGGAAAAGGAAAGATTTATTTCTCAATAGCCTCCCAGCAAGATGCAACTATCCCCTTTGCCCCATTCACAATTATCTCACTTGTTGCATGATTTGGCACGAACAGCCTGCCAGAAGAAGAGAGAAGGGAGGCATGTATCCGTAACACCCCAAAATTTCAGCTTCACACACGTTAACATTCCCTGTTCCAACAGTAGTGGAGCCATATTCATGCAATTTATTTATAGTCTAGTTATCTCAAACTGAAATATTAGAATTGTTTGTGCTCCAAGAAGCATGCTTTTCTGGAACTCAGATTTTGTGAAACTACAGTATTATAGTACTAAAAAAAAAAAGGATTGATGAATGATAATTGTGCATAGCAAACCATTAGAATGTTGTCAAGATCATTTTGAATTAATTATGCCCATATTCTTGAACATTTCCTTGATCGGGAAGAATGAAGGAGATTGGAGGAATACCACAGAAAATGGCAGTGGGATCACAGCAAGGATTAATGGTTTTGCTTTTGCTCTCCACTTTTCCTGCTGCCATCCTGGACTATGCTGTTTGCCCCATGGGAAGAGTGCATCAAAATACAGTAATGTGACTTCACACAGTCTGACACTCTTTGCCACTATCATAATAACCAGTGTTTTCAGAACATTTCATTTTTTCCACAGTTTAAACCCACTTCTGTTCTGATTTCTTTTATACAACTTTTAATAACAAATATTTATTAGAATCTACTATTATTGAACCATGCTAGGAACTAGGGATTGCAGAGAAAAAAAAACAGGTGAAAATACTAACTATAATAAAATTCATGTAATAGTTAGGAGAATGACATAATATGCAAGTTAAGATAGATGAGAAGGAGCTCCAGGCTACGGATGAGAATGACTTATGGAAGTAAGTTAGCAGCAGTTAAGTAGGCCAATGGTAGGAGAACAAGGGAGAAGCAGTTAAAACAATCTCACTTCTTAAAATGGTGCTTGATCAATGCTCCAAAATTTGGGTTATTGGTCTATCATATGCAATTAACCTTTTTTTTTTTCAGAAGGAGAGAATAAGGAGGAATATATAACAGTGGATAAAAATGCACTTATTCTGGGCCCCGCGCGGTGGCGCAAGTGGTTAAGGTCCTCGCCTTGCATGCCGGGGATCCCATATGGGCGCCGGTTCTAATCCCGGCCGCCCCACTTCCCTTCCAGCTCCCTGCCTGTGGCCCGGGAAAGCAGTCGAGGACAGCCCAAAGCTTTGGGACCCTGCACCTGCGTGGGAGACCCGGAACCCGGAAGAGGCTCCTGGCCTAGCATCAGCATAGCATCAGCCGTTGTGCGCACTTGGGGAGTGAATCATTGGACGGAAGATCTTCCTCTCTGTCTCTCCTCTCTGTATATCCGCCTTTCCAATAAAAAAAAAAAAAATCTTAAAAAAAATGCACTTATTCTAACACATTAAAGCTGCATTCCTCCTCCTGCTTTTCAGAATCCAGTGTGATAGCTAGTTGTAGGTTTCAACTCAACTGGATTAAGGGTTACCTAAAAACTGACAGAGCATTATTTCTGGGCATGTCTGTTAGGTTGTTTCAGGAAGAGACTGGCATTTGAATCAGGGGGCTAAGTAAGGAAGATGCACACCCATCCCTCGTGGACATGTTCTTTTAATCATCTAGGGATTAAAGGTCCAAAGGTAAGGTCTGACATACCTTTTGGGAGAACACAACCCACTACACAGTTGTCTAGAGGGGGAGATATTAATCTCCCAAGCTGAGCGGGGGAACTGATTCAACAACTGAAATTGTTTCTCATGAAAAATCCAGGGATCCACAGTGAAGAAGAAAGTCTTCATTTCTTAGGGGCTTTGATTATTCCTATAATTTATTAAAAAGGAAAATCTGCAAACTAAGAAAAAAATAGCAAAAATTCTAGAAGGTTTGACCATGTGGCTGCTACATTTGTATTCTGCCTCCAAATCTCTGGTTTTAAGAATGTTGTCTTTTTTTAGCTATGGCCCAAATTTTGCTTCAAAACACCTAAACCAAAAACTTTAATGAGTGTGTACACCATTGTGCTGTGGAAGGAAACAAATGTGTGGTGGTGTAACATTAGCACCATAAATAAAATGGAGGTTGTTTATATAATAGACACAGGCGTGTGTCTACTGTCAGTGCTAAGCTGCCCAAACACATAGTAAAGACTCAATAAACCTGCATTAATTCCACCAATGAAATACAGATGACTGTTTTAAGCCTATGCTTGTAGGTTGGTTGTAAATAGCAGGGGACCAAAACACCCAGGGAAGTAAATCAGATCAGGCAGCCTGGGTGGTCACAGTAAGAAGAGTTGTACCCTACTGGCAAACAACTTCTTTTTTATGCCATCATGCAAATAAAAATACAGTCAAGGACCTAAACAATTGCATACAAGAATCAATAAAACCAAATGGTGCTTTTTGGTAACATTTTGTGGAAATTCTGGCAATACTGCAGATAGAAAAGTATATTCCAGAGTATTTCAGGAAACCAGGTAGAGAGGTGCACCGCTACTAGAAATAAGTTCCTCTCACATCATACTGCACATTGGTAAAACACACCCATCCCCCCACCAGTGACATGTGTATGATTTATGAACCAAGCACATGTACCTATATTGCACTATAGGAGAAAAAGCAAGTAGCCAATACTGTTCACACACCCTCTTACAATAAAGCCTCAAGTGATGTAGTACCTTTTCAAATAGGAGAGCTGTGATCGAACACAAAACTAAACAGTCCATTAGCTCCTTCGTAATACAGTATATGACATAAACCAAAGCATTCTCTATCCAATATGCTACACACATTAAATGCAAGAGGAACACCACAGAGTCCCTTATCAAACACCTGTCGCCTTCCCTTGTGTGTAAATAACAATAATGAAGAAGACTAATCTCCACTTCATAACTAGAAGATGTATGGGGTTGCTACTTGTACGGTTTCTGTGTAAGTAGAAATGCAGACAGAATTAAATGATCTCAAGTTGACCTGCTGGATACAATGTATAGCCTGATATTGAAAAACATATTCAGTGTTACCTAGCTTGCATTGTAACATGCTACATTTTTCCTTTGGAATTTTAGCACATCAGAAAAGACTTATACATGAAGTCACTGATCCATAGCTAGAGGGCAACACAATGTAATCAATGTCCCCATGCCTGAGACAAGTGTGTGCTTCTGTGGTTGGGGAGGGTTATTTGAGCAACACAGATCCTGTAGAAAAAGTGCTGTAATGAAACACAAATTATCATACCTTTGCGAGGTAAAGTGGAGGGCTGACATCTTAACTTGCCTATTTCTAGGTGTGTGCTTCTTTCTAGCAATTAACCATGTTAGTTTTATTATGGTCCATGGAACAGCTAGTCAATAGGGTGGGATGCAAGTTACACTCCATAGCCAGTACTGTGCGCCTGCATAATGCCCACGATTTTGCTCCCAGCTGTTCAGTCTAATCCATTTATGGTTGTTTATGGCTCACAGTCAGAGAAATCTTCTATTTACAGCTCATTCATCATTCTTAACATTTTCACAAATCCAGGCCGAGTGCTCTGAGGCTGGGAAATAAACTCGGACTTCCTCAGTCCTATTTGCTATCTCAGCACATCAAATTTCCTGCTTCCTCTGAAAGGCTCACAAACTCATATTTTGTTACACTTCACATTTACATTAAACTGGTTTCACCAAACCCATGGGATTATGTTACCAGAAATCTAAAACATAAATGTGTAATTCTAATTTCTCTTTCTTTTGCTTCGAAGGGAGCTATACTGTTCTGAAGTAGTGGTCATCATTCTTTGGAAAAATTTCCTGTATGAAAATTGAGTAGTTATGAATACTGCTGTAACACACTAAAGGGATGAATGAATACCAGATAACAAGTTCACCAATACGATATTAGTTCATTCTTCCCAAAACAACCAAGTGTAACCCTTGCCTGTTTTTCTTTCTTCATTTCAGATAGTGTACCAGCACATTCCAATCACTACGTGCATGGTTTATAATGGTATGGCAGGGAAATTTCACACCTATCCCATTGTAACCTGTGCTCCCAATGTTAATTTTTTTTTTTGATAAACTAATTGAGTCATGTGTTACTCAGCAGCAATGTATAGTCAATGTATGTCAATGCCCACCAAAAAGAACACAAGAAAAAATTCGATAGTTGAACAAGCTTTTTATCTTCCTAAAAAATAATTTATTTGTTTTTTAAATTGAATTTTATGGCACAGTTCCATAAGGTGTGCGATTTCTCCCTTCCCACAAATTCCCACCCCATGATTTTCCCCATATTATTACGATAGTATATTTCTTCATAAGGAGTTGTGATTTTATCAATCTGTTATTTAAGTGTGCCTCAACATTGGTCATACAAACAATGTTACATAGTCCAGCATCCCATTGTCTACATGTTTCCAACAGTTTCACTGGGAGTCCACCTTTGATTTGGAAGTAGGGATGCATGTAGCATTTTATCTTCACATCTGGATAAGGTAGTCTCTGCTATGCTATCACTAAATATTCCCTTAAAGGAAGCCAAGAAACAAAGTCAACAATAGGTATGAATTTAAAGCAACAACAAAATTGCAGCAACATGGAGTCTAAAAAGCATGCCACTGGATCATCAACGCATGGATAATGAACACACAAAAGCCTCTTGAGTAAAATGATGACACCATCCGATCCATGAGCCAGCAATGAATTCAACAAGAGAAAAGAAACCATTTGGAAGAAATGAAAATGAAATAAAAAACATCAAAACACATGGGATTCAGCAAAAACAGTATGGAAACTGTTATTGAACTTAAAATTTGCATGATGGCTTCCTTATATTAGGGAGAATATATGCTATTTGTCCTTTGGGATTGATTTATTTCAGTTGGCATAATGGTCTCTAGTTGGGACTATCTAGCTGCAAATGGTATAATTTAATTCCTCTTAATGGCTGAGTAATATTCCATGGAGTAGATATACCACAGTTTCTTTAACTACTCCCATTCGGACATGTATCTGGATTGTTTCCATGTCTTTGCTATTGTAGATTGTGCTGCTGTGAATATGAATACAGATCCCTTTCTTACAAACAGTTTTCATTTCCTTTATGTGTATTCATAGGAGTTGGTAGCTGGGTCATATGGCAAGTTTATTTGCAATTCTCTAAGCCCTTTCCATACTGATTTCCTCAGTGCTTATACTAGCCTACATTCCCACAAGCAGTGAAGGAGGGTACCTTTCTCCCCACATCCATGCCAGCAGGTGTTGTTAGCAGAATTCTGAATGTAGGCCAATCTCACTGGAATTAGATGGTACCTCAAAGTGGTTTTCATTTGTATCTCTCTGATGGCTAGGGAGCTTGGCCAACTTTTCATGTATCTGTTAGCCATTTAAATCTGCTCTTTTGAAAAATGTCATTTCCTTTGCCCATTTCTTCACAGTTTTTTTAACTGACTCTGGGTTTCTGAAGCTCTTTGTAAATCCTGGATATGAGTACCTTATCACGTGTGTAGTGTGCAAAGATTTTTTCCCATTCTATTGGTTGCTTCTTGACTTAAATCATTTCCTAAAAATATAGAATGCTTCACAAATTTGCATTCATCCTTGTGCAGGGCCCATGTTAATCTTTTCTGTGTCATTCCAATTTTAGCATGTGTGCTGCCAAATTGAGCACAGTTGAACAAACTTAATGTATTGGCTCTTTGCAATATGGCATATCATGGAAGAATAAGAGGGCATTTTCAGTTGAAAAAAGGATGTGAAAGGGTTTGGACTACTGGAAAGAGTTTGCATAAGCTTGGATTGCTTCATATTAGGCTTTCCCAATAACCAACAATATCTCTATAAATTGGATACCACTAATTTTTATATAAGAGGTACTGAGGGCCCAGCACGGTAGCGCAAGCGGTTAGGGTCCTCGCCTTGCACGCCCAGGATCCCATATGGGCGCCGGTTCTATCCCGGCAGCCCCACTTCCCTTCCAGCTCCCTGCCTGTGGCCCGGGAAAGCAGTGGAGGACGGCCCAAAGCTTTGGGACCCTGCACCCGCGTGGGAGACCCGGAAGAGGCTCCTGGCTTCGGATCGGCATAGTATCGGCCGTTGCGCTCACTTGGGGAGTGAATCATCAGACGGAAGACCTTCCTCTCTGTCTCTCCTCTCTGTATATCTGCCTTTCCAATAAAAAAATAATAAAAATAAATCTTTAAAAAAATAAGAGGTACTGAAATCCAGCAAGTATAAAACTGCAATTGCTTATGAGCTAGAAGCCCTTTGTTTTGTTTGCATTCAGAAATGATTGCTCTACATAATGATGATTTTTTGTCATGCCTTATCATTGTGACAGTCTGATGCTTTCTGATATTAATATTTTGCAAAATATTTTTATGTTCTACAGAATGTCAAGGTCTACCTGTGAGTGCCCAAGCTAGCCCTAAATAGATATCAGTCAGGGGCTACTAATTTCTTCTTTACAGGTTTTTCAGAGGGAGAATAACTGCCCTAAAATCTCAAAAGCAATGAAAAGCATAAAAAAGTTATGCACCATAGCATCTGATGCCAAGTATATCACATGCTTTGCGGAGGAATCCTGCTCTGTTTGCCTTATGGCTGCAATTGTAACACAGTTGTTTCTAGTGAGCTGTAATTTCTCAGGAGATATTTCTAGTTTCTGAAGGAAGCTTCCATTTATTCCAGTTTCTTATACAACCAAACTAAAAAGTAAAAATATGAATAATACTAAAATAATTTTAAACAGAATAAGCATTATTCATTATTTTCACCAGTATTTATTATACTACAAATAATTGATATAATTGGTATTTTTAAATCATTCACAACATTGTTTGCTAAGCTCAGAGCAATGACCTAGATACTGAAATTGAACCCCTATAACGTAGAAACATCCCTTTGTCAGCCTCCCTTAGCCTAAGGTTTCTGTGACTGCTTTTAATAAAAATGCATGAACTGACTTAGGGGAGAGGTCCACTGGTTCTTAGACTCAAGCAATCATTTGCTTCTTAAAAAAAAAAGAACCTCAGTGGCCAGTGTAGATTTTAGTGCAATTTGGGTAAGGGAATTGCAGGACTGTGTATAATGTAACTGCCATGCCACTTTCATATAATTCCTAGACATACTGGAGGCCACAATGCCAACATGAATTCCCTAAAGAGCATTGCATCACCAATCAAACAAAGGAAAAGTGGAACTGATCATGTGTCTCTAAATCCCAATTTCAATACATTAGAATCTTCAAACATAACTCTCCAGGAATCCCAGGAATTAATTAATACCTCCTTGTCTTCTTGCTCCACACTTTGAAATAATTGCCTACTTTCTTCTACCACCCCAATGTAGTGACTGACTTTATGTATGTTGAGTGTGTGGACCCAGTGTACAAGTCCTACAGCAATGTCTCCAAACTACTTTGCGTTGCTGTTTGGCAATAATACAGGCATCTGAATCTGTCAACAATTCCATGGGAAAACTCTATGAAAAAGAAATAAAAGACTTTTCTCCCTGTGGAATCCATCACAGGGCTCCAAAAATAAGTTTAGAAAAAAAAAAGTTTCATCTCTGACATCAGGCCTGCTTTTATTGAATACCTATTAAAAGGGCATGCTGTGCTCTCATCAGCATACCAGAATGGATAATCTGAAATGTTCTTCTTCAAACCACCTTCATTATAGGTAAGCTACAATGCACTCCATTTTAAATACATGGTTGAGATGATAGGAAATAAGAGATCTTAAAAGGCAGGGAAATGGTGAGAAAAACAAATAGTGCACATGCAAGAGAAAGGCACTGAAGACAAAGTGATGATCAAATGCAAATATAAAGCTGGCTCACAGGCTAAGTATTCCAGAAACTCATCTGAAGAATTAACATATATATGCCCTTGATAACATATGGCTTGGACCAGATCAAGAGCAAGAAGGATGTCTGAATTGAATCCCCTGCTACAGCCTTGAGGGAGAAGCTCCCCTTACTGAACAGGAGAAAAATATTTGCCTGATGCCAAAGGAAGCCCATGAGCAAAAAAACTGCTTCTCTCTCTGTAACTCCAGGTGTGGGAAAATGATCTCTCAGGAGACTGGTTGCAATCTGCCTAACCTCAGTTATATCTGCAATTTGTATTTATACCATTCTCAGGAAACTGAAAAACAAGAAGTTAAATTAAAGAGGTCTCTGGTTGGTAACAACTCTGCACCTGGAAGAAACAAACACAAAAGCCCCTTTTGAGGGAAGCATCATTAAGCACAGATCCGCAGAACTCATGCAGAATGAATTCAACCGCAGCATAAACATACTTAGAGCTAGCATGGAAACAAGAAGAAAAAACTTTTTCTCAAAGACTTCAGATATTATAATTGTACAATATAGGATAAAAACAGGTAGCTTTGCAAAGGAAGAAAATTAAAAAATCATATTAAGCAGAAATAAAAACCAAAGTAAGCCGCAAAATAAGGAAACTATTAAATAGAATTTCAGAGTCAGTGGATACTACAAGAAAGTTTAATGTATGCCTAACTGAAGATGTAGAAAGCAAAATTACGGCTATATTTAAAGAAATAATGGCTGAGAAAATGCTGAAATTAATAAAATGTATGTATCCTCTGATTTGGAATGGACAGCATACACCAAGCACACTCAGACATATGTAGTATGACAATCTAAAGAAATGATAGAGAAAAGAAGCAAAATGTAGGCATGGGAATGTTATGTGTAATTTACAAGGGACATCTGAACTGGTAATAGGATTCTACTCCACAAAAGCGAACCCTTGAGAAAACAGAAAGCAATACAGTCAAAGCGCTGAGGAAAAACATTAAATTGGAACTATATAAGCATCAAAATTATCTTTCAAGTATGCTATCATGAGGAATCTTCATAAAATATCAAGGAAATGTACATTATGAAAAAGCTATTCAGGAATTTTGAAAATTTCTACACCAAAATAAACATTCAGTTCCAAGGGAATAAAAAAAAAAAGAACAAATGTAAAATAACAAGTAAAAGAACTTATACATGTTCTGGGAGGCAACAGATTATTCTGAAATTATGAATGAATCAGAAAAAATAGTGAGAATATATGTCACCAAGATGGTAAAATAGGGGGTCCTGGGCTCTAGTTATCCTCACAAAAAGACATACTAGTACCCTTGCCCTGCCATGGCCACTGTAACGATCTCACATTTCAGGGATGAGACCAAAGCATCTACTTGGAATTCAAATACAAGGACATTTCGTTAAGAAGGACAGAAGAAAGGTTATATTTGCTGTACATGATCCTTCCATCAACCATGCATTGCCAAACAGGAAGATTCTCTGGCAGATGATTTCAATAGTTGAAAGAAGATGACGATTCAAAGGAGACTAGTTTCTCCAGTGTTCTGGGACACTTTCAAGAATGTCCATTACTGTTTCATCCTGTGTGAACACACTTTGTGAATTCACCTAGGATCAGTTAGGAGAAACAAGGAAGGCAGCCTTGCAATGACCAGTTCTTGGATCTTGGCAGTTTAGTTGTACCTGTGTTAGAGATTTTATCCAATCAAAGAGCCCAGCCAGCTGTTCAACCCATGCACAAATTTGACGCAGTGGCCCATTTGGCCAGAAAGTGAGAACAGTTATGCTATCTGGAACTATCTAGCCAGCAGTTTGCAAGGCTATGCTACATAGAAGGTGTATACCTCAGACAAGAAGCCCAGCCAGTAACCTAAACCAAATGACACAGCTCAGCCTGTGGAAGACCCAAATGTAAAACAGAGAAAGTTTTCATTATACCCAGAGTCTACTCAATGTTAAGATGATCAAAGTTGCCAAGGATATAGAGAAACTGGTATAGCTACTATGGAAAACAGTATGGCTACACCTCAAATAAGTTAAAGCAGAACTACTATATGATCCACCAATCCCATGTCCTGGTATGTAAGAAAAAGAAGTGAAATCAGGGTCTGAACATCCACACCCACAATTTCATTGCAGCATTACTCACTATAGCCAAGACATGGAAACAGTAGAGTGAAAGTGGCAAATAGACATTGAAAAACAGATAATTCAGTCATAAAAATAGTATTCATCCACTTGTAACGTAGAAGAATCTGGAGGAAATTATACCACATAAAATAAGAAATACTAAGAAAGATTACATTTTCTGATTTATATATGGAATTCTTAGAAGTTGAATTTATAGAAACAATAGAACAGTAATTTCTAGGGCTAGGCAGGAAAAGCAGGAAAATACTGGGTAAGAAAAATAGATGCTCTGTTAAAAGTGTGACATAGTGACTGTAACTAATAATACTCTATTGTACATGGGAAAGTGGTCAAAAGAATAGGTCTTAAGTACTCTTACCACATTTACATCACAAATATAAACACAGTAACTGTGTAAGGTGATAAATGTCTGGCTAAGACATTCCACTCCTCTTGCCCCAACAGAAAGAGCAAATTGAACATCCACAGTCAAGTCACATTCACAGGAGTTAAGGAAGTCAGATGAGAAGCCACAGTGCCTGACTGTAACAGATGCACTGAAGAAGGTAAGGAAAAGGGAGGTAAAGAAAGAAAGAAGCAAAGAAACAAATGAAGCAAGTAAAGCTGACACGGTGGCTCAATAGGCTCATCTGAATAATCAGCATTCCATATGGGTATCAGTTCCACTCCAAGCTGCTTCACTTCCCATCCAACTATCTGCTTAGGTCCTGGGAAAGCAATGGAAGACAACTCAAGCTCTTGAGCCCCTACATCCTTGTGAGATATCTGGAAGAAGCTCCTGGCTCCTGGCTTCTAACTTACAACCAGACCAGCTCCAGCCATTGTGACTATTTTGGAAGTGAACCAGCAAATGGAAGATCTCTCTGTCTCTACTCTACGTAAATGTCCTTTTCAAACAAAAATCGATAATTTAAATAAAATGAAAGCAAGAATGAAGGAATAAAAACTGTGGGTCAGCCTTCTTTCACCACACACACACAACACCATGCCTTACACTACCAGAACCACAACTGTAAAATCATTACTGGGAGGGCTTCAGGACTCCTGTCCCAAGCCTTTGTAGACCAAGGCCTTAGATTTTCCTTAGCAAAGGGGCTAAAGTATAGCCTCAAAAACCACTCCCTTATATCTTGAATAGAGTAGAGTAACGTTCAATCACTGGACACTGTGAAATCAGTATAGGATTTTGGACTGGAGTTCAAGTCTACGTCTGTCATGGTAGGACCCAGAACCAGATAAAACTGAAAGTCTACTCCCAAGTCAGTGCACATAGATGGAACCTAGTTCTAGAACTTCATTCTGAATAATATATCAACTACAAATTGGAAAGGACCTGTTTTGAAGAACAATCTAATAATGAAAGAGTTACAAAGATTAAACTTCCGGAAACCTCAACTTTGGGGTCAGTGATGAGCATCTATCACTGAAATGCTTGAAGTATGAACAAGCTTAGAGCAAGTAAGTAACCAACTTGCATTTTCTGGACAGGAAGCACTCATTAAGGCAGATTCAAGGACTGGAAAAATTTCCAAAACCTTACATTCACATAATATCAGGTATCCAAAAAAAAAAAACAAACAAAAAAAAAACCACACACACACATTTTAGAGAACCATATCAACTACTGAACAAAACAAAATCTCCAAAACTGTAAAGTAACTGGTGTATATATATATATATATATATGCATATGTGGAATCTTAAAAAACAAAACAAGTCTCACAGAAGTTGTTAACAGAATGTTGGTTACCAAGGTCAGGAAGAATATGCAGTAGGCACGGTAAGGTAATGGTGAACTACGTTACTGTTAGGAGAAAGATGCTTTGGTGTTGCATTGCACAGTAAGATTATGTTAAAAAAAGGGACAAGACAAATATTTGAAGACATACTTAGTGCTAAACTTGAATTGAACAATATACAATAAGCATATTAAGACCTCACATGATACTCAAAAAACTTTAAAACAAAAAACTGTAGAAAGTATAAAATTGCTTTCATGAAATTGATAAAAAAGTAAATATATGTAAATAAATTAAATATTATAGTATATAAGTTTGGAGAGAATGATGGAGATTCAAATGTGGGGAAATATTTGCATTGCATGATACAAATTTAAGGAGCATTGAAAATAAAATGGTAAAACTAATTCAACACAGTGATAACTGTAAATAACTTAATAGTCTTGATACAATAATACAAATTATTTGGGGATACAAATTAGTTCTATGAAATCTGTAGTTTATTCTAGATTTGCAAATTCTTTATCTAAGTCTCCTTTGAGATTGTTTCTTGACTCATTCACTTTTGGGAGTAATGAGCTCCATAAATTGTTATCTGCTATTTGAAAATTTGCCTTTAATTTATGCTAAAATGACCTGTTAAGCCTCAAGAGGGACCCACTAAGAACTATATTCTATGGGTTAGAAATATTTGCTTGACTCCTTTTTCCAACATTTTCATAACTGTATACCCCTCCCCACAATGAAAAGACCTCATATCTGTGCTCTGTCCAGAGAGCTAGGCATTCAATCCAACTCCATTTTATTTTGGAAAGCAGAGGAAAATCAAGATGTAAAATCTGACATGGGGCCCAGCAGCGTGGCCGAGCGGCTAAAGTCCTTGCCTTGAATGTGCCAGGATCCCATATAGGTGCAGGTTCTTATCCTGGAAGCTCCACTTCCCATCCAGCTCCTTGCTTATGGCCTGGGAAAGCAGTCAAGGACAGCTCAATGCTTTGGGACCCTGCACCTGTGTGGGAGATCTGGAGGAAGTTCCTGGCTCCTGGCTACGAATCAGCGCAGCACTGGCCATTGCAGCCACTTGGGGAGTGAATCATCGGATGGAAGATCTTCCTCTCTGTTTCTCCTCCTCTCTGTATACCTGACTTTGTAATAGAAATAAATAAATCTTTAAAAAATAATAATAATAAAATCTGACATAAGACTAAAATTCAGAAAATGAAGAATCTTTAATACCAGAAGTATTATATTGACTACTGAGACAGTTTCAACCACCAAATACATAAATCAATAGAACAATTGGACTAATTTCCTAAACAATTTATTCTAAAAATATTTTTCTACCCCTTTATGATCTAATAAATGGCTCAGCACATTGCTTAGCTATTTATTGTTTTGTGTGGTAATAAGATAACATGTTAAGATATCACTGTGTGATGATGAATCGTTTATACAAAAGAAACTGGAAAACTTTCTAAATGCTAACAAAGTAAAAAATAAGCCACAAATGATTTTTGAGCTCTTATACTTTGTGTTTGAAGAAATAACTTTTTTATCTTAACAATTTTGTGATTTTTTTTCCCTAATGCTAACCTAAGAAACTAAGCCTTAATGCTTCATTTACCAGTTTTCTTTCCCACATAATTTATTGTGCCTGTGGTCTTAATTCCAAGAAGAGAAGCAAAAGTAGTTACAATTAATATTCTATTTCCTCTTTGCAACATTAATCTGCTTTACAAAAGATATTTAGTGTACCAAACAAGAATTTTGATCAGTTGAGAGCAGCTTATGAATCTAAAAAAAAAAATCTTAACCTATAAGAAGTATGATTTTTACATGCTCTTTTTTGACACTTGCGTTCCTATTGCTTCCTACCCTAGGTTAACTTTTTGCCAAGTATATGAATTTCTATAAACATATTAATTACAACATAAATACAAGTGTAACAGTGTTCTAACCAATCTAGAAATTTGCAATGTTGGAACTAAATGACTGTCAACTCAGAGAGACTAAAGCATAAGGGAACACATTTCAGATATGAAGTGCTCATCTAGCTCATGCTAGTATATGCTAGATGGAAACATGTATTATTAAGAATTATAGAAAAGAAGGTTGTTACTATAAAACAAAATTTATGTATCCCTGGAATATTGTGCTAAAGATGAGAATTGAAGGCCCAGCAATTAGAAAGCACCACCCTACTTTCAAACAGCTAGACCATCCCTGATGTCATTTTGGGAGTGAGCCAACAGAAGACTCTCACTCTTTCTCCCCATCACTGATGAATAAATACACCCATCCATGATGCATCCATCCACCAATCCATTCTTAAAAGGACAGGGACATCGCTTTTGCATCACCTCCTCTGTTGCACTCAAAACATACTTTCCTTTTGTTTGGCTGGGAAGAAATTTCAGATCTCCTACACTTAGAAATTTTTGTCATAAAATTTATCTTGTGCAATTTCTCCAGCGAAATCTGAATCTCAAAATAATTGTCTGGAAACAAAATACAACTGCTTTAACCCTAATCCCCTCCCCATTCACTATTATTTATTATCTTTAATAATCATGGATCCGAGTCAGTTTTATTATTACAGAATACCAGAATGAGTGATTTATAGAGAACGTAAGTTAAATTTCGTGGATCTCAAAGTTGTGAAGTCCAAGGCTTTGTAGCTTACATTTATTGAGGGCCTTTGTGCTGTATAAACCTGTGACAGCAGACAGAGTGGAAACACAGTGTGAGATCAAAAGGAATGGATCTCAGGCTTATAATAAACCAACTCTCAAGAATAAGGAGCTCACTCTCACAATATTTAAGTTAAGTCATTCACAAGAGCAGATACAATCTTTCTGTCATTATCACTTCATATTAGGCATCAAGTCCCAACTTTGTACATTGGGTCACATCATTCTGCTTCAAGCCACCTAACTGCATGTCCTTTTCACAATGCAAAATATAAAAAGGTATTCACTCATTCCTTCATCAACTCATATTCCAAGATCCAGGGTCTTATCTAATTCAGAATTCAAAGACAACACAGATTACACTCAACCTTAGACAGTTTCCTCTCTGTGAGCATAAGTTGTTAGTTAACAAGTTACCTGCTTCCAAAATATAATGGGACATTCCCATTTAGAAATACAAAACAGACAAAAGGTGGAGGGTGGAAGTGTTCTCAAGTCAGCCCAAAACCCAAAATGGAAAATAAAATTGTGCTATGACATTACAGTGATTTCTTAATTTTATACCCACCTGGGAACACTGGGGAATAAGCTTTTCCCAAAGTTTTAGGCTCATCTGCCTCTATAGGCCTACTGGTGTAGATATGACACTTTACCACAACTTGGAGACTTTTGCTTATAACTCTCCCCATCTGGATCTATATACTGATAGCTCTCTAGTTCTGGCAATTCTGCAGTGGCCAAACTAATATGGTGTCACCAGGCATTGACCTACAGGGTCAGTGTTGAGGCTCACAACAGTCTTCTACATTTGGATGGATGTATCCATGAATCCCACAACTTGCACAATCTGCATGTCTAGAGAATCAGCATAAGCTTAGATGCCACTAATATTTATACCTCATACCAAAAGAGGGGGAGTCAAACACACACACACACACAAGCATGGTTCCTAGCACAGAGAAATACACATCACGAGTGGGCAGTTGACAGAAATCAGAAAGTGCCTGCAGAGGAGAAAGGGAGAGCACTCCAAGCATGCCCTCCTCCCCCATGCCCAGTTTCAGTGTCCAACAAAAAGAAGATCTCTTCCACCCCCAAGCTGTCAGCCTCTGTCCTGCAATCAGAAGGGATGTATCTACAAGAAAAAGCCACCAGGGATATTTATGATACTTCTATAAAAGCTACAAAGAGCAGAATTTCCATATTTCCATGGCGTATTTCCCTCAGGTCTGGGATGGAGCAAATGCATCCTGGAAAAGGGGGCCTTTTGATGGAAAGGTAGAAGAGTATTATTATACATGGGGAAGGGGTTAGCGGTTGGCACATTCCCTACAGCTCTATTGTCCTAAAGGAACTGCCTGTGTATCATCACATGCCAGCACCACCCAGACAGGAGGTAAGAGCCCCTCCTGGGCCTGCATGAGCCATTTCTGCTGTGATGGGGTAGTCCTGAGCCAAGACACTAGTAATGTCCTGAGGCACCTCTCAAGAAACCTTCCCTGCCAGGTTCTGCCACGGACCTGTGAAAGAAGATACAGCTTTGAAGTCTCAGAAATACTTCCTAGGTCTTTCTTCTACTGTGTGAATGAATACCACTCTCTTTAGAAATGGTCATTTGTCCACAGCCTTACATTTTTTCTCCTGGATACACATTTGTAGATTTACATGGCCAAGTTGAAAACTTTACAACTATTTCTGGTATGCTTTCCTTATAAATTCCATCTTTAAATAATCTCTTTCCATCAATACCTTACTATATATGGTCACATGCAAGCCTCATATTCCCTTTAATATGTTGTTTATGAATATATTTCTGGGGCTGTTGTGGAAGCTGTGTGCTAATCCTCTGCCCTATGGTGTGGGCCTCTCATATGGGCACCAGTTCCTTTAACGTCCTGGCTGCTCAGCTTACAATCAAGCTTTTTGTCTAAGGCTGGAGAAAATGGTGGAGGATGTCTCATGTTCTTGGGACCCTGTGTCCAAATGGGAGACTTGGAAGAAGCTCCTGCTTCCTGGCATCAGATCAGCTCAGCTCTGGCCATTGCGGCCCTTTGGGGAGAGATAGAGACCTTTCTGTTATTTATTTTCTAGCTTTGCCTTTTAAATAAAAATAAAATAAATCTTTTAAAAATGCATTCTATCTCACTGATATTAAATTCTTCCTTCTTTAAAGCCCTTGGGCATATACACAACTTAGCCAATATTTCAACAACTTTAAAAGAATGGCCGTTTCCATCATTTCAATTTGAAACACATCAAAATTGTCATTATTGCCAATATTTGTGTCAGCATTCTTACTTTCACCTCTTAAGCAGTCCTAAGAAGTTCTATATTTTCCCTAGATATTTATTCTTTTTCCCTAGCCCTTAGCAGAATCACCCCTAACAGTCACAGCAACACAGGCTTTTTCAGGATTTACTACAGAACTTCCAGCATTCACCTATTAACTAGTTTCAAGGTCACTTTCACATTTTCCAAGTATTCATTATGTCAAGACATTATTTCCATGATATCAATTTCCTTGGATTATTTTTTATGTTGGTGTAGCTTAATATAACAAATGCGGTGACTTATAAACAAACAACTTATACAATTCTGTAGAGTAGGTTGTACACTACCAATGGTCTGACATTTGGTGAGGATAATCGTGTTGCAATCTCCATGGTAAAAGAACAGAGATCACAAAAGTAATAGGCTGCCATTGTTTTAAAGATTTTTTTAAACTATTTTTAAGTTGTATTTGAACATCAGAGAACAGAGAGTGCTCATCTGCAGTTCACTCCCCAAATGTCTGCAATGGCTTGTATGAGGCAAGGGATCAAAGCAAGAAGAGCAAAAGTCAATCTTGCTCTCCTATGTGAGTGGCAGGAAGCCCAGCATTTCAACCAACACTGTCTTCCAGAATTCACATGAGCAGGTTGCTGTAATCAGGAGCCAGAGCTGGAATTTAACCCAGGTACCCCAAGTAGAACACAGATGTTCCAATCAGATGGCATACCCAATAGACAAAATGCCTATGGTGGCAAATTCACTTCAGTAACAAGCCTATTCAAGATAATTCCCTCAGTCTTATGATGATGGTTCTGCATCAGTTAATCATGCCCCCAAAGCCCCATCTTCCAAGATGGCATGTATATCAGGAGTTGATTTCCAAGATATATATTGAGGGTAAGAGGGACTCAAGTCCCAGCACCAAATCTATCAAACAGTCATGGTAATTATTCTATACTGGTTTTCCAAGGAGATGTTTCATTCTTGTCTACCATGCAGCCTGGCTGTAGTTAACCAGGCAAAAAATTCTGAAGGAGTAAATTTTCTCCTGAAGTTGGTAATAGAACTATCTTTGGGACTTACCCACCCAGTCACAAATCAATGGCATATTAATGGTATTAGACAATAGTAAGGTCAGTAGATACAACTAAAAAAAATCCTTAAATTGCCCAAGCTCTTCAAAAAATATATAGCAAAACAGAAGTTACATTAAAAGCTTACAGATTATTTAAAGAAGTCTGTACAGTTTACAATCACATTTTGAAAATACTTTCCAGAATATAATGCGGTTTTATTAAATATAATGACCTGATCCAGTGTTTGATATATTAAGCATTTAACAAATGGTAGCTAATAATTTTAAGCCATGTGAATCTCAGAGAGATGAAATTCAAGATTTCATAATCACCTAAAATGCTCAGTCTTTATCTCTTTCTTCACACTCACAGACTGTCCAGGGAAGGAAGGGGAAAGGGCATAGATGAGGGAGTTAAAAATATGAATACCAATATATATCAATAGTATAATTCAGCCATCCTATCTAGCGATTGATTCAGTTTTGAACTTTAGCAACCTCACCTCAAAAGGGATTCAGATTTTTTTTAACAGAAAAATCTCTAAAGAGACTTTGGTTTTGTCTTAGCAACAGAAAGAAGATAAAGAAGAGGAAACAAGTGTGATAATGAGGAATCAAAATTACTAGAACTATAAAAATGGAAGCATGGTGTGACAGAGTACAGAATTATGTGTCAGGACACATGGGGTATACTTCAAACTCAGTCACTCACTAATTATGTGACTTTGATAATCAAACCTTCCTGAGTCTATATTTCCTCAGCTGTAAACAGCAGTCACTACTGAGCCTACTTATCTAAATTCAACCAAGGATCAATTGAGATAAAGGGTATGAAAGTAACCAACCACATATAAAATATTGCAAAAAATGAAGGTGGCTTGTACAATTATTTTTATAAAGGAGTCTCATATACACGGTTGAGCAGAAGTTGATTCTTTAGAAAAAAAATATGACAACAGCATAGAGAAAACAAAGTTTCATTGACCAGTTAGATCATAACCATTGCCAATACCAAGTATCATTTAGTAAGAAGAGGTCAAGAATTCACAAACCCCGGGCCCAGCGCGGTGGCGCAGTGGCCCAATGGTTAAGGTCCTCGCCTTGCACGCCCGAGACCCCATATGGGCGTTGGTTCTATCCTGGCAGCCCCGCTTCCCTTCCAGCTCCCCACCTGTGGCCCGGGAAAGCAGTGGAGGACGGCCCAAAACTTTGGGACCCTGCACCCGCGTGGGAGACCCAGAAGAGGCTCCTGGCTTCAGATCGGCATAGCATTGGCTGTTGCGCTCACTTGGGGAGTGAATCATCAGACGGAAGATCTTCCTTTCTGTCTCTCCTCTGTATATCCGCCTTTCTAATAAAAAAAATAATAAAAATAAATCTTTAAAAAAAAGAATTCACAAACCCCTCATAAACACTGAAATTCTAGCAGCTTGCAATTATGAACTCAATATAGCACATGCTCTATTGGCACACAGCAACTTGGAATTCCCTCCCATGCTGATAGGTTACCATTTGCATTTTAAAAATCTGTTATCTTCTTTCACTGCAGTAAACATAAAAGCCTACCATGCTTTTATGGAGGGCATCATTTACCTAGTGTTTGTTATCCTTGACAAATTAGAACCTGTTCTTAGAAGAGAGTTTTCAATGGCAGCCTGTGTAACGAATACGAACTAGAGACACCACAGGAATCTCATTGTGCCATGGAAGCATCACATTTTTTCCTGAGGGTCACAATGAGCTAAGGCACAGCAGTGCAATACTTGGGGGACCCCAGCTGATCCCATCACAGTTAAATGGGAGTTTGCTCTTTAGTTTGCCATTTCTTGTTTTCTTACATTTTAACTTGGTACTTTGTTGATACCATATTGCCTCTTTCTTTTCAATTCCCTTCACCAGTCTTATATGCTATTATCCCCTTTATGAGCAACTCCTTTGCTGAAAAGCTGGCCTGTAATCACCTGCCCATTTCTATGCTTCCATTCTGACATGGGAAATTCTTGCTATCAATTCACCCACATTCATTTCAAGATTCTCCTTTTTGCTTTGGCTGCTCAATTTCAATGCCACATCCTATTCTTTTTGTGGGATTTATCTTCCCGTTTAACTACAAATTGCCTTCATTTGTGACCTCAAGAAGCCCTTATTTCCAGCATCATATGACTGAGGTGTTTATTCCTTTTTAAATGTAAATATTGTGGATGTTTAGTAGGGGTACTTTTTTATTGAGTACCTAACTTGCTTAGAGACCGAAGTTTAAAAGACTCTAATATTGCCTGAGTGTTTACAAGATGACCATTATAAATAATACAAGAAAAGGTCTTAGTGCAAAAGTAAGTGGGAGAATCAAGCATGAACCAAAGAATTGTTATCAACTACAAATTTCATACAGTACTTACTGGCTTGGCGGAAGTGGTAAAGATTTGTTAGTGATGTTTCCAAGTTTAGTCAAAGTATCATTGTTAAATCTACTTAGATTTTTTTATGTTGCTTCCAAAATGACTCTAAAAAACAGAATTATATTCATATAAAACACAAAAGAACTGAAACAGTATTTTGTGTTCAAGTCCTGTGATATTTTATAGGTTGTTTTTATTTTGGATATATAAGATGAAATTTTACTATTTATCCCCTTGGCTTAAGACAGGCCTTAATTGAAGACCTAGGATTGACTTTTAAGAAAGCATTGCATCATTTAAGAGTGCCCAATAAGTTTAGCAGCCCTGTATAGGTAGCAATTGAGAATCATTCCTTTCTATTCAATCTGACTTTACCAGGGAACCTGTACCAACAGCTTGATGAATTCTTGTTTAGTGAATCACTTCTTCCCTCAAAATCAAATAACTAAATGTAAAGCAAATGATATTGTAAACCAGAGGTATTCCAATTGAGGGACGTTACAAAATGCCTTACAAGGACTCTTCAAAACTGCCAAAGTGAGAAAAAGTAACAAAGGACTGAAAAAGTCACAGTCAAGCAGAGTCCAGGTAAGGGACACAAGAGCCATATGTCATCTTGAGTACTGTGCTGGAACAGAAAGTAGATGTTAAAAGTCAACATATATAAATGAAATACAGAATTTATGCAATAATGAACACTGCCTGCTGATTACGAAAAATGCCAAACTAACAAAATATATTAACAGCAAATTGAAAAATGGCGGCAGTATGTCTAGGCATGCTCCACAATCTTTGCAATTTTTTGTAGATAGTATTCCAATGGAAAATGTTTATTAAAAATTAAATGATGAAACAAGAAAAGGGAACCAGAGGCATAACAGGACATGACACATTCAATGATATGCAGGAATATGAAGGACTATCTTAAAAGCTGATTAGAGGAAAGAAGAAATAGTTTACTTTTTAAGCTTTACAGCATGAGACCAATAGAAACAAAATAGGGAAAATAGTAAAAGAAAAACAGTAAAAAGTAAAACTGCTAAGAATCTGACATATATGTGCATTTGACACATACATATAAATACATGCATATATATACATGCACACAACTCAAATTTCATGAGAAAGTCAAGAAAGATGAAAATATAAAGACTGTTAATTTTTCAAAACTGATGGAAGATCTCAACTTATGTGCATGAAATCACACACACAAAAAAACACAATTAAATCCACAGACACATATTGATACAGTCAAGGATAAACATAGATAATAAAAGAAAACCTTTAAGGCAGCAAAGAAACAAAAGATCTTCGAAGGAGAAACAGTCTGACAGAGTCTTTCCAAAATGGCAGAAATAAAAAAATAATTGAAAGAGATGGTTAAAATGTCTAAATCCTCACTTGGTACACACAAAGATCCTATATGGGTGCCAGTTCGTATCCTGCTGCTCCACTTCCCATCCAGCTCACTGCTTATGGCCTGGGAAAGCAGTAGAGGATGGCCCAAAGCCTTGGGACCCTGCTCCCACGTGGGGGACCCGGAAGAGTCTCCTGGCTCCTGGCTTTGGATCAGCTCAGTTCCAGCTGTGGCAGCAGCCTGGGGAGTGAGCCAGCAGATGGAAGATCTGTTTCTAGTACTCACTCTTTAAAATCTACCTTTCAAAAGAGAATGTATCAATATTTAAAAAGATTTTAACTGACTGGGACTTTACTCTGTTAGCTCTGCCTTCAGACCAGGGAGGGTCGCCCCAAGTGGCCACTGGGCTTGTCTGGACAATAGGATGCTGGACTCTATGCTGGGTATATGCTTGCAACGAAGGAATCTCAACTGAACTTGAACTGTGGTTATGCAGCAAGGTGGAGGAATCCACCATGGATGGAGGGTTGTGGGAGGGGTGGGGGGAATCCCGGTACCTATAAAACTGTTTCACATAATACAATGTTAATACCAATAAATAAAAAAAATATATCTAAAATGCATTTGATGAAGAGTGGATTGGACTGTCAACCTAGATATCTATACGAAATATTTAAACAAAGATTTTATAAGACAGAGTAAACATAGGAACTATAAAATTGTAAGATATTTATTTAAAATAAATTTTTAAAATAATACCAATAGCTAATATTTATTGAGACTTATACTTTTTACTTATTAAATATTACAGTTAGTGATGCCTTACCTGGTGATTATAGAGTGGACTGAAATGCTTTTGCAAAAATGAGAGAGGAGAGGAGAGGCGGGAAGGAGAGGAGAGAGAGAAGGAGAGGAATGTGGGAAGGAGAGAACAGGAGAAAGGAGAGAGGGCATTATGGTTATTTTAGAATTGTAACTATGAAACACATGTAATCTGTGATCTTTGATAAAAATTTTAAAAAATAATTATCTAATAGATGTCTTTCTAAAACATCATATGTATATTTTCTTCACAACATTTGTAAATACTATAATCTTAATTTTGTAGAACAAGTTATATAGGTCATAAGACACAATGAAATTTATCTTAGGGAGTACAATTCGTAATGAACAAAACCGAACTCACAGTACACACTTACACCCCTTATACCAACGGGTAGATGATTCTGTAAGAGGTCAGTATATTTTAGACTTTGAATACACAGAGATCTCTGTGCCATGTTAATTATATATATAACGATCTGGAATGTGAAATAAAACTCAGCTCACAGGTAGTAGAAAACAGAAATGGGGTCAAACGTAGCCTACCAGTTGAGTACTGCCTTGTAAGAACCTCATTGTTGACAAAGATGATCAGTCATCCAATGATACACCAGGAAAGGGATCTGAGTGATCACCTCATCTCTAACACTCTTTTAAAGAAGAGGCATGAAGATGCAAAGCTCTTTGCCAAAAGACATTCTTCTCACTGGAGCAAGAATAAGATTAAATCCCTGATTTTAGGACCCCTTATACAGTGCTCTTGAAATCACATAGCAATAAATTTAAAATATATCCTGGGAAAATCTAATCATGCTATTAATTATATTTGCATTTATAGCTGCTGGCAACTAATAATGAACTTCAAGTTGGAAAGCAAGATCTTTACAAAAGTTTCCAATGACACCAATTGTTACATACTTAAGTACTCAGAGAGTTAAATTAAGTTGAATGAATTCAGTATTTTTTCTTTTATTTTTATTACTGTTCTCATTATTATCATTTTATGATACAGTTCCATAGGCCTTGGAATTTCCACTGCCCCCTTTCCCTGATTTCCTCCTTTTCCCCACTGAGTTGTCCTCCCATATCATGACAATAGCATAGTTCCTCATAGACAGTCATAAATCCATCATTGTGGGAATGGGCAATGGCAGAAAATCCAGCATCCTATTGTCGAGACACATTCAACAGTTTCACTTGGAGTCCATCCTCAATCCAGAAGTAGAGATGCACACTGTACCATATCCTCACATCTGAACATGTCAGTCTTAACTACACAGTCACTATAAATCCACCCAAGTGAAAAGCCACAAAAGAAAACCAACAACAGGAAGAAAAACAGAAATTTACAATGCCATAAACAACATGACCATGGATACGATGGTCTTCATTACACAGCTACTATACATCCCCTTAACTGAAAAGCAACAAAGCAAAATCAGCAACAGGAAGAAAAAAAGAAACTAAAAATGCCATGAAGTTAAATGCCATGTTACTAAATGACTAATGTGTTGAAGAAGTGAAAAATGAAATCAAGAACCTTCTTGAAGAAAACGATGCTACTGTATGAGCTATGAGTCATTAAACAATTTAATGAGAAACAAAGTGGAAGAAATGAGGCTAAAAACATGAAAATCCATGATATAGTTTCTGCTGATCTTTGTTGGTGAGATATATCTTCTGTAAGGCAACAAATAGATGGGTTTTGTGTTTTTAATCCAGTCTATAAATCTAGGACATTTCAAATATTTACATTCAGGGTTATTATAAATAGGTGGTAATTTGTTCATGTCATATAGCAATGGATTGTTCATTGATTTAGTCTTCTGTTGTAATTTTACTGAGATTTCTTCATATGTGTCTGGTTTTAGTGGGTGCTATTCCTTTTCTCTATCAAGAGAACATTTTTAAGGATCATTCGTAGGGTAGGTTTGGAAGAGGCATATTCTTTTAACTTTTCTTTACTGTGGAAGAATTTTATTTCATTTTCTTTTTAAATTATTTTTATTATTATCATTTTATGTTCCAATTCTATAGGTCCTGGAATTTCTCTTATACTCTCTCCAATTCCCTCACCCCCTTCACTGAATTCCCCTATATCATTAGTATAATAGAGATCCCCATACACAATCATATGTCCATCATTGCAGGCATGAACAATGACAGAGTCCAGCATCCTATTGTCAAGATATAGTTAACAGTTTCATTGGGAGTCCATCTTTGGAGGTAGAGATGCATACTGCATTGTATCCTCACATCTGGATATGACAGTCTCCATTACACAGTTTCTACACATCCCCTTAAATGAAAAGGCACAAAACATATTCAACAACAGGAAGAAAAATACAAATTAACAACACCATGAAGTTTTACATGCTTCTAGATATGATAGTCTCCATTACACAGTTACCATATATTCACTTAAATGAAAAGCCACAAAACATAATCAACAACGGGGGGGGTGACAAATTAACAACACCATGAAGTTAAAAAAAAACATACTAAAATGACTAATGTGTTGAGGGAGAAATGAAAAAGAAAATCAAGAACCTTCTTGAAGAAAATGATGTTTCTGTATGATCTATGAATCACTGAAGAATTTAATCAGAAGAAAGTGTTTTGAAGAAATGAAACTAACAAAAAAATCAAAATCCATGAGATAGTTTTTGCTGATCTTTGTTGCCTACAAGAGACCTATCTCACCAACAAACAGTTGGGTTTTGTTTTGTAATACAGTCTACTAATCTATGACATTTGATTGATGAGTTTAAGCTGTTTACATTCAGGGTTAATACAAATAGGTGGTGTTTTAGTTCTGTCATTTTAGCACTGGGTTGTTAATTGATTTAGTCTTTTGTTGTTATTTTACTGGGATGTTCTTCCCATTTGCTTTTGATTTTGGTAGGTACTATTTCTTTTCTCTGTCAAGAGAACATCTGTAAGCATCATTTGTAGGGCAGGTTTGGAAAAGACATATTCTTTCAAATTTTCTTTTCTAGGGCAGAATTTTATTTCATTTTTAAAGACAAAGGAAAATTTTACTGGGTACATTATCCTGGGTTGACTTTTTTTTTTTTTTTTTTTTTTTTTTTTTTGCTTTTAGAATCTGGCATATGTCGCTCCATTCTCTTCTGGCCTGTAAAGTTTCCCGTGAGAGGTCTCCTGTGAGTTTACTTGGCATTCCTTTATATGTCAATTTATTTTTTTTTCACGTGTACATTCAAGGATCTTTTCCTTATGTTTGTTTTTATTTGACTTGAAAGGGTCGCTCATATGCAAATACTCACAATGCAGGTGAGAGAATGGAGACAGGAATTCCATCAGCTGTTTCAGTATCCAAATGGTCACAGCAAACAAAGCTGAGCAAGACAAAAACTAAAAAACCTGTAACTTAATCCAGGTCTCACATATGGGTGGGTAGGGATCCAATTGTTGAGGTATCATCTGGAGCATCCCAATGTGTGCATAAAGCAGGAAGCTAGATTGGAAGCAGAGCAACCAAACATGGACAACACACTCAAATATGGGGCATGGTCCAAAATGGCCACTTAACCATTGTACTAGACGTCTACTCCTCCATATATTTCATTGTCAGTATAAGAAGGTAAGTGGAAGAAAAAGAAAATTGGTCCATTCAAACAATTTCAAGTCAACGAAGCACTGAAATTATACACTATCAATGTTGAAAAATCCTGAGTTAATTTCCCAAGAGACATATAAATCTGTTTGTAGAAAAAAAAAAGAGTTGTCTGTATACAGTTCATAGCTGGTTTCGCTTCCTATTTCATAGCACCTATCTATGAAAACATCTGCCTCTGAAAATTTAGGAATTAGGAAGCAATGTACCAAGTGTCCACTCATCCAAAATCGCATAGCAGCTTGAGCTCATGTTGACTAGTAGTACTGCCACACAAAGCAGAGGTTGGGAGATAACTAATAAGTCATTGGTCTTGTGTAAAATCTAGGTTCACAGTATTCTTTTAATAATATTTATGAAGCTAACCATTAGTATACAATTTGACTGCTATCACCTGAATTTTACAGGATAATAAAAGAAAATATAAGAACAAAAACAACAAAAGAAAAGAAAAGGAGAAAATATCTAACTGGTCATCTACTCCAGGGCCTGGAAAATGTCTTGATGGGCAAGAGAGCTGTGAGAATCTCAGGCTGTGATTCTCAGGCTGTGACAATCACTGATGATTTCTCTCTCATACATGCCTCTGGTTGCTTTGTTCCACTATCAGTGTAGATAATTTTATAGGTTAAATACACTTTCATATAGTTGGAAAACCACTGCGAGAACACAGTAATTTTCTAGATTTATAAGTGTGAATCTCTTGGCTAATATCATTCATTTCAGTATGTTTTGCTCTTTTAGTATTTATAAAATTATTTTATTCATATAAAGGGAACAAATTATAGGTAATTCAAACTATCATGAAAGCTACTCATAATAATTTTAGCAGCATAGTGATTCTACCCCCAAGCCCTCCCTCACGTCCAAGTCCCTCACCTATGCTATCCCTTTCTTCCTTGTTTGTCTCTCAGTATTTACCATGGCGTACTTCTGGTTCACTTCTCAAACACAAGCTTAACACTCCATTGAATAAAGAATTCAACTCAACAACCAAAAAGTAGGGAAAAAAAACACTGTTATTCACTGTTCTTACTGTTCTTCAAGAGTGTACTTAAAGTCTACTCACAACAGTCAGCTCACAGTCGACCTCACTCCTATACATTTTTTATACTAGGTAAACAATTCTTTAAAACCAGATGTTAGCTTACAGACTGTGCAAAAGAGCCAGACAAGACCTGCAAGGAGTATTTATTAACTTCTGTCCTAGTTCAGCACTCATTTTACAAATTAAGAGTTTAAAGCCAGAGAAGCTAAACAATTAGTGTAAACTCAGGACTCTAATAAATAATAGAGTCCGGACTGGTTGTCAGGGCTCCTAAACCTAGTGTTTGTTCCTGCCTCCCTGAAAAATGCTATATCATAGACTTTAAAAGCTCTTTAGCAAATCAGAATTTGTTGGATGTTTCCTGCATTTAATGTCTTTTTGGCAACTTCCTACAAGATACAAGAACCTCATGATACTTTGAATATATATGAGCCATATGTGGTACCAAATGAAAGCATGCCCAATTCCAGAAAGTATCATTTGAATTGGATTTTCACTATCTTCTACACTCTGTCTGAACTTATCTATTCATCATCTCTCTCACTCAAAGACCTATTTTCTGTTTTAATAGGATGAACTTAATTTTATCCTTACAAGTATGTTGGTTACTAAAACAAAGTTGGTTACTTTCAGTTTTTAAAAAGATTTACTTATTTTCCTTGGAATGGCAGATATATAAAGAGAAGGAGAGACAGAGAGGAAGTTTTTCCTTCCAGTGTTTCACTCTCCAAGTGGCCGCAAAGGCTGAAGCTGAGCCAGTTCAAAGCCAGAAGCCATACGCTTCTTCCCGGTCTCCCATGTGGGTACAGGGTCCCAAGGCTTTGGGCTGTCCTTGACTGCTTTCCCAGGCCACAAGCAGGGAGCTGGATGGGAAGTGGGGCCGTTGGGATTAGAACCGGTGCCCATATGGGATCCTGGCGTGTTCAAGGTGAGGACTTTATCTGCTAGGCTATCACACTGGGCCCCACTTTCAGTTCTATCTATCTCCATATCCACAATGCTAATATACAGATAAATGAGTTTATATTGCACACACTTAAAAACATTTTACTCAGGACAAGCCTTTGACACAGCATTAAGATGCCACTTGAAATAACTATTTGCCCATATGGGAATTTCTATTTTAAGTCTTGGTTTCTCCACTTTCAATTCACTTTCCTGCTAATGTGTATACTCCAAAGTAACAAGTGATGGGTTAAGTACTTGGATTCCCTTGCCATACATTTAAGAGTTCTACGTTGAGTTTTAGCCTCCTTGCTTCACCCTAAAGAGTAAATCAGTGAATGGAAAAGATGTCCGTGTGTGTGTGTGTGTGTGTGTGTGTGTGTGTGTTTGTGTGTGTGTGTGTTCGTACATCTTTCTATTTGCCTTTCAAGGAAAATGAAAATAAAAACCTGAAGAACTTTAATACTTAATTCCTGTTAGTTAAATGCTATCACTTTCACTTTAGAGGTGAGAAACAACTTGCCTAAAGTTCCATAGATGTTAAATGACAGAAGATATGAAATCATATATGACTTGTTTTTCCTATAAAGAGAGCAGAGTTCCATGTGTTTCGCAGATTAAATTTTAAGAACAAAAAGGTACTTCTCTTCTTCTATCCCTGTCTCACTTAAGCATTGATATTTGTAGGTTCAGTGAAGCTTGGTGACAGAAAGGTAGTAGAAAACATCACATGTCAGGGTTTCCAGAACTCCCAGGACACATCACAAATAGTTCTATATTCTCTAAAATAATCAACCGCAATGCTGACAATTAGATCTTAAGCAGCCATTGTTACCCATGCTGCCAGTCTGGATTGCCCATTCAAAATGGAATCTCCAAGAACAGTGAATATTGCTAGTCCAACACAAAGCAGTGACGGATCATAATGTTTGTTGGAATGGAGTGGACTGGGCAGCCAAATAAGAGACTATCAATCAATTAAAACAGGAGGATTCTAGCCAGTGCACCATTTGGAAATTAAACAAAACCATTGAACAGGTGGTGAGAGGTACTTGATCATTTCCATCTAATGTCTAAATTTAATCATCTCCCCAGCTGGGCCAAATACTATGGACTCAGTAGAGAGGGTCTTCTTGTTTGCAGAGGAACACGGTGCCCTGTGGTACAGCTCTTAATCAAAACAGTCATTGCCACACATTCATTTTCCTCAGAGCTTCCAGGATATGTTCCTAAACATCTGTTAGGAGAGAATTCCTCTTAATGCATTACTTGCATGTTTAAATAAACATGTGATGCCTAAAATCGCAAGAACCTCTCTCAATTCGGTAACTTGCATAATGAAGTGTGAGGTACACTGTGCTAGTATGAGAAAGCTGTGGCTCTTTCCACTGCTCTGTTATAAACTGGTACAAACACATGGGCAAGTTATTTCTCCTTTATGGACCTCAGATTTCCATTTCAGAAAAATTTAGATTAAACATCTTTCAAAATTCTTGCTCAGGTTTCCCTACTATTTCCCATGTGCACATCTTTCCCTTATGTTGAAATTCTTTCTATGGATAAAATGCACACTTGATATTCAAGCTTCTAAATGATTAAAAGCTAACCTGGCTTTCCCTAATCAATCTCCAAATCTTTCTTCAAAAGTCAGTAACTGTGCCGGCTCTACCTTCAGACCAGAGATGATCTCCCCAAGAAGCCACTGAACTTACCTGGACAATAAGATGCTGGACTCTATGTTTGGTATATGCTTGCAATGAAAGAATCTCATGTGAACTTGAACTTGGGTAATGCAACAAGGTGAAAGAATCCACCATGGTGTGAGGGTTTGAGGAAAGATGGGGGAATCCAGTACCTATAAAACTGTGTCACATAATGCAATGTAATTAATTTAAAAAAGTCATCAACTGTTTTAGGAGGGGTGTGCGGAGAAATCTTCAATGCCTTAGTGAGGAGTAACTGATCTTTGTGTCCTACCTAGTAAGGTATATGAGAGTCCAATCTGACTTTTTCTTGTTATAGCCATTTGAAATCAAAGAAAGAATTTCATTTTTAATGGATGAATATTATTTTAATGTATATACTCGGCTATGAGTCGATGGAAAGCTGTTGATTAATATCTTAGCAATTGTAAACTGAGCTGCAAACTTGGGGTCTGTGTGACAGCACTTTACATAGCTGAAGACATTTCTTATATTCTCCAGCAAGCCTATTTTTTGTAGTCCCAAAGTCACACTTTTTGTTAACTATTTTTCCTAAATTATTTTCAAATCTTTTACTACTCATCATCATTTTGGAATGTGATAGTCAATTATCATCGATTTAGGAGTCTTAATCAGAAATCATCTACTTCTCAGCTTAGAAGGTTATGTGGATTCATCCACAGGCTCCTCTGCCTTCCCTAAGGGTAATGAAATCGGGGCAATGGTGTGGGAAGAGGAGGGAGGAGGAAAATATCTAGAAAGTGTTTTTTCCCCCTACACTGTCACTGTAGTGTTACCCTTTAGGTCAGCTTCAGGTCAGCTGTGCACAGCTTCAGCTTCTGCTGTCTACTCACTCCCCTGACCCAGGAGCTGCAGCATTAGGGTTACCAGCCATGCTATCCTGTGGGGCTCCAAATGATCACTCATTGAACTCTACCAATGACACTATTGTAGATGTCCGTGCTTCCTCTTTAGATCCTGAGTTCTGTATCTCTTTACTTTATGCTTAGGCTGATTCTTGGAGTGTGAGGGATACGTGTGTGAGTCACCATGCTAGCTGATGCTAGGGACAGGTCTTGGTCCACACTTCACACTCAAATCCGTTTCCATGGGACCTGGTCAAACATCAAGTGCTACTGGATCCTATGTCTGCCAAAAGCGTCATTCCTGATTTGCAGGTGACTGCTCAGTTGTATTCTCGTCTGATAAAGATACAGTAAGATTGTCTCAAACATGTATTCACTTCTGAGAGCAATATTTCCATTTATGAGTTCAATGCTCATAAACATTACCTCCCAGAATTAGCATTTCTAAGTAACATCACATTGATAGTTTAAACTTCAATATATGAATTGGGAGGGAGGAGAAATATAAGCGTTCATTATATGCCACCCATTTTTCCACTGTTGCCATATTATAGTGTCTCAAAGGCTTTTCAAGCTGCTTAGTGGTATATATTAGTTAAGAATTAAATGTTAGCTCAATGTTAGTTTTACAACATACCATGAAAATATAGAAGGAGAATTTTTTTTCATGGTATTGGACATTCTAGTGCTATTATTATAACCTTAGTAGCAGACATGATAGTTTTATTACTATAACCTTAGTAGCATCCATTTGAATGCCACCAACTCCATTTCTAAAGACATCAGCAGATTGTATCATATATATTAAAGCTGATTTTTATTGCTAAGGGGCCAGCAATACCATTTGTGGTTGCTCAATTTTTTTGTTTCAATTTTACCACATTTTAAATTTAGATGTGTAATTTCCTTTCTGTAAATGAATGTTAACTGTGACACAAAAGGAATCTTTGCTTGCATGTGCCTGCTATTGGGATCTATGCCATCACCATATGAACACAGCTATGCTAACATGCTAGAGAGAGACAAAGGAGTATGCAGAAGAGCTTAGTCAACCAAGCGGAGGCCATCTTCAACAGGGAATCTCTCATGAGATCCACAGATCTTCAGATGCATGCGTGAGATCAGATGAGGTCAACAATACTCAGTTAATTCACTGACAGGAAAATAGCAATATTCAGTTGTTACAGAAAACAACTAACTTGATGAGGGAACTTTTAAAACAGCAACAACTTACTGATGAAAAGAGCCTTCTGTCTGTACAGTTTAATCATGAATCTCCTACCCCCAAAACATGCAAATACATGCATGCATCAAAAGATTTTATCCCTTACACATTATTTAGGGCTGAACTAATAGATATAGACATAATGGGATCTGGGGCTATTTGATGCCAGTCACATTGCTTAAGTTACCTAAATATCACAGCCTCTATTGTACTCATTTGAATCCTCACACTGTATAGCATAGAACCTTGCACAGTATGCAAAATACTGATCAAAATAAAGAACATATTACATACAAAAAGCCAATGCCGACTTAATATGTGCCTTTTCACTACTGTTTCTCAGATATATATGAAATTATGCACCCTCTGCAGAGCAAAAATAATTTCTTTCAAGATTCAGGTTTCCCATTGTGTCAAAGGTAATAGAAAGGATATTATCACTCTGCTAAATCTTCCAGCAGTTGACTTGTCATAAATTGGTACAGTAAAGTAAAAGAAAATCATTACTAGGGTTCAAAAAACCAAATTCTTTTAAATAAAGGTTATGTAATCTGTAGACATGCCACACCAAAGGAAACATTTACAATTTCCAGTAATTGTTGAGGACTTAGGTGTTTCTATACTTGGATTTACACAGATTGATATATTTTTCTTTTGGTTGTTTATTTTGCCTTATTGGGAAAAAAATTAAATTGAATATTCTTGCCAGGAATGTGTATGCACTGAAATAACATACTATTAGAAAACTGCGTGTTACAAGAAAGCCAATCTTCCATCTTGAATGTTCCTTCTGACTAAAATATCTTAGAAAGTAACAAACATAATTAAGAATGTGTGCTCAAAGCAGGAGGGGACCCCAGAGTGGAAGAGGAGCACAGAAAGAGGTTTGTATCCTAACCTCGGCCACTCCTAATAACCTCCCAAATGTTTTCATCACAGAAGCAGTGGATACCTCATCAAGAACTATCAGTATGGGCACCAAGGACTATATCCCAACTGCCAAGGAGATCACAGGGAATTGGAGTGCCCTCGTAGGCCGAGAACTCGGAGGTCATCCACTCCCTATCAGATCTCCCACATGGGATGGAAGAAGCCCAAAATTGTCCTCACAGGATCTAATGACATCAGAACAACAGCCAGGAGCCCTGAGCGGCCCTCAGAAACGGAAGAATAGTAAACTCCCTTCAGGACTCAGGAGAGGAGCTTTCTCTGGTCCTTACTTAGTTCCAACTTTGGCTCCCCACCCTCTCTTGCAATGACCATCAGGGTCGCTCCGGAGTCCCAAAAATTATATCAGATAGATAGAGAGACCAATAAGGAAAGCTTAGAACACACAAGAAAAAGTCAGATTGGTCTCTCATATACCTTATTAGGTAGGACACGAAGATAAGGTGTTGAAAGTATTAGATACTAAGGTACTGAATACTAAGGTATTGAAGATTTCTCTGCACACCCCTCCCAAAACTGTTGTGCTCCTCAATCGTTAATACATGGCTTGTTAGAATTATAAGCCTGTTTGGATTATCCTAAAATTCATGAAGTTCAGTAAAATCACACTTGAATATTGTAAGATGTTAAATATAAATATGAAGAAAAAAAGACATGAGACAGCTGAATAGTATCCTATAACTATTTTAAGGTTTACAGCACTTGGTTATGTATAAACTAAAACTGATATGTCAATGAAGTAACTACAGGATGTGGTTAAGAACTTGCATTTTCTAACATATCGGTCACTCAATACCATGTCAATTAACTCCATAATATTGTAAATTGTTGTTGAAGTCGTTTAGTGGCTTTCATTGGAAGGGAAGATATTCTGCCAGCTCTGCTTTTAGACCACAGATGGTCTCCCAATGAAACTGTTGAATTTATCTGAACAATAAGATGCTGGACTCTCTGCATGGTCCATGCCCACAATGATGGAATTATGAAGTCATGAGCTGTGCTATTGCAATAATATGGATGAAATCAATATGGGGGAGGGCTTGGGGAGAGGTCAGGGGAATCCCAGAGTTTATGGAACTTTGTCATAAAATCAAATGATAATTTAAAAAAAATCTAATAGGAAGAGAGCCTGAAATATTGAATTAAAAAATGTGTGCTGTCAAATTTGTGACTAATACCTGCATTTTATTTTCTGGACTCATTGGATCACAAGAAGGTCAGGAGTATGATGCTTTGAGAAGCTTTTGAGAAGGAGATAAAATAAATCATTCCTGGAGAACAAAGACAGACTGTGTGGAAGGGGGTACCTACACTGAGAGCACTACTCTGCCTCTTCCCATTGGTGGGTCTGGAAAAGTGCAAGAGAACATGCAGTAAGAGGAGGTATGATATTTGGTAAGTGAAAAGCTGGCAGCAAATTCATGCAATTATCTACGCAAGTGAGCAAGTGATCCAATTATGTGTATAATTGCGGCATCGTGATAATGCTGATAATGATGAGAAAGATGATCCCCTGATGACTGAGTCAGAAAAAAAAAGGTAATTTGATTTGGAAAACATGAAACCACTGAGAGCATCTGTGAGCAACCGAGAGCTCTTGGCTATTTCACATGACACAGTAGAGACTTGCCCAGTGAATCTTGTATTTCACTGGAAAAATAAATAAAAATAAAAAAGAAGGCACACGGAATACAGGAAATATAAGCTAAGAACAAACTAGGTCACAATGAAAGCCATACAGCATGGAATATGAACCTACTCATGTGTAGCCCTAACATTTCATAGGATCTGAGCACCACAATATGCTATGAGTGCCTCTTCAACTCCACCAAATTTGAGTGGTGAAGAAGTTCATGGATGTTTGTCCCTCAAGCAAATGTACAAATTATCCAAACTGAGATGTATCTCAGAAGACTCCACACTTAAACTAACAAAAACAAAGGTGCACTGTGTAGAAATACAACAAAGTCTCAGCCTCAATTGTGCAACTCCTCCCATTTATGTTGCAATTTATCATTTCTATGTGCCCAATCACCTCATTCATTTATATATTCTAGCAACATTAACCCAAAGACTGAGTCATTCACTTGCTGGCTCCTTCTGTTTTATTGATTAAATAATCATTTATTTATTTTAAAGACAAATCAATAGAGAGGGATACACAGAGAGAGAGAGAAGGGGGGAGGGAGGGAGGAAGATAAAGAGGGACGGAGAGAAGGAGAGAGAGACAATATTAATCTTTATATGCCGATTTATTCTCTAAATTGCTAAAACAAGCAGTACTGACCCAAGCCAAAGCCAGGAGCCAGAAACTCTGGGTTTCCCACAGAGGAGCAGGTGTCTAAGCACTTAAGCCTGGTCAAGCCAGGCTGAATTTCAGGAGCATTAACAAGGAGCTGGATCGGAAATAGGCAAATTTGTGACTCATACTTACACTCTGATAAGGGAGGATGGCATCAATGTGTGGCTTAACCTGCTGGATCATAATGCCAGCCCCAACTAAAATGCTTTGAATTAAATGCATATCCATACATGTATGCATAACAGGATTATGGTTTTGAACTTATAAATCTAGGGCAACAGACAAACATTCAGTGAGTCACATTATTGTACGTGGTGCTTCATTTTGGGGTATCCATAGGGTAGAATAGGATTCCAGAAGAGAAATACTAATTGAGACTAGAAAAATCACAGGTTTGTAGAGGGAAAATATCTAAGACAAAGCAGAAAGTGGCTGGACAAAGATACAATAGTAAATGAAGTTATAACATCTGGTCAGTGTATCTTCAGAGCAGGAACATACATACAATAAAAGTGTGGGTGTATATATATACATAATAGACACACCATTTATATATATTTTACGTATACAATTTTATATAAATACATATATAGAGAGATTGAGAATTTGTTACTAAACAGTGCAAGGAAAAACATCAAGAGGTAGGGACAGAATAATGCTGATGTTTACTTTAGTTAGGGGGTTCAGAGGGGCTACCTTATCTATCTGTACAGGCTTGAATGATGTGAAGAAGCAAGACCTATGAATATCTGAGGGAAGAATGTTCTGAGCCCTGAGTCAGGAACATGTTTAAAGAGCTAAAAGATCAACAGAAAAAGCAGTGTAGCTGAAGCTGAGTGAACAGGCATATAAAAGGTAGGAAATTCAATCAAAAAGCAAGCCAAAAGTCAGATCTCATGGGACTTTGTAGGCCATGTATGGAGTTTATTGTTTTGGATTTTTCTTGGGCTTTAGCTACACAGAGCTAAAATCATAATCTTTAGTTCGGGTTATACCACCACTGTTTAATTCTCTATTTCATCCGCTTATAATATTTATTTATGTTAATGTCCTAATAAATGTCCATGAACCTCATATAACACCTAAATTGAAATATTACGCATATCCTTCCATTCTACTATTTCCCATCTCTTCATTCCTCTAATCTGTATGCTTACAATTCTCTTTATTTTGTAATACATTTTCTACCATTTATGCATATTCCTTAGAATTACTGGATTTTTTGTTGAATTTTACAAAAGGATCATTCTATTTAATGTTATATTCTGAGTGTGTTCAGGAATTATTACTATGCTTCATTCAGGTTGTTGTTTACAGCTGTAGGTCATTCATTTTCTCAGTTACAATATCCCATTATTTAATGTCTACAATACATCTGCTCCTTTTTTGGGAAGATTTATTTCATTTTCACTGGAAAGGCAAATTTTACAGAAAAGAGGAGAGACAGAGATGACGATCCATTCCCTGGTTCACTTCCCAAATGGATACAACAGCCAGAACTGAGCCAATCTGAAGCCAGGAGCTTCTTCTGGGTCTCCCACCTCGGCATAGGGTCCCAAGGCTTTGGGCCGTCCTCACTGCTTTCCCAAACCATAACCATGGAGCTGGATGGGAAGTAGAGCAGCTGAAACAGGAACCAGTGATCCATACGGGATCCCAGTGCTGGCAAGTGGAAGATTAGCAAAGCAGTCTTGCCAGGTCCTGCTCATTCTCTTTTACCCATGAATTTGAGTGTCTCCCCATTTTTTTTTTTATTATACGAAATGCTACCAAAAGATTCTAGTAGGCATCTTATTGTGTAGATACAATACAATCTCTTTTGGAACATATGTAGTATCAACACTAGGTAACAAGACACAAAATATTCAACTTTATTAGCTAAAGGTATTTTTTTCCCAAAGAAGCTGTACAAATTTTTACTCCAAATAATCTATAATTCACACATAAATATTCTCTAAAATTTGGTATACTCAGGCTTCCTAAAAGTGACCAAATGGATGTAAAATGGTATCTCATGTGTTCATCTAATGAGATTATACATCTCTTCACTATGTATGTTTCCATTTCTCTAAGGCACTCGAGTTTTTTCCTGCTTTTTTCCTATTTGTTATATAAGGGTTTCATTATATATTCTTGATATTAAGATTATTTCATGTGTTATATACTTTTCTACTAGTATGTAGACTCCCTTTTATTTATAGTGATTATTAATGATCAAAGCATCTTTTGGGCCTGGCGCCATGGCTTAGCAGCTAAATTTCTCGCCTTGAGTGTACTGGGATCCCATATAGGTGCTGGTTCTAATCCCAGCAGCCCCGCTTCCCATCCAGCTCCCTGTTTGTGGCCTGGGAAAGCAGTAAAGGAAAGCCCAATGCCTTGGGGATCTGCCTTGTGGGAGACCCAGAAGAGGCTCTGCTATCCTGGCTTCGGATTGGCTCAGCTCCAGCGATTGCAGCCACGTGAGGAGTGAACAGCAGAAGGAAGATCTTCCTCTTGTCTCTCTCCTCCTCTTTGTATATCTGACTTTGCAATAAAGGAAATAAAGCTTTAAAAATAAATAATAAAAAAGTACCTTTAATTTGGGGAGTAACTTAAATAGCCCTTTCTAAAAGTGTGTGCAGGCATCACTTTGAACTATCCACACATGAAAATATCCTCAAAATAGCTAACAAATGCAGATGAGACATTACATTATCTGGCTCTAGCAGACAGAAAAATTTAAAGATTCCTTCAAGGAAGTAGGACAATCTCAAATTACCTGTGGAATTCCTCCCCAAGTTGAGGAGTATAGTGCAGGTATCTTCCACCTAGGGAAGGAAGAGTAAAAAAAAAAACCAGCAGAACATTGCATGAGCCCAACCGACTAAAGCACCTCACCAGTGAAACCTGGTATAAGAACAGTTTCCAGGCTGCTCCATCCCCCATTCCAGCCCCAGTACCTGTGTCAGCTCCTGTAACTCCAGTTAAAGGATGAGCTGTGAAGACCCTGCTTAATTCCCCTGATCACAGAATCACATTATAGGTTCACCTCTGTGGAGAATTCTTGAAGACCCCAGAACCATTTTAGTTGGTCCTCCTAGACCTGGCCCTAATTGTCCCCAAGCTTTAGAACTTCTTCTGAAGCAGGACACCTTGATCAATGCCATAGCCACATAGAAGGTAAGATTACATACATTTTAGTAAAACCTGAGGAAGGAGCAGAGGCTGAAGGGAAAATGGTTGCAACTAATGTCTCCAAAAGTATACATAGCTTTTGAGATTACTGAAATCTGGTTTAGTAAAACTGTTTTATTTCTCCCTCTCTGACTGGTAAATAACACAGATACGAAGAACTGAATCATTTCAAAAGAATTCTCACAAGGAAAGGAAATCTCAAAAGTGACAAAAACCAAGAATAAAACATTCAAAAATTAAGTGATAAGAAAAAGTTTTAATTCCAACTGATTATTTAAGCTCTTTGAGAACCGTTTATTCCTGAATGTCCCAGTATACTAGCATTATTATATTTTTACTTGTTTGCCTGTAAGCTATCACAAAGCTTTGCCTTCTCAAAATATTCCATATACCATACAATTGGAATCTGGTCTCATTTTTCTAAATGATGAGGCTTCTCTCATGATAGTTGACCCTCAGGTGGCCTACACTACCAACATGCAACAAGATTTTTCTTATTTTTTAAAAATGTCATCATATTACTTCTCCACTTTTTTCCAAGAAAAATGATCCTGCATATTCTGTACAAAAAAAAGTACAAATATCATTTGCTGTGATGAGTTATTTATTTTCTTCAGGGAACAACTTGAATACATTACCCTTTATAGTATTCAGGACTGCCACATACAGTCATGCAATGAGCAACATGCCAAATGTAGAGACCGCTAAATTATCTCCCAATACACCTACACTTCAATGGCCAAGGGAACCAAATAATCTCTGAGAGACAATTGTGAAGATAATCTGCTCTAATTAGGCAAGTAATTCCACGGGACCAAAACATATCAATTGTCAGGATAACTGTGGCTACTTGGTATTTAAGTAAATGGCACATTTAAATATAAAGCATCAAAATGATTGATCATAGCAGGAAATTCATTAGGCAATATTAATTACATTTTTGGTAACATATGATTCTTGCAGGAATTAACAAAGTCTATGGAGACCCCAACATACAAACTAATTGCAATTGCACTTATTAATGAATGCATGTGGGACCCAGTTGGTTCAGGCAAAGAAATGTATAAAGTGTAGCACATGCAGCATAGTTAAGAACTCCTCATTTACAAAACCCTATCAAAACATTTCCTTTAACCTTACTCCTTGCTCATATGGCTTTAACATTCTCTCAACCCATATACATATATATATATTTCCAAGTACCTTACAACTTGATTCTACCTCGCTTCCTAGTGTATTCTCCTCTTGAAATCATTTTAATTTACTCTTCTTCCTTTATGTATTTTATGATTGTGCACACACAAGTCTAGGAGCCAACTCAAATGCAGGTTCCAAGAAGGTGGAATGTTTAACATGAGGAGTGAAGCATCTGCAGACTGCCACATCCACACATTTTTCTTCCTCAGACAGCACAATACTAAGTACTTCTTAGTAACATAGAGCCCTGTTCTGTCATATAGCTGCTATACAAGCTTAGGCCTAGTTAGGCTGGAGCTGGTAGCATCACTCCAAAGAATCATTACATCACCAGAGACAATTTGGAATTTTAGGTATTCCAAAGCCATTTTCTCCACAATAACCTTTTAAGAAGTTGAATTACTCTGAATAGATATGCACACAATAAAAGGATTAAAGGGCATTTAGCTACATAATAAATGACATCAAGCACAACCCAAACTTCTATTTTGGGAGGAAGACATCAGCAGCTAAACATACTTGCAGACTCACTGCTCTGTGGAGGCAGGGGTGACATTTGATCTGAACAAATCATGTTTTATTTTTTCCATTGCAGGATAACAAGGTTTCTACCTTTAATATCATGGCACAGACTGATAATTGCTCCCTAACATTCATTTTCTGTTTTCCTTCAGTGCCTCTGAATTTTAACAGAGCATGTAGTGATTCCACAATTCAAACTACATTCTTGAAACCCCCTTATAGATAAAGGTGATCATATGATTGCATTTTGGCCAAGAAGGCATAAGCCAAAATAGAACATTTATAACCAGTGCCCTTGGAATAGGGCAAGTTGTTCCCTTCTTTGCCCCTATCCCTATTCCTGCAGTCTAGAATGGAGAAACACTGGCTGAAGCTAAAGTAGCCTTCAGAGAAACAAAACCCCCTTGAGAACGAAGGCCACAAATAATGCAACTGGCAACAAACCTAACAACGGCAGGGCTCAGGATCATGAAACAAATACAGTTAACTCTTACATCTAGCTTCAGCACTGTATATGACTAAAAAATGAGCTGTCTCATTCACGCCCCTCATAGAATGAATTTTCTGTCACTACAAGCCAGACCTAATCCTAAGTAAAACAATTCACATGAACTGAAACTTACGCATCTTGCTTCAATCAGCAACACAAAAATCTCTGCAGTTAAGGCACTTGCCAGACAGTTGAAGTTTAAATCAATAGCTATCCATTTTCTGTCAAAATGCAAGCTAAAAGAACTAAAAGTTGAGAACAGAATAAAAGTCATGCTATTCATCCATTCCCCAAGGTCCCCTACACTGTCTACATTCACATGGACCACCGAACAAACTTGGCTAAAGTATTAGTTCTCTGACAAATTGCTTCAACCAAATTATGAGCTGATATAGTCTCTTCTCCAGCAGTAGTTTGGCACTACAGAGCAGAAAGAACCACGTGTGAAGTCTCAGAAAGTACAGGAGTTATTGAAGATCCCTGTCAGTTCTTTGCATCTCGGTTGCTTCGGGAATACCATGAAACTAGTATGAAAAGCAAACAATTTCTTTTTCAAGACAGAACACCTTAACGAATGAAAGAAGGTAAAATTAACACATTAGCAGCAGGAATAAACCCAGGGCTATCTTGAGCAAATCAATATGCAGAGGAAGTTTGGATTTAAAAACAGAGGAAGCTTGGTGTGGTTTAATTGTAATAAATACAACATACTAATATGAGATTAAAAATGGTATCTAGGAGCTAGAAACAGTGAGTTAAGGCAATACTGAATTAAATTGTTGTTTGCAAGAATGGAATCCCATATAGGAACTGATTCAAGTATCCTCTTATTCCAGTTCCCTGCAGCAAAAGAATCTAGGCCCCTGCCACCCACATGGCAGGTTGACTAAGCTCCTGGCTTTAACCTTCTCTTCCTTGGCCTTTGCAGCCATTTGTGGAGTGAACCAGTGGATGGAATCTCATTCTCTGTTTCTTTATCCTTCTCTCTGTAACACTTTCAAATATTTTTAAGTAGGGCGATTCAGGTGTAGTTTATTGTGACAAATAGAATGTAATATATTAATAATAGGGGAAGATAAGTATAGGACTTAGGGGAATTCTTTATACTAGATCACAACATTTTTAAAATTTTAAACTATTTTAGAGAAAAAGCTTTTTTTTTTTTTTACAAAGAAGTATGATCATCCTCCATGAATAAGTAGCTCTTTTTTTCTGAACAAGAGTATATCTATATCAATATCTATCTATATATAGATACATATATATTATATATATTTAATTCTTACTATAATCCTAGTTGATACTACCTTGAACACTATAGTACATTATTTTATGATCACAAAATTGTCAGAAATGAAAACTACTGAAAAAGTAGCTGGGTTAATTGCATAGTACAAATCTGACAGAAATTTTATTATAACTGTTAAAATACAAGGTGATTTTAAAAAATGATTAACATGTTTGATGCCATGCACAGATCTAAACAGTATATTATTGTCTTTAAATTCTTTAAATTCACTCAAACATTATCACATTTTGCTGTGCCTGAACTCATTCAAAAGTTTCTAAGCATGTGCGTTCAACTGCATGCACGAGAAAAATGAACAAGCCCATAGCTCTTAGCAGCTATCAGTGTTTACAAAATCTTTTTTCTGTCTTCTCCTGTTTTGTTCCTCCACCTCTTCCTCACATTTCTTCCCCCTTTTCCTTCCTCATAGAAGACTAACTTGACTTTGACATTTTATATATTATCTAGCACTAACCTGATCAGGGCCATGTATCACTTCCTTAACCAAATACATGCAAACACTTCAACAATGCCAGATTATCCAAATTTAACATCGAAGTCGATAGTGTAGTGGTTGAGGTCCTTGCCTTGAATATGCCGGGATCCCATATGGGCGCCAGTTCTAATCCCGGCAGCTCCACCTCCCATCCAGCTCCCTGCTTGTGGCCTGGGAAAGCAGTTGAGCACAGTCCAAAGCCTTGGGATCCTGCAATCACGTGGGAGACCTGGAAAGAATTTCCTGGCTCCTGGCCTCGGACCGGCACAGCACCGGCCGTTGTGGTCTCTTGGGGAGAGAATCATCAGACGGAAGATCTTCTTCTCTGTCTCTGGTTCTCTCTGTACATCTGCCTTTCCAATAAAGAATAAATAAATCTTAAAAAAAAAAAAGAACTCTTGCTCCAATAGGAGGTTGTCTGACTTTGTTCTCCTCTTACCCTCCAACATGGCAGAAGTACTTTGGTAGTCATTAGTGTGCATAAACTCATCCTCAATAGATATGACACTCTTGGTTCTTATTCTTTGATATTAGCAGTCCTTAATTTCTTTGGTATCAATTTCTCTCATGTGTACACATACATCACTCTATTTGACTAATTTATTCTACATTTAGTATAGTCTTTAAATGCAAGGCATATAGCATACCAATTGGAATTCACACTGAAAGCACCATTATTTCCTTGTATCATTTCTCTGATATTGATACTGGGTGCTAATTCATTTAATAGCCCACAACCCACTGTTTGGAAAAGAGAGGACTTTATAGAGCTCAGACTCCAAACCCAGAGCAAGAATCGAATAAAAATTGTTTCCTGATGCTTTAGCTTTAAAATGCTCTCCCTTCAACCTGAGCCTGTCAAGCACCTAATGATCATAAACAAAAGCTTGAATGCACTAGAAGATTGCTATTTAAAGGGAAATTATAGTCAATCTTCTGGTAGAGTAAAATTTTTCTCTTGAAATGGGAATAATCATCCCCTAATTTGTATGTTTTGGAAGAGTTTTTTATATATGGTTTCTGAAAGCTTCACCCTTCCTTCAGTTCAGGTCAACAAGTTTTTACTAAGTGCTTGGAATGCTCTTTTTACTCCATCTCAGAATAGACAGAACAAATTGGCCCACTTTGGGTCAGGTGGAAAACCTTTAAACAATCCACCGTGAACAAGAGGTGAGGTCACGTTGCACTAGCATGATGATTTCAGTGGAAACCATGTAGATTGTCGTTGAGATGGGGAAAAGTATAGATCTTGAAAAGGTAAGTATTATGTTTATAAAGTAAGAAGTGCCCACTACAGCATAACACACAGAATAAGCTTAAAGTGTAGCTCTTGTCTTTTAGAAAGTTATTTAATTTCTGCATTATAGAGGTTTTCAGATTTAAAAATAAGGAAAGAGAGCAGGCAGGAATCTTTAAGATTGATTAATTGATTTGAAAGGCAGAGCAACAGGCAGGGGGATGGGGAAGATCTTCAGCTGCTGGCTCACTCCTTAAATGATTACCAAAGTCAAGGTTGTGGCTAGTCAAAGTCCAGGCTGTGACCAGAAACCAGAGGCTCTATCAGGGTCTTCCACATGGATGGCAGGGATTTAAGGACTTGAGCTTTCTTCCGTTGCTTTCCCAGGATCATTCACAGGGAGCTGGACTTAAGTACAGCAGCTGTGACTCTAAACAATACTTCCATACTGGATGCAGGCTTCACAGGCAGCAGCTTAACGTGCTACAACACGATGCCAGGCTCAAGAATGTTTTGTCTTTGATTAGGAGAACTTTGACCAAGTTTATTCTCTTCCACTATACAATGATGGAGGTTCTTTTCTCAGACTGTCAGTTCATCTATCACATTAATTAATGTTGATGCATCACTGACTCTAACACAGTCCCTCCAGCTGAAAGGATAGCCAATGGACCCATGGATAGAGTTGAAAAGAGTGGTTATCATTAAGCAGCAGATGCCTGACCCTCAGTTGGCACAGCCTACGATTAGCCTTAAAGAATATGACATTGCTACATTAATCATAGGCAAAAAGGGACAACAGGAATCACAGAGCAATGGTCCCAAAAACCTTAGACACATGACACAGCACACAGGCTCCATGCACAAAAGAGGTGCTGTGACTAGATTGCTACCAGATTCAGAGGAGTGCTAAAAAGGTCAGCAGCTGCTGTTGTTGCAGTCTGTGCTAGAGTTGAAAGTTGGATCAATACTCATAATGTAGACAGAAGAGAGTCAAGGCTTATGTCAATGATACCCTGAAATAATTTTGTGTTTAATGTGAGAGTTGTGCGAAATCAACATCTCAGTAGCAGTCTGGTAGCCCAATTTGAGCATATCGCTCAATGGGAGATATCCATTTACCAGTCTACACTCTTGGGAGAGAATGCAGTTCACAGGCCTATAAAAGGATTTTGGAAAAGTGAGTCCTAGGGTTCGGCCTATGCCTTGAATGGTCAAGAACAAATATTGCCCTGAATGGGATAAATTAGATACCAAGAGCCACATAGTTGCCAATTCCCAAGTCATACTCAATGTAGTGGCATGGTAGCACTAGAGGAGCCTTAGGAAATTTTGAGGAAGATTCCTCGAAGGTCAAGAATCCCTAAGGTGTGGAAACAGCAAAGGACCTACTTTCCAGGGGTTGTAGAGGTACTGCATTACACACACACACACACACACAAAGCATCATTTTGTCTGTTCTTTGTCTCTTTCCCAACAGCAAGAGTTAACATCTAGCGTGGGCATTTTTTTTTAAAGTAACTGGTAGCCTGAAGCAAAAACCCAATGAATTGCATAGTGCCAGTTGACCAGTAAAGAACAGCAATTTTCTCACCTTACATTATGTCCAGTGCCCCAGAGACACTAGTTAGGGCTTCAGTAGGTACTACCTATTTCAGATCTTTTATATTGTTCCAAATACACCAACAATTCTAATGGCACAACTCATTTCAACTCTCCATGCCTTCTTTGCAACACTCCATAGGTAGGCTGGCAAGTTGTTCTTTGCTCACAAATGACCAAGGGCATGGAGATTCTTTGGTGAAATATATCCACTCTAGTGGAAAAGCATTACAAAACCAAAGCAAACAAATTACAAAGCTTGGGCACCCCAATCAGACTGCTTTCTGCACAAGATCATTGCTTTCATGGTAAACTTCTTTTTATAAAATGTTGAGATGAGCAGAAAATCAAGCTGTCCCTTTGAGTGCATTTTCCCCTCTTGTCTAAAGCTTGGAAATTAAAGCCACTATTTTTGGCAGATGTGAAAATAGGATGTGGGTATTAGAAAAGATGCCATGGTTTTTCTTCTTTAACCATTTAAAAAGAAATGCTGAGAATGGCATCATTTTTTAGTGTGTTCTTTTAGTGACTTGGGAAGAATGTGGCTGTTTTATTGCTTGTGAACACAGGCCCCAGGGTCCTACATTCTTAGGATAAAATGAGCTTTGGGACCTCAAGATTTTCCACGGAGGCTTCTTTTATTGCTTACAAACTTCCTCTGTGATTAAGACCCATCCCAGACCTCAGCAGCTGGGTAACACAGACCCTCCATCTGCATAACAGCTAGCCAATTCCTTTTCTGCTTTGGGGTTCCCAGAAAAGTGCTAAAATTGGGTGGTTTTATTCCTTTTGGAAATAAATTGTAAAGCTGACACTCGGAATCTAGTATAATGAACACCTTAAGTTAGCTGCACAATGGTCCTTTGCAAAGTGGTTTTCCTTTTAGTTAAGAAGGTTGTGCGTTTAGAAAGACTTTTTTGTTCTGTATGTAATACACAGCACATACAATAGAGAAGTACAAATCTTGTTCCAATAGTAGTAAAGAATAGCAGGGTGATGGGGGAGGGGGTAGACCTTAATTCTTTCTTACAGAGGACACTGAAAAATCCTACAAAGTTAAAAAGAAAAACAAAGTTCTCTACAAACTTCTGCACCTTACATGGGAGGTAAAGATATTAAGAAATAACTTAGGTTGTGTGTGTGTGTGGTGAGGGGGGAGGCATAGCAGCCAGTTTCTTGTACAGTTTTAAAAATATAATGATAATTCTCACCCTATCTTCCACCCAACCCTCTTCCTCATCTCTTATTTTTTACAATGATATATACTTCCAACTTACTTTATAAGCACTATACTCAACCTCCATTAAATAAAGAATCCAAACAAAACTAAAAGTAAAAACAGTCTGTAAACAATGAGCAAATCTCAACATGTCAACTTGGCTCATATATGCTGCATTATTTTATACTCTCTATATCCATTACTATGGATCAGGGAACATATGATAGTTATCTTTTGGGGATTGTCAGCCAGTTTGTTTAAGTGACTATTCACATAGGGAAATGTCACATTTCATTAATGGAAAGTAGAATTCACTATCGTATATTAATGCATAATGAAATTTTCACAAAGGTATCCAAAAAGTTTCTGATTTGTTAAATAACACATTGGAAAGAACAGTCCCTTCATCCTCCAACCCCTGAAATCTTGTTTTCTTAGACTGGCACCAAGCCACTGCTCGCAAGGGTCATCTAACCAAGACACCAATCACACTGCCTCTGAAATCGCTGCTCCACAAGAGCAGGGAAGCATTTGTTTAGATGTGTAGACCAGACCCGAGTCTTAATTCTTTCTTCTGAATTGGTAGCTCATGATCTCCTGGGTGATCTCATCCTCCTAGCTAGCTGGGGATAGCAGGGTGGCTACTGAGGTCAGGCCACTTTGCAACCAAAGCAATCTGGTTTCTGTCCCCAACTCTCCCCACAAACAAACAAATTACAGCCTTGGTCAGAATTCCCAGTTTCCTCCTAATCTCCAATTCAATCGGATCTCCTGGCTGCATTTAAAACTATTTCCCACCCTGCCTTTGAAAAGCATATTCCTTAGATCTTATAATACACTTTGCTGTCTCTACTTTTCACTGTTCTTTCTCATTTTGTTTCTTTTTCTTTGGCTAGCCTTGAAAAGCTAATGAGTTCAAGGACCTATTTTCAGTTTTCTTCTCTTCCAGTTTTACTTTCTTTAAATAATGCAATCTTGACATGTATTCCATCAATTATAATCATATTCACCACAATCTATGTGCTTCCATCTGCTTGCTAAATTAATCTGTAGACAGGTAAGGTAGGAAGATAGCACTTAGGCCACATCACTGGAATTATTTTCCATGCTCATCTCTTACACTGTACTGTAAACTCCTTAGAGTGAAACCCTATTTTATTATTGCAGATCCATTGTTCCTAGTAAATTATATGACTCAGAGTACATGCAAAAAAAGACTAGATGTCATAAATTGATACCATAGAAAGAATTTCTTAGAAAAAGGTTCGTGGTTCTAAAACTTCTGTTTTAAAATGCAAATGTGCCTGAGGGGAAAGATAGAAACTACACATTGGCAATTACCAGGTATTAGGACCTTAGCAGAGATTGATTTGCCAGATTGATTTTCAACATGACAGCTGCCAGTAGATGGGCATTACATAGAACAGAACATGGTTCACTATAACAGGTCCGTACTAAAGGACACAACAGAGGTCCCTGAGCTGTCTAAGAATGCCTAAAGGCATTCAAATGCCCCAAGAAGAAACATGGTATACTTGTAAGTGTCTCTCTATGTAAGGTGCCAGGAATTGGAGAATAAAACAGATGGTCAAATAAATTGGATGCTACTTGGATGAAGAAGAGGCTAGCTTGGGAAATTCGTAGTTGAAAAAAAAAGAAAAAAATCGGATTTTACCATTCAGAACAGATGACTCTGACATGGAAACAGCACAGGCTTACTGAAGAACAGACATATACCAAATGCATTCTCTGAATAGCATGTAAAGTATCTCCATTTTCCTTACAGCTGTCTCAAAGTAGCACTTTGCACCACTTTAGGTTCTAAATATGATGAGTATTTAGCCCTGTGATTGCTGGCAAGAGCCTCAGACACTGCTTGAAACCACCAGGGTCATTGACATAGCCAGACTTCCTGAAAGAAGCATATCAAAAAGCCCACCTTGACATTTTCATTCCTTAGTGGGCATCTGGTGTTCCTTGGTTAGAGGAAGGAAAATGGATAGAGAAACTCAGGTTTCAGCCTGTTTGAGAATTAGATTTATCTGATTATACAGTTTTTCATGCAGAGTTAAAACCACTTAATGGGTCTATTTTCAAGGCTTCTTTGCATTGATTTTAGGGAGAAGTACCTTTCTAAGACTCTTTGCAAGATTTAGCTTATTTATGCCTCAGGCAAGTATAAAGTTTCTGAGAAAGAGAAAAAAAAAACCACACAACTCACAGGGCCTTCAATAGATGGGGCAGAAAAAGAAAATACAAGAAGTTGCAAGTCATTGTACCCAATAAATTTGGGACATCATTACTTCTAGGTCACAGGAAATCAAGCCTGATCCCAAGTGCTCTGCAAAAGAGAATTAGCCCTTCAACCCAGTGAAACCAGCAGGTGCACAATGTCTTGCTGGTTTAATTTGAAGGCCCTAAAGCCATTCTTTTTTTCTTTCTATACTCTAGAGTTGCAATTGACATCATTATAGACAGTTTTTCTCTTTGGGCTAATGCAGTGAAGTGAAAAAAAAAAAACATACCTAGGGGGATGCAGGCATTAATTTGTTATTATACTCAACTACTTTTGTTCTTGTTTACTCATTAGCTTCCAGGGGAAAATCCTGCAAAGGGAAGGGTAGTCCTTTGCAGCCACAGAATCAGGAGCTGGAATAAGGGAGGGGGTAATTTTGGAATAAAACCTGGATAGGTTTTAAACAGACTTGCTTCCAGGGACAGCCCTGATTAAACAGCAAATCTTACAAGAGCACTTAAGTGCCTTCTGGACAGGTGGCAGTGAGGGCACAAAAATAAAGATAGGAAAATACCAGTGACTAAGCTCATCTTCCCTAAAAGTGACAATTTTCCAATGCTGACACTGAAGGAAGCCTTCCAAGTAGTCTTTGGCTCCTTTTTCTCACTGAGAACAACCTATTAACAAAGTTACTGGGAAGCACTGCCAAACCAGAGGGATGGGGTGTTGATCCATCACCAGAAATCGGATTGAGAGAACACTCTGTACTTCCATTTGAATAAAAATCTTTGATGTGGAGCGTCACAACTCTTAAGAAATCTGTACTTGAATCATTAGGCAAAAGCCCAGGTAAGCAAACAGATATAGCTGTCAACTCCAGCACAGTCCTCAATTTGACAAGATTACATGGGGAGTCTCACAGCTCCAGTCAGTGACCTTCCACCTGGGGCAGCCACTGCCTACCTCTCACTTAGGACCCAGATTAAAGCCTGAGCTCCTTGTGTCCTTCACCTCTGCTTTACACTATCATCCTAGCTCACAGAATAAAACCATCAAAATCAGTTTTGCTTTATTTCCAGCATTCTCCAATCCATCCCTCTGTGTAGCATCTTTCTCTGCTTTCTTCATTCCCTGTGGTCCATTCAACTATAATGTCTAGAGCCCTGTTTTACTACTACAACCAATTTTTATATTTCTACTTTTCACCAGAGTAATCACTCTGCCATGTGATTTACCTACTGCCTAGGCCTATTCCTGAGCTTTCCTCTGACAGCTCTGTATCCCTCATAACTCTTATGATAGGATGCACCATTCCTTTCTTCTCAGGAACACAGAACAGTCAGCTGAGCAATCAAGCCTTTCCCTCATTCATCTCAACTACTGTACTTCCATCATATTTCTTTATCTATCTCTTTAAAGCCCACACTATAATCCTAAGATACTTCCACATTTTCCTCTTTCATACTTCCATCATTTATCTAAGATCCAAGATGTCTCATTATTATTTGGCTTTTTTTGTTTGTTTGTTTATTTGTTTCATTGGAAAGTCAGATTTATAGAGAGAAGGAGAGACAGAGAAAGATCTTCCACCTGTTGGTTCGCTCTCCAAGTGCTGCAATGGTCTGAGCTGAGACAATCCAAAGCCAGTTACCAGGAGCTTCTTCCAAGTCTCCCACGCAAGCACAGGGTCCCAAGGCCTTTGGCCATCCTCTACTGCTTTCCTGGGCCACAAGCAGGGAGTTGGATGGGAAGTGGAGCTGCCAAAATACAAACTGGAGCCCATATAAGACCTTGGAGCCTGCAAGGCAAGGATTTTAGCTACTAGACTCTTGTGCCAGGCGTTCATGTTATATTTTTAACAATGATTCAACTCACACACACTCCTGTAAATGAAGCTATCATAATCCGTAACACACCATGGCCTAGCAATTCTGATCCATCCTCTGAAGGACTTCATTTTAGCTCCTCTCCAGTCTCACTCTTTTAACATTTTTACTGTAGCCTTACCTAGAACCAAATGGAAAAGCTTGTCTTCTCCATTCTAGGTGCTACCTGCATTGCTCCTTTATTTTCAATACATTTACCATCAGCCTCAGTACAACCACCAGTCACAACATCTCCCCATCTTCCCAATTTGTGAAGGCCCTCCTGATTCCACCCCCTTCATTTGCCTCTTCAAACACTCCTGTTACGACAGAAGTCATAAAAACCCCTTAAGGTAAATTTATTTTGGTTTTTCTTCTGGTCATTTGATTTTATTCCTTACTTCCTTGCTATACCAATTCTCCCAGTAAATTTTCTATTCTTCTCAAGGTCCCATTTCAACTGCTCTGCATACTTGCAAACAGACTTCTCAAAAACATTGGCACAATTTGATCTTTTCAAGCATTTCCCCTTTTCTCAAATTTAGCTGGTAAAAAGCAATGAGTAGGCATCATTTTTTTTATAAGACATTCCATATTAAGGGTTACTACTATACAAATTGTTCCCTTATACATGATTAATGATCTCCTAATTACCAAAGGTAAAAGCCTATTCTCTAGCTTTACCTTAATCCACAAACAGCACTTTTATTTTAACTTACCCATTTTGTTAAATAACAAATATATACGGATTTAGGTATATGAATAGCCAATCTTTTGAACTATCAACTGGTTTATTTCCTACCTTCCCTCTTCTCCATTAGAAACAACCTTTTGTATCCTATGACTACTGATTTATAAGCTATGACCAATCCCAGGGTTTTTTTTTTTTTTTTTTTTTTTTTTTTGCCTTTTCTCTTTCTCCAGCCTGCACATTCACTCATCAATCCCAATGACAAAATTATCAATAGTTGCTCAATGATTTTGCCTGGTTTGCCTTCTATTGTTTTTCCTTGCCAAAGCCCAAGCTTAGAATAATGTAACTCTCCATTTTCTCTGGTCAAGCTTCCAGGCTACAAAGCATTGCTGGCAGGAGTCACAGTCCAGAGCTAAATGCCTCTATTACACTTGTATTTGAGTAAATGGTACTTGGCACCTCAATGTAGTTTACCAGCTCTTCGATTTATCTCAAACTAGCTCCCTATATCAGCAATCTTGGAAATGCATTCCTTGGAACACTAATGATATGGGATATTAATAATCATTATGACATAAACAACAATAAAATTACTTACAAATAAATTAGAAAGGGCCAGATAATTGATTTTATGCAATTTCTCAACAGACTTTCTAGAATTTTCCATATTCTAAATATATGAAAGGCATAGTATGATTAATTTCCTCATGTATTTGCCAGTTTTCTCATTGTCTTGTGAAATAATGTTCTGAGCATGTTCATTTGCTAAAATGTTGCAATTTCACATCCATCCATTTTGACTTCTCCTCTCAAAGCCTCTCCTTCAAGGCATGTTCAATATTTCATAGGCAAGGGTAGGCATTTGGTACAGCAGATAAGTTACTCCCTGGGATTTCAGCATATTAGCCTGTTTGAGTATTGTCTACTCTGCTTCGGATTCAACTTTCTACTAACGTACACCCTGAGTGGAGTAGACAATGGCTCAATTGTTTGAGCTCGCGCACCCATGTAGAAGTCAGACAAAGTTCTCAGCTCCTGACTGCCTTGCGCCAGTCTCTGCTATTGTGGGCATTTAGGAAATAAATGGCCAAGAGGATGCCAACTTATTTGTTCTCTGTCTTCTGCATTTCAAATAAATACACTTTCAAGGTTAGAAAAATAAAACTCCAAAGGCATTCTGGGTCCCTTCAGTATTAGCTCATGATTTTTTTCTTATACTTCATTCAGAAAAACCTATGTCCACTATATGCCAACTCCTTGACTTTTACCTGCGCTGCTTTATACCTTAGTCTTGCTTTGTGGTTGTCTCTCAGTACTTCCATATTATTTCTGCTTTTGCAACTATCTCCTTCTTCATTCTACCAGCATTTACATTCCTTCATCCAGACATGGAATCATTCAAATCCTCACATCCTAAAACAAAGAAACCTATACCTGTTGCAAGCTACTGTCTATTTTCTGTCTTTCCTATCCTGTCAACTTTAAAAAAAAAAATCCTCCTTTTCACTATCTATTCCCTTCTTTCCTCTACAATATGCTGTTTTGCACTTGCCATAACCAATGTTCTTATAAAGGCAACCAATTTCCGTAATGATGGATCCTGATGTCTCCTCACCGTATTCATCACGACCACTGTGAACCATCTGAGAATATTCAACGTGTACTCCTCCCATGGCTCATATAAACTTGCCTTCTGCTATTTTTCAAATTAATTCACTCATCTACTTTTTTTCAATAAGTTTCACTGAGTCCTATTCCACTTACTTTCCAGTTATAGTGTTTTCCCAAAAATCCCTTCTTGGCTCTTTAGCATCTTAAGATACCTCCTCCCCATTACCTTCTTGGTCCTACAATTTTGATAAGACATTGTAAATTTCAGAAATGAGTATAGAAGTCCTGTATTCATCTATTGATTTAACCATCCTTTTCGTAGTCAAGGATACAAATTCTGAGTAACTCCCCTCCCCCCAATCCCTACTCATCTTCCTATCAAGAGGTCATCTAAACAATTACTAAATTCTATGAATTCTATCTCCAAAATTTCATTTTTATCTGTCCCTCAGTCCCAAGGATACTTCCCATGCCCTAGTTTAAGTTTCTCTCACCTGCATTATATGAATACATCCTAATTCAGGTCCCAATAGCACATATCACAGCCACTCAGTATATGTTTCTTAATTTAAAGGTGTTGTACAAGATGAAATCACCTTGCAAATAATAGCTCAGCCCATTAGAACAGATTTTGGATCCATATTTAACAAAATTGATATTATAACTTGCACTTACCAACTTTTTAGTTTGGCCAATTTAAATAAATATTTTTTTATACATCAGTTCCTTCATCTATAAATGAAGGTAATAGTACCTATCTTATAAGTCTACACAATAAGCAAATACATGTAAAATATTAGAAATAGCATCTAGCATTTAAATAGTGAGCAGCCCAGAAATGTTAATAGTTGTTATCTCTAGTCGCCTCCTTAAATATTTATTGCAAATTAGAAGGATTCAAAGCAAACAGGCTCATCTACACTCTAGTTCCTGCTTTTCCTGGCACAAACCATTATCTGCTTTAATAGAAAAGGCCTTCCCTAGACCAGGATAATCAAAGATACTGTTTGTGTCAACAGTTAAAGTGACACCATCAATAATGTTTTGAAAGCAAGATTTGGCCCAGATCATGTCTAATCCACTCAAGTGACCTTGAGAGAATTCTGTCATTAGGGATCCAATTATTCTTTGCATGATGTTTGACCACAAATCAGATCAAGACTTTGCCAGAAAAACTCATGAGCAAATTTTAAGGCATGGAGGATGAAAATTAAGGACTACTCTTAAAATTGCATGGGACTGAGTCTGAGTCCAAAGACAGAATCTGGAGGAAGAGACAGTTCTAAAATCAGAAATACAGAAGTTATGGACTCAAACTGTCTAGTCCCAAACCCCTACTCTTTGACATCCAGAAGTTTAATGTTAAAGAAATTGCTATCCCCCAGGTTTTAATTTCATTGCCTATATCATGAAATTGTGAAGTAATAACACCTCTTTAATAAGGTATTTATGAAGGTAAAATGATAGAATCTGTGTACATGTCAGGATATCAAGTGTCTGACTTAATTGTAGTATCATCAAGCAGGGAGCTAGGGCCTGGCTCAATAGCCTAGTGATTAACGTCCTTGCCTTGCATGCGCCGGGATCCCATATGGGTGCTGGTTCTAGTCACGGCGCCCCTGCTTCCTATCCAGCTCCTTTCCTGTGGCCTGGAAAAGCAGTCGAGGACGGCCCAAAGCTTTGGGACCCTGCACCCACGTGGGAGACCCGGAAGAGGCTCCTGGCTTCGGATCGGCATAGTATTGGCCCGTTGCGCTCACTTGGGGAGTGAATCATTGCACCTGCATGGGAGACCCGGAAGAACTCATGGCTCCTGGCTTCGAATTGGCTCAGCTCCAGCCAATGCAGCCACTTGGGGAGTGAATCACTGGACAGAAGCTCTTTCTCTCTGTCTCTCCTCCTCTCTGTATATCTGCCTTTCCAATAAAAATAAATAAATCTTAAAAAAAAAAAAACAAGTAGGGAGCTGGATGGAAAGCAGGGCCACCTGAATTAGAACCAGCACCCATATGGGATCCCGGCGAGTGCAAGGTGAGGACTTTAGCCTCTAGGCTACTGCGCCAGGTCCCTGGGTGGACAGCAGGGTGGACAGGAAAGCTCTCTTGGAATGATACCATGTGAACTATTCTTTCATTCTGCCCATTCCTCAGATTTCAGACACCATCTTGCACTCTCCTGGAAGCCTACTCTGAATGACTAGGTTGGGTTATATGGCATTGTCTGGGTTCTCAGTACACCCAAAGTGTACCACAAATAGTGTCTGACTCATAATAGGCTCCCAATAGAGCAAAGGTTCCTGACCAAGGGAACTACAATCACTCTGGAAATCCACAGGAAGATCAAACTCTACTCAAAAAGTCACTGCATTTGTGCAGGTACATATTTTTCTGGAACAACTGCTTGTATTTGTTGTCATATTTTCTTAAACTGCAAACGGTCTTATCAAAGCCTAAGCTCTATTGCCGAGTTGATGGTCCTCAGTTAACCAACAGGTTTCCCTCCCTCCTCGTCAACTGCACATTAACTCTGTTAGGATGAACTCTGTCCTGGAGGAATAGTGCAGTAATGCTGAATTCGTATTCACAACAATTCATTTAGTTAGTGTATTTAACATCTCTTTGTCAAGTGGTTAGAATACATTGGGACACTATGTTAAGCACAATGGCAGCTAAAGAGATTAGGTCCCAATGCAGAACACAGCAAAAGCACATATCATCCGCAGGATAGATCTATTATCTTACCATTGCTCTCTGCCTCCTGTACAGATCACCCCTTGCTCTCTGCCTCCTGTACCGATCACCCCTTGCTGTTCTTCCCTCTGCATCTCCCTTTGCTTGTTCCTGTGAATGCTTCACAGAGATGGTGCTTAACAGCAAAGCTCTTTGTTTTGTGGTCATGACTATCAGAAGACAAGGCAGTGAACCAAATTTTATCGCATGCGGGTTAACAAGGGATTTGAGTGTGCCTTCAGAAATATGATTAAATATGATTTATAAAAAGTTAACAGCCCAGAAAATACAAATGCCCCTAAATTAATGATATGATTCCCTTCTGAATTTGAATGGGGTAATCATATCATTGTCTATGGGAAAATGATCTGGTCCACCTGAAAAAAAAAATGATACTCCTTCAATCATTAGGCTTCCTTAAAAGAATAACAAATTATATTACAAAACACATACCCCTACTTCCAGGGCTTAATGAAACAAAAATTTATCCCTTGTGCCTAGTTCAAAGGTCAATTAGGAGAATCCAAGCAATGAAATGTTCAGAGGTACTTTTCACAAGAAAAGAGATTTGCCAAGTCATATTATTTTGGAATAGGGTTAGTTTGAATTTAGATGAAAGCTAAAAATAATTCTATCAAGCATTATTCACAAATGTATACTAATTGTTAATAAACTGCTTTGGTAAAATGACAATCTTAAATAAGCTATAATTAAGACAATGGTTTATTTGTAAATAGCATAGTATTTGTGATAATGCAGGTACAAAGAATGGTATTAGAAAAATGTTTAGAAACTGCTTTTTTAAGAATCATTTATTTTTATTTGAAAGGCAGCTTAATAGAAGAATAAACAGATAGGTAAACAATTAGTGAAAGGAAGAGAATCTTCTGCCTGCTAGTTCATTCTTCAAATAGGTACAGTGGCTGGAACTGAGTCAATCTGAAGCCAGGAACCAGGAGCTACTTCCAGGTTTCTCATGTGAAAGCAAGAATTAAAGGACTTGAGCCATGCTCTGCTGTTTTCTTTTTTTTTTTTTTAAAGATTTATTTTTATTATTTTTTTATTGGAAAGGCGGATATACAGAGAGGAGAGACAGAGAGGAAGATCTTCCTTCCGATGATTCACTCCCCAAGTGAGCACAACGGTCGATACTATGCCGATCCGAGGCCAGGAGCCTCTTCCGGGTCTCCCACGCGGGTGCAGGTTCCCAAAGCCTTGGGCCGTCCTGGACTGCTTTCCCAGGCCACAGGCAGGGAGCTGGAAGGGAAGCGGGGCTGCTGGGATTAGAACCGGCGCCCATATGGGATCCCGGGCATGCAAGGCGAGGACGTTAACCACTTGCGCCACCGCGCCGGGCCCGCTCTGCTGTTTTCAAAGACCATAAGCAGGCAGCTGCATTGAAAGTGGAGTGGCCAGCATAGGAACCAGTGCCCATTTCAGATACTGGTGCCGCAGGCACAGGATTAGCTCAACATGCCATTGTACTGGTCTCAAGAGTTCAGTTTTTAAAGGAGACTTAACATTCCTTCTGCAATCTTGTTTTTGTCAATTTTAACACAAAGATTTGAAAAGACTGACATTTTCAAGTCAAACATTCTAATAGAGGGGGTTCGGGCTATAGATACGAGTGTCATCTTGTATACATGTAAAGAATTAGGAATTTTAAATGTTCAAAAAAGGCATGATTATCTGCAGAAAACCAAACTTGACAGAAATGACAACTCACTCTGACTCCTACACATAGTTTTCCAAGAGTAATTTCCACATCCAGGGTTTGGGTGTGACAAATGCTGCTAACCAACAAATGTACCACTATATAAGTTCCCACAATTCATCTCCAGGACTAAAGAAACCATCCTATCTGGAGACAAATTTATCCTTCAAGCATCTAAATCAATTATTTTAAAGTCCATCTGATCACTTTATTATCTTCTGACCCCTATGGATCAACTTCTATTATTCGTGCTTCACTTTAGTTTTTGATCATAATGATCTTCTCTCTCCTGCTTTTGACTCAATGTCTACAATATGATATGTGATGGAAAAATTGGATTGCTGCATGCCAAAGTATGCAGTAAGACACTTACCTTGTACTTTACACAAATATCAACGCTAAATGGATCAAAGATCTAACCAAAAACTTAAAATGATCAAGTTATTAGAGTAAAATATATGGTAAAAATTGCAAGACACTGGAATAAGCAATATTTTTTGCATAATAACCCAGAAGCACAAGCAATAAAACAAAATTAAAACTGGGATTACATCAACATAAGAAGTTTCTGCATGACAAAGGCAATAGTCAACATACAGGCAACCAACAGCACAGGAGAAAATATTTACAAACTATGCAGCTGATAAAAAATTAATGTCCAGGATCTATAAATAGCTCAAGAAACTCAACAACAACAAAATGGTCAAGAAATGGGTAAAGGATATGAACAGGAATCTTTCAAAGAATGAAGTAGAAATGGCCAACATATATATAAGAAAATACTCACAATTACTAGCCATGAAGGAAATGCAAATAAAAACCATAAGAGGGTTTTTAACTCACTCCAGTTACAATGGTTATCATCTAAAAATAAAAACCTACCAAATGCTATGGAAACACATGAAGAAAAAGGGTAACCTAAACCACTGTTGGTGGGAATGTAAACTTACAACAATCATTACAGAAGACAGGAGAATCCTCACATCTACAAATATGACCCAGTCATCCAACCCCTGTAAATATAACCAAAGGAATTGAGATTAGAAAACGAGAGAATGGGAACCCAGCATGGTTGCCTAATCACTGAAGTCCTGGCCATGCATATCCTAGGATCCCATGTGGGTGCCGGTTTGCATCCTGGATACTCAACTTATCATCCAGCTACCTGTTTGTGGTCTGGGAAAGTAGTTGAGAATGACCCAAAGCCTTAGGACCCTGCTCCCAGGTGGGAGACGCAGAAGAGGCTCCTGGCTCCTGGCTTCAGATTGGCTCAGCTCTGACCATTGCAGCTACTTGGAAAGCGATTCAGCAGATGACAAGATTTTCTTTCTGTTTCTCCTTCTCTCTGTAAATCTTACTTTCCAATAAAAATAAATGTATCTTAAAAAAAAAAAAAGAATGAGAGCATTATCCATACACCCTATCTGTGGCAGTGCAGATCACCATAGTCAAGATACGGAATCACACCAGGTGGGCATCAACTTATGGCTGAACAAAAAGTAGTTATATATACAAAATGGAAGGCTATCCAGCAATCAAAAGAATAAACCATGTGTTTTGCATACACATGTATGCAAATAGAATCTGTTACACATAATGAAATAAGCCACATGAAAAGAGACAAGTATCCTGTTTTCTATGATTTTTGACAGCTAACATAGGCAATAAAATAATCATGGGCAAACTTACATTGTATTATTTGATTATTCCTCACAACTATTGTCTATATTCCTGCAGACCAGCAGTCATTCTACTATAAACTTGGAGAGCTCTTTATTTAGAATAGCATTGCAAATATATTATTTCCAAAAAAAAAAAAAAAAGAAAGAAAAGAAAGGAAGACAACTTGAGGAGGAAGGAATATATCCTTATATTCACGGAATCATATGTTTGAATTCATAAATTTGTTCTTTACATATTAATAAACTACAAAATGTTAAAATAGTTATCAGTACCATGGCTTAATTAGTTAATCATCACCCTGTAATGCTGTCATTGCATAAGGACACAGACATATATCCTAGTTGCTCCCCACTTATGGTCGGGCTCCCAGTGGAGGACGACCCAAAGCCTTTAGACCCTGATCTTAAGTGGGATACCTGGAAGATGCTCCTGGCTTTGGTCTGGCTCAACTCTGGCCATTGCATTCATTTGCTGAGTGAATGAGCAGGTGGAAGATCTTTCTGCTTTTCCTTCTCTCTGTAAATCTGCATTTCCAATAAAAAATAAATCTTTAAAAATGTAAAGTAACTTTTAGGTCAAAGATTTTTAAACATTATAATATTAATATAAGTGCATATTTATGCCAATGCAGTCAGAAAATACAATTTTCCAAACATCTATAAAAGAAAGGTTCCATGATGACAAAAATTTAAAGGCTCACAGAAAATCACCATGAATCCCTAAAAGGTCAATAGTTTCCATTGTTGAAATAAAAATGTCTTCTAAGGAAATTTTAAATGCATTCTTACTTCTATACTATCATCTCTGCACAATTTTCTACTTTGCAAAGCACTTTCCTCTTTATCATCTTATATGAGACTTCCAAGAATCTGGTGAGAAACAGGTACTCATTTACTATTATGACAGAGGAAGAAAATAAAATGCAAAGAGTTTAAATGATTTGCTTAAATTTACAGAACAAATTAGCATACTGAAGATTTGAACCCAAAGCTGGAGCTACATAATATTCTAGAAATGTGCCGCACAATGTAATCACAGAGCCCACAAAAAGTCTGTGAATAACATTGTATGGTTGTTTCCTCTCAAGAATAATGCAAACTCTTTCAAAGGTCACTAAACATAATGTTAAAGGAATCATAAGGTCTGAGTTTTAATACTGGCTCAGCAAAAAATTACTGTGTGACCTTGAGCATGTAATAGTTCCATTTTTGCCCTTCTCTCCTAAAATATAATATCCAGAGAGCTCAATCTGAACTTATCTACCACCTCTATTGTTTTTAAATTCAATGTGCCTATGGCCTTATCTTAGATTTTAAAAGGCTGTTAGAAAAATAAAAGATCATTTGTGAGTCTCTGAATCAACATAAATAGCCTCCTACGTATCAGCCACAAGTAACCATTCTTATTTGATGTCACCAGCTAAAAATATGGGGAAGAAAGTGTCTCAACAGTGAAACAAAACCTTGGTAGATAAATGCCATTTCCCCTATTATCTGCATGGTTTCAGAGACAAATCAATATGTGTGGAGCCAGGTCCCTGTCCACACTGCCACTGCCTTTATTAATACTGCTTTTTCAATTTCATTAATATTGCAAATACTAGCAAACACTCTGTGTTTAAACCTAATCAACTCTCTCCACAAAGAGATGATCGTTCAAAAAGCACAGAGTTACATTTGTCTGAATTCTGAATATTTGAATTCTAGCATAATCCTTAAGAGCAAAATCATTTCCTAGCTAGATCTGTGATTTTTGACCTCAGGAGAACATAGAGGCAGAAGTAGAAAGAAACATGCAATTCCATTCCGATCCATGGACTTGCCAATGGTCAGGAGATAGGGGGAATAATATTCTTGTGCAAGTGAGATATCAGAATTCAAGGCCTGTGTTCCACACATGTACTTATTATTATGTCAATGTAGCGAAAACCTATCCTCTCTCTGACTCAATGTTCTGTTTGTATAAGCAGCAGGCTGGGCTCCATTTAGCTCTAAACATTTATAATTCTGTCATAAAGTATACAGCAATTCATAACTTGTACAGGTCTACGGGCTCTGGGAAAACTTCCCACCTTCCAAGTCACTAAAATCATTTATACCCCCTGTCCCCTGGCTTTGTACTTCTGGATGACACTAGGATGCTAAATTGTAAACACAGACTCCCTGACACTTTGCCAGCTGTACTACCCACATGGGAGGCTAAAAAGGATTTTAATAGCAACATCGACTGACAAGTGAAGATCTCGGGGGGCAGGGGTGGATTGGGGCAACAGTGAATTAAAGAAGGAAAAACCTCAAGACATGGGCTGCATTTTAAGCAAAAGCCAAGTCACACATACTCCTTTCATACCACCCAAGCCTTACTTTGTGAGCAGGAGAATGCTACAGGAGCAACTGGCAGCCTGTTTTCTGAAAATACATTTTCTTTCCATGCTGATTTTCCTTTATCTTCTGTAAGGCTCAGACAGCATGGACTGTCCACTGGCATGGCAGGAAACTGTGCCAGTTCCCAGAATGGAGGTGGTCAAGGTCATCTACATAAAGAATGGAGTAGGAGCTGAATGTGAGGCAAACTGCTGCTGTGACAGCACAGGGGAAGAGAAGGGGGAGGAAGGAAGGAAAAGCAGCAAGGAGGAGGGAGAGAGGGAGGTGAGCATAGAGCAAGAAGAAAGAAAATGGTGCAGATAAGTAGGAAAACAAGCTTTAACTGAATCTGTTATTAAATGTAGCACCTCTTCATGTTCCAATTAAGGGATTTATTAAATGCAATTTTCTGAACCACAAAATGTATTATAAAGTATATTAAAACTGTTTAAAAATTCAACAGGAAAATAACACTCATTCCTGGCACACAGCACTAAGCCAAGTGTTATTTTTATTCAGATTTTCAACTGATTGTTACTACGAGTTTAGACACTCGACTATTCTGAGTATTGATGACACAACCTCTAGTGTTTTATGCTATAGATACAGAGATAGACAGTTACATACACATACTGCAAAACACTCAACAGATTTATATTCATTCAAATAAAGGGAGGGTGTTATTTTTTTTAAGATGTATTTATTGTTATTGGAAAGTCAGACATACAAAGGAGAAGAGAGCCAGAGAGGAATATTTTCCTTCTGCTGGTTCACTCCCCAAGTGGCCACAACAGCCAGTGCTGAGCCAATCTGAAGCCAGGAGCTTCTTCTGGGTCTCTCACATGGGTGCAGGATCCAAGGATTTGGGCTGTCCTCAACTGCTTTCCCAGTCCACAAGTACGGAGGTGGATGGGAAGCAGGGCCGCTGGGATTAGAATCAGCCCATACGGGATCCTGGCATGTGCAAGGCAAGGACTTTAGCCACTAGGCTACCACACTAGGTCCAAGGGGGTTTATTCTTGTGTGAAGCCTCTGGCTGTGTTAGTCCATTTGTTTCATCACTGCAGTAAAATACTCCAGGTAGATACCCATAAAAGGAGGATTGCTGCGTTCTCTACTTCGGATGTTCAAGGATAGGACACCTGCACTGGCTCCAGTTTGATAAACATCTTCTCAACTCCATCACTTCATGATAGATGACCATGGTTGACAGAACATTGTGACAATTAAAAATAGCTCACAATCAAGAAAGCACAGAGCCAATGATGTTTAGGCAAAGGTTTTTATAACAGGAGTGAGGATTAAGTACAGCGAGTAAGACAATAATTGAAGTACCTAAATACCATACTAGAGTGCTTGGGTTTCAGTTCTTGCTCCACTTCCAATACCAGCTTCCTATGAAAGCACACTCCCGGAAGTCAGTAGGTAATGGCTCAAATACTTGAGTACCTGCTATGCCAAGGAGAGTCAGACTGAATCATACCAGGCTGCTTTCTTCAGCCTGGCCCAGCCTCAGCTGTTGCTGGCATTTGGGGAGTTAAAGCAATCTTGATCTATGTGTGCATGGCTCTGAACATGCACATGTGCATTTCATTTCAAATGCAGATTTTTTACAAATGTATATTTTATATATACATACATATGAAAGGCAGATTCTCAGTGAGGAGAGACAAAAGACCTTCCATTAGCCAGGTCAGTCCCCAAATGGCACAATGATCAGAGATGAGCAGATCCAAAGCCAGGGGCTTCCTCTGTGTCTCTTACATGTGTGCAGGTGACCAAGTACTTGAGCCATCCTCTGCTGCTTATCCAGACCGTAAGCGAGGAGCTGGGTAAGAAGTGGGGAGCAACCAAGATATGGACCAACATCGATATGGAATGACACAGGAAGAGGATAAGCCTGCAATACTCTGAAAACAGACTCACAGATACAATTTTTAAGAAAACAATCTTTGTCATCTTGTGAGAACTACCAGTCATACAGGATCAATCTTAATCTCTTCTCAGGGCACTGTCCCCAGTGACTTAAGAATCTTCATCTCCCAACATCAACAGATTGAAAATCAAGCTCCTATCACATGGACCCAAATGCCATCCAAATCACAGAAGTCTGCATTAGACAAAGTAGAACCAGTAATATAAGGATTCCTGTGTGGAAACTTGAGATTTTTCTTATGTCTAAAATTTCAAATATTCCAATGCTAAATCTGTTCCATTTACAGCCTGATGTCTAAGGCAAATACAAAGGTAATCTGCCCTTTAATCTGATTCTGCTTCTAGATAATTTCAAGAATATTACATCTACTTTACAACACCATTCTGAATGAGAAGGGTTAATTAAAAGAGGATGTGGTCTGGACAGAGGCAGAATTGAGATTGACTATGAACTTTGCAATGGTTTCACTTGCGCAAGTGTGAGACAATGAACCTTGCTGAGTTCTTGTAATCTTATAAATGACACACTAAATGCAAATCCCCTAGAACAAAGTATATGTTCAAATCATGCTAGTTGAGGTGATAGGTATAATCACAGTGTCTTAGTCTGTTTTCTTTTACAACAAATGTATTCAAACTAATTGACATATAAAATATCAATGCATTCAGATGATGATTTTGGAGGCAGGGAAGTTTTAGGGCATGACACGAGCATCTGCCTGGCATCTGGCAACAGCTTCACTGCAGTATCCTGACAAGGCAGATGGTATCCCATGGCAAGACATAGCAAGTGTGCTAGGTTTCTTAAGCAGGCTTCAGGCTCATCACTTCACCTAATTGAAATTATCTCCCCCAAATTCCATCATCAAATACTGAAAAAGCACAAATTTTGAGGATACATTTCTAACTTATAAACTTTTAGGGGAAATATTTAAAGCATAACAATAAAAATACTGCATCTTTCTGCTAGTGTTATCTTAATTCTTACAGTTCCCCCGAATAACCTGGTTTAGCTCATTCCTTTTGGCCACAAAGCTTCTGCCTCTCCAGGTGGGGACTGCTACTTCCCGAATCCCCTCCCCTCCCACCTGCATTGTCCTATTACCCACTGTGTGTTCAAGGCTTCCATTCTGTCAGACAAGCAAGATACAGGCCAGCACTCACCAGCGGGGACAAGGGACTCATGTTCCTACCAGCTGCAGCACCTAACCCCAGAGAAGAAAGAAAAATGAGGGTACCAAATATATAAATGGCCCCTGTCTGGACTGCTCACGAGAATTATTAATTAAGGACCAAGGATGCTTTGTGTGCTCATGTCTTCTTGGTTCTGGGAATGATGGTTGTGATGTAGCACATCACCCTTAATCACTTCAGCCCATCAATTACTTGCAAGGGAGGGTAGGGAGCATGGCCCGCAGCCAGGAAAGGCCTGTAATTGATGGTCACCTGGACAGCATAGTTCAGGTCTTGCATTAAATATGAGCAATTAAAAAGAAAGTTCTAGTAGAAATGAGCAGGTGCTACATCAAGCTGGACTCTGTCTCACACTTCAGGACCTGACCCTAGCCCTGCAGCTGGCAAGGCATTATCTGATACACTCATGACCAAAGCCAGCCTCAATTAGAAGAGGTTGGCAAACTATCCTCAGGCCAGAAGTGGAAATGCTCCTGCCCTTACAACATCTTGGATCCTGAGGTTTCACCTGAACCAATGACTTCAGATGGAGTTGCTAAGAAATATGAGGTGCTGTCTCTTAAAAAGTTTTTGCACAAATCTCACTGAAGCCAACACAACAGGAATGTTCAGTAAATTCTTACTGATTACAAGTGTCTATGCTAGGGCACGAAAGGCTCATGACCAGCAGTTCCTGGCAAGCCATATACTCTCAGATTTCAGTTCCTTAGCTTAGCATGCATGCCCCACTAAATGTTATTCCTTGATACCTTCTGGTCCACAGAATCATCCAAAAACTTCACGGTATTTTCTTTCATCATCATTACGACATCTTCACCCCTTATTCCTAGGCCTCTCCCCAGTTGCTCACCAGTATATGACAACAAATGGCACAGGTTCTGGGCCTGGCAACAGTACCAACTGCAAAGCAAACATGTTCGTTCTAGAATACTTTTAGTTTCTATCACACAGACCTACATTATTTTCCCCCTCCGGGGCCTGGGAGCATCATGAAGGCAGAAATGGTAGTTTGTATAATATTACTATGCGATAAAAATGTTCTTGAAAGTGCTTATGTAAATAAAAAATTCCCATATGGACTTCAAAGTACCCAGGAGGGTGTAAGCATTCTATAAGCATTATCTACACTATCATTCTCGTTTCTGGTCATATTCCCTGTACGTTAGCACAGTGCCTGGCACTAAATATGCATTTTCAGGGCCACAGTCATTTATCTCAAATCCTTGAATCCACAAATCTTTCAGAATTTTTTTTATATTTGATAAAGATAATGTGTGTTGTACACTGTAAATGTACCAGCAGCAATACCAAGGCAGCATTCCACTGAAAAATGTTTTTCTTAATATCATGAAGCAGCAGCAACTCCAAGGGAATAAGTATTATAAAAAGAGGCAGGAATTTTTTCTAGCAATTAAGACTCCAATTAAGACACCTGCATTACATACTGTTATGCCTGGGTGCAAATGCCAGCTCTGTTCCAGTTACGACTTCCTACTAATGCAGGCCTTGGGGAAGACAAAAACACCTAATGTATTTCAGTCTCTGCCACTTAGGTAGGAGCCTACACTGAATTCTTAGATCTTAGTTCTGGTCTGGACCAGTCCCAGCTGTTGTGGACATTTGGGGAATGAATCCATATTAACCCAGTATACGGATTGCATGGATGAATGGATGGATATCCCTTTTTCCTTTTCTCCCTCCTCCTTCCTTTCTCCCACATGTGTATCTGTGTATCTCAAATAAATAAGCATATAAAACTCAGGGTCCAGGACTATGGCTTAGTAAGCTAAGCCTCTGCCTGCAAGGTCAGAATTCCATAGCTGTGCCAGTTCAAGTCCCAGTTGCTCTACTCTTGGTCCAGCTCCCTGGATGTGATATGGGTATATAGCAGAGGATGGTCCAAGACCACATGAGATACTCTGAAAAAGTACCTAGCTCCTAGCTTCAGCTCAGCTCAACTCCTGCCACTGTGACGATTTAGGGGATGAACCAGTGGATAGAAGACATCCCGCTATTCTCTGTAGCTCGAACTTTCAAATAAAAAAAAATACATCTTTAAAAAAATATATAAATCCCACATCTTAGACAAGGAGAGATTTTGCTGTCAAATGATCTATAGCAACAAATTTATAAATCAGAAAAAAAAATCTCAGTTTTGAGGTGTCAGACCTTAAAGTTCTGGACAGGAGATTTGGGATTTGTACTGAATAAATAAGAGCAGGCTTTGGAAACAGCCCCTTTTTAAGGGTAACAAGATGTTACTCTCCATGGTCCTCTAACTGTTAGGACAAACTTTTCGTCTGCATCTTATATAGAAATTCAACAGTGTACACTCTATAGCCTTGGATGCCTGTTTGAATGACGGTAGTGCTCATAATACATTTAGCTTCAAACCGTACAGACTGCATGCATTTGTAGAGCTAGAAACGCTACTACTAAACTTGTTGAGCCTTTGATGAGACTTTACCTCTCTTGGTTGCGATCTCCACTGCCATAAAATTACGAAAGGATAAATACAGGCTGTTGATAGCTCATAATTACTGAGAACCTTCCCGATTATGATTATTGTCCTACTTCACAGTTGAGAAAATGGAAGCCCAAAAAGTTAATTTCAGCCCTTTTCTTCCTTCACTTGAAAGACACTCAGGAGAAAAGTGAAACATCTAAGAGCAGCCCAAGCATTAACCAATACACTTGCAAAACAGTGCGAAGATGCAAAACAGTGTAACAAACTGTAAACTTCATGCCTGCTCCCATCCTCCGGTTAGGCTTTTATTCCAGAAGCAAAGAAAAGAGTGTGAAATTAAGAACTAAATGGGAAAGTGTGAAATGAAAGTGGAGGGACAAGCAAGGACCATTGTACCAGTCAAGATGCTGTATTTTATTCCCAGGTGAGAATGCATATGATGCAATCAACTAATCTTTGCAAGTATTTCTTAACATCCAGAGTTCAGTTGTATGGTTTGTAAACAATATAAACTGGACAAAAAACTTGGGCTTCTTTGCCTGAATTTGATATTGGATTCTTTACTTCCTGTCCCCTCTCCCTGCAAACAGTCTCTTGCATGAGTTTGCTGTGAGTCAATCTGGTACAGCTTGATGGTTGAATAAACTCTTTGATTTTTGAATTATTCTGAGATTAACTGAATTTGAAATGTGGGCTGCCTGTGATGTCTTGCTGGCACAAAAAGATGAGCCTTGTTATTGACAGAGAAGACCTGCAGATGACATTTTTTATCATTTTTCATTTGCACAGAAGTCATGTTCCCTTCAGCCTAGCCCAGCTGCTTGGATGGGCACCAAGAGGCCAGGTTCAAAAGTGCAATTTACAGTCTTCTCTCTCGACTTCTGTGCACTGGCATGCGTCACAGCATGACTCCTCGACTCTTCTGCCTGGGAGACTAGACACATATTTTCTTGCCACAATCAACAAACATTGTCCATTATATTAGAATTTTTGAAAAACTGCATACTATTCCAAATGAATAAAAGCTGTCATCCAAGAATCATATTATGGGCAAGTTGAATCATATTGTCACTGACGCTGCATCAAGCATTTGTATGTAAGCTACACAATCCGGTCATTGGTCCAGATGAAACTTAGCAATTTTGCATCAGTCTTAAGGCCTAGTGTATAAACTCCCAGGCAATCAGGAATTGTCTGTTTTCTTTATTCTTTTTAGTAAATTCCATGTTTTCTTCCTTTTTTATTCTTCCTTTTTTTTTTCCCTGAAAACCAGGGTTTCCTAACTAGCTAAAATAATAACTTATTCAATATTGGCACTGCTTGTAACCTATCATTTCTTCGGTATTATCATTTTTAGCTTTCATACTTTCCATTTTAAAATTCTTCCCAAATTAGCTTATATAGTTTAATCTTTCTTCATTTGGTTTTCATTCAATTTAATTTCTCTAACCCTTCACACTGCTCTCCCCTCAGCAAAAATCCTCATTGGGCTTATCCTATAGACAGTGGCTATGGCACAATACATATACAACGACCCATTCAGTAGCTGCAACAATGAATTGGTCCATTCAGTAGCCTACTAACAATTCTACTATTTTCATAGAATAAAATTTTTTAAAATTATGCTTCTGAATTGCTCCTACTTGTTGTAATTAAATTATACATGGTTCACCCTATTTACCAAAAGTACAATACCACTGGCCTAGACACACAATTATGCCAAAAATAAAAACAAATAAAATAACGAAAGCCAAAGGACATAAAAAAGGCCCCGCTAGGAAACAAGCCAACAGCGAGTCAGGTAACCATGAGCAAGTAGTTAAATAATTACGAACACAATAATCTCCAAGATCTACTAAAATGCTGGAACTTCCACATTTCTCCCTATGTCTCAAATTCAGGGTAAGATACTAGTGATGGCCTCGAGCAACTAACAAATGGCAATCATGCTGTACATATCCATAGGGCTTCTCTATCAGTACCACTGCCAAGTCAGGAGCAGGCCAGTGTGAAATGTTGCCTTCTGTTCCCTTTCTTGTCAGTCCCAGGAGGTCCCAGAGTGAAATCAGAGACGACAGACTCCTCTTGCCACAAGTCACAAACCCCTTTAAGCCCACATTAGCCAGTATTCCTAGTGTCACATATAAACTACAGATATGGATGTTTTTGGTATTATCTCTATAATCTGTGTAATTGCAGGCAGCTTCAGGCAACAGCTATGTTGCTTCTGTATCCCATTGTGCACCTACCATGATGTCTAGCAAGCAGTGGATGCCCAATTAACATGTAGTAGATTGAGTTATAGTAAGTACCATGATCAGGATTAAATTAGTCTCCCATTTCTCGCTTTATTCGCTATAGGAAATTTCAGCCTCTCCCTTGGTCTTTGCTACACCTCCGAAGGTGAGGAATGCCACTCTATCATTTTAACTTCAATGATTTTTCCTATACTGAAAGTTAATCATCCACAAAGTTTTTCTCTCCAACTATTATCCTATGAGGAAACAATTAGCAATATTTTTTTTCTGATGTCAGTAAATAGCCTCAATATTAATCTTAGCAGTCTTGCCTCTTTGGGGACTTTATTTAAAACCAATTCAGGTTGCATTATCAATCAAAGATAAAAAGCAATTTCTAGCTTTCTCATTTACTGACATGAACATATCTGCTAGGTAATATCCCAATAAAAATTTCAAGATTGAGTCACAAATGATCCATTCCATTTTTCCTTTGCATTTGTATAATTAATCTGCTAATCTACTGAAATAATCTGTTCCACAATAATTGTTTCTAATTTTCTATCTGTTCAAATCATTCTTTCATGTGTTCTTTTTGTCCAAGTTACTGCATGAATGGGTCCATTATCCGTATTTCTGCCTATGTGCTTGCGACCTGATAATGAGCACATTGACTAAATCCAAGCTCAGTTCTCAAATCATGCCATTTACTGAACAACTCCATTGGATACCCCATTTCCTTCACCTTCCTTTCAGCATCACCTAATATTGGTCACTACTCTGATTAGTTGCATAGCTTCTCACGAACCCTGTTACTTTCCTGTGCATTTACAAACTCTTAGAACAAGGATCCCAGTCAGATTATGCCCACCCACTAAATCTACAAGTGTTTCAGCTAAATTTCTTCCATCTATTCATTGTATGTCCATGAATTCCAGAACTCATTCATAGCAATCTGTTCTACTTCAAGACCAAAATGAGTAAAGAATATCCGAAGATACAGTCTAGATGCTCAAAATTGTCAAATTAGTTGGTAATGATTCTGTTTATACATTTACTGTAACCTATTTATACCAAGGTCCACTTTCTCATCAACATGCTGGACTCTGACACATAACACATTTCACTTCCCTAAGCCACATCAGAGGGTGTCTAGTTCATTTCTTTCTTTTTCCAATTTATGTATTCATTTTAGCTGAAAGTTAGGGCAGAAATATGCTCCATCAACTGGTTTACTCCCCAAACACACACAAATGATGGAGCTGGACAGGCCAAAGCAAGGAACCAAAACACCATCTGAATTTTTCATTAAGGCAGCAGGGTCTCATGTACTTCAGCCATCATCTGATGTTTCCTAGGAGGCACAATGGTAGAAATCTAAGGGGCAAGGTTCTGTCTCAGGCACTCCAATTTGGAATGCCAGCATCCCAAGAAGCACATCAGCGCAAAGCCATTATATCCACATAGAGGAGTCTGCTCTGATTGCTTAATGCATTCTTGTTCTATGTCTAATCGATGTCATACCTATTTAGATATTTGTGGAACCTAGACTATATGTTAAGAAGTTATGCCCATTTACTAAGCAGTGGGAATTGTTAAACAGCAAGCATGCTATATGACAATTTGGCTAGATTTCTCAGTGTTACATGAGAAATCTGGAACAACACACACACTGAAATATTCTAACCCAAAGGCTACAATGATTTTATTTATGTTCTTATGGGACCTCACTGGCTGCTGTAAGGAGAGTAGGTCGTATATGAGTGTGGAAACAGGGAGACCTATTTGCAAGATCTTGCAATAATCCAGGCAAAAATAGTGCCAAAGACAAAAGCTGTAACAGTAGATGTGGTGATAAGTGGAATGGTTCTAGATATATGGCTAACATAAGCACAAGATTATGTAACATATTGATTTGGGTATTAGAAAAACAGAAGAAAAATCAGCGATAGCCAACCAGAAGACAATCATCAATTATTGAAATGGAAAGAATAGCTGTGAAGCAGGATCAGGAGTTTAAACATGTATTTTTGAAATTTGAAATACATTTTAGAAACCCAAATGAAAACACATGTTAGGTAGTTAGACATCTGAATTTAGACTGATTAAAGTTATATGTTTACAGGCAGTAGATCAGCTGGTGATTAGAGCCATGATACCTGATTACACCATTAAAAACATAGCAAGAGGCAAGAGATCCATGTAGTAAGTCTGTACATGATCTAACAATTAGAAGCCACAGTATAAATCAGCAAAAGCTGCTGGACATTGCATGCAGTGTTCAGATTGCTTTTTGGAATGCCTGTGCCTCATTTTACAGCAACTGGCTACACTTGTTCAAAACAAGCTTCACATTCATGTACACCCAAAGAGGCAGAAAATCATAGTTCAAGTACTTACTTCCCTGCCATCCACACAGAAGAATCATATGGCATCTCAGGCTCTTGGCTTTGGCTTGGTCAAGTGCTAACTGGTTGGGGTATCTGGAGAAGGAGCCCCCCTCCAGGAGAAGGGTTGGAAGATCTCTATCTCACAAATTCAATGAAAATAAATAATAACTCCAAAAATAAAGAACAGATTTTATATATATTGATATTGTAAACAGGATACATTTTTAATCCTATGCCCAGAAAAGATTTTGCTTTTAAAGAAAAGGAAGTGGAAGAAAATCAGAATGTGTCTTGGAGGCCAGTTGAATTAGGTATTTCAAAGAAAGAGTGCACTAAACAAATCCTGCTACATAAATAAGATGAAGACTAAGCATTAACCATTGAATTGGACAATTTGATTACAGCAACTTTGATGAACCGTATCAGTGCAAAGTTAAGTGTAAGAACATGTCAGTGGATTCAGCGGATAGGTTCAGGAGAGAAGTGCCCAGAATCTGAGTCTTGGAGAAACCATTTCTTCCCCATGTTGTAGGTAGGATTAGCAGGACTGTAGTTCCTGCACCTCACTCTTCACACCCAGGAGTATAAATTCTTCTTTAAGTTACCAATATAGTAAAAAAGCATTCCTATGATAAAGATGGTCCTAGCATGAGTTTGATTTTTTTAAATTTTGGCACTTACATAAAGTATATAAATCAATCATACTTTATAGCAAAGATTTTTGAGCATAGCAATACTTTCCACCCTATCCTCTCCACTGCCCATATTCCTTACACATCCTCTTCCTTCCTTATTTATATATAATGTTCTGAGTCAGAGATATGTGTAGTTATTAGAGTATTACAGAATCACCAAAAGACATAACATACCCTGGGAATGTAGAGGGCAGACACAATATTTCTTAAAGTAGATCTAATCAGAATCTTCAAGATACTTTATTTTCACAGCAGAGACACCAAGAGGAAGGGAGGCAAGTTGGGAGAGAAAGATTGATTTTACATTCACTGGTTCACTCAGCAAATGCTGAGATGAGACCAGGCCAAATACAAAAGTCAGGAATTCAATTAATATCTCCATTTGAGGGGGCAGGAACACAAGTACTTGGCCATTACTTCTGCCTAATACAGTGTGCATTAGCAGGAATCCAGAATCAGAAACAGAGATGAGACTATAACCTATATGCTTCAATAGGGGAAATGGCCAATGCAAGCAAAGTTTGAACTGTCATGCCATTCACATTTCCACAAGACTGAATCTTAAAGATAAATCAAATTACACAAATCAAGAAGGTATAAGGAGAGTCAGGCCAGAAAAGGTACATAGTATGTAAAAGGGTACTTGAATTTTTTTTCAAAATGAAATCACAAGATTAGTTTATCTTGATAACAATTCAGAATTAAAGAATCGGGGGCCAGCATGGTGCTGCATCGGGTTTAATTACTCTTTAAAGTGACAACATCCCATACCAGACTTACATTTTGAGTCTTGTTACTGCACTTGTGATCTAGCTCCCTGCTTATGTACACAGAAAGGCAGAGAATGAGGGACAAGCACTTGGGTCACTGCCACCCAAATAGGTGATCTGGACTTCCTGGCTCCTAGCTCTGGTCTAGCCCCAGCTGTTGTAACAGATTTGGGGAGTAAACCAATAGTAAGAAGGTTTTTCTATCCCTCTCTCCAGTATTCTGTATTTTAAATGAATAAGTAAACAAATCTAAAATATTTTTTAAATTCCATAAATTTTTGGATAGCCCATAACTGAACAGATTATAAAAACTTTTTCAACAAAATAAATTACATCTGCATTTCATTTTCTGCTAATTTTACTCTAAACTCATAGAAAGCATAAAAGCAAAATATGGCACAGTGTTAGAAAAGAATGAAAAAGATTTGCAAAGCAGGGCTGGGAAAGGAGGAAGACAAGGTCCTTCAGGGCCTGCCTCATTTTCCATATTAGGTAGGTTGTTATACAGTAGGTAATTGGGAAGCTTTACAGAGTTTTTACCAGAGAAATGATGAGGTCAGATTTTATTTAAAAAGATCTTCCCAGTCGCAGTATTGATGGTGGAACAGAGAAGCCAAGATCCAAGGTCGATTGGAAAACTATTATTATATTCTAGTCTAATAAGAGAGAAATGGCAGGGATGGAATAGAAAGATTCAGAAAAAAATTAGCATAAATAGTCAACTCTGCAAAGTGATTTATTAAAAAGAAGAAATGGAATGAAAAAAGTGTTAAAGCATGGCTTTTCAACCAGGTGACAACATATACACCAGAAGAAAGAATGGATTTCAAGAGGGGAAGTGATGAGTTCCACTTTAGAGTTAGAATTGCCTGTGAGAGATCCAACTGAAGATTCTAAAAACCAATTGACACGTAAGTTTGACATTTCAGGGAGATTTATGGTTGAAACTAGTGATCAGGGAATCAGCAGCACATAGGTGATGACTGGTAACCTTGCCCAGTCAGTGTTGACCTTGAAGATGGAGTTTCCTTGGATAATGGCAATAGAAGCCAGCTTACAATAGAATGAATAGGAAATAGAGGTAGGTGTGAAGGGAAACAATGTAATCTACTTGAGAAGCTAAAATGAAAGAAAGCAGGGAGTTATGGGAATCAAGGAAAAGACTGCTTTTAGAATATAAGATGATTATTTTAAATGCTGCTTGCAATCTCTTTCAAGGTTATGATTGAGATGGCAGCTTGATTGCCACTGGGCAAGTCAGGTTTCTTATACTATATGGCAGGACAGGGTCGTATTTCCCCAATGTTGTAAGAAATTTTGCACAAATATACTAAAAGATGTTCAGAGAGAGAAAGGGAGAGAGAGAATTATGTAAGAATAAGATGAATAAATTGGTGATCCAGTTATTGGTATTTTTGGATTGCTAATAAAGGCTTAATAAATGGGGATTCAATAATTCAACTTCATATTAAGCCAAAAAATATTTTAAAGCAGTCTGTAGCTGCCCATAAATTGAATTGAGCAGCATGTGATTGACTTCCTGCCAAGAACATTTGCTTGTTCCAAGTTAGCCTGCTTTATCTAGATACGGTAATTATTTCATTTTGGCAAAGATGCTCGCTGGAAGTTAACACTTACTGACCCCTATATTTTCTCCCTTCTGAGTTCTCCTCGTCTCCCATTGTCTACCTAATAAATCTGTTTATCACAAGGTCTCTAGAGTTAACGGCCTTCCAGAAAACATTTGTCCCCTCTGAAAGCTCACTAGAGGGGAGCCACATTACTGGTCATACTGGGTCTGGTATCCAGTGAGTAAAGGGCCGTTAAGCCAAGCATCTGACATACCTGAGAGCATTCTCTGAACAGATGATGATAACTGGTCTTCTCAGTCTCACGCAAGATTCTGGGCCTATCCACATTAAGTCAAATAAATTGACAGGCGCTATTGGAGAAAGCATGGCGACCCAAACTAATTTGATTTAGTCCTGAGCTTTTGTTGCCGCAAATCAACAGTCACTTCTGCTCCTATCTCCAGACCACAAATGGCATGTTCCAGAAAAGAGCACAGCTTGCTTTCTTAAATGACTATTTCTCTAAGAGTTCAGAAAACATCAAATGGCACCTTCAGCAGTCAAGCTATATTCCATATAGAAGAGAGGAGGGTGTCTCTGCCATGGATGTGCATTCTCTTTGGTCATTTAAAACAAATCCAGTGCTGCTAGTACTCAATATCACAAATACACTTCTAAGAAAATAAAACAGAAAAAGAGAAAACAATCCAATTTTCATCTGTAATCTTGACATCCAAGGAGACTTAAGAAAACCAGTCCTTGAAGTCACTAAGGGAAGCAGGCCACCATCACAGTGCCTCAAAACTTGTTAACTGACTGCATATGCCAGTCACAGTTTTAAATAATTTAAACGTTGATAGCTCTTTAATCAGGTTTAGAATCTAAGGAAGTTAGTACATCTTGTGCCTATTTCACATAAAAGTTAACAGGAGCTTAGAAAAGTTAGGCACCTTGCCCAAGGTCACTTAGCAAATAAGTGGTGCAGCCAGTATTCGAGCCAGGCAGGTTGATGCCAGAATCTGTACTGTTAGCTATAGTAATCTATTACCTCTCAAGGCATAATGTCCTTACCATCAACCCTTCTCTGATTCCAGTCACCTAAGCACAACAGTGTAGTTTCCTTAGGTCTATTTTCAGTTACTTTAGTTAAAACAGCTTGATAACATGTCGGTCACTGAATCAAACATATAGCCAGTTGTGCTAGGGATATCTTGCTATACATAATTAGGACAGCATATATAAATCACACAAAGCAATGTTTAGAATGCTATCAAAACCATCATCCAGGTGGCTAATAGAAAAATTTAACAAAGAAATGAGTAGCAGCAACCAAATAATCCAAGAGAGAGGACAACAGATGGCTCTGGAGTAATGACCTAAAGTAGAAATAGTTACGTTAATTCTAGGTGTCTTCATTCTCTTCTCAATGATCACAGATATGGTGTTATGGGTGATACTATTTGAGCCATTCCGTCACAAGAGTCTCACACTACATCCACAGAGAGTTAATTAGACCAGTAGAACATGGAGAAAAGGTGGGCAGTGAAAGACAGTAGGCCAGTAAGTCACATGAACTCTTCCATTCTACAAGTAAGGCTTTTGTAGAGTTAAAAATAATTATATCTAACATGTATTCATCATTTTTATCATAGTATGAATGATCCTTTAAAAAGAAGGTCTTGGTTACAGGTTGGTTTCCCTAAGCATCTAAGATTGAAAGAGAGAAACTAAAACAATCTTCACAGCCTGCATAATTTTGTATTGGGTATGTATATACAATTGCCTCCTGTCCTAGTTTGGGGTTAGGAACAATGTATCCATCAGATACAGTAGGCATAGTGCCTGGAGCCAACAACAATGTTTTGCTTTCCTTTAAAGTAAGAAAAAAATGAAATATTAAGTGGAATACAATCTTTTAACATATAATACTATATTCATCTTGATAGCTATATGGTCACATAATGCAATTTTTAATATATTTTTATGGAGGAAAAAGTCCATAAATGCAAAAGTGCTTCAGGCACATTAAAGTCATAATGTAGCCCTGGTCCCAGTTGGTATTCCCAGAGAAGTAGATATTGAGAATTTAGAATCCAGGCTGATTATTAAGAAGCATGGAAGAAAATGGAAGGAAAGCTGAAAAGAACAGATCCACAAAACTGTAATGTGAGGTCAAGGACAGATTCTGCTAAACCCACAGGGAGTCCTAGGGCTAGAACGGCCTTTCTGATTTATTTGAGTTGGGCTGAGAGGATCAGACCTTTTTGTCTCCCCATTGGATATGGGTTGGCCTGGGTAAAAGTCTGACCTTAGGGGACCCTCTGCAGAGGAAGAAAGCCTGGAAAGGGGTGGAAAGCTGGAGACTATTTGCTGACTTGATCCTGTAACTGAACAGCAAGTTCTTCCTTGAAGGATCTGGGCATGGCCTTATGTGTCAACCACACCTCCTCAACTCACTTTAGAAGTAGCAGCTTCAGCAGTAAGGAATCAACAACAACTTCCTCTGCTGGTAGAAAGCAGAGCAGAGCAGCATTATAGCCCCACTTCATTCTAGTCTTTTAAGAACAGCTACAGGAAAGACATCATAAATTAAATCAAATACATTATGTAGTGCATTTATTTTTATCTCAGTCTACAGCCCTGGGGTTATTTTTATCACCATCGAAAAAAGAAAATTCAGTTCTCCCTGGCCATCTCATCAATTTGTCAGGTTTGAATTCTGAAATCTATATATCCATATAAAATTTACACCCCCTCCAAGCATATTTTTATCTCCACATAAAATTTATGTCAGCAGTGTTCTGCCAATATGGCTACCATAAAAGTTTTGTTTAGACCCAGAGAGTAAGCTCTAGATGTTGTGGATAATGATTTTCTAGGAGCAGGACTATCAGTGACAGGAGTTACAGGATTGAGTACTTGGTTAGGTGCCTTCAGAACACATTGACTAATGGCATGAGTATGTTCATCTGCTAATTAGTTATAGAAGAAGGCCAGGTACCATCTTGGCCACAGTGCCAAGTATGAACCTTTGTCACATAGGTAGCAAAAGCCAGAGAATGCATAGGTGGAGATGATGGGGCAGGGAAGTGGTGAATCAATAGCAATGCAAACAAAATACCTGAATAAGACATGATTGAGGAGAGGGAATGAAAGAAGGGAAGGTTTTGCTAAACTTGAGGGGGTTTCACAAAGCATGGCATAGGGAAGCATTGCCAATTGATTTCTCAGTTAAGATTGAGAGAGATGAGAACTCTATTTGGATTTTAAATCATTATTATCACCACCATTTAAGAAAGAAACAATAGCATAGGAATGATAATTTCTTCTTTAGCAAAACACTCATCACTTCCTTTCTCATTCTTCTTCCTGTATTTGATTATTTGGAAATAATTCATGGCAAGCAAGTTAAAAGTCTGTACTGCACCATGCTCATTTTCCAAAATATTCCTTTTAATAGGTTTTGCACATCCTGAGTTTCAGATTATATAACCAGAGGAAAACACCAAGATCTGACTCCAGCAATTGAAAGATACAGGTTCAATTATACAATCCTGAATGGCTAGGGAAAGCTTTTATTCTTTCAAACCCCAAATTGCCTAAGCTTCCCTTTGCAGCTGCCTGCCTCTAGGCAACTCAGTTAGGGTTCAGTTTGCAGACTGCTAACTCCTAATCCAAGCTCCAGTTTTTGTGATGGGGAAAACAAGCTACACAGCACTAGTAACACAGGGCAACCAGACCTTCTTCGCATTAAAATAGTGCAAATACCAAATCCTACTTTGATTTTACAACATTCCTACGCAGGGCTTTGCATAATCAATGTATTCACTATTAAAAAAATCGAGATGAAAACTGAAATTTGCAAAATATTGGGCACAGTTGGGCGAACATACGTAAAAGAAGGTAGAAACAAATAGAAAATGAAAATGCACAAGTTTGCTTTAAATAAGATTGCCTTACAGCCCTGTTGGCACCAAGGCTCTTCTACATTGACACTGGGTACTTAGATGCAATCACATCTCTTGATAAGCTCACCTGTAACCACGTGCTGAGTTTTCCACGACTTTTACATCTCTTTCATTTTAACAATACAATCCCCATCTCCAAGCATGGTAGTGTATCCCATAAACAGCTGCTTCTAAATATGAGCTTATTGATTCCTGTGTGAATCAATGAATTGATCAAGCATCTATTGTGAAACTGAGCATAAATCAAGTCATTGACAGCTAAAAGTGAGACAATACAATCAGTCTTCAAAAAGTTCATGGAAAATGGACAGTGTGGGAAAACAATGCAAGTATTTTAATTCCACTGTTTTCATGAATTTTTGAAGTCCCCTCATACTTAGGAAATTCTTATTGTGTGTAGTGGAACAAGTTGTTATGCTAATTGTATTTTTATTACAAAATATATCAAAAGCATGTATTACTTAGTGGGAGAAAGGATGATTCCTACAGTATTAAATACTTTTTTCCAAACTATTCCTAATCAATAAATTCAAGGGTCTTCCTAGATAACCATGAGATATCTTTTGTCCAATATCTAAATAGCTTGGAGAAAATGGAATTAAGTTGATAATTTAATGATTGAGAATAAGATTTACATATAGACATACACAGAAGCATCCTATTGAACAAAAGGTATAGGATTACAATGAAGGTTTAACTTTTTTGTAATTTAAATGATGTCTTTTTTTCTTAAACATTCTTTATGTGAAAAGCAGATTCACAGAAAGGAGAGACACAGAGAGACGTCTCTTTCATTTGCTGATTCACTCCTCAAAATAGCCAAAAGGGCTGAACCAGTCTGAAACCAGGAGCTTCTTCCAGGTCTACCATGTGGGTGCAGGGGCACAAGGCATTGGGTCATCCTGTGCTGCTTTTCCAGGACATAAGACGAGAGCTGGACTGGAAGTGGAGCAGCCAGGACTAGAAATCAGTGCCCATACTGGATGTCAGCAGTGCAGGTAGAGGATTAGCATGTTGAGCCATCACACCAGCCCCATACACAGTATTCTTCTTCTTCTTCTTCTTTTTTTTTTTTTTTAGATGATGTCATTTATTTTCATTGGAATGGCAAAGTTACAGACAGAGTAAGTGAAACAGAGAAAGAAATATGCTCCATCTACTCATTCACTGCCAATCAATTGGCAATAGCCACAGTTGCCAGAGCTGTGCTCATCTTAACCCACAAGCCAGGAGCTTCTTCCAGGTCTCCCATTTTGGTGCAGGTACTCAAGGATTTAGGCCAGACTCTACTACTTTCCAAGACCAGAAGCAGACAGGTGGATTGGGAGTAAAACATCTAAGACTCAAACCAGCACCCCTATGGGATACCAGCTGTGCTTAGCATGCTATGCAATATTGACCCCATACACTGAAATATAAGAGGTAATAAATATTGTTTTTCATGAAAAAAGGACAATACAGCTCCCAATTTAAATGTCACATATATGACCAGGTTTTTCATATTCTTTTAAGTAGACACTCTGATTACACAGTGTGAGCTATAACCAATGATTTCTAATGGAAAGAAAAAATCTACAGAAAAATTCTAAGTGGCAGAATATTAGTGCTTTTCTTGATAACTAGTAGTGGTTTCTGGGAAGAATAGAGAGTATACACAAAGCAGAGAAAAACTCAGCCTGCCAACTTTTCAACCTATGAGATAATCTCAAAGAGCATGTTAAGAGGCATTTGCTAAGCCAATCCCAAAGGACAAATACCATATGTTCTCTCTGATATAAGCTAAACATCATGCAAAATACAAGATCAATGGATATAAGTGAACATGCATGCACATATAGTCATCCAGAGAAACTGTATAAAACAGACTATCATATTGAGATATGAAGATGCAACATGACATGCAGCTCTACTTCCAAATCAAAGATGGATCTGCAATGAAATTGTTAAATATATCTTGACAATAGGATGCTGGACTCTGCTATTGTCCATAGCTACAATTTCAGGATACACATATATAGAATGATGGACTTATGATTATTTTTGAAGGCCTACACTATAATAATAACATATGGGAAACCAGTGGAGGAAGGGGAAATCACTGATCCTATGGAACTAAAGCATTAAATAACTAACTAAATAAATAAATATGCATTTGCTAACATTTGGGATTTCTGAGATAGCACAAATGATATTCACCACTCAAATTTTCCGATACATGTCCCACCAAATTTTCCACTTTTTAAAATTTTAACACAAAAATATTCAGTCATTACAGCTTTTGTTTAGGTATCAAGAGATTTTTCACATATCTTGAATCACTAAACTAATGTTTTCATGATCATAAAATGCTAGTTTGCAGCTGTACAATGATAAAGATTGATGAGATAAACCTGATATTCGACCCTGACATTTTTAAGTTTGAAGTCTGTCAAAGGCTGACAGCTTCTCTTTAAAAATAAATTGTCCAGAATATTACACGATATCTTGTGTACAGGCACATACAGTGTTATTTTGGCAATATCATAGAAATTACCAAGCACAGCACTGGAATTCTGAGGGGGAAAATATCAATTGATATTCCGAAGTTAGATTCTAAACCCCTGAGCTTAGTACCTTTTGTGAAATCTTTCCAGTCACAAAGTTCTTAAAGGCATACCTAATAAATCTGCTTTGAAAGCCGGAGGCATTTTTCCTTTGGCCTTTTACCTCATAGATTTACACCCTACTTGTATAAATGTGTTGTTGCTGTGTCTCCTTTTCAACATCCATTTCATAAGGTAAAGAGGGATGGCGACAGTGTAGGGGAGGAAGCAAGTTCACACACTGGAGACCATATGGGGCATCAGTGCCACTGGAGGAGAACCAGTTGATCCTTGATGGTAGCACTCCAGAGCCAATGCCCAATAGTATAATGGACATACGGAATGTAGGTCCATGGAACGGGAGTGAAAGTCAATCTACTGTTTACCTGATTTTGACTTTTTGAGCACTGCATGAAAATCACCAGGAAAGTTTTTCACAAAATCAGAAAAATTGTTTTGTAAAATTCAATAGAAACCTACTGAGCCAGAGTGTCTAAGGGGCAACAGCTTAGACCCTAGGTGGACAGCACATAAAGATTGGCGATTATAACGTTCATTCTTCTAAAATTATGCTAAAAGCCCAAGACAATTTGCTGAAGCACATTTGAGTAGATGCACAAGAATTTGGAAAGAAGCTTCAACACAAAGTTTCTTCCTCCAACCAGCAAGGCCTACATACTATTCTGTGTGTTTTCTTAAACATTTCTGTGCATTTCAGCAGAGAACAACAGGCCTATGACTACAAACAGTAACCTCTGTGGCTGTACTGCCACTCCCCTTCTCAGTGTTCCTCTCTGCATACTTGATGGAATATAGATTGGAAATTGGGGACTTCAGCTCATTTATAACTCCTTCTTAACTACAGAATAAGAAGAATTTGATATCAATATTTCAATATTGAAATTTTTATTTCAATTCTAATGTATTCTAATGTTCTTTCTTTTTTCATTTTTGCTTAAGTCTGGACTGTAGAATATACTTGAATCCCTTAAGTAACCACATTTCTACTGGGTAGACCTGTATATCTATGGCACTGAAAGGAAACAGATAATTATATTCCTGCTAAGTGAATTTGTTAAAAACATTTGTTTTAATTAAAACTAATATTTTTATTTAGTTTTTCATTTTTTACAGATTCATTTATCAGAAAGGCAAAATTACAAAGAGAAGGAGGGGAGGAAGGAAGAAGGTAAAGAGAGAGACCTTCCATCTGCTGGTTAACTCACAAGGTGGGCTATAATGATCAGGGTGGGTCAGACTGAAGCAAGGAGCTTCTTCTGGATCACCCACATGGATGACAAGGAAGGGCCCAATAACTTGGGCAATCATTCACTGTTTTTCTCATTAGCAAGGAGCTGGATCAGAAGTGTACAGACAGGATGCAAATTTGGACCCATATGGGATGTTGGTGTTGAATGTAGTGGCTGTATTCACTATGCTACAAGGCCCACTCCAATTCTGACTTTTTATTTAATCCAGTATCTCAGACTACTGTATTGTAGTTGCCTCTTTATTGAACATGAATTAGCTTCAAAATAGTAGGAAAGGTAATACTGAGCACAGACACTCCCATAATTACAGTTTCTAAGCAACTGAACTTTAATTGAAAGGGGGGCTTCATGTGGCTACACTATTGCAGCTTTATAGTGCTTCCCCAAACTTAGAACTTTCGTGGAATAGAAATAACAAGCAAATATCATAGATTACATTTGAGAAACATTTGATTATAAGAAGTTAACTTGTTTCTTTCAAGTGGAACATTGAAGAACCTTTACTACATTATTGCCATTTAGTAACTGTGTAATAGAGACTATCATATCCAGTGGCATAGTGTTTAATTTCACGGCACTGCAAATTTCTGTTTTCCTTCGTGCTGTTGTTTTTGTTTTGTGTGCAACTTTAATTCTGGATCAAGGATGGACTCCCAGTGAAACTGTTGAATGTGTCTTGACAATGGGATGCTGGACTCTCTGCCATTGTCCAAGCCCACAATGATGGATTTATGACTGTTTATGAGGAACTATGTTGTTGTAATGATATGGGAGAACTCGGGGGCGGGGGGGGAGGGGAGGGAGTAGGGAAAATTCCAGGGCCTATGGAACTGTATCATAAAATGATAATAATAATAAAAATAAAAAATAATAAATACCCCCTTAAAAGATAACTCAGAAAAAAATACAACATTCAGAATCCCATACACTTTTATAACTGTACAGTGTGTTTTTGTAGAACTCTTACAGAAAAACAACTTACCTACTTACACAAATAGTTTCCCAATATCAATGACATGTCACTACATATACCTGAACAGGTTCTGCTTAAATGTTACCCAATCAGAGAATCTATTCTGACTATTTTACCTAAGGTAGTCCTTAATTTCATTCTATCATTTTATCCCTTTTGTCACCTTTATTTACCATTCATCACTGCCTAATAAAAATGGGATTTTTAAAATTTCACTGATTTGCCTATATTACCTATTTGAACAACACCACAAAAGGGCAGTGCTTTTTCTTCTTTGATACGATTGCTATACATTTAGTGTTCTCTATGACAGTGCCTAGCATATACTACATAGCTAATCAGTATTCGTTGAAGGAATAAACCAACCAAATATATAATGCACAATACAACATCCTTGTGGTTACCTGATACCAGGGAATATTAATCTTGAGCCCAAATGGCCAAAAGTAGTATTACTATCCAATATTAGCCAAAGCAGATCTGAACTGCAATACCCAAAACTGTTTATGAATTAGCACATTTCCCAAAAGCTAACATCTGAGATTTACTGTTTACTTTACTTTTCCTTATTTGAAAAGCATGATGGATAAAGAGAGCTCTCACATTCACTAATTAATTACCCAAATGCCTGCCATAGCTGGGGTTGTCATGTGTCAAAGCCAAGTGACTGAAAGATTACCTGAATCTCCCACCTAGGTGGCATGAACCCTCTGCAAGAGCCATCACTGTGAATCTCCAGGGTGTACATTAACAAGAAGCTAGGGCCCAGCACGGTGGGCTAATGGCTAAAGGCCTCGCCTTGAATGCGCCAGGATCCCATATAGGCGCAGGTTCTTACCTGGCAGCTCCACTTCCCATCCCGCTCCCTGCTTGTGGCCTGGGAAAGCAGCCTTGGGACCCTGCACCTGCATGGGAGACCTGGAAGAAGTTCCTGGCTCCTGGCTTCAGATTGGCACAACACCGGCCATTGCAGTCACTTGGGAGTGAATCATTGTACGAAAGATCTTCCTCTCTGTCTCTCCTCCTCTCTGTATATCTGACTTTACAATAAAAATAAATAAATCTTTTTTTTTTTAAAGAAGCCAGAATTGGAAGTGAGTCAAGACTTGAATCCAGACACTCTGATAGGAGATTACAAGAGTTCACCATAGCACTAAAATTCCACCCCATTTAAGATCTATTCTAGCCAGAAAGTTTTCTGAAATACCTCTGTGTCTCGCAATCTGATACTGCATTATTTTAAAAAAATATGACAATAGACTGTTTCTATGGTTAGTAATAGAATAATACATTGAACTACTAATACTAAGCCAAGGTTATCCTTGTGTTAAGAAAAAAATAAATCTAATAAACCTAAACCACACCACAAATTTTTAAATGTATACTTTTAGGCAAGCCTAGACCAGAGGAATAGGAAAAAACATATAAGCAAGAATAACAGCACTTCATATAGATAAGTTAAGCTAGGTAAAGAGAACACAAATGAGCTCTAAAGTAAGCGAGTAACAAGTTCACACAAATTATGTCCTTAGATTTTAAAAAAGTATAAGCATAAAATATTCAAAGATATGTCAAAGCAAAAAAGAAAATCTCACACTCATGATAGATTTTTTTTCAGATTGTGGCCAAAGGAATTTAAAACTATGTTCTCAATGATATATCTCCCACCATGCCCCCTTCTCCCATGAAGTAAATGAAAGGAAAGAACTGAGTGGATAAACAATCATGAAAGGTGATCAAAACAGAATAACAACATGTAGAAAATCTCTCAAGAAGAAGCAACACCCCTTACCAATCAGCATCTCTCCAAAAACAGGGAAAGCAGTGAAACTTAATTTTGGTATCTGCAAGTTACAACAGAAGCTGGTGTGAAAAGACATAACAAGCATAGCCGCCCACAGCGAATTTTCTTTAGGAATAACAGAGTAGGCAAAACATAAACCACATGAGAAATTAAGTAAAAGTGAATTATGTACAGAAAGAAAAGGTTCCTAGCCATACCCTGATGAACATTCTTCCTCCAAACATGCAGGATAATGGCACTGAGGCAAAGACTAAGCAAAGGATTTGCATATTTTTTTTTATCTAAGATCAGAAACAGAATCTAAAGTGGGAAAAGTTTGATTCTAACACTGATTGTATTTTGTTGCAGTAAAGGATTCAAGGGCTACATGTTGAATGACAGAACACTTTGAACTTGAAAGTGCTGTATGTGCAAAAGATGGGTGGGACCACCACAAGAGTCAGATTTTCCGTTTGGTATTGCTTTAGAGTCATTACTCAACCCAGCTGTAGGCAGCTGCCTAAATTGCCCTATACTTAGGCAAGTGTTACACCGCTGGGAGAAAAAAAGCTAGTAGCTAACGGGCATTTTGGGCCTGGTTAATGCCAAATTATGTTAACAACACCAGTGTGTCAGCAGAGTTGCCTATCCTATTTTTTTTTTTTTAATTAAAGATATGTGGGGAAGGCAGGGAGCATTAGGCTGAGACATGCCACCCCAGGCAGGGGGGACTGGAGAATGTGGAGGGAGGAGGTCTGGGGATATATTGGAGAAGAAGCAGGTGAGGGCATGTTTGAAAGGTGAGGAAACATTTCTGAGGTCTTCCAACGAACAGGCCACTGCACTCACAGGTAGGCAAGAGAGCTGAGACAAAGTGGTTTAGAGGTGGGAAACTAGAGGGTATACCTGGGCAGACCAAGGCACCCACCCACAAGGGAGATCTGGGCTCAACTAAGTAGCATCTACTGCTGCCTGCCAGGGCATGTGAAAGCTGAGGCTGCAGGGTATGCCTGGTTGGACTAGGCCACAGCACCCACCTATGACTGTTGGGGCAAGAGGCAGACCATGTCATGCCTGGGCTACAGCACCCACCCAAACACAGGAGAAACAGATCTTGGTGTAGATTCTATAGCAAACCTGTGGGTATATCTCGTGGGACTATAGCACTCTCTGGCTTGTGTGGAAGCCAGGTGTGACAGGTCCAGCCAGACTGACCACAGAACTCCTCTAATGCTCATCAGAGTCAGGTTTGAGAGGAGGCCAGGCTGGGCCAGACCACCAGACCCACTGGCACATACAAAGGACAGGACCGAGGGCAAATCATCCCAAGCAAGGCCACAGCAACCACGGGCACACATGAGATCCAAAGCTGGGGCTGGGCCTGTTATGAGCTTGAAGAACTCCTCTATTAATGCTGCAGCTCCCATTGTGGGACAGAAGATCCAGAGATGAAATTGGGCAAGTCTGAGCAAGGCTGGAGTACTCCTCAGGATATGTGTAACCTGGGTGTTGGCGAAGGCTGGGCTCCATCATGTCACAGCAACTGCTGGAGCACATGACAGCCATGACAAGGTATTGGTCATACACAGCTGGGCTAGGCTGAAACACCCACCAGCAAGAACTAAAACTGTGGGTAGCCCATGCCAGGCTGGATCAAAGTACCTGTGAGCATATGCAATGTGGGAATGGGCCTTGATAGAGAAACACTGTGGACTCCCAGGCCAGGCTGCAGCATGTGTGCAGGCTGAGTCTGAAGGTGGGCCAAATGAGGCTAGGCTCCAGCACCAGCTGGCACTTGAAACAGCCAGAATGGGTATGGGTCAGACCAGGTTAGACTGCGGTACCTGCTGGGTAACATGACAGTGAGTTCTGGGGTAGGTCAGGCTGGGCTAAGCTTTAGCACCCATCAGTGAGAGCCAAAATGGATATATGCCAGTTAGACTAAACCACAGTAACTACCAATGAGTACGTGATCTGGGGGTGGGCTATGTCAACTTGGGTAGTGGCACTTACAGGCACATAGATCTATTGCTGGGAGAGGGCCTGCTAGGGAAACTTGAAGAACTCCCCTGTTAGGCTGAGCTCCTATTGATAAGCATGACAGTCAGGGCTGGGAGCAGGCTAAACCAGGCTGAGCTACAGTACATGTCAACATGCTTGTGGGCCACATCTGGTGGTAGATTGGGCTGGTCCAGACTGCAATGCACACTAACACAAGCAAGAGCCAGTATCAGGTACAGGCCAGGCCAGATCACAGCACCTACCAGTTCACATGAGGGCTAGGGCTGGGAGTGGGCCAGGCTGGGCTAGTTTGCTTGCAAGAGCTGGAATTGGGTTAGTCCATCTCAGGCTGTCCCAAAGCACCCACTGGCAAATGCCAGGACTGGGTGCAGTCATGTCAGGTTAGATCAAAATACCCACCCACCCCCCGACAGATGCAAGATCCAGGCCTGGAAGGAGAACTAGTAGGGGAACTGTGGGCTGCATACCTGCTGGCAGGATGCCCTGATTGGCTGCAGTTCCTGCTGGTGAGCATGAGAGCCAGGGCTGGGGACAGGCCAGGCTGGCCAAGGTGGCAGTATCTGTCAGCATGTGTGTGGACTGTGTCTGGGGGTGGGTCAGGCAGAGCTAATCTGCAGCACCCATAGGTGAACATGATAGCCAGATGAAATGCAGGATAAACTGTGCTAGGCCACAGCACATATAAATCAGAGCTGTGGACAGGCCTTGTGGGGGTTATTAAGGGTTATTGCGGGTTGTCACAGGACAACTTTCTTGGGTGAATGCCCAACTAGATTGCTAGACTCAAAACAGAGGTCCATGTGGGCATATATTACTCTCGAATTTGTAAATAATATTAAAAATAAAATGAAAAATAAAAAAGAGTCACTATCTATGATGCTGCTGAAAAGAGAAGTTCCTAAATCCCAGGCCCAACAATACAGTCACATCACCACTTGTGAGACTCAAGGAATTGATAATAATTATGTGTTTGAAGGGCAGAGAAACAAATGGAGAGAGAGAGAGAGAGATCTACAATTTACTGAATCACTATTAAAATCCCTACAATAGCCAAGGCTTGGTCAGGCCAAAACCAGGAGGCCAGAACTCCATCAGGATTCCAGTGTGAGTTGCAGGGGTCCAGGTACTAGAGTCACCATCCACTGCATCTTAAGATGTGCATTACTAGGAAACTGGAACTTAAGGCAAACCCTAGAGTCAAATCCAGGTGCTAATACTGGATATAAATGATCCAAAAGCAGCATTTACCATTTGACAAATGCTCACCCCAGAAGTATTGGTACTTTGAAAAAGTTTCCTAAAGCTGATTAAAAGCCTCATAATGAAAATCACTAACCCAAATAAATCTTATTACAGGTATTCCAAGCACATTATAAACAAGAAAACAGTTATCCATTAATCAAGACTGTCCTCAATCAGTAGAATGTAGTTGGAACACCCAGTGCAAGTAAGAAAGTAACAGAAGAATGTGGAAAATCTCTCTCACTCTCACTCTTTCTCTCTAAATTTCCCAGACCTCTTCAAACAGCCGTACAAAGACACAGAGTGGAAGTTTCACAAAAAGGACAAAATAAAGGGATGGGGAAAGGGAAAAAACAGGAGAGTGTAGAAAGGAAGGAGAGAAATCAGATTACCAAACCAAGCTTTAGGAAAACATTCCCTGATGAAGAAGAGAAAATTTTCAATAGAACATGCAGTCATTGAAACATGACATCAAAGACAAATGATAAAACAATGGGATGAGAAAAATAAGATGAAAAGGGAGATGACAGAAAATAGGAAAACAAATTGAGAATCCAAGTGTCATTACTGAACTATAAAACATATTATATACTCTGAAAATGATGAAAGAAAGCACAGGTCATGATGTTAATATCACAGAAGATTGAATTCAAGGGTGAAAAAGTGTTGTGATAAAAGGAGACCATCCACAGTGAGGATATAACTTCCATAAATATTCATGTACCAAATAACAGAGTCAAGATACATAGAGCACAAACCACATAAAATGCAAGGAGAAATTTCCCAAAGCAAAGTTGATCCTAACATATTTTTGCCATCTATGGAAGATGAAGTAGGCAAGAAATAAGCAACAATAGATAGAAAAATCCTTGAATGTAAGAAAGCAGAATCAAGAGTGATACAAATCTGCAATGATTAAAAGAGTTTGACAGTGGAGAAGAAATAGGCAGAGCAATAGAGCACCATGGAGTGCAGAATTAAGCTACCCAACTGATGAAAGCAATATATGATAAAGGTATCATTGTATACTGTCAAATACGAATAATTTCATTAATGACACTGGAAATGTGATGCTGCCAAAAGGAGCCAAATTCTTTACTCACATCAAAATAAATCTTCAATGGAACAATAAACTTTACTGGTAAGGAAGCAATATAACAGGCTGGTGCCATGACTCAACAGACAAACATCCTATATAGACACCAGGTCTTAGTCCCAGCTGCTCCACGTTCTATCCAGCTCCCAAGGATCACACAAGTCCTTAAACTGCTACAAATACTTGAGAAACCTTGAGGAAGCCCCCTGTCACTGGCTTCAGACTATCTCTGCTCCGGCTATTGAGGGCATTTGAGAAGTGTCTTGATTAAACAGCAAATGGAAGCCCTTTCTCTTTCTGTCTCTTCTCTCTGTATATCTGCATTGCAAATAAAACTGAGTAAATCTTTAAAAAAATAAAACTTTTGAATACAAATACAAAAGCACTTTCTTACAATAGAAACAGTATCAAAAATTGACTACAGAAAAATACAGACCACACTAATTGTGAATACTGGAAAGTCAGAAACAAAAGAAAAAGACTGGAAAAACTTTTGCAGCATATGACAGACAAATGACATACGTTCTTTCATTGAGAATTAGCATGTAGAAATCAATGACAAAAGAATGAATAATTTTTAAAGAAAATGAGGCAAAGAACAGTAACAGGCAGTTGTCAGAAAAGTAAATACAAATGGCCATTATCCACTTGAAAAGATCCTCAACCTTATTCATGATTAATGAAATGCAAATAAAAACAGCGATGGATGTGTCTTTTTCACCCATTAGATTATCAATAATTCAGAAGGCAGGCAAGATAAAGAGTAATACACATCCTTACACACTGTTGGTGCAAATGCAAATTGGTGCCACCTCTGGGGAGAATAATTGGGCAATAGAGGCAGTTCATACTTCCAAGAATAACCACAATTAGAAAAAGGACCACCAAAAGAATTCTTTTAAAAAGAACCACAAAAACATTGTTGATTTGTTATGCTTAATTGGCATTGTTATTTAAAAATTAAAAAACCCACTGAATGTACTTTGTCTTAGGTTTTCAAAGGCAAAGTTTTAGTGAAACTGCAAACAGTATTTCAACAATAATTTTCATATTATTTAAGTTGTAGTAATTTGCCCTCCCCCCTTTGTTTCAAGGAATTGGACTATTTTGAATCAATTGTCAACTGTATGCATGTACAGGTTGTCTTCCCGTATAATAAAAGCATCACTTTATTACCTTTTGAAAAAAAATTCAAATGTTGACAGTGGATTTTTCCTGGTGTGGCTTTTGTGACAAAATGGTATGATAGTACTATATGCGGTCTTATTGTTATTTCTCAGAAAGACCATGAAATACAAGTTGTATAAAATATTAAAGGTTTCACCAATCTTCCCCAAGTTTCTCTCTTGATTCCTGATTGTCCAATTATTCTCTTTTAATGTATACCTTGTCACTCAATGAATTCACTGTTTGTTTCTTAAAAAAAAAATTAACTCAGCCAATTCCTTACCTGTCAATGGCTTTGTTGGATTTAAATAAATCTTTATCACTCTCTTGAACTTCCTTAAGTCTTTCTATTGTTTGCAACAGTCAAGATTTCACTTAACAAATGATTTACTCTCTTTCCATCTTAAAGACTGACAAAGATGGGCAAGGACTGGCTGCAGTGCTAAGCGGGCAGCAATTTTCTAAGTGGCTATTTCAGTGAAGAATATTGCTATATTCTAATGACTTTTGGCTTCTTCATAAAATCATAACTCTGGGGACTCAGATAATGAATATTTAGATAAGGACTTCTGTTGTATAGCAAACTAAAAAATACATTACTCAATCTACTCTATCCAGAATGTTCTTTTCCGCTCTTTCTTATCTCTTATTCAACTTTCACGAATCAGTTCAAGCAAGAAATTAAGGAAGTCTCCCCTGGTCTACCTGACTAGGTCATGCCTTGTTACAGGTTCTCCATTACATATGGAGCAGGTGCTATGGTTGCAAATCTACATTTCTAAAGTTAATTAGTAACCATCTTCCCTTTTAGACAGCTTATTTCAAGAAAAGCAGGGATTTTGTCTACCCAAGAGTATTCCCCCAAGAAGTAGCTGTATAATACATGAATGACAATGAAAACTGCCAACTACCTAAATGCTTTCCAGAAAAGGAATGATTAATCAAAAAGGCTACAGTCATAGACTGAAACACTATATTAAGTAATCATTAAAAAGTCAAGTACATCTTATTACAGATTTTTCTTTTACAATAAATTTTTTAAAAGGTGCAAGTTACAGTAAAATCTTTAAAAAGCAAGGTGCAAAATTATCAAATATTTGCAAAAATTTATAAAGTATATGTGTGGACACACACATGCACACACAGGTAAAGTTTATAAGGGGAGACTAACAGTGGATTATGGGAAGGATGGATTTTAGTTTTCTCTTATGCTTTCTATACTATTTGGATTATTTTACAGGTTTAGTATTCATGATCCAAATCTTCAAGATCTGAAATTGTTTGAGCACCAACATAATGCTGAAGAAGTCTGGGACTTTAGAATATTTCAGATTTTCATATTTGAGAACATTTTGGATTTTCAGAATAGGAGTGCTCAACTGGTAAAAAAAAAAAAAAAACCCTCTTTTAAAATATTTTCAAAGTCCAAAATTCTGAAATCTAAAACACTTCTGGTCCCTAGCATTTGTGATAAGACATATTCAATCTTTGCTACATCCGTGTTCTATTTGGGAGTGGAACAGGTGAAGCAATTGTGGCAATATTTATTTTTATAATTCAATCACATTCTTATTTTCAAATTTAAAGACATTGTCAGACACAATAATCATTGTAATGGTATAAATCCATTCTTCACTCTGTCCAACTGCTCACTCAAGTTTTAACCCCCCCGATATCCCCAAATGTGACTGTAGTTAGAGGTTTGCAATAAAATAATTTGTATGTATGTCCAATGGGAAGAGAATCCCTTTATGAAGAGATAACACAGAAACACACATAAGGAAAACATGTAAAGATAGGCATTTATAAGAAATTGAGAGAGACCTCAGAAGAAACCAAGACTTACAATGCTTGGTCTTGGACTTCCACCCTTCAAAACCACAAAATAAAATTCTTTAGCTTAAGCCGACTAGCCAGCAATACTTTATTACTAAACTAAATCTAGCCTCAAAAGGTGCTGTTGAAAACAACAACGCTTTGAACATTTATTTTGATAGCCACTGCATTCAGAAGCAAAAGCGCATTCTCAAAGCTAGAATAAAAACGAATGGTTTGGGGCTGGATCAGCGGTGAAACAAGCTAAGCCTCTGCCCTATGTCACCAGCATCCCATACAGGTTCCAGTTCAAGTTCCAGGTGTTCCACTTCCAATACAACTCTCTGCTTACGACCTGGGAAAGTGGCAGAGGATGGCTCAAATTCTTGGCTCCTTGCATGCAAGTAGCAGAACTGGAAGAAGCTCCTGGATCCTGGCTTCAGATCAGCTCAGTTCTGGCCATTGAGGCCAAAGGGGGGTGAACCAGCAAATGAAAGATCTTCTCTCTGTAGTTCTCCTTATCTCTCTGTAAAATCTGCCTTTCAAATGAACAATTCTTTAAAAGAGAAAGTGGGTGAGCTGTTTCTCATTTAAGTGATTCTAAGTATTTTAAAACTGATTAGACTTTAGTGTATCTTATGGTTTATTAACTCAGTATGCAGTTAGAGCTTTGCAGAGTGATTGAGAAGACCAGTCACTAAGATCCCATCATAAAACATCAAATGCAAAATTTTGAGTGTTTTTAAGTTTCCGTATGAAGAATATGAGAATATGTAGGATATACTAGCTACTGAATTCAGTATCCATACATTTGTTGGTAGGTGGGAACACTGGTGATTGAATTCACTGGTCACAATTTGTCTAGAAGCTAAATGGGCAAAACTGTGAAAGGCTTTGAGCCAAAGCCAGTGAATGTCATTGTAGAAACAAAATAAAGGATAATAATACTGGCTCACATGGACATTCTAATGCATAATGCACCTTGATTTTATCAAGAGGAAATGAGAACACAAAGAGAAATGTCTAAGTTTTATACAGTGGCTTTGCAGTGGCCTAAGATGCCACTTGCATCATATATCAGAGTTCAAGTCCACTTGCTTCTTTAAATTTTTGTTTTTGAAAATATAGGAGTTCTTAGAAATAATTTCAAACTATTGTTGTTTCAAGAATGTTGTATTTCTCCTTCTTCCCTCCAGCCCTCACCCTTTATTTCTTTCAAGTTCTATTTTTGATTTAACACAAACGCATTACTATTGTTGTTGTTTTAATGATTCATTTTATTTTTATTGGAAAGTCAGATATGCAGGGAGGAGCAGAGACAGAGAGGAAGATCTTCCATCAGCTGATTCACTCCTCAAACAGGCTCCATGGGCAGAACTGAGCCAATCCAAAGCCTGGAGCCCAGACCCTCTTCCAGATCTCCCATGCAGTTGCAGAGTCCCAAGGCTTTGGGCTATCCTTGGCTACTTTCTCAGGCCACAGGCAGGGAGCTGAATGGGAAGCTAGGCTGCTGGGATTAGAACCAGTGTCTATATGGGATCCTGGCAGGTGCAAGGCAAGGATTCTAGCTGCTAGGCTACCGCACCTGGCCCCAAACACACTTTTTTTTTTTTAATAAAGGGTTAAAGTGTTGACAAGCAGCAGAGTAAGACAAGACTTTCAAAATCCCTGAAGCAATGAACAAATAGAAGCCATACAAAACTTCAAACAACTTATGCTATTCCCTATCCTAGTTAATGGTGACTTCTTCCTCAGTATCCAAGCAAGAAAACCAAGCCATCTTCCATGACCCCTCCTTCTTAGCCCTAAGATATAATCAGTAAATAAGTTCAATTTAGCTTACCACCAAAACAGTTCTCCATTCTACTCTTTCCTCCTCATTCTCATTGTGTTAACCAGCACCTTATCTCACATCTCTTGGACTGCTGCAGTATTTTTTCTTGCTACTTATGACCTTGACTACCACATCCTGCCCCTATTTTGCAGCTGGAATAATTTCCATATCTAATTCAACTGAGATAAGCAAAGACTAACAAAGGAACCTAACGTCCTCTGTTACTCTCCCTGTGGCCTTTCACGCTGACATCCACTGAACAGCACATCCACAGAACAGCAGCTGTTAGTTCCCTGCTATTGTGTGCATTTCTTCTCTCTGTCTTTGATATTCTCCCCTTCCCTGTTGTATTCATGTTTACTCATTTTACCACTTTATCCACAAATCCCCATCCCTGCAGACGAGACAAACTCCCTTCATATTTGGTCCTTCTTCAGAATACTCATCACATTTATAGTTTTGTTTCCCCAAATCTGTCTTTACTACACGACTTAATCACTAGCGTGAGAAAGACTATTCCTTCAGTGCCTGACTGAAGGGTTGGCACACAACATTAGCTCAATAAATTCTTATTAACTGTCTGGCAGCATGAAGGAATAAATGAATGCAAATTTACTCATATAACACTCTTGTTTAAATCCTATTACCAGCTCCTTGCCATGTGCAGAATAAAGTATAAAAGGCACTTCAAGACTGGGCTCCAGCCTGCCTCCCACACTCATCCCAAGATTTTGTATTTCATGCTCTAGTAATTCTGACTCACACAGGGTTCTTGGAACCAAAGTTACTGCCTTTGCTTGCCTTTATATGTTGCTGCTGCCACACAGATTGCCTCTCACTCCTTCCTTATGTCTGTCTGGTTGATCCCCATCGATTCCTAGCAAATATCCAGAAACTAACTCTCCAGAGAAGTCTTCCTTGACCTCTTAGTAAAAGTCCATCAATGTTTCATGTGTGCGCACTCAGGAATTAAGATCTTATTATCTTCTATTGTTACATTTATTGTATTGCGAATATTTTCTTGTAAGGACTTTTCCATACTATTTCTCCCAAATCCCTGAGACATGACACACTAAACCTTACATGTCTGAAGTGAAGTGAACAGTTTGTATGTGTATATAAGCATACATTAACAATATGTCTAATACCATCATGTTTACATATAATGTTTCCTAGGCAATAGAAAATTCACCAACTGCTCTGAAGGGAAATCCTTTTTTCATCTAATATACATTGTTGACACTAAACAAAAGGCTGCCTCAAACTCTGCCTTTCTGGACATAGCCAAACCTAAGGCAAACCAAACTTTGATCTACAAATCTAAGGTTACCAATCTATGCGGCAAGCAAAGGAAAGACAATAAATGGCTTTTGCAGGTAATTGAAGACGCAATGAACAAGGGAGCCACCTGGTATTCATGCATGCATCCATGCCAAATTCCCAGATCACATGAAGAACTAGACACTGCATATCTAACAACAGGGTAGAATAGAAAAGCAGGAATGTATTTTCCTCCCAAACTATAGATACAAGATCCGCACTGTTGAGACTAAGAATCACTGGGATCATGCTCACCATACAAGGTGGAAAGTGATTAGTATAATTAACTCCAGGTTTCGCAGTTTTGCAGAGGCATTCCAAGGTGGTGTACCAAGTCATTCACATTTGTTAGGCCCAGGTAGGGAGTACAAACACTCAGACTGTTGTAAAGGCAAAATAAAAATTCTATATCCATCAGGAAGCCATTCCTGGATAATCTCACTATTTCTTGACCAAGTCCTTCTGTATATTCCTACAGTTGCTAAAACCTGCACACTGCAATGGAAGGTTATGTAATTAGTTACATAATACTACCCAGTGGTGTTGCATCAGTTATTATTATATATTATTACCCAATGATTTTGTGTCAGTGATTCTTGTTTTCCAAATCAGTATGGTGGGAGTTCCATTAGGGCAGAAAGTTTATTTCAAGATGAACTTGAACCTAGTTCAAAAAACAGCATCTAACACTTACTCTGCTCAGTTGTTCCAAATGAGGACTCTTGTTAATCCATCTTTCTTTCCAACCCAATATTGTCTACTTTGGAAACAAATGCAGTGTAACATATAGCTATTGGAAATTTCTGAGATCCAGACATTCTGAGAAAAGCAGCATTTTTTCAAGATCAAATCCAAATTTCTAGTGTATGGCCTATTTTCAAGGTTAGTTCACACGATCACCTTTGAGTCTGCCAACATACTGATTCTCAAACTTAGAATCTAGATGGAAAGACAACTAATAAAAGTATTCCATGATTAATTAGCACTTTTGAAAAGTAGTACATGTATAATGATAATAGGGTACAAGAAAGCACATGATGGTTCAGAGATCATTGAAGAAGATAGAACCTGGGCTGCAACGTCAAAATGAATAAAACGATTTTAGGTAGAAATTGAATGACGAGACAGACAGACACAAATGCAGAATGCATGAACATCTGCAAGCAATATAACCCGAGAGATATAACGCATTTAAGATGAAGGTGGAGGGACCGGCATTGCGGTGTATTAGGCTAAGGCTGCCACCTACAACACTGACATTCTTTCTGGACAGTTGTTGATGTTCCAACCACTCCACTTCCAATATAGTTCTCTGCTAATGACCTAGGAAAAGCAACAGAACATGGCTCAGATACTTGGTCCCCTGCCACCCACGTGTGAGACCTGGATGAAGCTCCTGGCTCTCCTCCCTGTAACCACACTGGCCATTGAGGCCCTCTGGGGAGTGAACCAACAGTTTAAAGATCTCTCCATTCTCTGTCTCATCTTCCTCCTTTCTCTCTCTTCCCAGCCCCTCTTTCTGTGTGTGTTTGTTCCTCCCCATCTGTAACTTTCAAACAAATAAACTTCTAAAAATTAAAAAAAAAATTAAGCTGGAGAGGTAGGCAAGGACAGGATCATGAAATACCCTGAATTCCACTTCAAAGACTGGTTGTATGTAGCATGTAGTAGAGTATGATTTATCTTTTAGGTTACTCTGAAAGCTCTATTGAGAGAAGGAGAAAAGCTGGCTTGCATATAGGTCTCACAAAAAACAAACAGGCTTACATACAGGTCACGTAGCAGACCACTTAAAAACAGGACATGGGGAGATGAGCTTGTTCTCAGTCAAGAAGGATAAGGCAAATATCACCAACAGAAAATGCAAGGAACTGAGTCATTATACTTTGACAATCCAAGGCTAACAGCTGAGTCTTTGCTTCCATATCTCCCCACTTGCTTGCTCCACCCAGGCAGAAATCTGAGTTTTATCCTGTAAAAGCTTATGATAAGAGAACTTCAGTGCCTAGCCATAAGAGACAGATCTTGGCTGATGCCCTCTACAATAAATAAATGGCAAATTCCACTCCATCAGTGGCTATCGAGTCTCTCTGGGTTTCTCATTTCCATAATCAGGAAACTCCCCATCATACCAGATCATCACCTTTGGGCACACCATAAAAAAAGCTGGTTGAGTGAATATCATTCCTGTGAATATCATTGAGTGAATATCATCCTGTCATATTTTTACCCATCACTGCCACTCCTTGCCCCATCTCCTAAGTTCCATATGATTTTTCTAAAAATTCACACATTTTATGTATTTGAAAAGCAGAGAGGCTGAGACATATAGAGGTCTTATATCCAATGGCCAACTATCCAAATTGCCACAATGGCTAGAGCTTGATCAGACCGAAATCAGAAACCGAGAACTTCAACCTGACCACCCACATGGGAGTTCGGCATCTTCTGATGCTTTCCCAGGCACATTAGCAAGGAAATGCACTAGCAGCTGAGCTTGTTCAGATAGGATATGACAGTATTTCCAGCATTGTCTTAGCTAACTATGCCATGAGGCTGGCTCCTTTTGGTTCCTTATTTTTGATTATCAGTGACTATATCATTCATTTTTCACTCCATGCTGTACAAGAAATCTCTATAGAGTACAACAACAAACTTACACTTAAGAACCAGAGTCTTACAACTCAGAAAGCTAATTCATAGCCTAAGGCATTGTAAATTCAAGTTGTCATAAGTTAGCATGATGCTAAAAAAGAAAGATGTCAGGTCACCCCGTTCGATTGGATGAAGATGAGACAAAAGCTTTAACCTTTCCTTCTCCGCATATTTCACAGGCATTCACAGCCACCTTACTATATCCCTTTCCCACAGCACAATCCCCTTCCATCTACCATATCAGCCTGCAAACAAACCTACTCTTTCTTCAGTAATGTAGTCTTTGATTATCACTGAGTCAGAAGATGATAAGGAGGACTTTATCAACTATGTTTTAGCACTGAAGTAGCACTTTCATATATCATGCCTGTAGAACAGAATTTTGTCATATATCACTTCCTATCATTCTTTCAATCATTTCAACTAATACGTTCAGTGAGTCACCAATTAGAAAATTGTTTTGACTAAGTAAGCCTGGCCATCTTGCTCTCTTGACTGAAAAGTTTTCAACATCCTGTTGGGAGTTCTGTGCCCCTCCTGGATCATGTTTCCCAATGCTTTCTCTAGATTGGGGAAATTTTCCTTTATTTTTTCATTAAATACACGTTTGATCCCAGTTTCTCTTTCTGCACCTTCTGGGATTCCCATAACTCTTATATTTGGCCTTTTAGTAGTGTCTTTCAATTCTTGAATACTTTTTTTTTTTTTTTTTGCCCTGATCCAACTCTGCTTCCAGCTTTTTTGTTTGATTCCCCCTGGTGACAGGAGATATCTTTCAATGCTGAGCTTCTTTCTTCTGCTTGCTTCATTCTATTTTGGAGACTTTCCACTGTACTTTTAATTTGCTCTACTGTGTTCTTAATTTCTGATATATCAGCCTAGATTTGCTTTATTGCTTCCTTAAATTCTTTGAACTCTTGTATGTGATTCTTATTTTTGATCAGAAGCCTTAAAATGAGTTTTCTGAATTCTGTATCCCCCACTGTCTCCATAACTTCCTCAGTTAAATCTGAGGTTGACACAGCACAGGCTTTTGTTCCTTGCAGGGGAGTTTTCAGTAATACTCATTGTGCCTTTGTCTCTTCTTTTGCTCTTGGTCATTGTACTTCTGGTTAGCAGACTCTTCTCCTTGGGGCAGGTTTCTGAGCTGTGTCACTCACAGGTCTACAATGAGATTTTACTTATTGGAGTTGGTATACAGCTCTTTGCTTGCAGCCAATTGTGCCACTCCATCCAGTGAGTTCCAGGTCTGCGTTCTTATGATAGATTTCCACCACGAACTCCATAGCCCCAGCTCCTGCCTTGCCACTCTCCACCTCCTGTGACACTGTGCTGAGGCGGCACTGTTGGCTGTATAACCTTTGTCCCACTTCTGGTTGGAGCAGATCCCAGGATTAGGGAGACACCTAATGTATCCTACATAGCTAGGTTGTTGGTGGCGCTGATCTTGCTGGATCCTGTTGGACGTTAAGTCTGGGTGCCACATGGACCTATTTTGACCCATATGATGCCACAGTCAGTATTGTTTTCCTGCAGGACCAGAGCAATCCACAGAACTGTGAGTTCTTCGGAGCTCAGCACATGCATAATTCACTGTTGTCCCTGCAGTCCTAAAGCTTTTGCCACAGTGTACAAAATGCAGCCTGACGTACCACTACTAGAGCTCTTGATCTGCTGGCCATCAGGTCTGAGGGCTGCCCCACCTGTCTTGAGTAGAACCTCTAGAATGCCACGTTCCTGCAGTTCACTGAGTCAGAAATGAGTTCACTCCCAGCTCAGTGTATGCTCAGTCCTTTCCCTTGCCTTTGCCTCCTTAAGCAAAATGGCACCCAATTTGTCTTTAGGGGGCTGACTGAGCTGTGAAATCCACCCTGTTCTTGCACTAACCGTGTGGGATCTGCTGCTCTGTCTCTGCTCTTGGTCAAATCAAACAGACCAGCAGGACGGACACTTCTTTGTCTGGATTCACCTCCCAAGCTCCTGGTGAAAGTTGCTTTTCACCTGGTTGCTGGTGGAGTTCTGGCTGCTGGTGGAATTCAGATCGCCCATTAGCTGAATGCTGCCGGATTATCAGTCACTGCAACACCAAAACATTGTGTCTGCTGCTTTCCCCTGTCTGTCATTCTCCAGGTACCCCTCTGCTATTGTTCTGTCCACTCCTATTTCCTGGAATGTGTCCTCTCTGCTTCATCCTGATTCAATGTTTTTCCTCCCGTTTAAATGTGTCCTCACCCTATTCTGCCATCTTGATTCTCTAGCTGTGGTTTTTCATAGATGCCCTTTTTCAGGTTAAAGAAATTTACTTCTGTGCTAACTATGCTGATTTACCAAGAATGCATGTTAAACTTTTTTTCGTGTGTTTCTTGTCCCTCCCCTTTAAAATATAGTTTAAGACAAATCTGTTGGTATGATGAGGTTTTTTTCCTATATTTCCAGGTTGATTCCATTTAGGTTCAAACGTATGGCTTATATTGTGATTAACTTTATTGTGATTTCTGTATGATCCTATCATTATGGCACAGATATGGAATATTGATGTCTAAAGCACTTGGCAAAACTCTGACCCTAGAGTTGATAGATGATTCTCTTCTGCTCCTGCTTAGTACCCTGAATTTACCTCTATCACAGTATGTATCATATCTTAATTATAATCACCCATTTAAATATTTCCTAACTTGAGCATAAATTCTGTGAAAGCTGGAAGTCTTTTCTGTTCATCTTTGCATTCTCAGTGGACAGCATGGTTTCTGCATGTGACAGTTCAGGAACAGATTAATGAATGCTAGGTTTGACTTGCATTTTGAGATGAGGTATTAATTTAAATATGTCCCAGAACTATACATAGGTTGACTTCAGAATGTCCTTTCTCCCTTTCAGGAATCTACAAAATGGGTAGAGGGGATTTCCTCACATATTCTTCAAGGGAGGCTTTCTAGCAAAGGCAAACTTGAAATTTAACAAGTGGTCATAGAGAATGGACTATTGAAACCCAAGGAGTAGCATGATCAAAGATATAGAGTGAAGCCTGATTGGGCATTGAATATTGGGGAAAAAGGAAAGCCTAATTGTGTACTGAATGTTTGGGAAGCAGCTAATAATAGAGTGTCAAAAGAGTTAATAATACAGTGTTATCAAGAGCAATGATTACTAGAGAGGGTGAGATAGACTAATTTCGAAAGCTAACTTGTGGCTTTGAGGTTGGAACCTTGGGATACTATGCTTTTGTGTGTGAGCTTTATTCAATAAGTTCCATGAATATATTTTTAATGTTTATCATACACTGAAGACTTCTTAATGATTTGAAAGGATTGACCCATCTTGAAAATCAAATATGTTTGATTTCTTTCCTGGGAATATGTCTTAGAAATTGTATTGTAAATAAACAGAGAAATCGACTGAATTTCACAAATCTCTGTTTTGCAGACAAGCATTTTGGTGTACAAGATTCTCTTTGAAGTGAGTTTGAAATATGTTTTAAAAGAAAAACAATACATTTAAGCTCCATCAATTGTTTTGGGCTGTTTTTGCCAGGACTTTCTTTTTGAATAATGGACAATTATCTACATACTAACTAGATAAACAGCCAGATTCATCTTGCCTTGACCCCTCAAAACAGCTTCAATTGTGCGTGGAATTCTTAGGGTGAAATGCCATAATCAACCATACCCGTTTTTGGTTGCAGCAGAGGATGCTGACTTTATGGTGCAGAGATGGGGAAGAGGAGTCAGAGTGCTCTATTATAGAAGAACTGAATTAATGTGTTATTCTGACCCTGGCTCTTTGATTTTTGAGAAGTCACTTTGTTTTTTTTCCATCTTCACTTTCTACAACTACGAAAACAACAACAACAAAAAAACCCCACTGAACTCTTAACTTTGTGTACAGCGTTTATTTTGTCAGTGTTAAACAATGTATCTTTCTGTTTCAGGAGAAGATACTCTTTCTCATACCAATTTCTTTCTTGTGAATTACTTCCTTATTGCTTGGCTAATGCTTGATTCTGGTTAGTAGAAACAATAAAATAAACTCAAAATCAAAATGAAAAGTGATCATTTCTAAGATAATGGTTCCACATTTTAGCATCCTGTCCCAGTTGCATTTCTTTTTATTCCCTCTAGGGAGTGTTCTAATTTACTCTTGTAAAGAACTGCTCAAATCTTTATCTTTTAGTTTTTGCTTCATCCAGAAATTGATAATTTAACTTTGAAAATACAGGTTATTTTTAGTGAGATAAACTGAAGGTACCCAATATTCGAACTGGACCAAAATGGATCTTTTACCTATAAACAACTATATCATGGCAAAATAAACAACTGAATTCCGTTATGTTTTTGCTCCTTAGATGAGTGTTGTAAGAGGTCCAACTTAAAATCATTTTTGCCTCATTTATCTCCCAAATTCTGAGTCACTAAACTCCATCAATTACAGATGCTTTTTCATATGTCCTACCCCTTACCTCTCCTACCAGAACTTACTTCAATTATATGGTCATTTTCACTGCCACAGAGGTCCACTGAGTAGCCCTACTCCCCTACTTCCATTTAATCTCCGCATTTACCTTTCTAAGAAATCATCATCATCATATCCTCCTTTTCCATGGTACTGATCACTGTCTTCATTCAAAAGGCTCCATTTGACATCTGAAACTATTCACGACCCGATCTCAGCTTGTCTGTCTCTTGCATTCTATATTCTCAATGTGAAACATGCCCTATTTATCCTTACACCTATGCCTTTGTTGATGTACTTTGTTTGACCTGCAGTGTATTTCTATCATTGCATAAGAGACTTTCTATGCTTCGTTTGTCATGAGTGTTGCTTTACTTGCCTCAACTTTAGGGATCCTTTCCAAGCAGTCTTTGCCTATGTGTTGCAAAGTTTCCTTTATTTTTTTTCTGTAGTAATTTGATGGTATCTACAATTAAGGAACACTTTTTTTCCTACTTGGTGTTTGTTGAATTCTTTACCTAATAGAATGATAAGCCTGCGATTGTGAAGTAGACTTAAAGAATGCCAATGTAAAAATTTTAAAAAAATGGAAGGAGTAGAGTGGGTAGGAAAACTGGATAGGAGGAAGGGAAGGGTGGGAAGTATCACTGTGATCTTAAAAGTGTATTGTGAAATGCATGACACTGATTCACTTTAAATATAAAAAATTTTATATTTGAAAATTAGAATGGGTATATAGTCCTTAAAATTACGATATGTGGGCCTGGCGTGATGGCCTAGTGGCTAAAGTCTTCACCTTGAACATGATGGAATCCCATAGGGTCACCAGTTCTAATCCTGACTGCCCCACTTCCCATCCAGCTCCCTGCTTGTGGCCTGGGAAAGCAGTGGAGGACGGCCCAAAGCCTTGGGACCCTGCACCCATATGGGAGACCCAGAAGAAGCTCTGGGCTTAAGGCTTCGGATTGGCTCAGCTCCTGCCTTTGATGCTGCATGGAGAGTGACTCTTTGGATGGATCTTCCTCTCTGTCTCTCCTCCTCTGACTTTGCAATAAAAATAAATTTAAAATATAATAGTTTGAAATTAAAAATCTGACTTTGCAATAAAAATTTAAAAACACTATATGTAATGTCTGCATATGCTTTTATATTATGTAACTGAATATGTAAATCTATGTATATAGAAGCTCTCAGAACCAATTTAGTGATGTATGGTGAAACATTACAAGAATTTTCATTAAACTCATGAGGAAAGTTAAAAGGAACTTGGACCTAGAGTTTTTCGCCAATACAATTAGACTAGAGAAAAAAATGGGAAGATAGAAAAATTTTCAATACTTTTCCATTATCCCGTAGTGTGATTGAATTTCTGGAACACATAAAGAATCTACTTAAAAATGTAACAGACAGAATAATGCAGGAAGACTTAGAGCAAAATATATAGAATTGACAAACTTGTTTTATTTACAAATAACCATTTATAAATAATGGCTTTTACAATCATAGTAAAATGATAACAAGTAGAAATGTAAATTTATCAGGAATGTGCAAGGTATTTTTGAAGAAAAGACTATGAGGAGGGACTTAACTGGATATTTAAACATGGAAATTTCTGTCATTCATGGGTTGAGACATTTAACACAAGGCTCTGATTTGACACCTTTATATAAATAATTATAAGCTCAAGTTTGCATTCTATTCTTGCATATTTATTTCATATGCAAACTCTTTGGAAAAAGTAATAGTGGGATGATTCTTACCTATGTTAAAAGATACTAGAAAGCTATTGTAATTAAGATATTGGCACGAGAATAGTTGAATAAATCTTTTTAAGTATATAGATGGATAATTAAGCCCACATGTATAGAATAAATTAGTACTTAAGAGTGTAAAAGGTGTTCTAGTTAACAAACAGTGTTGTATATACTGGGGAACCATCTGGTTCAACTAAGTTTGGATTTATTCTATCTATGTGAAGTGAATACGCGGCATAAGCACATGCCATGAATGGTATCTCACAGCCGGCATACTACACTTACGTACTTACCAGTAACTGCCGTACCAAGTGTTAGCCACACCATGATCCAGTTTTTTTCTTTTTATGATTTATTTTTATTGGAAAGTCAGATTTACAGAGAGGAGAGATAGAGTTCATCCACTGGCTCACTCCCCAAGTTGCCACAATGGTCGTGTTAAGCTGATCCAAAGCCAGGGGCCAGGAGGTTCGTCTGGGTTCCCCCATGCAGGGTACAGGGTCCCAAGGCTTCGGGCCGTCCAATTCCCTGCTTCCCAAGCCAACAGTAGCGAGCTGGATGGGAAGTGGGGAATGTGGCATATGAGCTTGAACCACATGGGATCCCGGCAGAGGCAAGTTGAAGACTAGGTTATGCTGGCCGGCCCCGTTCTCCAGCTCTAATTCTACGTCCCAAGCCTATAAGTAACAACTGTACTATATTCATAAAATCCTCATAATTCACATCCATTCAGAGCTTCTGACTGTGTGAAAGTAGCTGCGCAAGCTGCTGTCAGCAGTAACTACACTGCTGGTTCCATGTAGCACTAAGCATGTTCAGCACCATTCCTTCTGTCATGTTCCTACTTTCATGTTCTTTCTGTTTTCTTGACTGCTTTTGCTTATTTTCTGTTTCTTGCTAAGGGTGCTTCTACATTCTTCTCATTCCTAGTGCTGCTCTTCACCAAACAAGACTAAAATACAGTTTGTGCTTCTCAGTTTCATCATTGGCCACTCAGACTAGAGTGTTTTATTTGCCTTTGATTTTTTTCCTTCACAGCTATTACATGTTTTGATCATGGTATGAGTTAATTGTAACTATCCATTTCATGTCCGTCATAGTGCATTTACATTTTGCTCACCAGTATATCTTTCAGAGCCTAGCACCGTTCTCAGTACATAATTGTTTTAAAAATTGACTGAGCCTGGCGTGGTAGCCTAGTGGCTAAAGTCCTTGCCTTGCACATACCGGGATCCCATATGGGTGCCTGCTCTAATCCTGGCAGTTCTGCTTCCCATCCTGCTCTCTGCTTGTGGCCTGGGAGAGCAGTGGAGGTTGGTCCAAAGCCTTGGGGCCCTGCACCCGCATGGGAGACCTGGAAAAGGCTCTGGGCTCCTGGCTTCAGATTGGCACAGCTCAGGCTGTTGTGGTTGTTTGGGGAGCGAAGCAGCAGATGAAAGATCTTCCTCTTTCTCTCTCCTCTTCTCTGTGTATCTGGCTTTCCAATAAAAATAAATCTTTCCAAAAAATGTTGATGGACTCATTGGCTGAGTGAGTATTCCTGGCTTAGTCTTTCAGGATACCCTGGCCGGTAACACTGAACTGCACCTTGAGATTTTTCTTTCTCCAGTATCTTCCGATCCATTTTCACAGGACTTGAAATTTGCACCCTTTCTTAATCCCTTTTGGGGCAGCTTTGAGGACCCCAGTGGAAATGCAAGTATGATAGCCATTAATGATCAGCAAACAGTTTTTTGCCTCCGTTATTGGACTATTAGGGATGAGTGCTGGGTTAGTTTGTTATGATATTAAGGGACAAGGGTCTTTGGTAGAGCATTCCTACAGCGGAATCTCTTAAGAGGTTGGTAGGACAGTGCCGAGGCATTCAGGGTGAGGGCATAGAGAAACCATGGCAAACTGGGCCGGAGCGAGGCAGGTATGCCTCCAAACCAGGCTTCCGTGACCGCTTCTGTTAAGTCCTGTGTACATTGTTTTCGTTTCTTTACAGGAATTTGTTGGCAGGAATTGAGGCTGTTTTTGTGGGGAAGAAAAATCCTAACCTTTTCTCAAATGACACTGTGAGATTTATAATTAGATAATAGTGGCTGTCTCCTGAGGGGACTGTCAGTTTGCAAATGATTCTCACCAGATTATGGTGGGATCAATAGGAGCTGAATAATTAAAATTCGATACTCCTATGTCTCTCTCAATAACACTGTGGAGAATGATGTATGACAGATTTAATTGAATTTGTCAGACACCATGGTTACATGCATAGATCACGGGGGATATTTTTAGAGTTATGTATTTGATTTTCTCATGAGACTAGCAATGGGCCTTTCACCATTCAAAGTCCCTCCTGATTCCTGCGCTGCTGTGCTCTGTAAGTGACGACAAGGCCAGGGAACACTGACCTGGCTGTGCTGCACATCAGAAAGTTGAAAGAGAAAAATGGCAACATGGAGATAGCTACTAACTGAATGTATGCAGCAAGTTGATTTCCACAGCGGAGAGGCCATAACCGATAAAGACACTTATTAACTAATAATTGTCTTTCTCATAGCATTTGGTTGGCCACTGACATGGCAATTTTAGGGTGACTCAGCTGATTAGAGTGTTAGTCCTGATAGGGCACTGTCATTTACTTGCCTTCTCTGCTTCACACAATTATCTGGGACAAATAAGATAAAAGGTCTTAAAAGCACTTTTGAAACAGCAATGAATTATGAATACGTTAAGTTTTGCATCTCATTTTCCAGTTTTGTCTCTGTTCATTCTACTTTCAGTTCATTCATTCATCCAATCATTTGCTTATCCATCCAGTAATGCAATCTATTTTATGGAGAATGAACTCTGGTGAGGTCTCTTTGTAGTTGCTGTCTTGGAAAGACACGACAGGTGGTGGGTGCAAAAGCATATGTACAACTAAGCACTACAGCACATTATAGTTATTACGGCGAAACCAAGCTTGAGTTGTCTGGCCACAAATCTGATTATGGTAATGATGTCAGGAAAGACTTCAAAAAGATGGTAAATGATCTAAACAGTACTATGGGATAGGAGCTGACCAGACAGGGACAGTACATGAGAGAATATTTATGGTGGAAGGATCACTGTAAACAAAAGTAGATCCTACTGTGCTATATGAGTACTATGTAGTTTGGTGTGTTTTGGAGAGATGAATCTGGAGCAGCGAGTAGGGCAAGTTTAGGTAAAATGTTGTATACTGACTGACCGTCCTGACTATGCTGAAGGCAATGGGAAACCATGGAAGGTTTCAATTTTTAAAAATAGTCATTCCAAAACCAGAAAGATGGTCATGGATAGTCATCTATCTGCTGATTCCCTCTGCAAATGCCTGTAATAGCTAGGGATGCTCCAGGTTGAAGCCAGGAACCAGGAATTCTTTCTGCATCTCTTACATGGGTGACAAGGGTATAATTACTTGAGCCATCACTGCTGCTTTCTCCATTCTGGACACTGGAATTAGGAATTAGAGATGGCACTCTGATCCAACCTCCCTGAGATAAACTGTAGATTATCCTAAGTGGTGTCTCAATGGGTATGCCAAGCATCTCTTACCATTGAGAGATTTTAAGCAAGGGAGTTGTGTGTATAGAGGTTTGTTTATGAGCCACTGCCTCCTGGTGTCTGGGATGGATTGAAAGGGAGTGGAGCTAGAGTGAGGGAGTCCAGTTAGAAGGTTATAGCTGTTTTGGGGAGAGATGATGGAGGCCTAAATTACAGGTTTAAATATTGAGTGCCTATGACTTAGCAGTCATGTTAGTGAAAACGTGATAGGGAGTATTTTTAGACAAACTTCCATTCTGTGAGTATTTGTAATTTTCCCTGCAACTCTGTCTGCATCCAGTATTTATAACTCCAGGGACTAGTTCTAACCATCCTTCTGAATACACAAGTCAGAAACATGCCTCCTCCTAACCCTTGACATCCATTTGTTCTGATTTGATCTCCCCAAATCTCTCTCCATCTCCACTGCTACCATGCAAGGTCAGGCCACTGCAATTATTCTATTGTTCCCCTCCAACCTTAAATCCACACTACAGTCTAGCAGGCTCACAGAGCAAGGAGGTGAGTGGCAAAGTATGAGTTATAACACATCTGAGCCTCAGGATCGGCATAAAACAGGGTATACAGTGAACAAAGTTTAAAAAGTGTTTGACAGTTGTCCTTCATTTTTGGTTTATTAAATTGCCTAGGAACAAATCAGTCCCTATCTTCTTTTGAAGGGCATGGGGGTGCCAATGCGACTGTAGTGATTTATGGAATCCTAGCTTCCATGCGGCTGTCTCTCTCACAGGATGGAGGTGGGCATTGCTCATGTGTTTTTAAACTTAGCTGACATGTTCCTCTACCCCTTAAAGAGCAATTCAGGTTCCCTTTGCTTTGGTTTACTCAGTATTACCCTGAGCTACCACACTGTATTTGAGACTCTCCTTTTATGCTACTTAACTGTGTTGTTTTCATAAAGGTATATGAAGCTAGCACCTTGAATAGGTATAATGGAGAGCTGTGTCCCTGGTTGGATTTCAGACATATCGCACTGTTAAGGACCCTGAAGGATCTTCTGTGGTGTCGAATCAAACACAGACCTGGCTGAAAATCACTCTTCTCACATTCAACAAACTTGGTGCATTTGAACAAGTCTCTACTTTTCTGGGTCAAGTATTCCTCATGTTTAAAGTCACCATTGTCATAAGTGCTTGGGGATATTAAGGGAATAGCTGATGCAAATAGCTTTGAGCACTGTGGCTAGGGCATGGTACGATCTCAGGAAAGTGTAGTTCTGTTGATCTCCTTCCTTAAATTTGGTTAACTTGACAGATGTATGGTATGGAGGCTAAGAGTAAAGTGGTTTCTGTGAGGTTATGTGTCTAGAGCCCAGATAGAAACATAAATTTCCCTTTTCTTTTCTCATATTGCTAGCCATTAATAGGAGTTTTTGCTCTGTGCAGGAACAGGTGGAGGTGGGGTTTGGGAAGAACTTTGAATGCTCTCCAGGAGACAGGTATAAAGAAGAGGGAGAGGGTGATATTGAAGTCCGCAAAGACAAGACTTCATCTCCCTCTCTGTTTTATTAAGGGTCACAATTGCTGCCCTCATCCCAGTGGCCACAGTTGGGGTGGATTAGTTTCAGTTATAGTAGCTTTATATGCTGTAGGAATACGGGACTGCAGCAGACAGGAATACACGTCACTGGATGATAGGAGAGATTAGTTTGGAGGGGTGATCAACATCTAGGGGTTAATTGAGAAATGCCTGGATTTAGAGGTTGTTAGAAAAAGGCATAGGGATGAATATCCATAAATTAGTAGCAGGCATAAATTTTTTTCAAGCCAATTACCTTGAGGTCATTCAAAGATTTTTGTTCTGCATTTCAAATATAATGGCACTTGGAGAATGGAATTTATTTTAAGAACTGTTATTTATAACTCAACACTACAACAAATGGCAATGATGCTGGGTGTTTCACATTTGGGTGCTCCTAAGGGTTATTGCTTTTAGACATTTATTGTCTGTTCTGCTTATAAATATTTACTTTCATGAATATTCTGGCACCATGGTTCAGTTCCTTTTTTTCCAATATGAGCAGAGTTGGGGTTATGTCAGCAAACACAATAAAAAACACATCTTGATATTATCGACCATGAGACACTGAGGTCTAGGTGGAGTAGGCTCTGCTTATTTCAATTTATTTCCTCACCTAAATAAGAGACTCTATTGCTATCTCTCCTCATTCTATTGATATAACTCCCCTTCTTTTGCTGGCGGATTTTAAATTACAGTTAGCAGCTTAGCATCCTTTTTATAGTGAGGCAGGACTGCTGGTTTATAGTCAGAGAAGATATGTCTTGGATTGTGTCATCTGATGATTTCACTGAGTCACATTTTGCATTTTTGTTTTGTCGTCTTGGTATCCTGGCATGCATGGTGACTAGGGTCAGTTCAGTTTGTGGTTGGTGTTAGGGTTTGGTCTGGGATCAGTCTTAGCTTGGTACTCAGGGATACAGTGAGTGGTTAACTCAAACTTGTCTCTAATGACCTTTTTCTGAAACCCCAGAGGAATATATAACTATATGATCCAGTATCTACCACATTCTTTTCAGGGAGAGCACAGCCCTAAGGAAAGAAAGCATAGGGCTGGAAGAGAGAGGGCAAAAGAAAGAGAAGGAGAGGGTGGAGGAGAGAATTGAGTCCTGGCTAGGGCAGCACAACAGCTGCCACTGTGGGAAGCCTGAGGGCATCAAGCCCTGCCAGATGGACTGTGAAAAAAGAGAAAATGGAGACCAAGGGCCCTGGAGGCAAACCTCACCTCCTGCACACTTTTGACTGTGACACCTTCTGCAGAAGCCAGCACTTCTGTCTGCAGGGATTTTCGAAGGCAGCATTTTGGAATATTGCATGTGGAGTGACAGCTGTGGCTTTTGTTGCCTCTCTCTTCCAGTGCAACTGTGGGCTAGCTTTGAAGTGTTAACCACCTTGAGCAATCTCTGGATTCCATTGATAGGACCTCTGCACACAGAGCCTTCCAGTCTGGTCACGTAGGATGTTGTTTAACCTGGAGGACTGCTGCCAGGACTCTCACTTGGGAGAGACCAACTCTCACCGGCTGCAGGATGTGATAATCAGAGAAGGATAAAAGTTCTCAGAGGAAAACACTTTTTAAAAGGGATTCAACTTTAGTGTCACCAGAGATGCTGCGTGCAGCTTTTTAAAAGGAGACAGGGAATGCCCTTGCCAGGGGACGTATGCTAGAAGCCAAGTGCAGTGACAGCCAGGCTAGCAGAAGTGGTGAAAATTGGAGAGTTCAACAGTATAGTGGCTGAGGAGTGCATAAAAACAGCAATCCTCCAAACCACCCGAAGAGTCCATGAGCCCTGAATGTTGAGATTTGGAGACATGCCATGTACAGTGCGGCCAGGGAATCTGTGACTTATCACATGTCTCAGTTAGTTCTCTTGAAATTTTAAAATTCATTTTATTTATTTGACAGAGTGCTTTCTTCCACATGATGTTTACTTCACAACTTGTGGCAACAGTTGAGGTTGGACCAGTGAAGCCCAGAGCCTGGGACTCCATCAGGTCCCCTGCTTGCTGGCTGGCATAATTACTTGTGCTATCATGTTCTTCCTTTAAGGGTATGCACTAGGAGTAAGTAGGAATTGAGAGCCAAACCGGGACTTGAACGCAAGCATTCTGATATGGGATGGAGTTGTTCACAGTGGCATCTTCCACACCAAACATCCACCCCTCTCAGTAACTCTGACACCAGTGGTGCTTAAAAATAGTGAAGTAATAATTTGAATGTTTGGAATGGTTTTGCTCATTATTCTGATGAGTTGAGCAGAAACTTTCATTGGGTATTGTGACAGGGGGATTGTTTCAGTGAAATAATTGCAAAGTTGTTCAAAGCAGACTGGTGTAGCTGCCTAGGTGACTACTCGGATTCTTTGATAGTGACATTTGTGAGGCTTGTCAGAAAAATGCGTTGTGTACCAAGTAGTATTTTTATGTATTGCTGGTTAGTTTTTCCCCTTTCTTTGTAGTAGGCTGCATAGCGGCCTCTAATCTTATACAATATTTGCTTTTCCAAACATGTTAATGTTAAATGAAAACAATAGTAATGTATTTCTGTGCATACATATACAATATATACTTCAAAGGGACTTCCTCACAACTTACCTGCATGACTAATTTTCACTATACTAGGATGACAGATTATGAGGTGAAAGGTGCAAAGGGGTCAACAGTAGGTGAATTGTAAACAAAGATGGGTTTTACTGCTTCTTGATTATAGAGATCATTATTGGTTGCTCCCAAAGAAGGTCTTTTTTCTCCATCAAACCAAAACATCAGAGGAAAGAAAATGGGAAGTAGAGAGAAGGCATGGTTGGGGGGGGGGGGCAGTGAGAAAATAAAGGGTGAACCAAAGCCAAAATGCTAGAGAGCCTGTAGAATTCTCTGGAATCTTTGGATTCCTTTTGCTTTGGTGATGTCTTGGAAACTTGTCAAATTTTTCTAGCACTGATCTCTTTTTGCAATCTTTATATGAAGCATGGTATATGGGAACATTTGCCAATCAGAGGAACAAAGAGCAGGCAGCCTGGCTCCAGAAAATATTCCATAGCTTGTTCTCCATGCAAATATCAACTCTGTCCTCTCACAAGCCATGGAAGAAGCTACAGTCATTTTGCTGTACAGTAGCTTACTGACTACTACCCAGTCTCAGCCATTATCTGCAGATCCAACTGGCTACTTTCTCTGCATTGGCATAAGGGATGCCATTGTAGACAACTGTATCCACAATTGGATAACAGCAAATTAATTATGTAGAACTGTGTCCTCAGAATAGCAAACACTGATTAAAAATTAGCCCCTTTCAGGCCTCAAATGACACAGGACTGGTGGAAGGAATAGATTGTGGGTGTAGATGGTTGAGAAATTTTCTAATTCATTTGTACTACTGTAAACTAGAAGAAACACATAGAATGTGAAGCTAAGGGAGTTGGAAAGAAAAGTAATGAAGGATTTTCTTATCTGTCCTAATTGTGTGAATCATGGGCATCTTCTTTCAAAATAATTTCTGTTGGCCTGGCGTGGTAGCCTAGTGGCTAAAGCCCTTGCCTCACATGTGCTAAGATCCCATGTGGGTACCAGTTCATGTCCCAGCTGCTCCACTTCCCATCCAGCTCCCTGCTTATGGCCTGGGAAAATAATTGAAAAGGGCCCAAACCTTTGGGACCCTGCACTTGCATGGGTGACCCAGTGAAATCTCTTGGCTTCCTCTTAGCTCTGCTCTGGTTATTGTGGCCACTTGGGGAGTGAACCAGCAGGTGGAAGAGCTTTCTCTCTGTCTCTCTTCCTCCTCTCTGTAAATCTGCCTTTCCAATTAAAAAAACCAGCTTTTGAAAGTCGGGGAGTGATGTGGTGGGGGTACACAGATGGAGATCTCTCATCTGCTGGTTCATTTACCAGTTTCTGCAATAGCCAGGGTCAAAACTGGCTAAAAATCTGGAGCTGTGGACCCCATTCTGATTTCCCACAGGAGTGGCAAGGGCCCACATACTTAGACTATCTACAACTGCCATCTTGGGTACGATATCATGGAATTGGATTAGAAATGCAGCTTCTGAGATTCAAATAGGTTACTCTGATAGAGGATGCTGGTGTGTCATTGGGTGGCTTGACTCACTATGTCTTGAAGCTTGACCCTCTCATTTTATTTTAATGATATAAATACAAGTGTTATCTATGATAGGCTACTGAACCAGTAATGTAAATGGAAATAACTTTGGGGATCTTGTTAAAACACAAATTTTATGATTCTGTAAATCTAAAAAAGAGCCTCAAATTTGCAGCTTTAGAGGGCATTGAATCAGAAAGATTGGGTTTGGCTGCATAAAGCAGAGGGCTAGGGGACATCCTGTGGTGTAGGTGTCAGGGAGGCTCTCTGAAATAAAAGGCCCTGCTGATGGAGGAAACATGACATTTACCCCAGACAGGGAAAGGCTTATCTGCGCAGGGCAGAAGTGTTATTTGGAGAACCAGATGAGAAGAGGACTGAGTGGGAAAGTTGGGTGTAGTGCATATAGGACCTTGAATGATAACAGGAGAAGTTTGGGCTTTATCTTACAAGGAAACAAACTTGATGAAAGATTTTAAGCCTAGAAGTAACATGCTGAAAACTGTGCCTGCATGAACTAATCTGAGAGCAGGACATGATGGATCAAAGGGAGGAGAACCTTGAAGGGAGGTAAATACTAATTACAGCAAGACAAGTGTGAGTAAGGGTCACAATCGAAGGAAGTCATCAGACTGAGCAGAAAGCCCTGTGACTGATTGAAGGTCCCCCTCCTTCAAATCACTTCATCTTGAAAGGCTAAGGGGCTGGGATGCCAAATTTTATCTCACTGGTACATTTTTGAAGATGCTGTTAAACTCTTGAAAATCAAAGTGTGAAGTGAGATGGCTTCTGTGACCTTGTGGGAGAAGCAGATTTCTCTAATATTGCTGGAAGGGCCAAAAGTTGATGTTCTAAATAGCGTATCAGGTTCTGAAGGAGTGAGACAAATGGATACCAATACACCTTGTGAGAGAGTAACTACCACTGAAACCCAAGGTCGTAGACAGATCTTGGAGAAGTTATAAGTGAAGAAAGCAATTTGGGCTGTGTTTTGTTTACATGGTATGTGTAACTTGAGACCATAGTGCATAGAGTTCAGCTATAAGTCAAAATTAAATTCAAAAACTACTCAAGGGACAGTGCCTGATATACAAGGGGGAATGAAGGATTAAGAGGAAGAAGTGCCTGTGGATTTTGCCCTTTCAGGATTTGTGATGCCCAAGCCTGATTGACCAGATTTTGCTTTACCATTTGTAATACCTGAATTTCATCTCCCATGGCGTGCCATTCTTTTCCCTGTCTTCCATTGTTCTAAAACGTATGATATTATGTGTATGTATGTGTGTGTCTCTGTATGTATATGCACACCTCATATTCTCATATTCTTGGATTGTGACTTGAACTTGGCATCAGAAGCCCCTATTCTTTCCGTAATTCTAATTGTCATTAGCCCTGACATGTGCACTACACATACTTATGTTGCTAGGCCACAGGGCCTCAAGTAAAGGCAGCATGAAAAGCTGATATAGTTGACTTTTACTACCTTCTTAGCACCATAGCAGCCTCTAGGCAATGGGGAAATAGGAGAGGCAAGTCTCGCTGAAGGGAAGCAGAAAACGTCTGGATGATCAGACACTGCTGAGAGAAAGCTCAATAAGCATGTGGGTGACACTTGATAGACAAGATTCGCTGCTAAGTTTGGAATGATAAGAGACGTGTGTCAACTGCACAAGTGTGCATGGATCAGCCCATAGCACGCTGCACTCGAGGAGCAGAAATCTTCAGAAATTCTTAAATGTGAAGGTCTATTGAATGGCATTTCCTTGTTAGAGTATGCTGGTTCCATGTGCTGCTTGAGAGGCACCTTGCCAGGCATTAGGCTTTTGGAAAAAAGAACACTGATTCATGTCTTAACCACATGATTTTCCTGGGATGAAAAATAACCTGCTAGGTCTTAATGGAAAACTGATATGAACCCCAGGGTTGGTATGCCGAGGGCCACACCCTCCTTAGGTCCTTTTGTATCTCCTTGAGCTGTTACTAAAGAGAAATTCGAGGCTGTGAATAATTTGAGAGCTCCTGTGGCCTGCCATGGTGTTGACATATTTGCTGAAGGTCCTAGTAAAAGATGGAATATATGAGCAATATATGTTGTAAAGAAAGAACTGATTTTAAAGTGACAAATCCAAATTCAAATATCTTCATTGCCACAAGCTGTTGAACCTGTAGTAAATTTTTACTTCTCTCTGGACCTCATTTTGTTAATGTGTAACAAATTGGGAGTAATGATTCTTGTGCTGTGTTACTCAAAGTTCTGGGAGAAACTGTATGTATACACATACACTTTTGGAACTAAAAATCAGCAGGGATTTCCTGGGATGAACAGGGATAACTATCTCAGGGTTTGTTAAATGGTCCCTGTAGCTCATATTGGAGAGTCACTATTGCCAGACCCAGGTTTGTCATGATGTTGCCTGAAACCCAATTCCAGACTCCTGTGAAACCAAGCAAGGAAGGGGCCCAGTACTATGACTCAGTGGCTACATCCTCACCTTGCATGTGCCGGGACCCTATATGGACACTGATTTGTGTCCTAGCTGCTTTACATCCCTTCTTGTAGCCTGGGAAAGCAGTGAAGGGTAGCCCAAAGCCTTGGGACTCTGTACCCGCATGGGAGATCTGGAGGAAGCTCCTGGCTTTGGATCAGCTCAGTTCTGCTCCAGCTATTGTGGTCACTTAGGGAGTGATCCAGCAGACAGAAAAGCTTTCTCTGTCTCTTCTTTGCTCTGTAAATCTGACTTTCCATTAAAAATAAATAAAATGTTTTTGAAAAATCAGACTCCAGTTCTGCTTGCCCAGCCCTCTCTCCTGGGTGACTGCACATCTGAAGTGTGGGGGGCTTTGTATGCAACCGTTGGGGGAACTGTCAACCCAGATTCCTGCTCTGCCTTTTTTACCGTCCCTTTCTAGCCATTCCTTCAGTGATGCAATTTTGCTCTTGGGCTCTCTCCCTCTCTTCCTAGCTGTCATCACGCTGCTATGGTCATAAGCCAGAGGGGGGCGGGGTGAAGAATAGGAGAGGAATAGTGGGAATCTCTTTGCACACGTCTCATCTTGTGACTTACCATGAGCAGTTCATTTGACTTTTAATCAGTCTTCTCCTTTGTGTTTTCTTTCCTTTCATCTGAGGGCTCACTCCTCACCTTGGGCTTCTCCTAGTTTATCTCAAATGAAGCTCCCTCACATTCCCTTTCTTGGATATATTGTGCACAGTTCCTATTTAAATGGATGCTTTGTTCTCAGGGTTAGGGGAGAGAAGGTGGGATGATTTAGAAATCCTGCCGGGAGTCCTTGAGGAAGCAGGCTGGACTACTGTTTGCAGAAGTCAATAGGCTTGTTGTAAGCAGGCATTGTGTGTTCTAGCACAGGCGGCTGAAACAAATCAATTTCAATTTACTTGTCCAGCAAAAGGAGCCATTATTTAGAACTGAATAGCCAGAGCTCCCATAATATATTGTGAAAACTTATTGTAGTTTTTACTGTGAACTAGCTTATGATGAAATTATTTGTTTAGACACAAACTGTGGATGTTTACAGAATATAAATTCTGCAAGTACAAGTATTGATTAGACACAGTTGAAGAATGAGCCACATTTCTTTTCTAAATGTGGTGGTCAGGTGATAGCCAGACAACATTGATATCAGTCCATTGCTTCCTGCAAAGTTTGCAGGACTTTTTTTTTTTTTTTACAATAAGCACAATTAACACCAGGGGGAGGGTATGAGGGTATTTAATAGTTAGGGAGATATGAGAGTCCAGACTCCAGTTCATTCACCTTTAGATGTGAGTGAGCTTATAAATTTGGATACCTTCCGATAATGTCTGTTGCTGGCTTTATATTTTACGTTAGCTATAGAGCTAGGTATATTACCAGTAAATTGTTGAAACTCCCTGTAGGAGTAACATTTAAGGCTTGATTCACTGATGTTTTATGTTTCCCTTTTTGCACAGTTTACATTAAGAAAAAAAAAAAGAAAACTAAGGCATTAGGGCTTGTGCTATGATTTCTGCCTCTCTCCCCCAAACATTGGCTGGCCATATATTTTTCTATTTAGCAGGTTTCTCTGTGTATCTTATGTAACTTTCTACTGCTGCTCTTTGGGAAAACAGCTGCAGTTTATTATCTATATACTGCAAATCTCGTTTGAAAGATAGCTTCAGGCCTCTCCCATGAAGTGCTTGTTCTCATGTTTCCCACAATGTTCAGCTACATTTACCTACAGGAATGTAGGTCAACACCTTCAACATACTTCCAGTTAAGTTCAGTTCACTTTCAGCTTGAGTCCTTAGTCTGCCAGGTGCTAGATCAGAGCCTATAAAATTTGCTATCATGGTGATCTAGCAGACTTTGGATGACTTTGAGTTGACGTAGTTGGATAGAAACATGGGTTGTAAAGTAGCAACTGATAATTTCAGCATCTGGTATCATTGTCATATGGATGTCACCTAAGCACAATAGTGTCAGATCTTGGTAACATAGTGGTGATGCTTTCCCTCACTGTGAGGTCCTGCTTGATATTGTCTTCATCATACAGTAGTTTCTAATCCAGTTCCTTTCGCTTTCAACCTGAGCGAGTTATCACTGACATAGTGCCTGAATTTTGTGGGTATGTAATATTTATTAACTGAAAAAAAAATGGAAGTATGCCTCAAGTGTAAAGTATTATTACTATCTCAAGTTCACATGATAATTGATAGATGATGCTTGGTACATTTCCTTGCTCAAACATAATATTTTTATTCAGCATACTTTCTATACCCCTCACTTTTAGAGAATTTGACAATTTTGCTGTCCTCATGATGTGGAAACTAGCCTGTATCACATATAAATATTATATGTCTGATTTGGACCTGTCCTGTTTTCAGCCTTACATTGATTTACCAGTGAGCCTTGTTTTTGGAGGAGAACCAAAGCTGGACAAAAGGTAATCAGAATTCAAGCAATCCTGGGAAATACCTTTAGGGTTAGAAGTGTGGCATTGGTGACTAAACACAAATGCCCAATGTGAACTCAGCAACTGAATGATACAGGAAACAATATGATTCACATGAACTTGAATTTTCATACAGTAAAGTGCAAATATATAATAGTGCCATGTTAATGTGGTGCCATACAAAGGAACAATTAAAGCAGCTTAGTGAGGAGAAACACTGCTGTCAATACAAACTGTTTTTTTTTTTAATGACCTGAGAAAAAACCACTAGTTGACTTTTATTCATTTTACCTACCAATAGTATTGTCACATAAGCATGTGATATGTCCTAGTAGGGCCTGAAAATAACCAACATGATGAGAAATTCCAATGTTTTCCTTTATTAGCATGATTTGATGAGCCCAACACAATAACTCGATTGGCTAATCCTGCTTTTGCTAGAATCTCATGTAGACACTGATTCATTTCCCAACTGCTATACTTCCATCAACCTCCCTGTGTATGGCTTGAGAAAGCAATGGAGAATGGTCCAAAACCTTGGGACCCTTCCATTCAGGAAGATGCTCTTAGCTCTGGATTGACTCAGTTCCAGCCATTGCAGACATTTGGGGAGTGAATCAGCAGATGTAAGATCTTTCTCTCTGTCTCTACTTTGCGCAAATCTGCCTTCCCAGTAGAAATAGAAATCTGTAAAACAAAATCATTACTTGAAACAGCTTAAACAAACTAGATGAGCCCTCAGTCTTCACATAGATGTTTATTTTCTCCCTAAGTAGCTAATTTGGGAAAAAAGACTTTAGTTCTCTGTTTTGAAAGTGATTTTAGGTCATTTGTTAGAAATAAAAATGGCCCTATATTTTTTAGAACTTTTTTGTGTTTATAGCAGGTAAATTCTCCTCATCCTGCCTTCCTCTTCCTCCTCTGCTTCCTCTTCTTTCTTTTGTTATCTCCATGTTCACACAGCTGTCTTGTGATCTAACTCAGCCTGTTTATTTTGACTTTATTATCTGGAGCTTTCACTTATTTAATTTTCTGTTGACCTCTCCTATATTCCCTCATTGCACTGCAATGATCCAGCACTGTTTTTGGTAAATGTGGGCTGAGTGTATATTAACTTCCTTGTCACCTCCCATAGGTACTAAGATCTGTTGGATCAACAATTGAATTAGGTTACAGATACATTATAGTATTTTAGGTTGAGGAATAAAATTGCCCTAAAAATAGATTCTAGAAGAATAAAATAATAATAATGATGGGCAATATTTGAACTTTATTACGTAACATTCATGAAAATTTGCACATACTATCTCATTCAATTTCTGAAGTCCTCTTAGCATTACCATTTTATGTATGATTAAACTGAGGCTAAGATTTTACTTAGGTAATAAGTGACATCCCTGAAAACTAAGGTTTATGCAACATGAAATGTCGTGCTCAACTTGCCCCTTTATTCCAGCTTTGGGTGAATCCTCAAATCTGCCTATTTAATTTTAGCTATACTAGTTGATGTTAGAAGATTGCTCATGGTGCTTTTGATTTTTGTCTCCCTGATGATTGATAGTGGTGAGCATATTTTATTTGCCTTAATTCCACATTTATTTATCTTATTTAGAGAAATGTTAGTTCTATTCTGTGTCTATTTGTAATCAGACTGTTCCTGTTGCTGCAGTCAATAATGATCTGTACAATATTCTACATATATGTGTCTGATTAAATAATAGATATCTTCCCTGATCCCATGGCTTTACCTTTCTGAATATTTCCTGTTTGACCTTGTAAAACAAAAAAAAAAAAGTGTTTCAATTTTATCCTTTTTGTATTGTTTATGGTTTGGGTATCATATCTGAGATTCCATTGTCCAACTTATGGTAAGAATATTCACCCCTGTGCTTTCTCTGTGATTTTTCATGAGTTAGCTCTTACATTTAGGTCATAGATCTATTTCAATTTAATTTTTGTGTAAGGTATGGAAATAGGGATCTAATTTAACTTTTTGTATATGTGATTATCCAGTTATGTCAGCACTGTTATTGAAAAGCATGTATTTTATTTGTGTGTTATCTGTACCCTAAGATAGAATCAGAATTAAAAGGATTTATTTCTGCACTTTAGACTATATTTCTTTGATCCATTTGTTTACCCTTATGCTAGTACCATGCAGTTTTGAAGATGAGAGTAGCCTTGTATTGGATTTTGATATTAGGAACTCAACAGTCTTGCAACTATGTTCTTATCAAATTATTTTTAATATTTTGCTCTCTTACCTTTTCGTGTAAGCAGAAATGTTACCATATCAAATTCTACAAAAAGAAAAAATAAACTAAAAAGGGTAACAGGGATCTGGTGTGTGTTGATCACTTTGTAGATTCAATAACACTGAATCTCATCCATGAACTAGGAAATCATTCCCATTATTTAAGTCTAATTTCTATGTTTAATGTATTTGTGTACACAATTGTTATTAAAATTTTACTTTGATATTTTGAGGCTACTGGATTTTTTTTTTTTATTTTTAAAGATTCATTTATTACTAGTTAAAATCCAGAAGGACAGGGGTTGGAGTCACTCTCCAGATAGCTGCAACAGCCAGTGCTGTGCTCATCTGAAGTCCAAGATCAGGAGCCGTCTCAGGGTTTCCCACATGAATTCTGGGGCCCAGGGGTTTGGTCCATCTGCCTTCCCTGGCCTTTAGCAGGGAGCAGGATCTGATGTGGAGCAGCTGGGAGTCCAAACCAGTGCCCATATAGAATGCTGGCACTGCAGGCAGAGGATTAATATGATATGCCAATATGCTGGTACTTGTGCTGAGCTTTTTTTTTTTTTAACAGCTCTATTAATTTATTTGAAAAGGCAGAGTTACAAAGAGAAAACTCTAGATTTTTCATCAACGGGTTTGTTCCAAAAATGGCTGTAATGTCTCATGTTGGGCTGATCTAATGTGAGCAGCTAGTGCTTTTTGCTGGTCTGCCATGTATGTATAAGGGCTCAAGCACTTGGACCATCCTTCACTGCTTTCTCAGAAATATCAGGGAGTTGCATCAGAAGTAGAATAACTGGGACTCATGTGAAATTCCAGCACTACAGACAGTTTTACCTGCTAAATCATAGTGCCGGCCCCTGTAGTGAAATTTAAATAGCTTTATGTCTCTTTCTGATCTTGGCTAGAACCTCTGTTATATTGTTGAATTTAGGTGGCAAAACTAGGCATCCTTGCATTACTTCTAATCTTGGAAGTGAAAGTATCTATTCATTACTATGTTATATGACTTCTTTTTTTTGGTAAAATCTTTTATCATAGTGGGGCAGTCATCTCTATTTCTGTTACTTGAGTGTCTTGCTTATGAAGTGATATTAGATTTTTCAATGATATTTTGTATCTTGAGATAATCATGTCATTTTTGCCTTTATTCTGTTAATGTGATATATTACTTTGTTTTGCAAATATTAAACAAACTTACATTCCTAGCATATCTCATTTGGTCAATAATAGATATGTGTATTTCCACAAATATGTGTTGTGTAATCTTGTGAATATCTTTAGTTTTGTTTTAAAATTGAGCTTAGCGAGAAGGCCCAGAAGCTATTTTTAGTTTTATTCTTTATGCTACTTTTTAAAACAGGATTGTCTTCCTATTTTACTTTTCAGGTATATGTCCATAAGTATACAGAAATTCAACTAATTTTTCATGTTTGCATGCTGGTTTTAAATTTTCCTCTTTATATATACATATCAAATTTTAAGTTATTTTACAGAATCCTTAAGCTCATGAGATCATGTCATCTACAAACAAGGACAGTTTTACTTCTTCCTTTGCTATTTGGATGTCTTCTACTTGTTTTTCTTAACTTATTGTTCTCATGAGGCCTTTAGCAACATGATGAGCAAACATAGGAAGAGTGGATATGGTTGCCTAGTTTCTGATTGCAGAGGAAGAGAATCTATTGAGATTTTACTGTTGAGTATAATTTTAGTCATGGGTTTTTTGTTTGTCTATTAACGTACTGTTTATTTCATTTGGTCCTTAATTTTACAAGTACTTCTGTAATTGTATAACTCACTGGTAAAAGCAATAGGTACACAAATTATGAACACTAATAATGATGGAATATGAATCATTTATTTAATAGGATTAGACAGAATTAAAGTAATAACTAGAAAAACTATAAAATAAGTTTTGACAAATATTATACAAGATGAGAGCTGTTAGACTAGATTTTTTTTCTATTTTTCTGTGATTAAAATGATCAGTTTGAAACAGTCTTTACGCCATGTTTTTCTGTTTTTATTGTTCTCAATGTTAAATTATTTTCTTGTACCACTGGTTGTTCAATACATTGTTCAGTTTTCACATATTTTTGGACCTTCCCAGTTTTACTTCGATTGATTTGTATTATAATTCTATTGTGATCAAAATATACTTGGTATGATTTCACATGCATTGTAGTAAGACTTATATTTTGAGTTAATGTACAATCTGCATTGTAGAATAATCCCTGTGCACTTTAGGAGAGAGTGTATTCCTGGTATATAGTCCATTTTGTTATTATTTGAGTATAATTTCATTCTTTGTCTCTTGTGACAAAGAATTTTGACTTAAAATTTAATATACTTAATGTAATTATTGGTAGGCAAGGATTTATCATTTCTATTTTTTTGTGTTAATTTGTGCATTGTTTCTGATCTTCCTAAAATATTTTGTGGCATTTAAAAAATGTTTAATATTTCTTATTAATGTAGTTTGATTTCTTTCCAGTCTTTCCTATAACTGTATCAGTGTTTTCTTTTTTGGTTATCAGGCAGTTTATCATAAAATATTTATGACAAGTTTTAAACTAATGGCAATTTAAATTTGATTACTTAACAAATTCTTATTTCTTGTTTTTTATAGTTATTGTTGCAGTTACATCTGTTTCCATGCACAATGTTACCATGTTCTTTATTTCCATTATACTCAATAATTTTGTTTTTAAACTTTTTATTAGTAATAAATTGGTCACTATTACAGTAATAGTGTTTCATTTTTATGTAAATATATTTGCCAATAACTATTACTTCTTATACTTTGTTATGTTATTGTGTTGCTAAATTGTGTTTTTGTTTTATTCAGTTAACATTTCTTGCAAGGTTAATCAAGTATGCACCTTCTCAGTTTTTGTTAAGTCTGTGTACCCCATTTTCAAAGGACGATTTTGTTAGGATAGCATTCTTTTTTCTTTTAGTACTTGAAATATATTTTCTGACCCTCTTTTGGCTTGCAATATTTCTGTTGAAAAACCATTATAGGACGTTTATGTAACAAGCTGCTTTTTATTTTGCTGATTTCAGCATTAGCTGTCTGACTGTTGTTGTTGTTGTGCTTTGATGTAGATTACTTTGAAATCACTTATTTGGGGTTCTTTGGATTCTGATCTGGATGTTGATTTCTTCTCCCATATTTGAAAAGTTTTCAGCCATTATTTCTTTGATTATGCTTTCTGATTGATTAAACTTTTTGATTATATTTTCCTTTTACGTTTTCTTTTTGAAACTCTCTGACAGTACCAGTCTACTTGATGCTTTAGTGTAATTCCCTTATATGTTACTCAATGTTTATCTATATGCTTACTTTTCTGAATAATTTCCAATAACTTGTTCTCAAGTTCACTGATGCTTTCCTAGGCTCTTTCTAGTTGGCTAGTCAGTCCTGCTACTGTATTTGTTAACTTAGTGTAAATTCACACTTGTTCATAGATTGTTTAACCCCAGTGGGTGCTTTTATTACTTTGAACGCAGATTCATGTAAATTGTGTCTTTATTACATTCGAGTTGGTGTTTAACCATATGTTGAAATTTTGGATCAACTTTTTTCCTCTAACAAAGGAGACTGGGAGCTAGCTTTACTTTTGCTAAGTATGCTAAGTTCACAGTCTGCTGTAGTGGCTACTGGCCAAAATTGCTTTTTTTTTTTTTTTTTGCAGACCCCATACACATTCTAGAAAATAGAGCATTCCAGGTTCTGTGAGTATACCACGACTTAAAGAACAAACTAGTCTTCTCGAGAGCTCCTAAGAAGTTGGCGCATTGGATTTTGAGTTCAACATTTGGCCCACAGAGTCTCACAGAAATTATATTGTTTAACACCTCATTTCCTCAAAGATCAACCTTAATTATAATGAAAAGATACTGTTTAAGGAACATGAGAGAATAGGCATGTTCCAATCCACAAATATACAAGTTCAACAATAGCCCATATGGAGAAACTGCAAGCTAAATGTTCTCCTGACCATATTGTGCTGCATCAAATGCAGTGATTTGGGCAAAGCATCTCAGTTTACCCTGCCAGTTTTGAACTGCCTAGTTTTGTGCTTAGCCACAATGCAGGTGGTTTCTTTAGGTCTCACATTTTCCATAAGTGGTGTTTGTCCATAAATTATTGATGCAGTGATCTTGAGGAGAGTCCATGGCTTCCTATTGTACAATTTTGTTTAATTATATTCCCAGGTGATTAATTTGATTCATATTTAGTTAGTTAATTTTTATACCTTGTGATTCAATGTAACCATTTATTTGAAGCTAAATAGGTGAAGTCAGAAATATTCTTGGCCTTCTTTTCTGGTTCACTGTAGTTATATGTACCATCTTGAGCCTTTTTTGCTGTTTTGCTACAGTTAGTGAACCTCTTTAGTTATTGAGCTTTCATATGTGCTGGGAAACACAATGGAAATTGAGGACCCATTCCATAAATTTTGGGTAGAGTAATGTGTAAGAACAGCTATATAAAATACTTTATCTACTATAACTTCTTTCTTTGTACAAAAATAGAATATTAAGATCATAGGATGTTAAAATAAACTTTTCTAGGCTTTATAAGAACTTGAGAAAGATAAGGCTTGGATGCAAATCTTTTACATATTTTTAAAATATTTATTTTTGAAAATCAGAGAAATGGAGAGATGGAGATCTTTCATTGATCAGGTTACTCTCAAGATGATCACAAAACCAAGAGCTTTGCTGAGGTCTCTTACGTAGGTACAAGGGCCCAAATAATTGGGCCATCATCCTCTGCTATTCTTGGACAAATAGAACAACTGAGATGTAAAGTGTCAACAACTGAGTATCGCAGTGTCGTAAGCAGCAGCTTTATGCCCTGTACCACAGTGCTAGCCTTGGAATATCTTACATACATAGTGGTAAAGCTTAACTGCAAGGGAAATGAAGTCTATCCATGTGTCCAGAAAAAAAGAACAGGTTTTTATGGTAAACTAATTATATCAAATATGCTCTGATGGGCAAGGCTGAGTATGCCTAATTGAAGATAGACTGAGTTACTAGGTAAAGCAAGAGGCCTTAGTGAAACAGTCTAGTGTCTTCAATGAGTTGTTATTAGCCTATGCATTCATCAGTAACAATTGTTTACTCAGGCACTGGGTTAGTATTTTTCCAAATTACCATACTTAAACCTTCCAGCTTTGTGAAATAGTATTATTACATTATTAAATGTGAGAATCATAAAGATTGAGAGAAACACGTTACTTTCTGCTGTTTTCATCGTTATCAGAGAATAGTTATAAAGCCAAACCTGTATAACTCCAATCACGTTACGATATTCTAGTTCTCTGTGCTTTAGTTGTCATTTTGGGTATAAATAAATATTTTCTGTGTAAGTCATTAAGAAAATTTTTCTAGAGAAGAGGTTAAAGTTAATTGAGATTTTAAAAATGGGGCTGAAGTAGGGAAAGCTAGAGCTGCAGTAAATTCCAGAAAGAATCGTCATGAGCAAAACTGAAGTAAAGAGATTTCCAAGGTAGAAACAGGAAGCTGAACTTGTAAAAACTGAAAAATGGAAAAGATTTCAGTGTTTGAGTAAGTAGTATTTACTTAATCCTATATGCAGTTGAATTAATTTCTTGGGAAGAGTACTAACACCATGTAAGCTTTACATATAATTCTTGGTACAATTCTAAGGCTGCTTTACAAAGCCCAAGCATCTTATTTTCTCACCATGAATAACTTCCTTACTCAAGGACTACACAGCTGAAATTTCCCAATTAGAGGTTTATTCCCTGGAGTTCTATTATCTGTTCTCTTCTGTAACGAAAATATCCCTGGCAAGAGTAACCCGTTTTCATTAAGCTTTCACTTAAAGGTTTTCCTTATTTTCTTTCATTCCTGAGAGCAGAGAACCTCATATGTAGAATTCTTGAGCCAGAAAGGGGAACAATTTGAGTCAGCCCCAAGGTCAAGACACTTGAACTACTAATACATTCTTTTGAAGACAGTGTAGACTAAGAAGTGTATTTTATTTTTACATAAAATTTTCTTTGAAGAATAAATCAGTACCCACTGTGCGATTTCAGATCTCTATTGGGATTCGATTCAAACTCTGAGATCAGCCTTAATTTATTTTCCATGAAATAGGCATATAAATAATTGCATTGGTATGAGTATGTACATGCATTTATACACATAGCAATAGAAATGTATATGCAAATATAATTATATGGTTCTATATTTTATGTATATGTGTGTCCTTTGTATGTATGCATTTATGTGTGTGTGTGTGTGTGTGTGTGTGTGTGTGTGTGTGTGTGTGTGTGTGTGTGTGTGTGGTGTGTGTGTGACAGTGTTAAGTGTTAAAGGGATCTCATTGTTAGGCCTTTAACTTTGTTGCTGTGTTGGCAGAAAATTTCTTTGGATTCTTTTTTGAAAGGAAGGAGTCCCTCTACTGAGAAAGATCCATTTTAGTTTGGATAGCTTATGACTTCAGGTTCAGCAAAAGGGAATAGGAATAGGTGGAAGTTAGGGCTAGGTACATGGAAGGAAGTCCTTGATGCCTCAAATACTAATGTATATAGAAGAAAAGGGGAGGTAGACAGAAAAAAGTCAGGCATGAATTGGATTCTGCCATGTGTCCTCAGGACCCTGTTGCTGGGAAATGAGAAGTTTGCAAGCCACAGACAGTGCTAGCTATCAAATACCTGTGTGATTCCACATGAAAGCTACTTTCGTAACAGTTCCAGCAACTAACTTTGAGTGAATCTCTTGAGTAATAAACGTGGTAGCAGTAGGATTTGATTTTTTTTCTCAAGTGAGATATTCTTTTGAGAAAGAAACAATGACACCAAGACACATGATAATCAAGCTCTCTTCAAGGAAAATATCCTTTAGTGTGCATGTGAAAAAAAGAATCAGTTGACATATAAAGTAATGCCAATTAAACTCACAGGAGATCTCTCACAGGAAACTCTACAGTCAAGAAGAGAATGGAGTCACATATCCCAGAATCTAAAAGAATGCTGACATATCCAGCAAAGCTTACTTCTGTCTTTGAAAATGAAATAAAATTCTTCCACAGTAAAGAAAAGTTAAAAGAATTTGCCTCTTCCAAACCTGCCCTACAAATGATAGTTCAAGATATTTCTTGACAGAGAAGAGGAATAGCACCTACCAAAACCAAAGGCAAATGGGAAGAACATCCCAGTGAAATGACAACAGAAGACTAAACCAATCAACAACCCATTCCTAAAATGACAGGACCAAAGTACCACCCATACATATTACCCCTGAATGTAAATGGCTTAAGCTCAATCAAATGTCGGAGTAGTAGACTGGATTAAAACACAAAACCCATCTATTTATTGTCTAAAAGAGACATTTCACCATAAAAAATCAGCAGAAACTATATCACATGGGTTTTGATGTTTTCTGTTACTTTCATCTCTTCAAAACACTTTTTTTTTATTGTTAATAACATTGTATTATGTGACACAGTTTTATAGGTGCTTGGATTTCCCCCGCTCCTCCCACAACCCTCCCCCCATGGTGCATAACCACAGTTCAAGTTCAGTTGAGATTCCTTCATTGCAAGCACATACCCAGCATTGAGTCCAGCATCTTATTGTCCTGATAACTTTAAGGGCTTCTTGGGGAGGCCTTCCCTGGTCTGAAGGCAAAGCTAACAGAGTAAAATCCCGGTCAGTTAAAAGCCCCAACAAAACATCAGCAACAATATATAGTGTTATGAAATTGATTGACATAATATTGAGTAAACAAAACACTTTTTGATTAAATTATTCAATGACTCAGATCATACAGTAGCATCATTTCAAGAAGGCTCTTGATTTTCATTTCTTCAGCTATACGTTAATCATTTAGTAGCATGTTATTTAACTTCATTGTGTTGTTAATTTCTTTTTTCTTCCTGATGTTGGTTTTGCTTTGTGGCTTTTCATTTAAGGGGATGTATAGTAGCTTGTGTAATGGAGACTGTCATATCTAGTAACATGTTATTTAATTTCATGGCATTGTAAATTTCTATTTTTCTTTCTATTGTTGATTTTGTATTATGACTTTTCATTTGAAGTAGCTGTGAAATGGAGACTAACATATCCAGATATGAGTATACAATGCAGGATGCATTTCGACTTCCAGACAAAAATGGACTTACAATGAAACTGTTAACTATATACCTTGACAATAGGATGCTGGACTCTCTGCCATTGTCCATGCTCGCAATGATGGACATATGACTGTGTATGAAGAACTATACTTTAGTAATGCTATAGAGGAACTAGGTGAGGGGGAGTTGGGGGAGGATAAGGGAAATGCCAGGAGCCTATGGAACTGTATCATAAAATGATAATAATAATAATAATAATAATAATAATAATAATAAAAAGAAAAACCACAGCTAGCAATCTGATGTACACTATAATAAATTAATCTCAAACTTCAGGTACAGTACAAGTGAGATTTTTCTTAATATCATGAACTAATTCATATAATGCAATAGCGAAAAAGTTTGAAAAAACAATGTTAAAATGAGTAAAAAATCTGAATGATCAGTTGTCCCCAAGACAACATACAGAAGACCAGCATAAGTTATGAAAAATGTTAACACCACTAGTAGCCAGAGAAATGTAGATCAAAAGAAGCACCATGATATATCACTTCACATCCATTAGAAAGCTAGTAGTAAAAAGTCATCTGAATGCTGGAGATGGGATATAGGAACAAAAGCCCTTAAACACTGTATGAAGGATTGAAAATCCATATATCCAGTATGGAAAAAGTATGAATGTCTCCCAAACAAATTATTACATGATCTAGCAACCTCACGTCTGGATATGGATTGGAAAGAAATTAAAAAGAAATCAAACAACTATCTCAAAGATATAATTTTATGATCATTTCAACATTTTCCACAACAGTTAAGATATAGAAATAACCTAAGTAAGCAAAGAAACTTTGGGGTACATGTGTATATGTGTATACTGGCATATTAGTAAAAAAAAAACAAACTAAAATATTCTGCCATTTATGACAGCTTGAATGACCTTGCATAACATTGTGCTAGCAAATGAAAGTAGACACCTACAGAAAATGCTTCTATGTAAAAATGCCTATATGTAAAAATTTTTCAAGTATGACCAGAAGCAAAGTTGAATAGTGGTTACCAAAGAGGGGTGAAGGTGGACTGAAGGGAATAACTGCGGATATGTTGGTCAAGAGGGACAAAATTGCAACTTTGAGTTCAGTTTTAAATTAACAAAAAAAATTGGAAAAATCTAATGTGTAACATCATGACTAGAGTTAATTATGCTATATTAGCCTGAAATCTTTGAAGAGAGATTATAAGCATGGTCATGCACACACACATTGCAACTGCATATATTGAAGGTGCTGCTACACAACTTGATTGAAATAATCATTTTACGAGATGTGCACATGTCAATTCATGTACATTTCAAACTTCTACATCTTTCATTTGTTCAGTAAAGACAGAAAGCAAATTATTTGAAAATAAAATTAAAAACAAATATTTACTATAAGTTGATATGAAATTCCAAGCAAAAATGAACTTATCATCAGAAAACTCAGACCGCCTCAGGCTAGAAACAGATAATTAACTTATGCAGTCATGGAAATATTAAATACGGTGATTGTGCTGATGGTTACAAGAGAGTATAACTGTGTCAAAATTCATTAAATATACAATTTCAGAAGTGTGCATTTCATTATATGTGAAAGTATTCCTCAATAAAGTTTTGATTAAAAATTATCTATTAGTTTTGTTGTAACTATCACAAAATACATAAGGCTGAGTAGCCTATAAGGAAAATAAATTTATTTAGTTCACAGTTTTTCAGTTTCATGATTATGGTACTGGCTCTCTCGAGTACCTCATGGCCAATTGCACCATAGAAGGAGCAAAAGTACAAATGGTAAGATCACCAGACAAGACAGAAAGCCAGACACCCAATGTGGCCAGTCTTGTTCTTTTTTCAACTGATTCCCGCAAAGACAGAAACCCATAATAGCTTAACCCCTTGAGAACAGCAGCCACAGATATATAGAAGTACCTTCCATTACACCTCAACCAATGAAGGTCCCACCACCTGTCAAAGTCATCACCCTCGGAACCAAACTTACCACACATGAATTTTAAGAGACAAAGTACGTCACTACCATAGCAAGTTACGCGAGGAAGTGTAGATGATGAGGTTGTCTTGTTTGATAACATTTGGCTTTGAAGGGGAATATGCAATTGAAAGGTAGTTTATATTTTATATTAAGCAAACAACTTCCTTGAGATTAACCAAAATCTGATTAGAAAAGAGAAATCAAAGATACAGAGGGTCTTATGTAGTTTCATCTTTCTTCACAGCAATCCAAATTCATGTGTCCCCAATAAGCTCCCATTGTAGTAAGTAGTACTAATGTGTTAAAAATACTTCCAAGGACATGTAAACCCCCAAGTAGAAGTCTTAAGATGGCCAGAATCTAATCTTTTAGAAACTCATGTGAAATGTTTTATCCTCCAAACTTAATTACCAACTTGTTGACCATTATATGGAAATAGAATGGTGACAACCCACATTACTGATTTTAATATGACTACTTTTTAAGTATCTAAATTTAGCAATCAACTTCTCCCTGTACTTGTAAAATTACTGGAAGTCAGATTCTCTGTTTGCATCAAATATTGCTTACCCATCAATTAAGACTCCATTAATATCCTTATTTAGTAGTTTGCAGTTAAACCTTTTGTGAACTATCTGCTCTCACATGGGTTTCAATATTGGAAACTGTTTATATCCATTATAAAGGATAGACTCAACTTCAGAAAGTATTTTAACTCCAAAATGTATCATACTCAGCATCTCTGTCTGGTAAGTTCTCAAGTAATATACAAAATTAAACATGGATTGGAAATATCCAAAGCTTTGGAACTCCAATCAGGTAGAACTTTCTGGAAACAAAAGGACTTCTAGTACAAACTGTCATTTTCTCAAATGACTCTCATGAGCATTGGCCTTGGTATCTTAAATGTGAAAGAGTCAAATAAGATGAATACCAGTGCTTTCCTTCTCTCATATGGACAGAATGCCAGATACATTTTCAGAGGCCTTACTAATTCTGTCCTAACTCCTATTTTCAAGCAGTCATGGCACCAATTCTCATACATTAACCCCAGGAAGTTTCTCCCCAAAGTTTCTAGAATGAAAGCTTTTACCCATTATTTGTTCTTGCATTAAAAAAATTCACTTCCCTTAATACCTGGCCAAGTTCAATTCTTTAGTGGAAATAATGGCGATATACTACAAGTTTACCTCTCTCTTGGCCCCATTTATGATACATGTCTGAGATAGCTGGCAGGGATTAGAGGCTCAACATTTAGTAGGGGTTAGAATTGTGCCCATTATCAGGGTTAGCATCTCAGCCTGTGGTCAATTTTAGGGCTCTATCTGCTACAAGGTTTTCAATTTTTTCTGAATTGGGGCTTAGGCTAAAACCATAATTTTTAAAACTTAAGGCCTAGATTCAGTCTGCAGGTGGAGAATAGAGAAAATGCATCTCAAATTGGAAGAAATGCACGGTCTTACTTGCACTGCTACAGGACTCTGATCTGCTTCGAGTCAGCTTTGAAACAGCATCTGAGGGAGCACCCTCGGAGCAACCACTTGTGGGTTCTTCAACCTCTGCTGACAATTAGCTGAAAAAGTCATTTTCTCTCACCATGTTACCCATTACTCAATTTTCCAAGTAAAGAACATGGTCATTATTTCTCCCCATGGGATGAGGAAGTAGGTTGGTAGGAGAACAAGGGAAGGGCAATGAACTTGAATTATGTGGCTTCTTTCCTCTTCAGTCCTACAGGACTGTCTCTTATCAAAAATAAAGCCACACTTTCCATTTTAACCCTTTGTGCACAAGTTGTTTCTGCTGCTCCTACATAAGTTGAGTACTTAGTAGTTTTCTGAAATTAAATGGGGTTTTTATTCCCCCCATATTAGACTGCCCTAATATTTTTTTTAATGTTCCATCTGAAACTGCCTCCATATGTAATCAAGTGTGTACACATATTTTGTGATCAGGTGTATTAATAGTTGAAAACTATTTTGAATATTGTCTAGATTTCTAACAAGAAATCCCAAGCAAGCTAAGTCCATTTGTGTTACTAAAGTATGTCACGGGTTTGACACTTCATAATGAAGAGAAATTTATTGGTTTATAGTTCTAGGAAGTCCACTATTAATATCATGGGTAGCCAATGAGGTCCTTTTTGCATGTCATAACATAGCACAGGACATCACATGACATAAGGTGGAGGAGAGTGAGAGGGAAAGGGCACACAACCTTACTCCTAAGATAACAAAACAACTCTCATGATAACAGCACTAGTCCATTCGTGAGGGTGATGTACTGATAGCAGAAACACCTGTTAAAAGTCTTACCTCCCAATATCTAATAATGGCAACTAAACATCAACTTGAATTTTTGAGAAGATAAACATTAAAATCGTAACACTCCTTCAAGAACTTAGTATAGTTATACAAAGCAATGATCACATCAGAGTAAAGATAGAGAGGGTAAAAAGCATAATTTGGTTTTATTAAATTGCCCTGTCAGTTGCTTTTCCTAGTCCAAGGACACAGACCTTTAACACCATCTTCCGAAATCCCAGAAGACCCTGGGAATAAGGATGGTATGACAAGCTACAGAAAAGTTTCACGTTCATCTAGAAAAAGTAACTCAAAGTTCAAATATGCAAAATGGAATATTTAAGGTAACAGAGGATAAAATAATGTTGATTATGGTGGTGATAACTCTAAATCAGATTTTTAGATCAGAGTAATATTATTTGAAAATATTTTTTTTCTGGAAATGGCAGACTCTATAGACCCCCAAATGACCTCCATCCATTTTTCCAAGTACATTGGTTGAGCAATTGGTGTTCATAGCTTCAGAAAGGCACATGACTAAACAACAGGCGAAATAAGAGTCATTCATGTTTTTGGTGCCAGAGAAATTCTAGGAACACTAGAGACAACAGAGGGTGAGGTCAACATGTTCACTGAGAAGGTAAGTATGCTGTATATTCTACTTACTGTGAAATGGGAAAAGAGAAATTTTAGGACTACATATATAGCTATAAATAGCAGGGAGAACAGAGGTGGAGAGGACAGGTAAAGGATATTGAAAAGTGCAACTAGCCTGATCTAGGTGACAATGTTTATCAACGGATGCTCCAGTCTATAAAACTCTAGGAAAAGGAGAAATTCCTGAAAATATTTTCATTTAGTTTTTATCAATCTATGGCCTTGGGTTCCCAACTAAATATTGGGCTACAGAAATCAAATTTGTGCATGAGATTTGAACCTACCACACCAAATCCACAAGATGACTCTGTCCCTAAAATAATCTGCGTTATGAACTCCTTGTATTTACCTGAAACTTGATTCTTTAGGGTAATGTGAAGTGGCATACATGCCAAAAATAATAACCCTGTTGATTAGGAAACTTAAATGGGCTGAAATGATACTTCACAGGTGCACATAATATCAACTAAGCTGCAGGTACAAATTGCATAGCAATTGAGGCCTATGATGCCCAAGGATGACACAATTTTTCTCAGGTGAAGCTGCCAAAATTTAGCTATATATGGAAGTGGCATCAGATATTTGTATACTGTCATTCATTTTCTTGTCAAAGTCTGATCTTAGATATGCAGTAGTAGTCAACTTACAGTTTTAGACATAGCTAAGCACGCCCATACACAAACACAGAGGTGCAAGCACATCATATGGCTCCAACGCCTGCAAATAAATACAAGTATTCTTTCCTCCATTTCTTAGCACAGGTACTTTCAGCTATGTTTTTGAACTGCTACCTTCAATAGCAACGACAGCGACCTTTAATATTGACTCAGTGTTCCTCACTCAGTTCATCACAGGGGCTTCCTGCTGCCTGTACACTCCCCCTTCACATCTGTATTCTGAGTATTCTTCTCACAGTTCACATGTGATTCAAGGACCACCTGTGAACAACCCCTAGTTTATGGAAGGATTACCCCAGAGAGTGCATTTCTACAATTCTGGTATTTGGGCCATTTTCTCGCATTCTCTTTGTCAATTTGTTTGTACCCGCCCCCACTAATTAAACCACGAACAGTAGACTTTGTAATGCTTCATAAGTCTTGTTCATTGGATTCATATGTATGTCTCTCATTTTCCTCATTTATAAGGTTCAATCTGAGCTGACAACTTCATGCACTGACAATGACAAAAAGTTTTGGATTCAAAAGTGCTCAATGTTGAGTCATTTTTCTGCCACTTAGTACCTGGGTGATTTCACAGTCCTCAGGTCATAGTTTCCTCAGTGATAAATATGAGGGTTGAGTTAAACCACAGTTCTGGAAACTGGAGATCAGTAGGGTAAACTAAGTCCACTGATAAGCTTTGTTTAACAATACCTACTACTTGATGTTTTTAATGATTTTAAATGGACAATGTATGCTAGTTCCTCAAATTCTCGCTGTTCCTTAATGCCCTCCATTCACCAGCTTTATTCAGTGAATATCTGTATTCAGCATTGCTAGATTCAGTTCTGTATACTTAATATCCATTCAATTCTATTGTATTTTTAGGTCTATTATATTACTCTTACAAGAAGGAAGTCCCACTCCACATTCCCTGGCCACAGTAGTTTTTTATTCAAGTAATGACTGTGTTCTCAACATAGCAGTTTGGAAGATAGAGATTAACAAATTGACAACGATGAATCTAACAAGAATGAAGGACTTCAACCATCTGTCTAGCAATAGTGCTCAAAGTGCCCCACTTATTTTCCGTAACAATTTTGAAGCACAACTCTCTTCAGTCTTGTCTACTCTCTATCATCGGCTTTCTACATAAGACAGGCCATCCCAAGTCATATGTAACACTTCCAGCACTCTTTGGCCTTCTGAAACTTCAAACAACAGAAAGTACCGCCCATGTTTCAATCCCTTTAAAGAAAAAAGCCTTAACATGTTCGTAAAAGCAGCTCAGCAGGCTTCCTGGACAGCAACTCTCTTACAGAACATTTTGATGTGTTAAATGTAAATCAATTGGAAACACATGGATTTAATAGGTCCTGAAATGTACCCAGTCTTAAAAAGGAAGGAAAGCAACTCAATTCAGTAGCTGGGGACATTTGTTAACTGGAAAACATTGGAAGGTAAGACGTTTTAAGATTTATTTATTGATTTTGTTTGAGAGGTCGAGGGACAGAGTAAAAGAGATAAATGTATCCCCTAGCTACAGGTTTACTCCCCCAGAGTACACAATAGCCAGGCCTGGGGCAGGCATAATCCAAGATCCAGAAATTAAATCTGGCTCCTCCACATTGATGGCAATGACCCAAGTAGTTGAGCTGTCACCTAATATCTCCCACGGTATGCAACATCAGGAATCTGGTATCAGGACTGGAGCGGGGAGCCACACCCAGGCACTCTGATATGGTATGGAGGTGAAATTTTAAACAGTGTGCAACATGCCCACCATCAGTTTCCTTTATGTTACACAAAACTCAACTATGGTGAGGATTCTGGATTCCTCCTGTATCCAGCCTCTTCCTGTTTTTCCATGTCAGCTCAATTCACTAAAACACAAAGTTTCCAATCCCCACTAAGTTTGAAGTAATCTCACTTCTATTAGTAGATTCTCCAGTAGACCTGCAAAGACATGATTCTCTTTCATAACCAGCTTCTAATCTGGGGCAAAATTCCTGCTCTTAAGAAACTCCAGTCTAATAAGACACAAAAGACATCCAGAGTATAGTCAATAAGATCACATCAGTTAAACTCATAAAGATGGTACTGATAAACAGCATAACTACTAGAGCATCCCTATACTCATATTCCTTGCCATTTAGAATTTCATTGATGCTAATAATGGTAGCAGTGACACTATTATCCCCACTACTAATGATAATAAGCCTTTCCATACATTAGTGTCCTTAAGTTACAGACTGATTCTAATCACTTATAAACATATTCTTATCTCACACACAAAACAATACTGTAAACAGGAGTTTCACTTGGAAGATATGAACACATAATCTCTAACAAAGTAATAAACAGTGCATATACATTTAACTGCATTCTGACAATGCATATTTTTGTCTAATGCTATACTTTTCTTCCTTTCTATTGTGACAATACTAAAGACCTTGTACTTCACCTACTCAGTATTCAATTTTTGATTAAATAAAAAAAGAAACCTGCATTACTCAGCAGAAAAGTAAGTATTGGATTCTGAACATCTGGGATGTTCAATTCATATTGGTAACTACATGACTGACCTTGTCATTCAGGTTTGGCTCTGCTACTGCTGTGCTTAGGCAGTATTGCTGATATTTAGATGTCTTGGAGTTTTGCAGGAGCCAGTGCTCTTGGTTTTCTACCTGCATGCCTGATCTTACTTTCCAGAGAACTCAAATATAAATCCATATTAGTGGTGGCTAGGGGACAAATCAGAGACAGAAAACTATGCTAAACAGTGATGCTCCACCCACTCTGATGGCAAGGGCCTTCTCCTAGGTTGGGCTCATCACTCCTGACTAGCACCTTCTTTGTCAGGAAAGTTTTTCTATAGAAGGCTCTTCAAATCACTCAGGGTTTACCAGTTCACAATATGTATCAAATGAGCTTAAATCCAAGCTTATGCTCAAACTGGGGGAAACCAATAGATCACACAGATCACATTCCGCACACAGGGATGGAAGCTGTCCCTCAAGCCACAGGCAGGTAAGCCGAGATTCATGTGCGCACAAACGTTAGCTCCTGGGCTAAAAGCTACGCCTTGGGACAGATTCGTCACACATGGCTGATGAATAGAATGAGAGTCACATTTTAACCTCTCAGCCCATCATTCTTGCTGCATGCCCAGTGAACAGGCCAGGTTGTGGTCTCAGTGAACCAACACCATTTTCATGGGATTCCCCTGGGAACACGGTATGCCATGTGCCTGAGGTCTCCCACATGGGTCTAGGGTTGATCTCCCACAGGGTTCTGAGTGTAGGAAAGTCATGGACTTCAGTCAAGCACCTAAAATGAGGGAGTAAAGTTCAAAACCAGGAGACTATGACAGACTATGGAAACTTGCCAACACTCTAAGTCCTGGCTTAACAAAATCAAGGAAAAAATCAAGTCTCTAGGCAGAAGGTGAAGCCAAGGATTCATCTAGATACAAATAGTCACAGGAGGTTCCTTGGCAGTGCAACCTGGAGGATAATTATTGAACCAATGAAACGTGAAAACTCCAGAGAACATATTACAAAAATATCCTTGACCCGTATCATTCTTCACTGTTAGGAACTATTTCAAAGAAGCTCATTACTTCTAATGAAACCAAAAAGATGGTTGAACATTGCTTACTGAGTACAGCCTTTCATGCCAGATGGCTCTGCGTTTGAATCTCAGCTCCATCATACCCCATCTGTAGACAAGTTTCTTTCTCCATGCCTATTTTTTTAATCACCTGTAAAATAGAGATCATACTAGTATCTGGCCTTGTTACAATGATTAACTTTATGCACAGGAAGCCAGTGAGACAGTATATGAGAAAATCTATCTAAATACTGAGCTTTTGTTATAACAGGTAAATTCTTAGTGGCTCTGATTGTAGACAGGATGGCTGTGGACAGCCTAAATACTACCTCATTACTTCGTAAACTTTTCTGCAGAATTTGACCAGTGCTTGGTGCTGTTAGTCACTAGGACCCTAAAGATCTGTTAGTAGCACTAATCATTTCAAACATCAAAGTCTTTTCTTTCATTAATTTAAAACATACTACACAGTCATGTAGCAGATACCACTGACCCAGAAAGCCAATAGAGTACTGTCAAATGAATCTGTCCTATAGTTGGAAAGATCCAGAATCTTATCTCTGAAGCTACTTACTCTGATTCTTGTGAAAGTCACTTAACCTCCCTTATCCTCTATTCCCTCATCTGTAAGTCACGGATAATATTGCCATCTAAGGGAAAAAGTTACTACTATAAAGTGACCTGCATTCCCTATAAAAGTTATATTTAGACACTAACCAACCATGTGACTATATCTGGAAATAAGTTTTTAAGAGGTTATTTAAATAACGTAAGACCATGATGATGGGGTCTAAATTTATACGGTTATAATCTGACAAAAAGAGACCTCTCTCCCTCCCCTTTTGCCCTCTAACCCTGCTCCTTTCCCCCTCCCCACATACAGGTGCCCAGAAAAGCCCGCAGGAACACACAGTTGAAAGGGAGAAGCCTGTAAGCCAGGAAGAACATGGTAATCAGGAACCAAATTCACTAGCACTTTGTTTTGCACATCCCTGACCCAGTAACTCTGAAAACACAAATTCCTGCTATTTAAGCTATTCAACATATGGTTTTTTTTAAAGATTTATTTTTTTTAAAGATTTATTTTTATTATTTTTTTTTTTATTGGAAAGGCGGATATACAGAGAGGAGAGACAGAGAGGAAGATCTTCCGTCCGATGGTTCGCTCCCCAAGTGAGCGCAATGGGCCAATACTATGCCAATCCGAAGCCAGGAGCCTCTTCCGGGTCTCCCACGCGGGTGCAGGGTCCCAAAGCCTTGGGCCGTCCTCGACTGCTTTCCCAAGCCACAGGCAGGGAGCTGGAAGGGAAGCGGGGCTGCCGGGATTAGAACCGGCGCCCATATGGGATCCCGGGCGTGCAAGGCGAGGACCTTTAACCACTTGCGCCACCGCGCCGGGCCCAACATATGGTTTTTGGTTGTAGCAACCCAAGAAAATTACTAGAGTTGCATGGAAATTTACAACATCATGAAGTTAATTGGCATGGTATTGAGTGAGCAATAAGTTTCTTCCTGTTGTTGAAGTTGTGTAGTGGCTTTTCATTGGAGGGGATGATATTCTGCCAGCTCTACTTTCACACCAAGGATGGTCTCCAAATAAAACTGTTGAATTTATCTGGACAATATGATGCCAGACTCTCCACATGGTCCATGCCCGCAATGAAGGAAACATGACTGGTTATGAACTGTACCACTGTAACAATATGTAAGAATTCAATGAGGGCAGGGCCTATAAAACTGTCATAAAATGAAATAATAATAAAAAAGAAAATTATTAAGAGTTGCTATATGGCTTAAATGAGGCAATAGGTCCAAACTGCTTGGCACAAAGGTAACACTCAAAAATGAGAATTGTTTTTATTCTCAGTTCTTCTCTGAACAGGTATGTGGATCAAAAACTCTCTTTTCCACATGAAACTGGTCAAATAAGGACAGATACTGTGGGGAACCTGCCACACCCAGTAGTTCCCTTTTTTATTTAGATTATTTTGACAGGCACTTGACACAGATGCCTTCATCCTGTATAGGGGTACTTGGGATCCAGTCTTAGCTTTTCTGTGGATTTCAGCATCCTACTGATTCAGACCCAGGGAGGCAGAATATGCTGCTCCTGTGGTTAGGTCGCTGCTACTCCTGTGGAGATCTGAATAGTTCTGAGCACCCTGGTTTCAATACATCCCAGCCCTGCTCATTGTGTGCATTTGGGAAGTGAACCAGCAAACATACCTGTTTCTCTGCCTTCCAAATAAAAACTAAGACTCCACATACTTCTATTTGCATAAGTACATCATATAAAGGCAAAGTTGTTTTAGTCCTATCTATAGATGGATTTCCTTGGATATCATGCAAATTCGATATAAACATGAAAGAATGAACAAACACACAACCAGAGTTCATTAGGGGGCATTGGAAGCCCCCCCCCCCAGCTTCAGAGACCTTGTTTTGGATATACAAAGGCATTAGCAGGAGCTTCACTTATCCTGAGCTCGGAGCATTCAGCCACAGAGAACACTGTGGCAGCAAACAGGAAACACCCAGCCCAAGTGCCAGGAGCCTATGTGCTTCCAATACATGAAGGTTCTAAATTTGCTATGTTTCCCACAGAGTTGGAGATTTGACGTGCTTCTCTTTAGGACATTTCCTCTGTCAAAAGAGGCAATTCAAAACAATAGCAAAAGGACCACATGAGCTCAACACTGACTTCAGTAGGCAGGTCTTGTCAGATTCATCATCTTAATCCATTACATTGGGTAAAATGACTGCAGCTGTTAAGTTTTTTTTTTCCCCCACAGAACTGTCTCAGAACTAATGGGCAGCATATTAGGAATAATTGTGCTAAATGGTTTTGTAAAACTTTTGTTAGAAAAAGAGTCAATTGGGACACTTATTATTTGTGCATGTGTGTAGTTAAATTACTCTTTGTAGGCAGTCAACTTTTGAATTGTAGGTAATGAAGTTATAGCCAACTGGGCTTAGGAATATAATTCAAATCCTTTAGTAATTGGACTTATTGCTATAATACAGACATTTCACAACACTTCTGAAAAATTCCTCAGGAATACAAGAAGCAGAAGGGCAAAAAGAAGAGAACAGGGCAATAGGGAGAAAGAGAGAAGAGAACGAGAGAAAAGAGAGACAAGGATTATGCACATGACAGAGCAAGCAATAGAGATCTTAACATGGAAATAGTTTGACAAGAAAAGCTGTACATGTATATCAAAATAAACAATACATAACCACCTTGACACATATACACTTCTCTAAGAGTAAACAGTAGATTTTTCCAGAGCCACATTCTTCTGCCCAATTCTTCATGTAATCTATGACAAATGTGGAAGCACAGAAACATCAAAAACAGCAGAAGCTAGCAATTATTAAATGCTTATTACAGGACAAGCACCTTAAAAAATTAACTGATTTGATCATCACAATACCCAATGTGAGATATGTATTACTCTACACACGCCAAATTACAGGCAAGGAAAATGTGCATCAAAGAGATTATAAGAGGCGTGCAAGAAGGAAGGTCTTAGAAGCAGAGTCCTGATTTAAATCATCATTTAACAGAATTACACAAGAACCCTAATATACTTTTGGAGGGAATGCAAGTTAATACATATATTCTAGAAAACATGGAGATTACTCAATAAACTAAAATAGGTCTATCATGTGGTTCAGGCATTCTACTTCTGGGAATATATCTAAGGGAAATAAAGTCAGCATGCAAAAAAGAAGCCTGCCCTCCTAGGTTGACTGCATGCAGTCAAATTCATGGTGCAATGCCTTGGAATCAAACTAGGTATCCACCAACTGATAACAGGATAAAGAAAATATGGTATACATATGCATAATGGAATATTATTCAGGTATGAATACTAATAAAAGGTTCACTTTTGCAACAAAATAGACAGAATTAGACTGTCAAGCCAAGTCAAATAGACAAAGATACACAAATATATGTTTTAAGTCATATGTGGAAGTTAATATGAATAGCGCAATGAAGTGCAAATGCCAAATTCTTTGCCATATGTGTGTGTTGTTTCACTGAATTATACCCCTACATAATAAACACTTATTTCCTGGCTTTATGATCCTTCAAAAATCTCAGATTATGATATTAACATATCCAACCCTCTTTTTGAAACTCAATCCCCATAATGTAAATACAAGACCCAACCTCTTGTCTGTCTTAGCACAAGTGTTCTTCCCTGCCCTTTGTCACAAGGAGTTCATTGACTTAAGGGAGCTACCCAGCTGGCCTTACAAGCTTCTAATCACCAGACCCAAGTAATCATTTGCTTCTCCAACAGATAGGAACTTTAATGGCCAGGGTTGTGCTGAAGTGATTTGGGTAAAGGTTTTTCCAGTAATGGAGAGAATGTAACTGCCACGTTCACACAATGCCAGGCCAACTGGAGCTCACCTAGCCATCATAAATTCCCTAAAGTGCATGGCATCACTGGCTAATCAAAGGAAAGACACACACTCCAATGGCCAATCAAGAACGTAGGATACCTGCTAATCATGTAGCTCAGCCCAAACTCCTCAGGGAGCCCAGGAATTAAGCAATAGTTGCCTGGCTCCTTGCTCTGCACTTTGCAATAAAGGTCTATTTTCTTCCACCACCCCAATATCAGTGATTGCCTTTCTGCCCTACAGTGGCAGGTAGGGGTAGATCCATTTTGGGAGCTCTACAACAGTGCCTCCAACCAGTTTGAGGTGTTGTTCACCAACACTTTCAAGACAAATTTCATGTATGTGTATGTATATAAATATATATTTGCATAAGAAGCAAACCTGGAGAATGTTAAAAATGGTTCAATCTATGTGTGCTCACTGAATTCTTTAAATGTTAAAGCAAACATGAGAGGCATTGTGTTTTATGGCCTCTCACCTCATGTACTGCTGAAGCTAAGGCAAGAATACTTGCCTGCCTTCCTCTAAGCCTGTTAGTGATTTTATCAAATCTGAACATGTCTGTCCTTCTTAAGCCTTTAAAAAGACGCAGCTTCTTCCATCAGGAATCTGTTTTGGTAAGGCTAGGCCTATCCTTCGAGCATTTCTTTTAAGTGTGCTGTGGGAGTTTAGGGGCATGCAGCTTAGGGGGATGTGAGAGAAGGGGAATGGGGAAAAAGGGAAGATCCACAATGAAGTAAGGCTGTTCAGAGGCAGTAGCACGATGCTGTGACACACGTCTCTTTCAGACAACCTTATCCCCAAACTCCCAGGGACTGGCACAGGGAAAACAGAGGCTGAAATGGCCTGGGAGCACCTGCTGCCTGCTCCACCGGATGGGTAATTGGGATTCAGGGCAGAACCCAGAGACTCCTTGGAGCTCTCCCAGCTGAAAGCTCGCCTTTCCTCAGAGAGCGGGCTCCACTGAAGGGCGCTGGCTCCTCCTGCAGGCGGGTTCTGGGAATGAGCTCCGTTTTCCCCTTGGCGGCTGTTCTTCCCATCTGGGATGAAAGAGCCACCCCAGGCAACCACCCTCAGCCTGTCACTGTCGGCCCCCTCCAGGGGAAGAAGAAAGAATCATTGAGGCAAGGGCCTGCCCCCCTTCTGATCCTGGCCAATTACTCTGAGCCTAAGCAGCAACCCTGTTGGAGTCAGGTTTGATGAACTATTCATTACACTCCTAAATAATTCATTTCCCTTTGAGAGCAAGCAGCCCACAGGAGCTGTGAGGTTCTCTTAAGTTGACACCTTTTGAGAGATGAAAAATAAAGCAAAAATCCCCTTTTAGAGAAACCACACTTGCTTTGTATGTCATTTCCTGCCTTTCTGTTCCCTCGTTACAGGATTCTTCTGCTTGCGCTATTGCTTGTCATTTATCTCCCATGGTTTTCTTCACTTTTTGTTATTGAAACAACGGGACTGTGTAGGATCTGCTATACAGACCCTGGGAGCATTATCCTCGAGTCCCTTGACCCCCCTGGGCTTCCAGTGTGTAATAATCCAATTAAAAAGAGACCTTGACCCAGAAAGGAGCATAAACCCTTCTGAGTGGGGAGCTGCTAGAGTCAAACGACACGCACACAGAGCATGTTGGGAAACTGAAGTTCTCCCCTTTTTCTGGCACTGCCTTGCTGGAATGGTTCCACTACTTGCTGCTCTGAGAACATCTTTCCCTGGTTTTTAGTGAAACTTCTTGTGGCCTAGCTAGACATTGCAAGGCAAGAGTCGCTTTTCCTATACCCACAGCCATGCAACCTCTCCAACTCCACAGCCATTTTCTGTACAGGGGACAGTCTATAGAGAACTAGGAGGTAGGGATCCGGCCCCTCCTGCTGCTGCTATCACCACACCCAGGTTCTGAAAATCTTGGAGACAAAGAATATTTCTGACCAGGAGCCCACCTGTCACCCACCCACAGGGACCTTTGCCCAGTGCCTTTCATTTCTCCAACTTGGACACCTTTTCAAAACTACATGAGATTTAGAATCTGAGTTAGTCAAAAAGATTCCGGGGGAAATAACTAGGATATATGCCCCTAAACTGTTCAGACTTCAAACTCACTCTGCTTAGACAAAGCATTAAATGATAAATGGGAGATTTTGCTTACACAAGTAAAAATCTTCATTGATCAAAGTGAATTAATAAAAATATTCAAAAATACCTGATTTTAAAACAATATACTGAAGAATTTCAGATTTCTAAAATAGTCTTCTGGGACTCACAATGTGGCATAGTAAGGGAAGATACCAAGAGTGACACCAGCATCCCACATGGGCACCAGTGCAATTCCCAGCTGCTCCACTTCTGATCAAGTTCCCTGCTAATGCTGTGGGAAAAGCATTGCACCATGGCACAAGTATTTGGGCCCCTGCCACCCAAGTTGGAGACACAGATGAAGTTCTTGGCTTCAGCTTAGCCTAGTTCTGGCCATTATCATCAACTGGGTAGTGAAGCGGTAGATGGAAGTTCTCTGCTTGTAACTCTTTCAAATAAATTTAAAAATTATGCTCTCCTAAAAACTTTTGATGTACTTACACTTATCAGCAATGATATTTGGTGTTTTTCTTTAAGAGCACTATGATTTTAATTAGCAAATTGATTGGTATGATGGAGACTGTATAAAGCCAAAGACATTCAAGCATGCTACACTATGAATATGGTGAAGTATCCTGGGCCCTAGAATGTGGATTGTGGCACACTCCAAGCAGATCAAAGCAACAATATATGTCTACTACTACCTCACTGCTATAATAATGCTTCAGACTCAAGGTAAGGATATAATTTCACAATAGCACAGAGGAATAAACACAGATCAGACAAAGCCTCCATTACAAGGTAATTTTGTTTCAACTTCACTGGATTACTGCATACCTAGATATCAACCACTCCAGATGTGTCTGTGAGCAAATTTTGGATGGCATATCATTTGGATGAGTAGCAAAGCTAAAGTAGACCGCACTTACCAGCATCAGTTACCCTATACACAGTTAGGATAAGGATTAAATGCAGCAAAAAGCCCCAGGACTGTGAATAAGAGAATTCTTCTTGCCTAGATGCCTTTTACAACTGGGACAAGGGTTGTTTTGTTTGCTTGTTTGTTTATATGTTTTGTTTTATTTTTTTTCCCCTGCCGTCAGGTTCAAACTAGAGCATCAGCTGCCCCTGGGCCTGCAGTTGGCCAACTGCAGATTTGAGAATTGTTTTTTCAGTCTTCAAAGATCACAAGAGCCAACACCTTTATTCACATATATATCCCACTAGGCATTCTATTTCTCAAGAGATCCTAACATGATCTTTATGGTTTAAACGAGAGGCCTCAAAAATTTTATAATCCCATCACTATAGGTAAATTCTTTCTAGGATGTTTGTCTAAGGGTTGTTTGCATCTTCCAGTACCATTTTAAATAATGGTTTGCAAGAAAGGAATTGACACATATTAGGTACTCAATAAATCTTTGTCTAATTCACTGGTCTGGATAAATATTGAGTTCCAGTCCCAACTTCGTCAATAACTGGTGACTTGGTGACTTTGAGTAAGGACCTTCCTCTCCCTTGGGCCTCAGTTACACCATCTAGAAGATGATGGTGTGGAAAAAATTCTTTCTCAGACAGTTACCAGCTTTATCATGCAAAGAATGTTTTTTAGGCTGATGGAAATTACACCCTGCAAAGGCTTGAAAGTCCTCAGCAAACTCACATTAAAATTTAGTCATCACTGCAAATTCTTAGGAAGATAGATTCATAATCTGATTATGCTATTGGAGGTAGAACCTTTGGGAGTTAATTAGGATTGAGTGAGGCCACAATAATGGAATCCTAATCCAATGAGAGTATGGCTTTGTAAGAAGAGAAAGAAAAACCTGAGCCAAGACACACTGTTTCACCTTGCCTTATACTGCACTAGGAATTTGCATTCTCCACCAGCAAAAAGGCCTTCATTACATATGACTGCTCAATCCTGAACTTGCCAGAATTATAAGAATTTTTGAGCTGATTTTCTTTATACATTGACCAGTTGTGGTATTCAGTTACAGCAAGAGAAAAACTAAAACACAGTCACTATTCCAAAAAGCAGAGAATGGAGTAGTAGGCATCATGTAACCTAGATAATCTACTACAAAATAAGCATTTGCTGTCTACCAAGCTATGCACTGGGTATTGAGACTATAATAGATAATTTAAAAAAAAAAACTTATGGGGATGATAATCTAATTAGGTACATGCTCCATTGAGATGCAAAACGAAGTAACAATACAAAATACTATGCTGTGTCAAGTGAATTACTGTCAATAATTTTGACTGCTGAAATTTACTGAGAGCATATTTAGCTGTATGTATATATGTACTCTGTATCTAAAAGTTTCATACATATTATGTTATATAAGCCTCACAACACACCTCTGAAAAAACTGTTATTGACAACCATACAAAATAGGTGCTAGTGTTTGTATCTATGTCAATAGGTGTATGAGCTACTGCAATACAGAATATGTGATTGAGGACTTAGTACAGATGGTCTTGAAAGGGACAGCAGATGAACTGAGTCAAATGAGGGATGGAATTTAGACAGTTGAAGGAGAGGCAAGCTATTCCAGAAGTATCATTGCGGCAATTCACTGAGGGTGAAAATTCATATTACCCAAGTTGTTGAATGATTTTAGGGGAACAGAGTTGTCTGGTGAAATTACTGGAAGACAAGTTTGGAAAGGAAGGCAGCAATTGAATCATGGAAGGCTTTGAATGCCAAGCTAACGAGTACTTAGGTTCCACAGGTATTAGAGCACCACTGAATTTGCTTGACAGTGGATTTCCTGTTCAAAATTTCTAAGATTAATGTGTAGTTAAGATGCCATCAATAAAATCAAGGTGTGAAGTGATAAAAGGTTTGTGTTATGATGATTACAATGAGATGGAGCAAGATTGGGAAGAATTAGCAATAACCAGTGAAAAGCTCAATTTTAGAAGACAAGTTGAAAATAACATAGATGGTCTCAACTTTTTCAGCTTGGGATATTTTAACAGAAACGGGAGTCTTGAAGAGCGGGAGATAAAAATGAAAATTTATGGAAAACTATAGCAAGTAATATAACTCTACACCTGAGAAGACTTAGAGTAATGTGAATGTCAATTTAGCTAATTCAATGAAATAGAAACTATGGTAGCTGCATTATCAGATGCTTATATGACATCAAATGAAAACTACCCTGTAACCACTTAGACAGAAAGTCCCCAGATGGCAAAGGGTTTATATTTTCTGCTAAGCAGAACGTTGTGACAAGCTACTTGAATTTAACCAGAACACATTGGTAGATGAGAATGTTGAATTAATACACAGATATCCTTCATTTGCCCCTGTTGAGCCACAATCCTTGGATTCCTCCATAACATGTTGCTCTGGTCTGTGCCCCTGATCCACAGGTTACTGTTCCTCCCAAGGAACTGATCCTTGTCTATGACTGTCTCATTGAGGTGCTAACAATTGCTCCCTCCTTTGGCCCATCAACTTCAGACACAATAATAGTTTCCTTTGCTGTTGCTATGCTATTCCTTATGGAACCCTTTTAATTACAACTCTAAAAGTAGTCCTTTTATAAGCAGACACTCTGCAAATTATCCTAATGTAAATGTACCATATGTTTTCTATCGGCACATTATGAGTGACATTCAGAAAATGAGTTTTACACGTATACTGTATGGTCTAGGGTAATATTGTATCATAATTAAGGGTTTGGGTTCTAGAAACAAGCTAGCCTAAGCTGGCATCACAGGTCTATTTAGCAACCTGTGTTGCTTGGGGCAACATTTTTCACCACTGAGCCTCTGTTTCTTCATCTGCAAGAAAGGAATAATAGTAGCACTGACCTCATAGAGTGTGAGGATTAAATGAGAACAGAGATAATATGCCTGACACCCCAGTGCTTAGCCTATGTTCTCAATACATAATTCTTCTTCTTTATATAGGTTAGCATCCTTCATAGAGATGGGAGGTACAATTTGAAAATTCATTCATTCGGGTCCTGTTTATAATATTATTGCTAAGTCTGTTCATGAAATTGTCTCCTGACTTCATTTAAGTAATTATTGCCTGTCTGTAAATGATAGGTTGAAATTTCTGCACATATGCTAGAATTTCACACATCTTGCACTTCACAGCAGGAACCCAGTCTTAGTCAACACCTTCTTGCTATGGCATCTGCAGCCGATGCATAGGGTCTTACTTAAGCAAAGACATAAGTACCCTTCAAAATTCCACCAAAATGTAAACAGGATTGTGGCTCTCAAATTTGTTAATTTGCTCCCTTATTATGAGCATTCCAGTTACATTATCTGAAGGGGCTGTCAGCATTTACAACAAATCTGCAAGTCATCATTCAAAATAAGGATGCAGAATTCTAAGAAAGGCAATATGAGGATTAAATGAAGAGATCTGGGCAGCCAGCCCACTGAGGGCAAAGTTTGAAGTCAGGACTCAAGGTCTGTGATCTTACAAGCCATGAAAGGATCATGCATTCAACAGTCAGTAAATGCCAGTGTACTTCAGGAAGTTCCAGGAAAAATGGAAATAGAAGATAAGTTTGGGGCTCTCAGTCTGGCACAGCAAACTAAGCTTCCACCCATAATGCCAATATTCCATATGGACACCAGTTAGTGTCTTGGATGCTCCATTACTATGCCAGATACAAATTAATGCATTTGGTACAAGAGTATTACATGGCCCTCATTCTTAGAACTCTGCACCATGTGTGAGCTTCATGAGAAGTACCTGAGCTCCTGGCTTCAGCCTAGCCCAGCCCCAGATATTGCAGCCATTTGGAGAGTAAAGCAGTAGATGCAAGCTCTTTCTCCCCCCCTTACCTCAGTCTCTGTCTCTCATCTTCTACTTTTCCAACAAAAAAAAAAAAACTTTCACAAAGTTTATTTTTGTACAAAACAACTGAAATCCATATAGGGTTTTTTTTTTTTGGTGAAGTTTTGAAGACTCCTCATAGGTACACATTGTGAAATTGCACTAAAATAAACTATTTTACATGATTTTAAAAGTATATTTTTATATCCAATACTTGAAAAACTTTTCATTGGTTACCCAATAGCTACAAGGATTTCTAACAAGCAATGAGTTACTAGGTATATGGACACAGGAAATAAAAGAGGTCTAAAGCCAAGAGTCCAAGCAAACATCTTGAAGTAAGATCTTAGTAGAAGCAGTTCAGTTATCCAGATGAGCAATCGTGTAGGAGTCATGGAACTGTCACAGTAAAAACCACACCCCACTTTCTAAGCAAGGAACCTCTTCTTTGTTTCCTTCCAAATCTAGCCACACTCTCCGAAAAAGGCCACTCTCAATGTCACAAATGAGAGAATCTCAACCATTGCAGTTGTTTTGAAAGAAGAACGAAGCTTGAATAAGAAACTCAGTTCTGGCACACATACATATAATGTACAAGCATAAAAAGTTTATGTTGTAAAAGTTCTCAGTCCTACCAGAAGTCCAGTGATTCTGTTGCTTATCTGTTTTTGTTCCCCACATTGTGTTATTCATAAGCTAGAATACTCTAAGTCTTAAAAAATTGGATAACTTCTACATCACCAATAAAGAGAAGGGAGAAATATATGCACTGAATTTAAGAGACAGGACTACAAAGGAAAATTCTGGACACCATATATATAAAACTAGAGCTGAGATTCCATTCAAGATAGCAGAGAACAGAAACTGTGGGTAAGAGAAAACAGCAGGAAAAAAAAAAACTCAAAGGCCCATGTTGCTATCATGCAGCCCCCACACTATCCTATCGCTATCCCAAGATAACCTGGGCTATGGAGAGGGTGAATGAATATTAAAAGGTGGCAAGATCTTAAAACAAGCATGAAAACTATAAGCTGCTTCCTTGAAATTCCAATAAGCAAAACTCTGAAACAAAAGGATTCTACTACCCAAATTATTTTTACTGTTTCTCAAAATAATAACTTTTCCAGCTATACTTAATTAGCTAATCATGTGCATCTAATCATTTGACAAAATAAACAAAGTGTATATTTTGTCTGAAAATGGTAACCATGAATTTCAAATTATATTTGATTTTCAAAGTAAATTTGCACTTCTATCGCCCTTGAACATGTAATTTCATCCTGTCTCCTAAAGTCACTAAGGATTCAAACATGACAGGTTGCATTCCCACAAAAGCTAGCCTTGAACCAAGAATGTAAGTGGAAATGGTGCTTTTGCAAGTTGGTCCCAGAAAGCACAGGTTGGAAAAGTGGGACATGTTGCATAGAAGAAAAAGAAGCCAATATGGGTGCCTTATCGAAGGTCAACGCTGTAGGTAATGAAATCACTCCTACCCAGGAATTCAGCAAGATAGGTAGAACACACTAGAATTAGCCCAGGGCACAGAACTGGAGTTACTTATTCACCAGTTTCTCTCAGTATTCATTTGAGAGTAGTTTCTGTTAGGTGCATGTTAATACCCCAGCACAAGTCCTAATGGTTATAAAGACCAGAGAAAGCATACAGGCACCAAGTCCCAGGTAACCACATTTCAAAGAGTAGGTGTACAATGAAAGGATGGGTACTAAGGAGACAGAGTGGGCCACAAGCAGTGTTGCAACAAATTCTTCCTCATAAATGAAGGATGGGCAGATAAGTTCACTGGTATGCCAAGGTACCTTTCAATGCTGTAATTGATGACATAAAGGAAACATGTACAGTTGCCGATTAGCATGTCATGCAAATATATATATATATATATATATATATATATATATATATATATATATATATATATATATACATAACCCAGTGGCAGAACTCATGTTAAGCTTTAAGAACAAATGAATGATGCAGGTCTGACTCACCACTAGGAATTCTATATACCCAGTGCCCAGTGCTGTGTGCACACACAGATTTCCCTGTCAACATTTGTTGAGCAAATGAATAATTAGTTAATCACAATCAGAAATGTGGTCAACTAGATGTATTCCCATTTGTTTATTTTGGGTGTGACTACCTGTGCTTTTAATGTCTTTTCTAAGAAGTCTTTCCCCATTTCTATATCTTGGAGAGTGCTTCCCATGCTTTCCTCTAATAGTTTGATGGTTTCTGGGTGTCGATTTAGGTCCTTGATTCACTTAGAGCTGAATTTTGTATAAGTTGACAGGTGGGGGTCTTGCTTCTTACATCTGCACCAATTGCTTCATTCAACTAAAAAACTGTGCAAAGGAAATGAATCAACAAGGGGAAGAGACAACCAACAGAACAGGAGAAAATCTTTGCACACTATACATCTGATAGGGGACTAATAGGATTTACAAAGAGCTTCAGAAATTCAGCAATAGCAAAATAAACAATCCTGTGATGCAATGGGCACAGGAAATGAGCACAAGTTTTTCTAAAGAACAAATTGAAATGGTTAATAGAAACATGAAAAAATGCTCAGGCTCCCAAGTTGTCAAGGAAATACAAATGAAAACGACATTGAAGTTCCACCTAACTGCAGTGAGAGTGGCCTACATTCAGAACTACTAATAGCACCTGCTGGCATGGAAGTGGGGAGAAAGGTACCCTCCTCCACTGTTGGTGGAAGTGTAGGTTAGTACAACTACTATGGTAGTCAGTATGGGGAGTGCTAAGAGTTCTGAAAATAGACCTGCAGTATCCCACTGAGAATATATTCAAAGGAAATGAAATCTGCATATGAGAAAGGGATGTGTAATACTCTATTTACAGCAGCACAATCTATAATAGCAAAGACATGGGAACAACCCAGAGGCCCATCAAAAGATAAGTTGATAAAGAAACCAGCTACATCTACTCCACAGAATAGTTACTACCCAGTCATTAAAAAGAATGACATTCTACCATTTGCAACCAAATATCCCAACCAGAAACCACTATGCTCAGTGAAATAAGTCAATTCCGAAAGGACAAATATATATTCTCCCTGATATAAGGTGATCTTCACACAAAAATATAAGAGCAATAGCCTTTTGAATACTGTTTTTGCTGCATCTCGTAGGTTTTGATATTTTTATTTTCATTTCTTCAAAATAGTTTTTCTCTTATTAAGTTCTTCATTGACTCATAGGTCATAAAGTAGTATCACTTTCTCCAAGAAGGTTTTTATTCTTCATTTCTTCATGCTACATTCAGTAGCATGTTATTCAACTTCATGGCATTGTAAAATTTTTAACTTTCTTCTTGTTGTTGATTAATGGCTTTTCAGTTAAGGTAATATGTATTAACTGTGTAATAGAGACTATCATATCCAGATGTGAGGATACAATGTGGAATGCATCTCTACTTCCAAATCAAAAATGGACTCCCATGACACTTAAATATATCCTGACAATAGGACACTGGACTCTCTGCTATTGTTCATACTTACAATGTCAGGATACACTTAGATAGCAGAATCATGGACTTATAACTGCTTATGAAGGACTATACTATTGCAATAATATAGGGAAAATCAGTGAGGGGGGTGGAGGGAAGGGAAATTCCATAGCCTATGGAAATGTACTGTAAAACAATGTATAAAGTTAATATTTTTAAAAAGCAATGTATTCAATTCAGCTCATTTCCACAGTACTCTGGTTGATTAGTTATCTACACTCTTTTGTTGAGCTGAACAGATGTGTGTTCTGTAGCAGAGGTTGGCAAATATTTTATGGAATCACAGTTTTCAGTGAAGGAAAGAATTCCTGCTTAAGCTAACAAATGACTTGGTTTACAATAGCATGACAGACAGGTTGTTAATTAATTTGCTAATAGTTCTTCCCTGTGAATTGTCATCAACTCCAGTGGACTCTTTAGCCATACCAGAATGTGCATATAGCCATGCCACATACAAATATATTTGCATACACATAAATAAACTGGAGACTATGTAGATAGGTTGATTTTATCTCTGTCAATTTCCTTTTATTTTACCCTCCCAAGTTTTGACAATTGGTTTAACACAATTTAGCTCCAAGTACTTAAAATATTCTTCAATGTGAAGAACTAACATAATACCTTTCCATAAGCTGCAGGAATAAAGTCCACAAGAAAATTAGGGCACTTTCGCATAGCAACTTGTATATTTACGTATCAACAATCCATTTAATGAAGAACACTAAAAATAGCAGATCAAGTAAGTCCAGAAGCTGCAAACACAAACACACCCTGCTAAATTCAAAACAATAGCACTTGAGCAAGCTTGGCCTGTATTCTAATATTGGAAAAATCTAATGTTTCTTTCAAAATAAAACACCCCACTTCACCTTATCCGAACTAAGTGGAATTGCATGCTGAACACATAGGAAGTGGTCCTTATCTCCACATCTCCACTAGTAAACTCACTTCTCTTCTGACGTACTGCCCTGGTCCTGACATTGAGTCAATTTGTCATCAGTGACGGAGTGCCCGCCGTGAGCTGAACACCAAACTAACCATTACTGAGGGAAGATGAAAGAAGCATGGTCCAGTTCTTGTTCTTGAATGACAACCTGGTTGCTTACATGGGACACACATTTTAAAATAACAATACGCCTTAGAAATGCTTATAAAGCACCACTAACCAATGCCAATTAAGAGGACAGAGAGGAAGAATGAAAAGGATTGTGACCAAATTCTAAAAACCCATGAAGTGAATGGAGGAAAAAATGCATCCTTATTGACAAATCTTAAAATAGTTATATCATAAAAAGGTTTGCACCCAGTTGCCTCAAATGGAAGCAGTCAGTAGACTACTTATGCAGCCCTGTGTCTTCCTTAAAATGTGTGTCCGAAACTACTGTAAAGTCTATCATGCCCCATTCATATCATTGTTTGTGCCCCACCTGTAATTATACTCTCTCCTCACAGAAAATGGATTAGGCCCTTCTACTACTCAAACTATAGGCTATAGCTCATCAGCATCCATTACAACCAAGAGCTTAGGAGCAATTGTAGTCCTTTGAGGTTCCACCCCAGATCTACCTACCTAATTAGAATCTTAACTTAAACAAGAATTCACTGGAGTTCCATCCTTGCTCCCAGTATGACTGTATTTGGAGAGATATCATTTAACCTTAATTATCTCTTAAATATATCATAAAAGTGGTATGCAAATTTGATAGGATTGGCAACTTCGTAAGAGAGGGGAGAGGGTAGCATTGTCAATGGATTAAGCTGTTGCTTGTCGCACCAACATCCCATATAGGATCAAATACTGATTCTCATTCTTGCTACTCCATTTCCTACCTAGCTCCCTGCTGATTGTGCCTAGGAAAGCAGAAGAGAATAGCACAAGTACTTGAGCCCAGGCCACCCATGTGGGAGATCCAGATGGTGTTCAGGCTCCCTAACACCTTTTCCTATCCTAGCCATTATAGTCATTTGAGGAATGGACCGAGAGGGGCGGGTGGGAAGGTCATAAAACAGCCTTCTACTTGTGACGAAGAGGGCCCTCATACTAAACAGACAATCCCGGTACTATTATCTTGAAGTTCTTAGACTCCAGAACTGTGATAAAATCAATTTGTTGTTTAATCTATCCAGACAATGCTATCTTGTTATGCAGAAGACTTAGCTAAGACACTGACATAGAGGATCCTTAGGCTTCCTTGTCCTAACCTCTGCCTATAACATAAAACTCCCAAAGAATATAGACTATTCCTTTGCATTTTCCACACAAGGATCTGAAACTTTCAGTGAAAGATCCTGGGGAAATACATCATTACACTCTCCAAATGAAAGAAGCAGGAAAAGCCTTTGAGAAATCCATTGTGACTGTTGAAGTGTGGTGGTCTAAGCAGACTGGCAGTGCACCAAGATGCCAAAGAGGAGGAAGTATTCTCGTAAGCAAACGTGTAGTGGATGAGGATTTCCAGGCTATCCGTCTTCCTTGCCCACATGCAGCACCCTGATGGCCTTGTGCATACTGCTCTACTTTCTATTCTAGACCACTGCTTGAGATGACCTCCAGTCCTGATCTCTAAACATGGTTTCCCAAGGGGTTGAAGTCATGGTGGAGATCAGCCTGAACAATTCTGTCAAAGCTTCCTAGCTTTTTGCAACTTCAGCTCAAATGTATAAAGTCCAAGTAAAACCCCTGGGATCCTCTAACCATTTACAGTCAAGCTGCTGCATGTCACTCCTCCCTAACTCTTCTCTGCCACCTTTTCTCATTCTCTCTCCATATTCCCCATCCACAAAGCAACAGAAAAGATCACATCTTTAGGGTAAGGCAAGGGCTCGCATTGCAGCACAATTTAGGCTATTACCTATATCTCCAGCATCTCATGTTAGTCCCTATTTGAGTTCCAACCACTCCACTTCTGAACCATCTCCCTGTTAATGCATGTGGGAAAAATAGGAAAGCATGATCAAAGTGCCTATACTCCAGCACTCACATGAGAGACTGTTGAAGTTTCACTTCCTCACTTCTGCCTGGCCCAGTCCTGGCTGTTGAGACCATTTGGGGAATGGACTAGTAATTGAAAGATCTCTTTTCTCTTCTCTCCACGCATCTCTACCTTTCAAATAAATAAATCTTTTTAAAAAATAGATTGAGACAAATAGGTCAGGGAAAGCTGGGACCTTAGGAATAAGAAAGATTTTCACAGGCAAATGGGGAGGAGACATAAATTAACGTAAAAAATTTATATTCAAATTTCATTGTACATCAATGTCACCAGAAAAGCTAACAGATTGGTGAGCTGGGGAGCGGGGTTGGAAGGGGGCACGAACTTATTTTGACTTCAGAAGTCTGAAGGGCCAAAAATCATTTTAACCAATATTTCAGTTGATGTAGACACAGGCAATCAGAACCACATTTTTTAAAAATCTACTACACAATCTTCCTTCAGATGACTGTGGCATTTTACCTCTGGGCTCTGGTTTAAATGAGAGAAATGTGCACTTTTCCTATAATGGACAAAGGGACTAACAACCCTCTAACATGTTTTTAAAATAAGACTTAAAAAATGTTAGAGGAAAAAATAGACATTGGTGCTTCAGAGACTGCACCCACTCATTCCAGACTTCCAACTTCTTTCCTAACATCTAAAAGTAAAATCCACTGTTAGTTTCCTACAGGTGACCTATTATTTTACCCTCATATAAAGTGGCTTTTTGAGTTGCTTTTGCTATCTGAGTCTTTGCTCCAGGTTAAAAAAATGTACAGACTTTTCTTATAAAACAAAAAACAAATCAGAAATGATAGATCATGTTTGCTTAAGAATTTTAGGATGATAATTCTTAAATATTTGTGTGTGCTACCTAGGGAATTTATTGTTAAAAATCTGTGCAGACTTATTGAATGCAAGAAGAAAATGAGAAAGAAACTTGCACCTTCTGGTTTATTCCCCAAATGCCCACAATGAGCAAGATTAAAGACAAGAACTCAAAGTCTCCCACATGAATGTCAGAAGGCTGGAGTGAGGAATGTGAGCAACTGTCCCAGGCCTAAGTGCTCCCATATGGTGCAGGTATCTTAACCATTGAGCTAAATGCCAATCCCAGTGGGAGCTTTTCTTATTTTAATGCAGCTTCTTGGATGGGGTACCCATACCCCACATATACACATCCAATTTTAATATTTTGATTTTGCAGATTTGCAATAGGGCCCAAGAATATGCACTGGAAAAACTTTCTGAAGTAATTCTGATGCAAAGTGTGAAAAGATAAATGCTATGAAATTCATGTAGGACTTATTCCATTGGCCATTTCCATTGTTCATTGGGTTCTTCAGAAGACATCATTTGATTCATAGGACATTCAAGCTCTGCAGTGGATGCACAGGGAAATGTTTCGGATCTGAGAGTCTGAGCTTAGGACATACCATATACTTGGAGGTTCCTGACCAGCAGAATGGCATATTAAAAACATTAAAAAGTGATTATTTCAGCAACCACATACGAACACAACCAGTCAGAAGATGGATTTAGAGATTCTGAAAAACTAAGTAGAACACAAGAGATATACAAACATTAAATATTAAAACTTTAATTTTGCTTTTAGGTCTTGCCTTTAATAATTTTCATGGGCATCTGAGGTTGAGAAATATATAAAGATAGAAAGATTCCAAAGTCTTCCTCAGAAAAGGAATATACAAGTCTCAAAGATTAGCTAGCTCCACTGGGTGCATCCAGACCCAGTGTGAGTAACCATGCTCTCTTTTCCTGCCTGCACTTTCAAGTCAGATCAGGGAAAAGTAAACTTTTTTTCTAAATAATGAAAAAGAAAACAAACAAGGTGCAAAGCAAATTCAATGGCAGGGGGCCTATGGGGGGGAGGAACAGACAAGGCTATAGAGTAGGGCTTTTTTTTTCAGTTGAGTAATAATTCTACAGCATCAGACTAAGTGGATCAGCCCAGCCCAGTAGTGCATACCGCATGGTAAGTTGCAAGCCAAGTATGTTGGGTGCTCAGCTCAGACCACTTGGAGTTTGTTTGCTATGAGATGCCTTGTATCCTGAGACTGCATATTTTACCACAGCAAGGGCTGGTGAATGTGTCATGCTTAGATGGATTTTTTTTTCAAACTGCCATAATTTTTGCGCAGTCAGCAATGAGGCAGATTGTGTGCTTAAAGAATTTGCACTGATTTCAGACTTTGGAGCAAAGGGCAAAACAGCTAGTTTGTTAGAAATTACCATTACTAACACCCACTTTCACAGATTTTCCCTGCTGACATCCCTCATTACAACCTAAATTTTCAACTAATACACAAAGGTACTTCAGGAAGTTCTTTTCCCTCGAAACAATTTTAACGATACAGGTGTTTGGCCTAGTGGTTAAGACACCAGTTACGACATACACGTCTCATATCCTAGTGTCCCAATTAGAGTCTTGGCTCTACACCCAGTTCAAGCTTTCCAGTGATGCACACCCTATAAGGTTATGGCTCAAGGATGTGGGCCCCTGCCATATGTGAATGATCCCCAGATTGAGTTTCTCACTCTTGGCCTTGGCTTTGGCTTGGTTGACCCCAGCCACTGTGAGCATTTGGGGTGTATATAAGCAAATAAAAAACTTTTTTGTGTGTGTCCCTATCATATTATTTCCATACCACATTTTATCTGTCTATGCCCTCAAATAAATTATTTAAGTTTCATGGAAAATGGAATTAAAAATACATTTTGGTACAAAAAAACCTTAAATACATTTTTTATAATAGAACTTCAGAACTTTAGGAAGATTGTTTGCATGTGAGAATTTTAACTCAACATTTAATTCCATTAACACAAACTTCCTGAAGTATTTACATACTTTAATAGTTGAGGTATACAGCATTAGTGTGGAATAATCCTATTTTAACATATACAAACATATCAGCCCCCACTGTAAACCTCCCAAATTGTTAAGTGAGGTACATAACTGAATGCTAATCTGATAACCACATCCTGGCCAAGGCAGCAGTGGATACTACTAGCCTAATGGTTACACACTCAACTATTAGGTAAATGGTACAGCATCGAAGGATCAGAGCTGGCATCTAAGCTCAACTCCTCACCTAGTTATGGTAACCACTGTATGCCTCCATTCTTTCATCTGCAAATCAGATGTCTTGCCAGGGTCTATAGCATCCTTGCCAGCACTCGATGAGAAAATACACATGTAGAATTTAGTACAGAGGCCATTTTAAAGCAAATTTCCCATAGATTTTTAGCCATTTTTATGTTTCCACTGCTGTCACTCCTCTTTAGCACTGTTTGCATTTCAGCAGGGATGTTCTAGAGATACATTAGCAAGACTCATCCGGCCTTACAAGAGGGCAGTTAGGTCAGCTGAACAGGGAATCTGATTGCAGCATGCATAAGGCAGAACTCAAAAATCCTGGACATTTTCTCCCTGTTTCCAGCTTCCTGATTCATTCTATGGAACAGAAGCCAAATGGTATTCTCCACAAGAAAGGAAAGAAAGGGGGCCTAAAGAAAAGACAAGGTGGAATTGGTCTGGTCCTTTGTATTGCTCAGTGTGCTATTTTTGGCACTCTGTCCTCACAGTATGTCTGTGTTTTTCATTCCTTGCCAGAACCAAATTCCAATTAGGAGTTCATCAACAGTAGGAATTCTGCTGCAGAGAATAAAATAATTGTGACATGTTTGTTTTAAAGCTGAGTTTTACTTAATAAACCATCTGTTGCAGATAAATTTGTGTCTTACAAAAAAATATTTTGTGGATAAATCAAAGTTTAAAGGTCCAAAACTATCTATATATAGACAAAACATGAATGATATGATACAGATATACATATTTACATGTCAGATTACATGCACAGTTACTAATTAAGAGTCTAATTAAATATGCACTCTAACAGGTGGTTAGGAATGACCCCAAATCTCATTTATGTATGTGATAAAATGGGGAAGACTAATGCAAAATTTGATGTAATATGTATAATATAAATTTAAAAAGCCAAGTGTAAACACCTGGGGAGCAAAACTAAAGAGGGATTCAGGAGGTTCTTTTGGAGCAAAAGCATTGAACCCTTAAGGTAAAGTAAGCAATAGCCCTTGCAAGGGAGTGGGAGCTGTGTGAATGGAGTAGGATCGTGCTTATCAGAGGCAGGAAGTTGCGGAAAAAGAGATGTAAGACAAAAGACAAGAAATAGCACTCATAGAGGGTGGATAAGTCTAAGAATATAATATGTAGTAAGAGGATTATGGTTAACAATACAGTATTATACTGAACATTCTTCTTTTTAAGATTTATTGATGACTTTTACTGAAAAGTCAGATTTACAGAGAGAAAGAGACAGAGACAAGGAGCTTCCATCCACTGGTCCACTCCTCAAGTGACTGCAATGGCCACATTTGAGCTGAGCCGAAGCCAGGAGCCAGGAGATTCTTCCGGGTCTCCCACACCGGGTCCCAAGGCTTTGGGCCATCCTCCACTGCTTTCCCAGGCCACAAACAGGGAGCCTGAAGGACAGTAGAGCAGCCAGGATACAAACTGGTGCCCATACTGGATCCTGGAGCATGCAAGGCGAGGACTTTAGACAGTAAGCTACCATGCTGGGCCCCTAAACATTTGCTAAGAGTAGATTTGGGGTGCTGGGGTCCGTGCAGTAGGTGTGGGTGACGTGAAGATGTAAAGAGAACAGCTCCCCTGCCTGGGGGAGCTTCCAACTGTTTGGCAGGCCCGGCAGATTTCTCTCTGACCACCTTGGCACAGTCTCACCCCACTTTTTGGGGCCCCTGAACATTTGCTAAGAGTAGATTTGGGGTACTTTTATCCTCATTAAATAAAAGTATGTGAAATAATGTTAGTTTTCTTGGCAGCAGTAATCCTTTTACTGTCTATGTATTGTGCACATTAGATATATACAATAAAATTTTTAAAGATATGCATTTCATAAAATGAGGCACAGGTCTAAGCTGTGTAGTAACAACTTTTTTTAAAGTATACACAGTGATCCTTCAATTCCATTAACAAAATGTTAATTATTATTGTTAAAAGGCAGAGAAACATACACGTAATAGAAAAGGGGAAGAAGGGGGGGAAATATCTTTTGTCTGAGAGTTCACTGCCCAAATGCATGAAATGGCTAAAGCTGGCCCAGGCAAAAGTCAGCCATTTCATTTGGATGTCCCACATGGGTGGCATCAACAAGCACATCTGCTCCTTCCTGGGTTGTGCACACATTAGTAGGGAGATAAATTAAAAGCAGAAGCAGGACTCAAATCCAAACACTTTAAAATAGGAGCATTCCTAAATTGTAGATTAACACTCTGTACCAAATACTACCACACTGGATCCTCCTTTAAGCGTCCATGTACTTATGCCCATTCTGATCTCAAGTTAAAGTGATGATAATTAAACTTGTGAGATACACTGACAAAGACAGTAAGAGTCTAGTGCATTTATGAGTATCATAGTCAGGACTATGCCAGTAACAACTGGCATCCAGGACTGTAGGATAATAAATGCAAATGGAATCAGAGAACAGAGACGTCCCAGTTAGAAGCTATGAGAATATTGTACACACATGACAAAGCCTTCATCATAAATGTCGATACCTACATATCATGTCCATTTCAGGGAGGGAGGATTTTAAAGTCTACTTAAATCCCTCTTGCCCAGTTCCATTCCACTACACCAGTTGCTCTTCTAGACTCAAGAGGCATATAATCAAGGCACAATAGTGGAGCCAAGAGTGTAGGAGAGATTATAAGTTACCTTCGCCATTATATCCTTCCTTTTTTTGTCAGTGGCAATTTCTGATACTGTTTTCTCCAGATCCTACATCATGGGTTGAATCTCAATTTAGACCAGGACAGGATTCCTTGGCAACCATGCCAAACATTCAAAATTCTAAATTCTAGATTGGAGAAGCACAAATTCTCGTTTTATCTTATACCTATTTACATATGGACTATTAATGGGGCCTAAATTTATGCGTGTGGGAAGATTCCTCAGTTCAATTAGACGGTGAAGGAAGGAACAAAGGGTAGCCATACATGGATGATCATTCAACATCTAGGTTTCTGATAATTAGGATCCTGGCAGAGAATGGGATGGTCTTCAAAGGTTAAAATTTTTCTGAAATGTGCTCAAGTGTCCACTTTCAATTCTATTGCTGGACTTTTCTATTATGTACATTTTCATAAAATAACATTAATAACATCAATAATATAAAAAAGATGATAATGTAATGGTGGCTTATGGAGAGATCATATTCTGGATTTTTTTTCTTTCAAAAGTTTCAAACAGAAATTTTGGGTATTCTAGGAAAATCGTTCTTTTGAATTTCACATGCCTGACCACCATCATGGAGACCTTACCATGTGACCTGGTTCAAAAAGTAATGTCAGGTAAAGATCCCCCTGTACTTTCTCTGACTGAGCCAATATTTTCGTCAATATCCTGCAATGTTGGCAGCCATGTCCATGTTGCACCTGTCATTCTCACTACATATTAGGGAAAGTTTGTGTATACATACCAATATGTTCAGGCTCAAGCCATCACATGCTGAGCCGGCTGAGGGGTGTTAGGCTAACTGCAGCCCTCCCAGTAAGGCTTTCCCTGCTGGGCCTTCAAGGCACAGACAAAAACAAAAGCAGGACCCACCTACAGGTATACCACCCATTATTCCCTGATAATTGGAAATAATTGCACAGTTGGTGGCGACTTAATCTCTAGCTTTGTCAAACCTCTGTATGCCCACAATTGCCATGACCAATTACTCAGAGGCTAACTACCTAAAGGAAGGCGAGGACACTGAGGCAGTGGCTCTTAGAGACTCTCCCTGTGATGTGATTTCCACAGGCCCATGATCACAGATGAATCCAGGGGCTGTTTTCTTGCCAAGTCCCCCAAAAAGACAGTGGTATCCATCAGGAAGCCAGGAGCTATTAATCTCAGGCCCTTTCTTTCAACCTGAAGAATGCTCCTTCACTGGTTCCTGTTATTAATGTATAAAGCTGATTCAAAGGACACTACTTTCGTGCCAAGATTTCACTTTGGGATTTCTTTATCTCTTCTAGCCTGCTCTGTGTGCCTCACATCAGATGATCTGGTAGGAAGTGCAGAGGGAAGCAACAGTTTGGAGAGGAGGGAAAATGAGGGAATAAAGAGGAATCAGTATAGCTTTGTAACTAAAGCCTGCTTTGTAGTAAATAATGAGCTCATAGTAGCCTGTACAAAAAATGTGACATTAAAAGCAACATTCATCCTTTTGACTTAATTCTGTGGAAGTATATAAGACATTTACTGAAAGTGAGGTGTCATGCTAATGGAGACATGGCCCCCAGGCTTGAAGGAGATTTGATAGAGAGGAAATGAGAAAAATGCGAATCTGAAAAACACGAGGAAATATAATTAGTATACCAGGAAGAGAGCAAGCAAACACAAGGTATGAGAGCACAGGAATCTCAGAGGAGCCCACGGAGTCTGCCCCAGGATTTCAGAGCACTGTCAAGTGACAGAGTGCTATAAGGCAAGAAAGGGCACATCAATGCAGTCCTCTTAGGCCACATCTCGAGCTGCTTCTTGAAACTGTAACATGTGAAATATGGTTTCCAGGCTAGTCAATATTTGAATGGAATAGGTATTCTCCCTCACATTATTTTAGGGACAAATAGTATCCCCTCATCTCTAAATTCAACATTGACCAGGAAACTATACAAGCTCAAGGAGCCCACATAGACATTTCTCATTCTGGTCTAATTTCCCAATGCTCTTATCTTCCAGAAGAGGGTAAATAGATGAAAATCACAGCTCACAATGCCAAGGAGGCCCCCAAGAGAAGTGGCCACATGGAGCTGAGACTGGAGCAGAAAGGATGGATAGAACATCTGGCCAGATTGGCAAACTGGCAAGACAGGGAGCTGGTTGAAGGGGCATTTTCTAAAGCCAAGCCACTTTAAACTCATCACCTAATATTAAAAGTAATGAGGAGAGCAACTTCCTCATTGAGACAACAGGGACCATTATTCTTGTTTCATAACAATGGCATGGGACTTCAATGAGATAATGCTTCCATAGTGCTGACAGATAGTGCCAGCTCAATAAGCACTTCACAATTCCACTTACAGCAGGCCCTGGCAATGAAGACATATGTCCATGAGGAAAGAATATGTATCTGTGTACCTGGTTGAGACTCCATCAGAGTAGAGGGGAATGTAAGAAAAAGAACCTAAGACTGCATCAGAATGAGGAATTTTTTGTTTGTTTTTATTGCAGAGGATTCCATTGCGGTTCTGTGGAACAGGACACCCCATCAACAGGAATTTCTAAAGTGTGTCTGAGGAGGTAGCCTTCTGAGGGTGATGACAGCAGACTGAGGGGCAGTGAGGTACCCTCCCTCCCCTGAGTGTTTGTCAGACAGAAGGACAAAGAATGTTAAGGATTAGGGCCACAGAATGGACACATATGAAAGGGTTGTACGGTTAACATATGGGGGTGGGAAAGGCCAATGATGCCAGGATGAAACCTGAGGTTAACAGGATCCAGTGATTATTTCAAGAATCCAAACAAGTTACATTTTTTTTACTCCTGGTCAGAAGGCTACAAAAACATTTACCCTACTCAGTTCTTTAACTATTCTCTTTTCCTGCCCTTTTTTTAAATACTGTATTTTGGTTAGTCAGGATTCTGGTGTTAATGTCTTTATCTCAAGCTCTCACACAACTTCATGTCTTTGAATTCCCAAATGAAACAATTTGCGAGGCAAACTCCGCGTGATGTCAATCATAAAATTGAAAACAAAAAGATACAACCAGAAGCTTCAGGCAAGAGAGTTGTTATGGATTACTGCTTATATCCTCCTAAAACTCATGATAAATGTCTAACCCCCAAGGGGTGTTATTAAGAGACAGAGCATTTAGGAACTGCTAGATCATCAGAATGAAATCTCTTGTATTGTTTAAGTGCCTTCATAGGCAGGCCTTAGAGACACCTTTACACCTTCCGCATGGGAGGACTTGGCAGAAAATCACCATCAATGAACCAGAAGGTAGGCCTACACCACCGAATCTAAGTGCTTGACTCTTGGACTTCTTAAACTATGAAAAATAAATTTCTCTTTTGCAATAACCCCTGAATGGACTAAGATAATTCTTTTGAGGGAATCACCTGAAATTCGACATGATTATGAGTGGATCTGCAATGGCTGGGAAGAAGCAGAACAATGCCTCCGATAGTCTGAGCAGGCTCAGGGGATAATCCCATAGCTAACGGGCTATAGCATCTCCTGCGAAACTACTTTATTTCTCTATCAACTTCCCTTCTTTCTTCTCTGTGGAGTTGTATACTTTGGTTAGTCAGTAGTGCTGTGTCAGATGGCCTTGAACATCCCAACTAGATGAACTTCTGGAGCAGACACCAACAGGAAAGCCTAAGCCACAATCATGCATAGGGTTAATTCTGTTGCCCTCTAACAAAGAATGGGGTGAAGGGTCAGTGAAGAGAGGGTATTGTGGGGTGAAGGTATTCTGATATAAAAAAAAAAAAAGAGGGAGGACTAGAATTTCTGACATTGTATAATGTCTAGATGAAACCTTAGTTTTCTGGCTTAGAGAGGATTTTTGGTCTCAAAAGGAGAGAGTCTAGGGAATACAGCCCTCATTTCAATTACAGAAATATCTGCTTTCCAAGAGGGTAGAATAGAGAAATTTGTTCTGCTATCTGGTTTCCCTTTCTTCTGAGTTTATCACTTTGTGTTCATAGTCTCTCTCATAGTTGAAGGCTATGCTTTATAATACATGCAGAATACAAGCCCACAGTTATTTCAATTTCTATATTATGCTGTCAGTGCATGTTACAAAGATCCCATGTCTTTTTGCTGAACGACTTTGAGATATTGTTTCATCAAAATGAAATACTAAACAGAGTTGTGCCGGAACACGATTTTACTTGCCTTTTGGCTCTTCGGAGATATCCGAACGATCACAAGGAAGATAGCACAGCCCTATCACCCAGAAAGAAGCGAGACAGAGACAGGCAGCAAACACAAAGAAACAGAAAAAGCAGGGACAGAATGTGGTGGGAAGTATGAAAGGGGGACAGAAGAAAAGATTTATTCAGGGAGATAAGCTTTAACAGATCCATGCACTGCGTTCCCTAAGCCAGCAGGGTCAATTTAGAATTGATCTGGGAGACAGAAAGTTTGAATGCATTCTATACTTGTTTCTACTCCCCACCAGCACACTATATTTTGATGATTGGTCTTCTGGTACAAGACTAGAAAATGCACAACTGTGAAGGCAGAAGGCATTGAACATATTAAGCAGTGATTGGTGCAATACACATTTAGTGTAGCTCACAGTGATCTGCATTTGCTCCATTTCAAGCCACCGGACTGCTAGATAATGGGAATCGGAGCCTGAATGTCTAGGCTGGGGCAGAATACACCCCCCTAGACTTTTTTTCTTCTGAATCTCTATTTATCAAGCTCCCTGACTGATGCAAAAATCCATACAAGAGACGGCATCAACACAGTATTTTTCTTCTAAAAGAAAACACTTTTTTTTTTCAAGTAGTTCATCCTTCTAGGCTGCAGCCTGAACACTTTTTTTTTTAAGTCTAAGCTTTAATTAGAGAGATAAAGAAATGTATCTTCCTTTGTTCAGAAGGAGAATTCTATTGAGCCTTTGACAATGAAGCTGCTTAGGGGACAGCCCGAGTTACAGTTTCTGCATAGAGCTTCGGTAGAAGGAAGAGAGAGCTCACTAGTGGAGGAAATGGCTTTGTGCCGTCTTCTTGCTGCTTCCTCTGGACTCCAGTGGGAAGTGCAGTCCGAAAAAGTCGTCAAAAGGTCCACAAAGGCCAAAAGAAAGTTTGTGACTCGAAGCCCATAAACTAGAATGCTCCACCAGGGCATCTAATTGCCTTGGAAAATCTGCACAAGCTATTTATTCTCATTTTAGGTCCCACTGCTGGGCCATAGCCTCAGCTGACGAATTATGGAGAGCTCCTAAATAGACAGTCCACTCGAGACCCAGCCAAGATGGGTTTATCAGAGGCACTAAAGGCTTCTTGAGACCACACTACTAGTTTGTCAGCTAGCTGGGGTGGATGTGTGTTGATCTTTCACAGGCAGCTTGCGTAAGAAAGTATCCTTTAGGTGCAGCATGAAGGCTCAGTGGCTAAATCTTCACATTGCAGAGAGGGGGATCCCATATAGGTGTTGGTTCATCTCCCTGCTTGTGGCCTGGGAAAGCAGGCTAGTACGGCCCAAAGCCTTGGGACCCTGCACATGCGTGAGACATGGAACAGGCTCCTGGGTCCTAGCTTCACATTGGCTCAGCTCCAACCATTGCTGCCACTTGGGGAGTGAATCAGCAGATGGAGAGAGAGAGAAAATGTTCCTTCTTTCCGTATATTCTGACTTTATAATAAAAATAAATCTTTAGAAAAAAGTAAGCCCATGGATGGAAACTCTTTCTTTCTGTATCTCCTTCTCTCTGTAAAATCTGCCTTTCCAAAAAAAATAAATAACACTTTAACAAAAAAAAAAGTGCCCTTGGCAAAAAGGAAAAAGCAATGAACAGCAGCACTATAAAGTCACCTTCCATAGGGTACTACAGTATGCAAGGCTCAGGGAATGCCAGTGACCACAAGCCAACTGTCTACCCCAGGCAGCTCTCCGGCTGTAAACCCGTATTTGTTTTGTGCACAATTTGTTCAGCTGAGCCATTCCACTATTCTCCTTGCTAACACATATATCACTGGACCACAGAATTCAAAATATTGGCAAGTCAAATGTCCTAGCAGGAAGTGAACTTCCAAGCTGTTATTGTGTGCTCATTTCCAATTCCTACACTCACAGCTACCTGCTTTGATACATTAAGGTGAATACATATGGATGCCTTTAAATAGAGTTCAGATATTCCTAGTCTTCCATAGTTAAGATCTTTGACCACCTCCCTGAAAAGCAGTGACCCCTGAAGCCAAACCTTGATTGGTAGGTATGCAACCAGAATTAAGTCCTCCGACTCTTCCTCTCCGGGGGTCTTGTTTTTGGATTGGCAGACCCACACCACCACTTAGTGCCAAGAAAGAAACCCAAAATTATGTTACGTGGAAATCTGGATATAGACAAAGAAATAAATAACACTAAATATTGCAACATGAGTAAATACGTGAGATTTTTTTCTTGTATTTAAAATCACTTTAAGAGATATCATTTTTACAAAAACAATGTAATATGACACAATACTCGTGAAAATATGACAACAATGAAAGCACAAAAGTTGGGTGGGAGAAATGGAAGTGAACTACTGTAAAGTTCTTATATAAGAAGCAGCATATTTGAATGTAGACTAAAGTAAACTAAAGATGGTTAACAAACACTTGAGGCAACCACGAACAAAACAGTAATATCTAATAAGTCATTAGGTAGGGAATTGTTATGTTAACGTTGTCCTCCTCTCTTGAGGAAGCATGTTCTGGATATGTTAAGAAACGTGCTCTGGTGAATCCAAGACATGATGGGGAAAATACCCTTTTTCATTTGAAAAAAAAAAATGATTACTTGGGGACCCAGAATACCCTAACTGCCTACTACCCAGTCTAACTCCTCTCTCATTACCAGAAATAAAACTACTTTATAAAAATAAAGTTGCCAATTCATAAAGAGAGCATAGCAATTCTAAACATCTCCCTAGTAACAGTACTTTAATACACAGGGAGTAAAGACACAGACAAGCAAGGAAGAATGGACAAATTCACAATAAGAGAAAGAATCAACTCAGGATGTGATAGAACAGGAAGATTGAAAATCCGCATTTAACAATATTGCCAACCTACTCTACATAACTGATAACTCCAGACTTCCACCCACAAATTATTTTCAGATACATACAAAATGTTTACAAGAGAGACCCTATTCAGCTACTTAGCATGTCTAAGCATATTTAAAATGATTTATCATCAGTATTTTGAATTATGAACCAAAAAAATCTAGAAATTTAATCATTGTAAACTAACATGTTTCTAATTTATTCATGAATCTAAGAATTCAACAGGAAAATTAAAGAATATGTTGAACTGAAAACAAAACTTTGATGAATACACTTGCAATATGTGAAATTATAGTTCAAATGTTCATTAAATATCAATAAAGCAGTTTTTAAAGCAATCTCAGGAGTCTGCATGTGGTCTAGTGAGTAAAGCCAGCACCTGTGACACCAGCATCCTATATGGCACTGATTTGCGTCCTTATTGCTCCACTTCCCATTCAGCTCTCTGTCAATGGCCTTATCGTTTGGACCTCTGGCATACATATGGAAGACCTGAACTGAACTCATGGCTTTGAGCTGGCCCAGTGTTTTCCAGGTCAACTGGCAGCTGGTCTTCTAGTTGAAATTAAGTGTCTACTCAACCCTTAAAGACATTTCTACCAAAAGGGAAGAAGATGAAAATGGATGTAACAATAACGGACACTGCTAATTTCATGAGGCTCTAGGAAGGCCAAAGATAAGAGTTCACTTGAAAATTATAAAGTAACAATTCAAGAGCTTTTTTGCTGTTGTTCCATGCTTCCTAGTGAAGAGGGTAAAGAATTAACTAAAATTAAATGAGTAGATAAATTTTGTCTTTGATTTTTCTCTCCTGGTCCTGATACCCTTTTGCTGTAATTTCCCCAACCAAGAAAAGCCTAAACTTTTCTTTCCTTTCCATTTTCTTTGTAACTAAGCTATCAAGTTTTGGCTCTCCCCAGGAGACTTTGCTCTCAACTCAATGGCAATAGGTGCAAAATAGTTAAGTGAATGTCTTAAAAGCAGTTAACATATCTCCTTGACTCTTACTGACTTACTGTGCCTTAGCACCAAGGAAGTATTAATATTTGAAAAAGAATTGAGTGGATCTTAATGGGGGTTGGGGTAACCTCTGGAGGTAGAAGGCCCTTTAGCGAGTTTGTCCTTTTCGGAAACTAACCACTTTCCAGAAATCCCTCCCGTTGAGTGTACAATGCTGCAGCTTTTCTACTCCAGTTATTTTATTATAAGCCTGGGATCTATTACATGAGCATTCCTAGAGCTCCTATAAATCTCCATCTCCCCACCTCCATTTGGGCACACCTTTGAAAATAAGAAAACAAAGCTCTGATCAGTAACAGCACTGTAATGTACAATTCCATCCCTTATGCATCACTTTGGGATTATAATTAAATCGTTAAAATGCATTGCTAATCTGTAAATCCATGCTCATTTGCATAACTGTCCTCCATAATTATGAAGCACAGGGTGCACGCCTGTGACTTTAACAGACTTTTGGAGCATGAAGCCTGTCTGGATGCCTCTACTCCTCCCAGCCCTCATGGTGGCCCAAAAATGTCTAAGAGCCTTTTCTCTTAATTCTGTTCTGTGTGCCAGGTCAGTGATACCAGTGTTACTTCTCGCCTCCCGTGCCCGAACAGGTAATAGGTTCACAGAGGTTCCTATCAGACCTCCTGTATGCTCTCCTAACCAAGCTTTTAAAACGGATCTAGCCTGAGGTAGCCTATTGCTATCTTCTGGAATAGAGTGTAAATTAACAGGCTAATTGATAAGGTCAGTCTTCAAGACTGTTCCTGAGAAAGTTATTATAAGACACAATTACTCAGGTAGCAACTTGACTTGCCTCAGTGTCCTTGAAGCTTTCATCAGCCAGATATATTTTGGACACCACAGCTACGGCTTCACTGCATGGAAAGACAGATTTTTTTTTTCTTTCATGCCATTAACATTCACCTTATCACCATTACTCTAGGATGTGGTCATGCCTGGGCATTGAGTGTCTTGTTTTGAGTTATATGTGATATGCTGTGTACCACTGAATTCCATTACTGAACAGATCTCCACAGTCTCACAAGACTAACCATGGACTGCTCTTCCATTATGTTACTCTGTACTGTATGTTCCTCTCTGGAAACCACCGGTTATAGATGCTTGTTGTGCTCTACTATGGATATACAATCCACCAACTTTTAGTCCTAATCATACAAGTGAAAAGAAAAAAATATCTAGGTAGAAAAAAACCATCTCTTTGTCCCTAGCTTATATCGTCTCATACGTTGATACCAACTGTACATCCTACAGGCTGTGACTTGGCAGTGAACACTGTAGGTAATAGGACAGTTCGGGTCTAAGTTCCCAAAATTTGAAGAGGACTAAGTGGCCATCCTTCTCTCCACCCCTAGGCTAGTTGACAAGTAGAGACTTAAAAACCTGGCTTATATTCTCACGAAAATTTACCAAGAGCTGAAAACATTCTTTTTATACCTCCTCCTCCAAAAGAAAAACAAATACCCAATGGAAGAGATGGATGATGATCTTTCAGAGGAGTGTGACACAAAATACAACTGCTAAGTCTAGAAACAAGAGTTTCTGAATTCTCCCATGAAAAGACCCTTCTTTTATAAACTTTTATTTGGTAAATAGCAGTACATATTTATGAATCACAATGTAAGATTTTAATACTTATAAAGGTTTTGTAATGACCAAAGTGATTAGCATACGCATCACCTCAAATGATTATTTATGGTTAGTACACTCAAAATCCACTCTTTCAGGCTACTCTGAAATCTAGAGCACATGACCGTTATGCATACTCATCCTTACGTTAATATGAACGCTAGGATTATTCCCTGTAGCTAACTACAATTTGTGCCCTTGGGACCAGCTGCTTTTTCTTGACCCTAATTCTCTCCAGCCTCTGGAAACCAGTATTTCATTCTCAATGGCTATGAGATCAGCATTTTTGGCTTTCCTACATGAATGAGATCATGCGGTATTTGTCTTTCAGTGCCTGGCTTATCTCACTTAACATAGTTTCCTATGGGCTTAAAAACTTTATTATAAATGACACAATTTCATCACTTTTACAGTGCAAATAATATTCCATTATGTGGATAAAACTATAGCAATCCTTTTAACACTAATTCTATTGGCTCTTTAGAGTCAATTAGAACTTTAGCTTTAGGCTATCCTCCGAAGGTGTGACCCCTTCCTACAGCCATCATTTCCTAAAAGCCTAGGATTTGATCTGTGGTAATCATGGTGTTCTCCCCCATCCCAACTATTATACTATGTGTGTGTAGGAATTTGCCCATTGCACTTTTAATATTTTGCCTTCAACTCAGTGTCTGGTCCCTACATTCTTATGTTAATGACACTAGGTGACAGAAATTTAATCCAATTGTCATATTTGCACCTGAGACTTTTGGGAGTTGATTGAATGGGATCATTAAGGTGAGCCCCCATGAACCAATCCTGGTTGTGTCAGATGACATAAGACACTCTGCCTCGTCATGGACGACCTGTGTCACTTTGGGATTCTGCTAGCAAGAGTACCATCACTGAAGGATAAACCAGTAGGATCCCTTATCTTGCACAGTGATCACCCAGAATAGTGAGGCAAAATAGACCTCTTTCCTTTATAAAGTTAGCTGCCTCTGGGATTTTTGTTAGAGTGATAAATTAAAGCTAATGCTTATCCTTTGTCTCTACCTTTCATTCAAGTAGCTCTTTGCTTATTGCCTCAGGAAAGCCAGAGAATAGAAAACAGAAGTGGAAAATTATTCTGGCTTTTGTGTGCCCAAGTTGAAGCTTTAAGGAAAACTGGATTCTCTGAAAAATACAAGATGCCTTAGCCTGAACTGTGAAAGAAATTTCTCTACACACACACACACACACACACACACACACGAAAAAAGGAAAGAGAAAAGTGGTATTTATCTTACTGACAATAAATGTAGGATAGTAGCAGGATGCCCGAGATTAGATCTGTGGGTCTTCAGAAGAAAGCAGGGGCCAATGATGTGGTTTAGTGATTTAAGCCACTGCCTGCAAACCATTTTCCAGGCACTGGTTCAACTCCCATTTGTTTTATGTCTGATCCAGTTTGCCACTAAGGCAACTGGAGAAGCAGGGGGAAAAAAAGGCCCAAGTGCTGAGACCCCTGCCACCTACCTGGCAGAACTGGATAGAGTTCTAGGCTCCTGGCTCCCACCTGGCCCAGACTCAGCAGCTGTGTCTACTTAGAGTCAATGGAAGTTCCCCGTCTCTCCCTCTTTCTTATCCGTCAAATAAGTAAATCTTTAAAATAAGAGTTCAGAACTAATACTATAAGTGTAACTTAAGGGAAGAGCAAATATCCACAGAAGAAAAAATGCAGAGTCAAGTAAAAGGCACAGATGAATGAAAAAGAGATGGAGTGCACACCTAGTAAGAGATTATCTTCCCAGGGTTGGCGCTGTGGTACGTTGGATTGAGGTACCTGTAGCAGTGCCAAAATCTCATGTGGGTACTGGTTTGAGATCCAGCTATTTCACTTTCAGTCCTACTCCCTACTAATCTGCCTGGGAAAGCAGGAGAAAATGGCCCAGGTCCTTGGGCCCCTGCATGCACATTTCAGGTAAGAATTTAGCCTGCCAGTATGATTTTGCTGTGAGTAGTTCCCATTAAAGCCTCAAGATTTGGGAATACTCTTGTGCCTCTAGACTAGATGAACTTCCTAGGTGTGGTCTTCAGGGCAACAAAAAAATACTTCACTTAACAAGAAGTACTGAAACAGGGCCCAGCGTAGTTGCCTAGCAGATGAAGTCTTTACCTTGAATGCACTGGGATCCATATGGGTGCTGGTTCTAATCCTGGCAGCCCCACTTCCCATCCAGCTCCCTGCTTGTGGCCTGGGAAAGCAGTGGAAGACGGCCCAAAGCCTTGGGACCCTGCACCCATGTGAGAGACCGAGAAAAGGCTCCTGGCTCCGGATTGGCACAGCTCTGGCCTTTGCAGTCACTTGGGGAGTGAATCATCAGATGGAAGATCTTCCTCTCTGTTAATCCTCCTTCCTGTATATCTGACTTTGCAATAAAAATAAATCTGAAAAAAATACAGAAGTACTGAGACAAATGCAAAAATCTATACATTGTGAAATGCTCCGCTCCACACTGGCAATAGGTCATTCAGTTCAACTTAAGTCTCTTATTTGGCATAAACTATCAATTTCTGAACTTGAAAAGTATATAATTTGTTAGAATTTGACATTATCAATTCCAAAAGATAATGCAAACTTACACCGACACCAAAATAAGAACTGCTCTCAGTGTAACTTATATTGTCAGGAATCAAAATTGGAAATGGGCTTATGGCACAGCTCTACACATGACGAGAATATCTAGAGCTCTATATAAGTGAAACAAACCAAAGTAGAACATAGAAATTGTTATACTTCTAAAAATACCCATCCTCTATGAACTAACCTTCTGGAAGTGTTTCCAATGTGCTGAAATTTGAAGCCTTAAGGATATATTGTAAAGACACATCTTTCCAGTAATCACTGTATTTTATTTTTGTATATGCTAACTGTATTTTCTAGCATTGTTAATTGGTTTTTCAAAATTTGAATTCATACAGCATTAAGATATTTATTTAAAATCCTCCAAGAAACTGCAATTCCATGAGAATATATTTAATCAAAATTAAGATACAAGTAAATACATAAAAAAATCTGAATTGTGACCTACAATTCAAAAAATGGTCTAAGAGAAGAACTTTGGAACATACAATGACAGATATTTTTGTCATTCATACAGACTGCTAATATTCTACATCATCACCTCTAATCCGCAGTAGGAAAATTAGACTAGTGCTATATGTAAACAATACCCATTGGGGGAAAAATTCTCTATGCAAGTTGCAAGATTTGCTTCACAGTTTATAGCATAATACATATAATTGCTAGTGAAATGCTACAATGTTCTAAAAAGAAGATTGCAGTTAAGGAATGGGGAAAAAACAATTAAGAACTTTCAAGGTAAGGACAGAATACAGTAGAGTCAAAAATAATGCAATGTGTAGAGCTGTGAAATCTAATATCACTGCAAAGTAAATAACAGGCATCCACATTCCTCTACCCGGTTAGAAATCCTGTCTATGAACCTTGTGCCATTGCCGGTGGACCAGAGCCCGAGTCGGAGCACCTGAGCCTGTCCATGCTCTCCAGCTCGAGCAGGTCTCAGAGAAGGGTAATGTCAGAGACCCTTCACTTGTTCCCAACTAGAAAATACCAACTGCTGAAAGACAAAGTCTTCAACATGGAAGCAAGCCACTGAATGAAATTTTTCAAATACTTAATCACACAATGCACAATTAGTTGTTCTAGAATACAGAAACTTGACTGCATATTCTTAGTGAGATTTAGCTAATAAAAGAAAAGCTTTACATTTTTTCCATAGCTTTATTGTTCATTTTAACATACTATTTTGGAAATTGTTCTGAAACCAGATTAAGCAAATAATTACATTTGCCACGTTAGGAATCAAACTTAGAAAGGAATTCTGCACCACTAGAAATGAATTGGAAATAATTATCTCCAATAAGAAAAAGCACAAATGTTTAACTGTTCTTGGAAATAACCTGAGCAATGATACCACTACAGTGCCCCCTAGTGCTCAGAGTCTGTATTTTTCCACTAAAAGGAACCACGGCTCCCTGGAGAAGCCAGGGAAAGCAGAAAGGTATGAAGCAGAAAGGTATGAAGTAAGCCTGCAATGTTTTTTTTGTATCAAAACGCAACAAGTGGGTCATATTAGCACATGGAAAAAAATTTTAAAGGTTTACACTCTCCAAATATGTGACAATTTAAGTATCAATGAAAGAATAACTGTGGTTGGCTGAAACACAGTAAATCTAGGAGGAGCCATGCTTCCGTAATGACACACAGTCAGAAATGGTTGTAAAAAGTGATCAGAACATGCAAGGCTGGTTGATCTGATTATAAGTAAAAAAACAATTTTTAAATTTTATGTTAGATGATGCTTACATAGTTCATCAGGGTGGGAAGGATCCAGGGTTAGGGAAAAGGGGGTGTGATCGTTGTTTCTAAATTTTGCATTTCTTTTTCCTGTTTCTGGAGGAAGGAGGAGATAAGGGGAGAAGCCATTCCCAGCCTCCTCACTGCCCCAGCACCCAAGGATGGGGAACGGCCACCCAGTATCAAACCAGTGTCCCTGATATGGTGAATGTTCCAAGGGTTCTGCTCTATGATTTCGATAATTCTGAAAGCTACCAATCTTGCCAATCCAAGGATGAAGGAACCCTTTCAATGTCCCTTGGCTAACACAGTCCACATGAGAGTCTCCATTCTCCCAAATTTTTGCTGTCATTATTTGGCTGGGGTAGTTGTTCAATTTGTTCTGTTCTCCTTTCTCTGCTATGGTACCTAGTGTGCTCTATTGGCCCCATTGGGCTGCCATATCATCCATGTGCATCAGGGCATGCTATCAACTGCTCTATCTTTTCCACGGAGGAGGACCAGCTCTTGCAGGTAGGCCCAAAAACTCGGGCCAGGAGACCTGGGCCCAGCCAGATCTCCATTCCCAGGGTTGGATGACCTGGCTGTTGCATGCAGTCAAAAGACCCAGGCCATGGCCCCCATCCTCAGGGCTGGCCAACCAGATTCACATTGCTGGTAATCTAATTTCTCATTCATGGAGCATTATTAATTTATTTTTTCTAAGTAGAAATATAGAAACCAGAATGATAAATACCTCAATTCAAAGACGTGTTCTGACTCAAGGGGTATATTTGAACGGCAATAAGCTGTGGTCACAAAGCAGACAAAGTCAAATGAAATATCTGGAATTCAACGAGGTACAAATGCAAGCATCCTTAATATAGTTAGGATCCTAAGAATATGAATAAATGGAAAACGTATTAGTATCTCAGGATTCCATTCATTTCTGAGCTCTTTAGAGCAAGGAAACATGCAGCAATATAGGGTTTTATCAGCTGGGATGAAAATGAGACATATTTCTGGATATATTTAACAAAGCAGAATGGTAGGTCAGTGCTCACTCGCCTCTAGAGCTTATGGGATCACCAGTACAAACAACTACAAACGTGCTCAGGAGAGGTTGCCTCACCACGATTGTTTACAAGAACACAGTAGGCCCCCAGACCTAAATCTCTGGCAGCAAACATCTTCGTTTTGATGTGATGATTTTTATCTGGCATGTCTTAAAAGTCACATCACATACACAGATGTCTCAAAGAAGTTGTCCATTTTGTTTATATTTGAGAGGAAAGAAGGAAGTTGTATATCCTTAAAATTTTATATTTGTGATCCGTGAAAGAATTTACCTTGTTAATGAAGCCTTGTAAATATAATTGAAAAGCATATTTAGAGTAATGGCTTCGAAGTGAACTCTTACTAAGGAGCAAAACATCTAGGACCCTGAGGCCTAGAATTTCAGTATACTTATTTAATTGTTAAGCAATATTTCAGTACCAGGCCGATTTTTTGTTGTTGTTGTTAGCTAAAATACTTCATGGGGACATGCTTGAACTGATACTCCTGCTCTCACTGCTTCCTACACAGCCTGTCAGCCTACACACATGCCAGTCTAGCTCCAGGTCCTACCAGCCCTATCCACACAACGAGTCCTCACAAAGAGGAAGCTGGCTCAGCCAGCCAGTTTTTCTCCTCTGCCTTGTTCCCCGTGCCCTAGCAGCAATCTGATGTCCGCGAATCTCTCCTCCTTTTCCTAGCCCGGGCTGCCATTGGAAGCACAGGAAGGGGGATGTTACAAATGACCAAACATAGCGCCTTCTCACTGTGTGTCAGCTCCCCTCTTGTGCCGTTTATAATGCAGGGAAGCTAGTATAAATGTGTTACAGGACACGGCTGAAGTTGAAAGCCCTTCACCTATCTACAAATTGATTTTATTGACTGTTTCCAGGCAGTGGGATGCTCCCATGACTTAGCTGTAATGTGTGTATTTTTTTTTCTGGATTGCCAAAGGCTTTCCTCTGCAGTCAAGACAATGCTATTACTGTTTCATTTTTAAATGCTCCCAGAATATATGCCTGTGGAATTTAACATAAAATCATATCTAACACGTTATTGTGTAGGACAAAATTTTCAACATATACCTTAAACTGTCAGGAAAACAGCAGATTTCAAACACACAGTCTTTACCACCCTCAACACTAGAGTAAAGTGGAAGCAAAAGCGATGTCTACAACATTTAGAAAACGCTAAGTACATCCTCTCATGTTATAAAAGGCCTTCAGTGGCCTAGAGCCCTTCAAATTATGAATGAACCCGAGAAGCGCGAGTCACTAGACTGGTATTCAGTCTGAAAGTGTCCTCCAGTGGTTTCCTTCAAATATCAAAAGGACATATTATAATCTTATACTCAAGGGCTAATGTCTGCACTTCTTTTTGGTGTGTATGCAGGCTACAGCTCAACACTGGTCACTGTACCAGGATAGTCATGCAAGCTAGGCAACAAGGTTTATGCAAAGGTATTCTGGAGAACAAACTATCTCAAAATCACTAGTACCAAAGACTATGAGTGTCCCTAGACACACCACACACCAATGTGATTTCTAGATGAATAAACTAAACCACAGAGTAAGACACAAAGCTGTCTCCACCTATGATTCCCCAGGAAACCAAGGATTCATGTCACAGGCCCATCAACACAGGAAAAACGTAAGTCTTCTGTAAGATACAATTACAACTTCAGATCTTAAAAGCTAGATGGGGAATACCAAGTCTGCAAAGTGTTGTGTTCTCTTCAACCCAGGGGGTCTTTTCTGGTCTCTATGACTAACTGACATGGAGAACACTAAGAAGTCTTAAAGAAAGCACAGGCAGATGACTTGTAAAGTAGTTCTGCGATCTGAAAAGGACATATACCATCTTACATATACTCACCTTATTTATCATCTAGTTGGTTTTCCTTTCCTGCTTTCCACATTTCCATCTCCCCAGAGTGTTGATCACAAAAACATACATTTATTTACTTGAAAGGCAAAGTGACAGAAATAGAGGGAAATTTTTTTCCATTCATTATCTCCCTCACTGAATCATCACAAAAACTAAAGCTGATCCAGGCTGAAGCCCGGAGCTTCAAACAGGTCCCTCAGGTAGGTGGCAGGAGCCAAGCTCATTAGCAGGGAGCTAGACTGCAAACAGTAGCGTGACTGAAAACCACAACCTCATATAGGACAACCTTGTTGCAAGCTGTGTCTTAACCTGCTACATCACAAGAGTGGCCACCTCAGATTGTTATAGTAATCATCAACAAGTGTAATCCCTGACAAAACATTCAGACCGAAGGTCACGTGCAGATAGTCTATGGAGCTGCAAATCCAGAGGATAGCTTGAGAAGGAAATTAACACCTCTATTCAAAAAGATTGCTATAGTGCAATACAAAGGGTTTTGAAAAAGTTCATGGAAGAATGCACATCTTGTAGCTCCATTTTTCATGGAACTGTTAAGTTCCCTGATTAGAACATGATGAGAAACGTGTCAACAAGGTGACAGATCCCATTGTCTCTCTATTCAAACACAATGATCATCCCTCTTTCAAATGCTTTCTATCTCTTTTAAACAGCCTTTTGGAAATCTGATTATGTCCACTTCTTGCACCCTTCATAGGCCTCACTTTCTGACAATCAAAAGGGTCTTTACCATCTACTACCACAACTTTTGCAAAGGAGCATTCGTTTGGACTCCTGTGTAGAAAAAGTCAGCCAGAGATTTTGACACAAGGATCTCTGTGGCATGGGTCCCAGCTACTGGTTAGTGAATACTTCCCTATTCCCCGCCCCCCTCGTATCGCATTTCCTCTAAATTGTCAAAATTCCGTTAAAAAATGAATCTATACTGTTTGTAGGACAACTCAAAGAAAATTAAGCAAGCTACATTTTCCAAGCACCTGAGTTTGGGACTGAGATTCATTGCCGCTGCAGGTGCACGTGAAAAGCAGATGAAATCATGGGGCTATTCCTACTGGCAGCTTGTATGGGAACTATGTTACAAAGCTTAAGGCAATCAGTTAAAAAGGATAGCCAAGATGGAATCCCAGACTTGTCTGAAAACAGACGCATGCACAGCAAGCACAGGACAAACCAAGAGAAAGCAGGAGAGACCTAAAACATGTAATGCCTGGAGTCAGTTGAGATTTTCTGGAGACCAGAGCAGAAAAGGCCCCAGACTTAGGGATAGTTTCGACATGCTTTTCAAATATTTATTCAACATTAATTTAAATGGAGGTGGAGGAAAACTGATGTTCTATCAGCAAAACTGGAATTTTTCCCATTAGTTTACTTTCTATTAAATAATTTGCTTCTGAGTGAAGCTATTTTAACAACACTTTCCCTGCTTTCTTCATTCTTGCTCTCCTTTTTGGGAGGATTTCTGAATCAATTCCTTCATATTAAAGGGTTCTAGAGTTTAGATAATATTTTTTGTTACTATTATCAGCACTATGCCATACATTAGGTGTCAGAAATTCAGCTGACCGTAACTGCAAAATGAGTTTGTTTATGGTAGTGTTCTTTGGCTTTTAATTTTTGCTTGAGGATGTTGTCAACTTTAGAAAGAACAGAGTCAATTTACACATCACCAGTTTAGTGAACTTATGTATAGAATCAGGGATAAACTCAAGTCCTATTGCTGGCTTATTCCTATGACATCTCAGGGCACATCTAGATTGACATTGCAGAAAGCCTTGCAGGTGGCTGTGCCTTAATTAGCCGTTTGGCCTGGGGAGGAAAAATGCCTCACGAGCTTAAGCATAATGCTAAGAAGCAGATACTTCACGATTCAGTTTGGACTCTGATGGGGAAAACAAAATTTCTGGCACATTTCTGCTGTGGAAGGTAGGTTTCCATGAGAGCCCATTCTGCCTGGTACCTCGCTCAGTGGACTAGTGCTGGAGTTGACAATAGCATCAGCATACACCTCACACTCATCTAAATGTGCATCCTGGGATCTATATTCAGTGTGCTGTTTCACCAGAGGTAAAGATGCAGTAACTTAAGCCTAGGAGCAAAGGGTAGGTTTCCCATGGCCCAGAAATAGGGGAGGGAGAGAAGTGGATATGCAGAGGAAGTGATCGACAGTGGTTATGCAGCTACTGCAAAATGTTCCTGGGGAAAATGGAATGCCAAATCTTATTTTGGTAACAAAAAAATTAAAATCCATACATGGTTTATTTAGAATATGCATTTCTCCTAACCTTTTGAAGATCCCTTGTAAGCATAGATTTTTAAAAAGTTTATCTTTTAATCCCACTTCCCATGGACTTCTAAACCCCTCCTATGACTTGGGGCCAAAGGCAAATTAATTCATCTTAAGCTATTTCATCTAAACACTGACAGTTAACTTCCACCTGGCCCATTCAGTGACACCTGGACTTGTGTTGTCATTCTGGGACATGGCATGGGTCAAAAGTGCCGGTTAGTCCAAATCTCCCCCTTTACCCCCTTAGTGATGTCACGGTCTAAATCCCACCACTCCATTTTTTCACAGCCTAGAGATGATGTCAGGTCTTTGGGGGAAATAGAAAGCAGGTCACCATCTGGAAACTAGAAGCAGTATGGTACAGGAAGGGAATGGGCCATTTCTCCTATGTGGTTGAATGAGCTGTTGAAACAAATCAGGCTTTGGGGCTTACTGTCTGCCTGGTCCAAGACACACTCGGGAATAGGAAATACATACATGTGAAACACAAAGCAAAACAGTCATGTGCTAGAGGCTTTAAGGGTTTTATTCTTGGGTACTTTTATCTGATATATGCAGTCTAAGCAGCAAAGGAGAAGGACTTGAAGTCCCAGTGCTATGATTCCCAATTACAGATGATTTTGTCCACCACCATCCCTGGGATATTTAGCATAATCTAGACACACTTTGGTTTGTTGCAACTGGTGTGCATCACTGGTTTCCAGTGAGCACAAGCCAACAGGCAGTAAATATTCCTTCAACTCACCAGAATGATTTGACACAAACTATCAGCAGTGTTATGATTAATCCAACCAGGACTGGAGTAGTGGACCTCACCTTTGAGTGGGCATCAGTGTGAAAACATAGCACTGGGACCCATCGCACCACTTAATATTTAATAGGTGGAGTCTGTGAATTTGCATTTCTGACAAGCTCCCAGGTACTGCTCAGGCTGTGGTTTGAGAAGCCCACTTCTAAGCACTCTGACCTACTAGAGTGCCTTCTCAAACATCCACCTGCTGCACAACATGGTTAGATCCACCTTAGCCTGGAGCACTCAGATGTCATCAATGCTCACAAGAGGTGGCAGCAAGAAGCTCCCTTTAAGAAGAGAGACTTCCTCGAGACTTAATTAAAGTTTGGGAAAGTATCCCAGGAGACAAGGTTGGGGGCGGGGGGGGGGGAGTCAATAAAATTGATCCGAATAAATTCTTTGCACATACAAAATAAAACTCACATGCACAAAGAAATTTGATCAATAAATTAGTAAATTCAGAGTGAGGAGGGAGTAATTAACAGGCCCATTTAAAGTGCAGAATACATTAAATACAGAACGAGTGACTCCACTGGGACTACTGAAGCAGGAAACACCGATGCGTTTGAGAGGCCTGGAAGATTAGAAACATATTTCAACAGGGAGAAGAGAGCAGAGAGAAGGGAGAGCCCAGAAAGAAAAACATGCTGGGCAGGAGGTGGAGGGAGGGTTGTGGCAGGCATCAGAGCCTTAAGAGCGTCAAAGTTTGAAATCTCATGAAAAGTTTAACAGAATTGCACCTGCCCCCTCCCTGGTGCATCTCTAGGCCCAGGAGACTACTGCAGTTGCTACTCAAACCTCACCGTGCTCTGAGTGGTTATGATGTCAAGTCCCTTTAAAGCTTAGTAAACACAAACTTTATCCCAAATCCTTCAGAGCAGAGGAAGACCTCGTATCTGGGACTACCCAAATTTATCTCAGATACCCTGGAAATCTCTAAAATCCCTTGCCATAGAAACTGCTGCCAAAGGATACTCCACTGCCAGCTCGAGCCAGGGCTGAGGACCACAAAGCACATGGCTGATGGAAGTCAAGTGTCAAGGCCATTTCCTACGGAGAACAAGTAAAAAGCTGTCCTATTTCACACAGACGCCCACACACTAAAACCTTTCTCTCCAAAAGGAGAGGCACAAAAGAAGCCAAATGAATGTTTAATAGCAGAGCCATAAGATACTGCCGGGATGAGCCAGATTCCATGTAAATTGAATGTTAACCTCTGGATAAGTTTCAGGCCTTTTGCTTGAAGCTTGATTTCAGAGTCCAGATACCCAAATTCATTTGCCCAAGGATCTCTCTTATTGGCAACATGGCAAGAGATAGCTCAACTGGACCATCTATACATAAAAATTATTTGATAATTTCCTTTGTACCAGGTGGAGAAGCAGGCCTTGGCCAAGAACTGCACCAGCAAGCAGCAGCCAGCCCCTTTGACTTGTCAGTTTGCTTATCACAGAGGTATCATGAAACTTAAGGAATAGTTAATCACCTGTTGGAGCTCAATCTAGCTGCAAGAATTTCACCCTGGATTGGTAAAGGGATGGGAAGTCATTTTTGCTGTCAGTAGGGCCCTGAAACTCTGAGACCATTAAAAACAATCTTTCCTAGCTTGACCAGTCCAACTCCATTATGAGAGAAGGACCCCAAAACTGAAAACAGAAGAGCGTCTCTAAAGTGTTCCTGTCAGGAGCATTTGGGTCCAGTCAGGGCCTTAGCCTTAGCGGAGTGGATAGAAGGTTGCTATGGTGAAAGCGGTTTCCATTTTTTTAATTTCCCTCTGCTGTTTTCAATCTGGGCCTCATCATTAGCAGAAAGGGAAGGTCTGCAGAGTCTAACCCTCGCAGATTCCCTCAGGCGATGTTTTAGTTCTAGTGCTTCACTGGGCTTCAGGCATAAAAGCATCTCCTAGGGTGAGGTGACTTGCCACACATCTGGCCTACACCAACACAGGCATACGAAGAGAGACGTCTGAACCTACTTTCCCAGGCAGCCCGGAAGCAGTCATTCAGTGAACACTTTAGCAGCCTTTCTTCCTAGTCAGACACAGAGCTCACTGCAGAGCACGGGGTGCGCCTGTAGTCTAGGGAGCCCTTCCGGCCTGCTGCTCTAGCCATTGCAGGGACCACAGGTGGTTTACATGTTTTTCAAAGCATGAGCTAGTTAAAAGGCAGGAAGCTAAAAAAAATTGAGGATTTTAAGAGGTGGCAGGTCACATAGTCTAAGCTGTTTGTACTGTACCATCCCACATTCAGAAACTCTGCTACGGGGAGCCAGCTCAGCAGCCCAGCAAGCAGGCCCTGCCACTCCTGGACAGCCCCGATGGTTAAGAGTGGACCTTTGACCCAAACCCTTTTGGCCTCTGTATTTTCTATAGAGCTACATGGACTATTTCTGTTGATCCTGTTACCTGACATCCCTTTCCGTGCATACAAGTGTGTCTCTGCAACCATCTCAGCTGGTTTGTGAGGGTACAGGCCACATTTCCTGCTTACACCATCTCTATACCATCAGTGGTCAGGTTTTAAATTGCTGAATCCCTCTCAAGTCCTATCCCCAACTCTCTTCAAGCCTGAACTGCCTATTTCAACTCCTCCCCTCAAACCAGGTCACCATCAAAACTTTCTTTAAAGTGCATTGCCAGGTTGGAGATATGTCCGCAGTAATGAAAGTGATCTACTTGAACTCCAACCATGTCTTTCCTCCCACACACACAAACACCACCAGCAGCCTTTGTACCTAGGTGAAGGTGAGCACAGATCAATGTTAAGAGCATCCTTGAAAGAGGAACAAGGATATCAAAAGGCAATATGGAGCCCCAGGAAGGTAAGTGAAAAAGAGAAAGTGAGAGCACTTCACACGTCTTGCCTTAGGACATGCCCAGCACACCAGCAGCTGTGTACCTCTCTTCCTAGACCATCTGTATTTGAGTCAGTATGCCCAGGCAGCAACAAGGATTCTATCCTGGAAAAGTCACTTGACTACACTCCGGGCATAGCAACACTTGGATTGTTCTTTTCTCTTTGCTCCCTACAAACCTAACAGTTCCTGCCCCCACTCCTCTTCAATTCCTTGTCTGACAACTTCCAGGTGGTATTCCATTCTTTCCTAAACTCTTATCAGATTTCTTTACCAACACCTGGCATTTGAAGGAACATCAGATTCCCTTCTATCAAGGCTAACCATGTGTATATTTTATACCCTCATTTGTGGAGCAAAGGCAGGAACTCTGATGGTGGTACTTCTGCTTTTACCACAAGACAGCACTGGGAAGGGCAAGCAGCCAGGGTTCAATTAAACAGCCGAGGAACACCTGGAAAGGAGGGTTACCAATGAGTCAAGTGGCTTAACCCGAAAACCCTGCATTATCAAGACATTGCTTCTGTACCTGTTAAATGCAATGCAGCTGTCATTTTAGTGGATGAACTCCCTAGCAAAAAAGTTGCTCTAACCTTCTTCTTACTAACCCAGAACATACAGTCTGCTCCCCACTAGGCTGATGCCCATGCACAAAAATTCTCTTGATCACTTTTTGGTGGCATATCCTGCCCCCTTGCCAGTGCAGGGGTGGGAGGCCTTGTAAATGGAATCTCCAGAATTTGGGAGGGGTTTACCTACATCATACACAATTTCATGCAAGGGACCCAGTAACTGTAAATCAAAGAGCTGAAGTTACATGAAGAGTTTGCAGGGTAACATCCACCATCAACAGCACACTTAGGGGAAATTCTTTTTGAAGAATCAGTCTTCCACCTGGAGGGGTCCCCTTTTTACAGCTGGTCTTCAAGTCTGTCTAAATGCCACCTCTTCCAAGAGACCTATTAGTAGCCCTCCCACTCCCTACCCCTGACACATATTCTTTGGCATTTTCCACGTTTTGTGATTTAAACACATTTTTCACTCATACATTGTCTATATCAACACTTAAAATCAAGCACAGTGAAGATGAGGTACAGGATCTAGAGCCATTGGTATTCAAAAAATTCCTGTGACAAACGATTGGGAAAGTGTATGACCCAGCACAAAATAAAGGCTATTCAAACCCAGGGTGAACTGGGTGCCAATTTCAGCTCAGCCATTATTGGCTTCAAGAGAGCAAACAAATCACTTAAACTCTCTAATCCAGGTTCTTTGTTTTTATTTGAAGTAAAGTTTATACTCTACAATGCTTTTAATAGGGAAAAATTATACAATATGTTGAGTCATGAGCAAATATGAATCATTTTAGTATTACGTAAAGCTCCGCTCAAAAACAATCCATCTGCTTCTCTCTAGGACGTCCACCACAGCTTCCTTAGAACATTAATATCACACACCTGACTTAATGCTGAGAAAGAAGACATACTGAAAACCATTTCAAACCTCTGGTGCAAAAGTTTGATCTTCTTATCATTGACATGATTTAGCTTCTACCTGGCAGGTAGCAAGGCCCAAGCCTGGGAGCTTCTAGAAGAGAGATGAAAGGAGAACTGTGAAGTGCCTTAAGTTTGGAAGACTATTAGTAAATGGATACAAGCCAAGGAGGGGGCAACTGCAACAGGGGCCATGGCCAGCACCCTTGTTCTTGGGCAGAGGGAAAATACAGAAAAGGAGGTACAAGTCAAGCTACAAGCTTTCTCTCCTTGCCTATGCGTATCTCAGGAACACTTTACAGAAACCATTTCTGTGCACTGGAGAAAGAGAGGGAAGCCAAAGAGCAGGAAACGGACGCCAAGGGAGCTGTACTTAATCATAATAACCATTAGTATTGACTTTGGTGCCATCTTAAAGGAGCCATTTGTTATACGAACCAATAGTCAAAACCCCAAGTCATCCAGGCTTTTGTCTTATGAGCTCTAAAAATAATGGCATTTTGCTGTTCATTTGTTTTAATTTTCCAAATTCAAATGCAATTTGAAATCAATTCAAAAATTGATTTCTTTCTTCTAAACAAAGAGATGTTAAAAGGAGATAGGAAGGAAGGAAACAGGAAGGACAGACAGACCCAGCTTCTCAGTGAATCATGAACAATACACCCAAAAGCAGGAACCAAAAGCAGTAATTATTCTCCTACCTGAGAAGTATGAAAGGAAAATGGGCGAGAAATTATGACCACATGAACGATATATAAAACCTCTTCAGAGCCGAGGTCAGCACATCACTTACGTGCAGCTCCACAAACAACACATACAAGCAGGAAGAAACACCGTTCAGGTCGATTGGCTCCTGGGTTTTAAAGCACCGCCTCGTTTTAATCAGCTTCCCTTGCGGTTCTACATCTCCAGGTGGCAAACTGGCTAAGGGAGATTAGAGTTGTTTGCTCTTTTTTAAGCAGCTTGAAAACAAAATGGAAATAGTTGAGTGATCTTACAGCTAGGCCAACTTGGATATTTTCCAATAGGGTATTTTCCAGCCAGGTCTTTTGAGGCATCTGCACTTGGCCTAGTCGCCAACATCAGAAACTTATCTTACAAGGCTTTGTTTCTGTCAGTTTCGCAGCATATGAAGTTTGATTCACAGCCAACTAACAACAAACAGAATGATAACCAGGGCTTTCAATTGCTAACACATGATGACGGGATGGGCCAGGATACTCAGGCCCACTATTTAGGCTTACTGGGTAGGGGCTGGGAGAGGGGGATTGAACGCAAACTCTGAAGGAAAGAAAAGATGAACTGCATTTATGTAAATCTAGATTTTGAGGCTTAATGCTTTGGACTTTGGTGTTCCTATGTGTATGAAGAAGAATGTTTGCCAGTTAATGCCTGTGTCAATGTGTGTTTACAGTATTTGACGACATGTCATCAATTACAAAGCATGATACAAATGGAAGTGGTCTTTTCTGGTGTTCAGAAGGCAGTCTAGAGCTGGTAGAAACTGAGAAAAGGGAATCAGAGAATTCTATAGGCAATTTCACCCTCACAGAAAGTGCAATTGTATGATGCACCAATATTTCTAAGAATTCAGAGCTACTACACAAAATCCCTAACCTTTGGGACATGCTGGATATATGAAAAAATTCCAGATCTCTAACTCAGATGTTTCAAAATCCCTCATCTGACACCCAAAACTTCAAACACCCTGCGGCACTTCTTCATGAAGTATATATTGAAGTCAATTAGCAGCAGATGTCCCTCATAAATTCTTTCCAGGACAGCTGCCTTGCTATGCTTTCAATATCTTTCCCCAAAGTTCAAGTGTTGGCAACTTAATAATTGATGCAATAATATTGGGGGGTTAGGTCAGTAAGAGGTGGATACGTAAATGGATACATGCCATTATCATAGGAATGGAGTCATGTATCAAGAATGGCTTTATTAAAAGGAGAAGTCAGTTCAGCTGTCTTTTATTATGTTCTTCCTCTCGTTCTTAACTCTTCCATCATTTGTCAAGGGGCAAAGCCCTGAGCAGTTGCCAGTACTTTGACCTTTGACTTTCAGAACAAGCCTTCAGAACTGGGAGGAAATACATTTCATTCTTTATAAACTAGCCAGCATGTATCATTCTGTTACAGCAGCACAAAACAAACTAAGACACAACATTTTCCCACATTGCCAGCTGCATCCACAGGCATTTGTCAGGACTGCTGCTGTAAGCAATTGCACTTATCTTTAGCAGGCAGCTTCACATCATCTTTCAGTTTAGGAGAGCTCTTTTAAGACCTGCTCCCCAAGTGCTAGAAATAACATGCTGCCACCCAGAACCAGGAAAGAGAGAAGCAAACTTGAGGAGAGGCAGTGGCAGAAAGGATGGTTCTAAACCACTGGAGATATAATCAGGCCTTTCAGATAGTGAAAACCAAGCATAACCCACTACAGAAAGAAGCATGGCATGAGGGAACAGAGGAGTGCAGGGAAATTTGCAGATACCAGACTGGTCAGCCTAGCTATCCTTGGATCAAATCCAACTTGTGTATCATGGTTCATTGGTCTGAATGATTTCAACTCTGCTTCTCTGGCTTCAAATCCTCTGCTTGGGTCTCTCTCCCTCTATTCACACTGACCTTTTTAAACCCTTAGATCTGCAAATTCATTCCAAGCTTTGATGAGTCACACCTGCTGCTCCTTTTCCCTGAGATCCTCAAATCCTTGCCTCTTGCCTTGTTGAGTCCTTCCTATTAGGTTTCAGTGCAACTGTCACTTGCTCAAAGAGGCCTTCTCTCCCTGTCTACAAGTATTGTCCACACTAGCAGTCACACTCTTCTTACCATGTTTTCTTAACCTGGCAGCACCAGCTCTTCCGTTGGATTATACCTACAGGACTGATCCTGTATGTCATGTCCAGAGTCACACCTTCTACATGCAGTGGGTCCTGCAAATGCTCAACAATTGCCTCGTGACAGTGGATCAAAGAAAGGCTCCAATTTCTAGATTTTGAAAATTTCCATGCTACCATTATTTCCACAGAGACCAATTTCAAACTACCAATATGAAGTCACCAAACACACCGTTGAAGGACAAGATAATTGGCTTTCACAAACCATTAGAAACTGGATCTCTGCAAGTGACCTCTGATTATATGTCACCATGTGACCTCAAACTTGGTATCTCCAAATGTAAGCAGCTGCCCACAAACCATCTTGTCCAGATTGCCTTCACTCTGACCATGGTATCTATTATAGAGGAGTTGGCATTCCTAGATTCCAGATTTCCACGAGTGTACTCCCACTAAAGTAACTTGGCTAGCCCCTGTGGCATCCTCAAGGAATAGCTTAGTTTACTGATGAGAATGAAAAACAAGACTCTTCAACTCTTTCCATTCAAATGATTGGCAAGCTACTGCCCATGAACCAAGTCTAGACCTGTTTTCACAAAATTATCAGGACACAGCCATATTTATGCTATTACCTAAGGTCTATGGTTGTTTTTCACACCATCACAGCAAATGCAAATAGATATGACAGAGAACAGCTACAGGATCTGTAAAATATAAAATATTCACTGCATGACCTTTTGCATTAAGATATTCCCTGACCCTGTTCTGTGGATTTCTCTTTTACCTCTGCCTGACTGCAGAAATTGTTTAGGCGGCTCTCACTCAGCCACACATGGGGATCTTCCAGGATAAGCTGTGCTCCTGAACATGCAGTTGTCCTCCTGCTGGACTCATTACTGAGCGGAGAAACCTGCAGAATTCACAGGACAGTAGTACGCCTGGATCTTCATACATTTACTACCTCTTACTTGTCTCTTTATTCTGAACTTGGGAGGGGATCAATGATGTATTATTTATTTCTCTCTAAAGACCAACAGTATTTGTACTATTCATTTTCTGATTTTTCAACTTAGAAATCTTGACATAATATTTTCTTCAATTCTTCACCCCTTTGTCCATGTTATCCTGGCACGGGTGCCACTAAGTACTTCAACAGAAATTGTTCTTTTGCAGACTTTTCCACCTCACATATCTGCAATTTCCTCAGTAATGCCCACAGCGCCTACAGTCACATCTTTACCTGCTCTTTTTATTTCTAGTCTCCCCTCCCTCAGCTAGCTCTGAATTGGGCTTCAGAGGTACATATCAGTAGGTATCCCACAAGGAGTTTACAGTGTGTGGAGGCAGAAAGACACGGAAGCAGGCAATTGCAGCACAGTAGGAGAAAGACTGCAGTAGGACTAGGTATGCTGTCACGGGATCAGTCTCCCTGTACTTCACTGTTATCATGCTGCTCTCCCGCATAATTGCAATCCATTCCCTGCTAAATAAAGCTGATTTCTGAGCAAACAAGGGAAAGGAGATCATTTTCTTTTTCACTTCTCTGTGTGGTTTGGGGGCAGAAGGATGTTGCTATTTCCTGTTTACAGTAACATTGAGAACAGATACAAAATAATGGGAGGAGGGTATCAGTGTACTCAATTTGGGGCAATTTCTCCTTAGTAAGACTGTTCTAACACAGCTGTATATGAAAAATAGAAAATAAGGGCTCCGTGTTGGACTGTACTCAAGGGGATACATCACGGAAATGTAGTGGAAATTAATATGTTCATAGGTAAAAACAAAAAGAAGTCTTCATGCATGCACTACAAGGATGGACTCACAAGGAAATCACTGACAATCTCTTACATTGTCAGGAGACACCCCAGTGACAGCATGATGGACTTACAAAAATTCACAAAAGACACCCATGGTAAGACTGGGGGGAAGAACAGAGGGGAGAGGAGGGAACTTGGGAAAGGGGAAGGTAGATCCTACTGCCAACTAAACTATCAAAAAACAATAATAAAAAAAAGAAAAAATGGGGGTGGGGCAGTTTTCTATCCCCAATTGATTTCAATCTAGGGTACTCCCTGTACCAAAACAAATTCTGAAGTTAGGGGAAGAATAAACACCTGAAGGAAATATTTAGAATAATTTTAAGAGCCTAAACTCTCATCTCACTAGGCAAAAGTGGTTAAAAAGTGCAATGGAGGCAGAGGTGGAATTTTTCTGATCTCCACTAATTCATTAAAGGTGAGTACAATATTCCTGTGTAACCACAAGAAGTGCTATTAACTTTCATGAGGAAAACAAACTGTGGTACAGTAATGACTTTCCTCTACCTCAAAAGTGAGTTCAAGGCTTTCATTCCATACTCTCTAACTCCAGAATAATACAGATGCTCTTCTAAGGCTGAAGGTTAAAATGATGTCTAAGAACCTAATCCATCTACCTTGTTTCAAGGTAAAGCTTCCAGAAAAAGAGCAAAGATGTTCTGAATATATATATATATTATATTCTATATATATATATATATATAAAATATCTAGCAAAAGCATTCTGATTCACTGGGAATTATAAGAATACAAAGGAGCATGCTATCTCCATAGATACTATACAACAATGCACTCAATAAATATTTGCTGTTCTCACAAAACATGACTTCCCTGCTACAGGGATTCTTTAACAGAGGTAATAGCAAGGATTGCGACAATGAAGTTGGGCATGTGCCATTGCTATTTACAAAGAAACATGTGCCAGCCCGATATAGCTTTTTATTCCTCTCTTATTTTTGTCTCATTTCCAACCGCTGGCCCAACAACCTGAAATGCCTCCTCCTTCTTTCATCCCTAGCTGTCTAATCCTTTATAAGTTTGCCTTCCAAAAACACAAGTATATTTACAATCAATACCATGCAACATAGAAATTTTTCTTGAATCCTGTCATGATGCCTATATTAATCACTAAGAAGAAATGGGGCATTAAATGTTAAATTTAAAATGAAAATTTCCTATATTTAGTAGTTGGTGCTCAACAAATCAAAGGTATATTGAATCCAAACTACTCCGTGAATGTACTTTAACAACCAATTTGTTATCAATTATTACAAAATGCAATTGTCATTACAATTTGTGCTTTGTAGACATGGGTAACAATATTAAATCACTTCGATTGAAATTGTAGTGTCAATGTCTGTTATGTGTATGCTATTAGACAACTCAATGTCTTTGGTCCTTGATTTCTTTATCAGAGTAACTGGCATCAAGCTTACAGTTATTGGAAATATTTAATAAATGCATATGGCATTTACCAGAACTCCTTAAAAATCAGTCCGCCACATCTGTGGGTTCTATAGTCACATATTCAGTCAATCATTGTCTGACAATATTTTAAAAATTCTTCTGTCCTGAACATGTACTGAAAATTTTCTTGTCATTCCGTAAATACCATGTCATAACAACTAGTTCCATAGCAGGTGCATTGCAGTATGTATCATAAATCATCTAAAATAAAGTATTTTGGAGGCTGTGTGCAGGTTATATGCAAATATTGTGCCATTTTGTATAGGGGACTTAACCATCTGTGGATTTTGATATTTACAGTGTGTACTGGAAGCAAGGCCTCCTGGATACTGGGACTGACTTCATGTAATAAGTGTTAGTTGCTAATATTACAAATTGCTTTATCCCAGATCAACTAATCTGGGCTTCTCAGAGTACATATTCTGATAGGAGTCACCAGAAAGGGTCAAAGCACAGGCATGGGAAAGGCAAAGTCAGGGCAGAGCCATATGGAGGTGCCTGTGAGAAGCCCCTCCAAAATTTGAAGCACTCAATACAAATTCCTCCAGCTCATGTGTTTGCTTGTGACTGGTGTTTACAGTGACTGAAGTACCACCCACACCTAGTCTAAGTTGTATTCAAAGGAAGAGAAGAGCTAACATTGCACTTTTGAAAGACTCCCATTTGGTTTATTAAGTAATTAACTTCCTGATGCACAAAGGACAAAGCACTGAGGGGCCCTCTGAAGCCAATTAAAGCCCAAATGGCTGGATTGCTGCAAAGTGCAGGGTATACAGGGAAAAGCCTTCCCTTTCTGAGGTTACCTCCTACCAATTTACTAATTAGACTGGGGAGAATAAGAGTTTATGGAGAGGAAACCAGGAAATGGCAACCTGAAAGGTGTGGCAAGAACTCTGATAGCCAAAAGGAAATAAAATGAAACTGAGCCTGTCTGTCTACGAATGTTAAGCAGAAATCAGGCAGGCACACAGAACCATATTTGACCCTCTGCTAGACTAGGATCGTTGATCCTCTATTGAGGCCCAGAGCCAATTTATAATGCAATATAATGTGAGTTGTGCACAGCTAATTTGGTGCTCCAATCTGACCTTTCTCTGAGTTTCAGCATGTTCCCAAGAGATCCAGATCACCAGTACTCATGAAGGAGTCACTCTAATGTTCAATAAATCAAGTAGCATAGAATATAAGGCCTCAGAATGAACAAGTTAGGATTATAATAAATCTGATGAATTCCATCTTATTTGAAATTATGCTTTAGATATGCATTGCTCCCCCACAAAGATGAAATCTACTTGAATAATGGAAACCGATTTCTGTTCATTTTGCTATTTCCTATTGGTGCGTAGCCAAGTGCCTAGAACAAGAAACTGTTCAATACAGGTTGATTGACTTGGAAGATGATGGCATCTCAAAAATTGCTATGGTTAGGAAAGAAACCTCTTTGAGTCTCTGTTTCCCATCTATAAAATGGGAGAAATTGGATAGTGATGTTGTGGCTTTTCATTGGATGGGATGATATTCTGCCAGCTCTGCCTTCAGACCAGAGATGGTCTCTCCAAGAATTTATCTGGACAATAAGATGCTGGACTCTATGCATGGTACATGCTTGCAATGAAGGAATCCTGACTGAATTTTAACTGTACTACTGCAACAATGTGGAGGAATCCACCATGAGGGGAGGGCATGGGGAGGGGTTGGGAGAATTCCAGAGCCTATAAAACGAATTTAAATTTAAAAAGTGGGAGAATACTAACAGTCCCTACCTCACAGGGTTTTAAGGTCTAATTTAGTTGAAACTTAGAAATACATTTAACTTTAGTAAAAACTTTGTAACTTTTGGAAGAATGTCTAAGCATACTAAGTAAAATAAATTGGATGGATCATGTACAGCAGGAGTCACAGCTTACATTGTAATTAGGAGTCAGGAATGTTCAGGTGCATGTGGTAGAATCCTTAAAAATTCCCAAAAAGGGTCAATTTATGTTTCTTTTTTTTTAAGATTTATTTTTATTGGAAAGGTAGATCTGAAGAAGAGATAGAGATCTTTCATCTACTGATTCTCTGCTCAAATGTCCATAACAGCCACCACTAAGGTGATCTGAAGCCAAGAGCCAGGAGCTTCTCCTGGGTGCCTCATGTGGTTGCAGAAGTGCAAAGCCTTGAGCCATCCTCCTCTGCTTTCCCAGGCTGCAAGCAAGGAGCTGGATGGGAAGTGGAGCAGCTGAGACTAGAAGTGGCACCCATAAAGGATGCTGGCACTGGCAGGTAGAGGATTAGCATGTTGAGCTATCATACCAACCCCACCAATATGTTTATGGTAAGGGATCTTTTGGCAGAGAGAGAATCATAGTAAAAGAGGGAATAAGGCACTTACTCCAGATCACAAGATGGAATAATAAACATCAAACAGTTAAGTCATCAGGGATTGTAAGCACGATGGGATGTCAGTCACTTCTACTAGCTCAGTGTCACATGGTTTACATCTGGATGGAGAGGACTGGCATCTTCAAGGAAGTCAAAGACTAAAAGCTGTAAAAGAAAATATTTGCTGAGATAAAAAAAAAACAACTGTAGGTGAATAGAGACTATAAGAGTAAAGGCAAAAGGAATTATAAGCATTATACTCAATTTGTAAAAGTTCCTTCCCACAGGAAACTGTATTAATTCTGATACTGCTACACATGTGTACTATAATTGGATAGTTACATAAATGGATAGCAAATGGCCAAAGCTGAATTTCTTGCTGTTGAAAGGAAGATTACAGATAAGAACAAGGGCGCTACAATGATCCACGTGTCAACAAAAGTTGGACACATCAATTTGAAAATATGTTTCTTCAATAAAAGCATAAAATGCGGGGGGGGGGGATGTAACACTAAATAGATTATGAGAAGGGTACCTGTTCACTGGATAAGAGATGAAACACAAAAGAACATCACCTTGTTTCAACTCAGTAGAAAATGTGTAAAACAAGCTATTCCATTTTTTTTTCGTACTCTGCACATGTCTGCAAATGAATTGAATGCACCATAATTTAGGGATTAAAAATAAATTCTAGAAAGTAGGCAAATTTGCAAATATGGAATCTACAAATAATAACAATCAACTATATTATAGCACAAATCATTCTTTGAGTCCTTAAATGACTCATTTAAAATGAATATGCATTGCCCCACATGCGGGACTTGGGGTGGGTGGGAAACTGGCTGGAGCTTCTCCAAATATCCCCCTTTACCTCAGATACATAAAGGAAACAATATGGAAATAATAATCTTACCCACTTTCCTGTAGCCCTTAAACCTTTTTACCCAAATTAACTATGTAAAGATTGTCAAAATATAAATAAATAAATAAATAAATAAATAAATAAGGCCCACACAATGGCAAAAACAAAAAAATGAATATTCATAATTTAATAATGATACAAATGAGTAACCAATGGGAGTGAAGACAAATCTCCAAAGTAGACAATTCCAAACAATTTATGTAGACACTAAACCCTCAAGATACTCTCTATTTATTAAGTATAAGCTCTGTGTGATGAAGAATGACTTCTTCATAAAGAGTAAAGGACAGGAATACACTTTTAAATATTTATTTTTATTGGAAAGGCAGATTTACAGAGAGAAGGAGAGACAGAAACATCTTCTATCCACTGGTCCACTCCCCAAGTGACTGCAATGGCCAGAACTGAGATCTAAAGCCAGGAGTCAGGAGCTTCTTCCAGGTCTCCCATGTGAGTGCAGGGTCCCAAGGCTTTGGACCATGCTCCACTGCTTTCTTAGGCCACAAGCAGGGAGCTGGAAGGGGAATTCCCACAGCTGGGACATGAACTGGTGTCCATATGGGGTCCTGGCACACACAAGTAAAGGACTTTGCCACTAGGCTACTGAGCCGGGCCTGAAATACATTTTTTTAAAAAATTAACTTTATAGTGGTAAAATCATGTTTCAGTTATTTACATGGAAATTCTTCATGACCTCAGCCAAATTATAAAGTTCAACATCAACAGTGATAAGGCATGTGGATATTATGAACCATTAAAATGATGGAATGTCTTTCATACTCTAGCTTTGTAGACTCTCTCACCAACACCCAAGTATAAGAGAGTAATATTAGATAAACCCCAAGTGTGCAATTCTATAGGTAACTGAACAATACTCCAACAAACTGTACATGCTATTAAAACCATAAGAATATATCTTAGAAACTGTCACAATCAAGAGGTAACTAAGGGTACAGGATTAATGAACATGTGTTATCCTGAATAGGATTTTTGCACAGTAAAGGAAACTAAGAAAAAAATAGAGGAAGGCTGAAAAAAGTATGAACTTCCATTAATAATAGTGTACTAATATTGATTCACTGTGTGTCATAATAATGTACAATATTAGCAATACGGAAAACTGGATCAAAGTACATGGCAACTCCATGAAGTAAATCTTCAACTTTTGTGTAAGTCTAAGAAGACTGGTATTCTGAAGTAAAGATCATTCAAAAAACTTTTATCAGTACTCTTATTTTAAGATTCCATTCAATCAAATATATAAAATAAATTATATAAATAAAAGCACTACATTCATTTTCACCAGAATGTTGGCACCATCAACACACTCATTCTTTATGGTCAACACTCAGAAGAAAGGCATTGGGATCAGGAGCAGACACTAAGATCCAGCAGAGCAGCTGATAAAAACACATAATTAGCAACGTTGCTTTAATGGAGACAGTAGACTTAAATGAATATCTAGCTGAATTCCAACAAAATATTAAGTAGAGTAAGAGCCAATGGTGTAGATTATATACTATTAAGATGATTGAAAATTGAGAAATTTTGGCCTATGCAAAGACTTCTTGGATACAACCCCAGAAGCACAGGCAATAAAAGCAAAAATAGACAAATAGGATTACATTAAGCAAAGAAGCTCCTGCATAGCAAACGAAACACTAAAAATGAAGAGACATCCAACAGAAAGGGATAAAATATTTGTAAGCTATACATCTAATAAACAATTAATATCCAGAATACATAAGGCGCCTTGATTTAACCTGTAATTTTTGTTTGGTTGTTTGTTATTTTTTGAACCTGTCATTGATACTGTCTCAACCCAGATGTTTTGAAGAATTGAACTTGCATTATTTTTAACATATTGTTTACTCAATACTATGTCAATTAATTTCATAATGTTGTATATTAATACTGAGGTTTTGTTGGGGCTTTTAACTGACCGGGACTTTACTCTGTTAGCTCTACCTTCAGACCAGAGAAGGTCTCCCCAAGAGGCCACTGAACTTATCTGGACAATAAGATGCTGGACTTTATGCTAGGTATATGCTTGCAATGAAGGAATCTCAACTGAACTTGAACTGTGGTTATGCAGCAAGGTGGAGGAATCCACTATGTGGGGAGGGGTATGGGAGGGGTATGGGAGGGGTGGGGGGACTCCCAGTGCCTATAAAACTGTATCACATAATACAATGTTAATAACAATTTAAAAAAAAGCAAACAATCCAGTTAAAGAAATTGGCTACGTGTATGAACAGACATTTTTCAAGTGATGAAATACAAATGGCCAGTAGACACATGAAAAGATGCTCAGAATTACTAGTCACAAGGAAAATGCAAAGAAAAATCATAATGAAGCCTCACCTCACCCCATCACCATGGATGTCATCCAAATAATCAAAACAAAAGTGAATCAGGATGCAGGTTAGAGAAAAAGCTACCATAAAACAGTGTTGATGGGAACATGAAGGAGTACAATCATTATGGAATTCAGTATGGAGATTCCTCAGAAATCTGAAAGTAGGTCTACCATATCAACCCAGCCATCCCACTCCTAGGAATGTGTGTAAACTAAATGAAATCAGCATATGAAAGACTTACATGTTCCCTTATCTATAGTAGCTCAATTCAGAAATAGTATCAACCCAGAAGTCTATCAACTGATGACTGAATAAAGCAAATAAGGCATATATACATGATAGAATAATACTCGGCTACAAAAAATAATGAAATCCTGTTTTACATGAGAAAATGGATGTACCTGGAGAGCATTATTCTTAGTGAAATAGGCCAGTACCAAAAGATACATAAGATGCTTTCTCTGATTTATGATGACTGAAATAAAAATGGAAGCCATATATAAGAGAAATTGACATCTTAATGTTTGGTTGTTGTTTACAGCTATTGCTAATACTCCTAAGGAATACTGTTTTTTGTACTTACTACTTGCTGCATTTTTTTAGTGGAGGATTAAGTGAGTTATGATAAAGAAAATGGAATGTACGTCATCATAAAAATGAAAAGAAAAAGAAAAATGAACACAAGAAGCAGGGAGGGAAGGTGGGAAAAACCATTGTGTTCTTATAACTAAATATATGAAATTCATTAAATCTGTTCTCTTTATTAATATTTTTAAAAGAATCTTGGAGACTATATAGGTAGTACCTAGCCCATAGAAGGTCCTCCAAAGTTTGATTTCTCGCCAATACACTGAAAATTATTGCATCCAGACTCACAAAACACAATGGTTAAATCTTCTGATGTGTTGGAAGTCAACTGTTATAATAATTATTCAAAATTAATTATTATTAATTAATTATTCAAAATTAAATTAGTCATAACTGCAAATTATGTTAAAAGTGAAGGTAATAGTAATTTCCTCATTTTTGTACTACACTTTGCTCTTATCTGTGCCCTTGATGTTATTTACATCTGTAGTATTTGTGCAGTGGTAATATGCTGTAGTGGTGTGTTGTTTCAAGTCTTGATTCAGACATACTACATTAAATCTTGACATCAGCCAGCCTTTTGTTGTGGTTGTTCATAATATAGACTTTAAAAAGTGGCAGAGAAAATGTCATTATACATATTAAACTTCATGTGGTATTGCATCTCTAGTCACTACATTGTGACTAACACAAAAACCAAGGGCATGTTCCTCCAGTATTTAAAAACGATCTGATTCATCAAAGGTCTTGCTCAGATTAGTGATGCATAAGTGAAGTTCTGACATGCATCTTTGCTGTTTCACTTTCATTACTCATTTATATAAATGAAAATACCAACCACATTTATGTCAGGATGACATTTGTTCATCAATCAAAATGATAAATTGACTATAGACATAGGTACTTGGCAAAACTCAACAAAAGCATTCTGTAAAACTTAATGAGTTATATTAAGTTTCAAATGAGAAATGATGTTAGCATTTAGCCTACTGGCTATGATACCAGCGAGAATGTCCATGTCCCACATCAGAGTACCAGACCCCAGTTTCCTGAGGAGCAAGTAATTGGCATTAGGTCACCAATGTGGAAGACATGGATTCAGTTCCTGGCATTTGTACTTGCTTACTTTCTCTCTTACTTTTTTTTTATTCTGTCACTCTATTTCTGCTTTTCAAATACTATTTTAGGTAAACAAATAAATAAGAAAGTAATATATACTTTTGTAAAATTGTTTGCTCTCCTAGTTTATGTCAGTAAACTATGGTGGTACTTCACAAAGTGCATGAAAGCTAGAATTGAAAAATCATGTGTGTTTTCCATGAACTTTATCAAGATCTCTTGTACAGGATACTCACAGATACACGCACACGCACATGCACGCACACACACACATGCACACACACACACACACCACTTCAGAAATTTTATTTAAAAAAGAAATAAAACTTTAAGTGTAAAAACATTTTAATGCAAAAAAAATGTTTTTCATAACACATGGAAAATACATATTATACAAAAGCTATGCATATTTTTCAAAATTGCATTTTGCATATAAGGATCTGAGAATTTGCTCATTGCTTGGGTTTTCTGTATGTTATATAAGTGAGATCTGCTGGGCTCTAGTCTAAGAAACAAAAATAAGGATGTAGGGGCTGTCTGGATCAACTTGGCAGAGGCTAGTGAGTGAGCATGAGATACCTACGAAACCAGAAAGAACTAGGCCAATACTGCATATACAAAGTGAATCAGTTTTATCCAAACAGAGCCTTAGTTGTCTGTATGCTTCCCCCACCTGGACCAGTTGCAAGCAAACACAGCTCTTTTCATACATCCTTGTTTTCCAAGCTAGAGTAAATACATTCAATTTGCAGAAGATTCCGCTGGCAGCAGAAACAGAGCTATTAAATCAGGAGAGCACAAGCCTTTTGTAGCTGTATGTTGTTGGGACATGGGAATAAAGCTGAAATACAATTGTGAATAATGTAGTACTTGTTAGTCTTTTGATACCACTGCTCCCGCATTAATTTTCCCAAAGCTAATGGAGAGAGAAAACTGTCCACAAGGAGATGTCTCGGGGTATCTGTTATCATCTCAGTTGGAGCTTGGCTTTTCAGAGCAACTCTTGTTAATTTGCAGAGAAGCAAGCCACAGTTTTTCCTTGCTTCTCCTTTCCTAATCACTACCAAAAGTTGGGAGCTCGCATTCTTCCTTGGCACAATCTCAATTTTGTAGCAAATATATTCAATACACAAGAAATACTTTCAGCTTTTCTGCCCTGATTTGGTTTATTAAGTTTTTTCTTTAGTTTAATGTCAGTATTTTAATATGTGTGTTATAATGGAAAATGAACAACAACAACAACAACAAAAAAATACCAGACCTAGACCAAAGCTCACAAAACGTCAGAGCTCAAAGAAGCAGATGCTAGAAAAAGCACAAACGTAGCTTCTAAGGGGATGGTCATGTACATCTCTTTGAGTCACTGTGTTCAGTGAACTCAGTCTAGCAGCTTGAAATCAGCTTTGAGTAGAGTGTGTATATTGCTGACATAATACATAAAATTTATAAGGAATTCCTGTCATCCAACAGCAAAACACCAAAGAACCTAATTTAAAAATACGGAACTAAATTAAATAGATAGTTCTACACAGAAGTCATACAAATATCCAACAGGCATATTAAAGATGCTCACCATCACTCATCATCAAGAAAGGGCCAATTAAAACTGTAACGAGATATTGTATCACAACTGTAGGACAGCTACTATAAGAACTTCAATAGGTAAATGTTGGTAACTATGGAGAGATTGGAATTCTACTACACTGTTAGAATGAATGTAGATAAGTGCAGTTGCTATGGAAAATGGTATGAAATTCATTAAAAAAAACTAAAAATAGAACTACCACATGATTCGTGAAGTCAACTTCTGGATATATACACAAAGTAATTTAAATGATAATCTAAAAAAGACATCTCTGCTCTCATATCTCTCATATTCCCTACAACATTTTTTTTTTATCATAGCCAAGATCTGGAAACAATCTGTGTCTATCTGTGTATAAACAGGAAACAAAACTGTAATATACACTTACAATATTATTTAGCCTTGAAAAACAGAAATCATGCCACCTGACACCATGCATAAAGCTTCAGGACTCTGTACTCAATGAGTTACGCCAATCACAGGTGAACACATACTCCACATGATTCCACTTACATGAAGCATTTGAAATAGAGTAGAAAAATGGATTTCAAGAGGGTTGGAAAAGGCTAAGAGACAAGATATGTGTTCAGTAGGTCTAAGATTTAAGCTATGTGAAGTGAGCATCTGTAAAGAAGTACTATACATTATGCTATTAGCTAACAATATGGTATTAGGTATTATGAAGTCAAACATCTGCCAAGCATTAAATGTTGTTACCACAAGTTTTAAAAAGGATTTTAGAGGTGGGCATTTGACCCAGGGGCTACATCACCATTTGGGCTATGGGCATCCCATATATGGATCCCTGGGTGTGCATCCTACCTGAAATCCCAGTAATTTACTATGAATGCACACCCTAGGAGGAGGTAAGTGACAGCTCAAGTACTTGGGTCCCTGCCACCCACCTGGAGACCCAGGTCCTGGCATTGCTTTGGCCCAGCCCTAGCTGTTGCATGTATTTCAGAAGTAACCAGAGGATGAAAAATAGAAGTATCCACCAGACCCTACTGTGTGTGAGGGCATTGGGTAGGTGTGTCCTACAAATAAGTAAATCTTCTTTTTTTTTTTTTTCTAAGACTTTTGGTAGAGAAGCCATTATTAGGACTCATGGGGTCCTAATAAACCCTCCATCAAAACCCTGACCCAATTTCTTACTGAATAAAAACCTCTCAATAATCTGTTCTTACAATCATTGCTGTAATTTATACTTTTCATAGACTGTAAAATAGGCAACACACCTGGATTATTAAATAATAGAGCAAAGATGTTGATGACAATCACAGGTGACGTTGTGATCTAATCTACATCAAGAATTATCTAGATTGCCACAGATTGGTGTCCAACAGGGCAGCTCCTGGAAATACCGAACTTATCAAGATCCAGGGAACAGTCAATTTCTTAAATATGATCATGTTTTAACCCTTCATTTAACATGTAAGATCTTGAAGGTGTCATATGAAGTAAAAGTTTCCATTTAAATGAAAGTACAAATGCTACAAAGTAGTTTTGAATTTATCATAACACTTTTCCAAATATGACACTGATTTGGGAATCATTAGCTTTTACATTTTGAAACATTGTAGTCTCTTTAAGATCAATTAGCACTGATTCTCAATTATTGCAGATATTAAAATTCTCAAAATACGGAGAGTCTTGCATCTCCTGTATACCTTATACATTTTTCTCGGCGTCTCTGGAATACATTTTATTTCAACATCAAATCATTTCTTTAAGGATGATGAAAAGATAAAAAAATATATAGGTGAATACATCTCAGGGTGAGAAGCCATGGGTGATAACAAACTACATTGAACCTTAGAGAGAGAGAGAGAGCAACTACAAATTAAACGCATGTAAGTTGACAAAATCTAAAGGGTAGAAAATAGGACATATTTCATCATGGTTTGAATGAAATGAAATACATTAACAGTAGTTGCCTTCATCTGCTCTTGACTGCTGTTGTCAAGGTAAACTGAAAGATGTATTAGCTCAGAACAGGGTTGTACTGCTTAACGAGATGTGCAAAGAAGGAGGAGAGCAAAGGAAAGTGTAAAATACAACAGCTCGTTGAACAATAGGTTTTCCTTTCTTCAAAAATTACAAGAAGAAAATTGAGGACCGACTTTACATTTTTTTAAATGTAGAAAAATACAATCTGCAAAGGAAATATCAGATATAGGACTGTTACATGAAATATAAAAAGAGCTCCTAAATTTCAACAATAAAAGAAAAATAAATATTCCAAATTAAAAATTAGCCAGAGACTAACAGGCACCTCACCAAAGGTGCTCAACATCTTATCATTGGAATATGTAAGTCAGTGAGATATCACCATACATATATTAGAATGGCAGACATTTAGAATACTAATAGCACCAAATGCTGGCTATTAGTTTGAGGCAATAAGAACTATCATTAATTGCTGGTGAGACAGCAAATGGTATAGTCATATTATTTTTTAAAGATTTGTTTATTTTTATTGAAAAGGCAACGATGCAGAGAGAAGAAGAGACAGAAATATCTTCTGTCTGCTGATTCACTCCACAAGTGGCCACAACGGCTGGAACTAAGCCAATCCAAAGCCAGGAGTCAGGAACTTTCTTCAGGTCTCCCACCTGGGTACAGGTTCCCAAACTTTGGGCGGTCCTCTACTACTTTCCCAGGCCATAAGCAAGGAGCTGGATGGGAAGTGGAGTAGTTGTGACATGAACTGGCACCCATCTGGGATCCCAGGCAAGCTGAGGATTTAGCCACTAGGCTGTTGTGCAGGGCCCTGGCGTAGCCATTGTAGAAGTCACTTTGGAAGTATCCTACAAATCCAAACACAATGGTATCAAAGGTATGGTAACTGAACTCATTGATATTTGCTCAAAGGAATTTCAAACTTGCCTTCATACAAAAACTTCCACAAAGCTGTTTATAGCAGCTTTTTTCATAAATGGCAGAATTCAGAAGCAACCAAGATGTCTTTTAGCAGGTAAATGGAAAAATAAAGGGGCAATCCAAACAAGAGAATGCTAATCAAGCCAGGAAAAGACAAAGAATAAACCTTAATGTTTATCACTAAAATGAAAGAAGGAATGCAGGCAGCATGAAAGGCATGCCTACTGTATGATTCTAATTATATAACATTCTGAAAAAGGCAAAACTGTGCAGATAGTAAAAGTAACAGTGGTTGCCGGGAGTGGGAAAAGTGAGCATGCAGAGCAAACAGAGGACTTTTAAGGGCAGTGAAGAATCTACATGATACCATAATGACAATGCGTGTCTTTATGCATTTATCAGAACCCATACTGAGAATTTATCTTTATGTAAACTATGGACTTTAGGAGCCAATGACACCATGGAATTTTGGTGTCAATGTAGGTTCATCAATTTCAACAAATGAGGATATTGACAATGAGGGGAATTCTGTGTGTATTGAGGTTGGAGGTATGTGTGATTTCTCTTTGCTTTCAATTTTGTGGTTTTCTCTAAAAATAACCTATTTTTAAAAAACAAACAAAAATATCCTACTTAGACCGTGAATGACACAAGTGCAGTTTATAGCAATGGTTAGATAAAAACTGATACCAGTAAATCGTTTCAACTGGCTGTGTAGCTCCAGATTTTTTTAATGACATGGCACACACTTAGCAACACACAGCCAAGAAACTCAAGTTGTATATATGAAGATGACCAGAAAAAAGTAGGCACAATGAATTGGGAGTGGGACCAATTATACCTGGAAGTAAGAAAAGAGACAGAAAGACAATTAGGGAAGGAGGGAATTAAAAAAACACCGTGAATCATGCTTTCCTCCACTTTAGAAAACCAGTTTATCAGCATAGTGCAGACTCAAGGAGATGTTAGTCATCATTAAGTGTAAGCCCATAGAACATACTAAGAGGGCAAGCGGGGTTGGGACACAACAAAATTAAAAATCAAAGGTGTGAACTTACAAGGGAAAGAGATGTTGAGGAAACCTCGACCTCTTACCATCCCCTAAATCTTGGCTCCTGCTCATTTTGGGGGAGGGGATCCTTTAGGAGGGAGGGAGGGAGGGATGAAAGGAAGGCAGAGGAGAGAGAGAGAGAGAGAGAGAGAGAGAGAGAGAGAGAGAAAGCGAGCAATTTCCATGAGACTCATTCAGAATTAAACCTGCCCAAAGCAGTCACAGGTCCCCAACAGGTCACCAGGAGAGTAAAACCCCAGGACACCTCAGTGCAATGATCTCTGCTTACAGATTAGTTGCACATAATTCACCCATTGCTCCAAATTGCTAGGCTGGCCTCAACTGGCATTTGTCAAGAAATAGAGAAATTAAATGACCAAGTTGATTCACACCTTGGCCCCTCTTATTTTCCTTGGGTCATCCAAATGCCCACTTAGCAGGGGGCACACTGCACTCAGAAAAAGCCTTTCACTGTCCCAACCCCTCTGCTTCAGCTGTTAGGTTCTGAAGCCACTCAAAGAAGGAGCTGGTTGTGCTGTATCCTCATCAGCTTGCACTCATTTAAGGCCGTGCATTCTCCTATCAGTCCCAGCCCTGCGCTAATGCACTTTTCCTTCACAGACTGACTTGTCAACAATATGTATTTGGAGTGCCTAGGATGTACCAGTGATACAGAAATGGATTTATCCATAGTGATGCATGGATAAAGAAGACACAGATCTTGGCCTCAAAGGATTTGTAACTAAACAAACAAGATATTACTTTACTATCCAACAAAATGAAAATCAGTGCTGAAGAATTGAGGCACAAGTGTCTCACATTTAGAAGGATTAAGATCAAGGTTCTTATCAACAAAAACTTCTAGCAGATGTTCACCGGGCATTTACCATGTGCCAGTACTCACAATAAGCTCATTACATAAATCATCTCATTTAAGCCTCAGTCCAAATACATAGCACTATACCCATTTCATAGCTTGACAAAATAAGGGTGTAAAGAGATAAATTCATTCAAAACCATAAGGCTAGTTAAATGCTAGAATTCAAAGTATGCTACAGTCTGAATATTTGTGTCCCTCAAAACTCCTGTGTTGAAGACTAACCTGATTTATGGTATTAAAAGGACGGCAGGGGCTATTAATCAATGATGAAGTTATAAGGGTGCAGTTCTCATATTTGGAATTAGTACCTAATAGAGGATCAAGGGAAGTTGCTTTTTCTTTACCCACTACTCAAGGGTGCAAAGAAAAGGCACACTGCATGAACCTAGAATGATCTAGTCACAAGATCTGCTTACATCTTTCTCAGGTTTCCCAGCCCCCAAAACTGAAATAAAACGTCTGTTATTTATAAGACACTCAACTATTACAGTTTGGATTGGTTTGAAGAGTTCATGTGCTGAAAGCTTTATCCTCAGTCTGCTGAATGGAGAGGTGGTGCACTTTGAAGAAGTGAAACCTAGTGGTAAGTACCTGAGGGTGCTGCCCTTTGCAGAGATATAGGTGATTCTTCTGAGATTCTAAGTCAGTGCTCAAGAGGGTGTGGTGACAAGAAAAATCAGACTGTCTTTGCCTAGTTCTGCCTTCGTGTCTCACCACGTGATCACTCCCTGTCATATGCATTATTACCACCGTGCCTCCATCCTCCACGTGGACATCATTGGATCTAAGCAGAAGCTGGCACTTCTAGAACTGGGAGCCACACACATCTCTTCTTTGTCAACACTCACAGCAGGTTTTTTTTTTTTCTTTCAGCAGTGGAACATGGAAAAACACACTGGGCTCTAGAATTTTGCTATGCCATCCTTAATGGAATAAGATAGGCCTATTCAAGTATTTCTAACCCAGAACCAAGATAGAGCTCGGGGAAGCTGAAATAGGATATTCTGCTCTTATAGTAATGTCAAGATAATCCCATCTCTTCATGAGCAAATAATCCAATTCCTTTTAAAATGGCTCAAATAACATTCTACAGTACTAAATGAAACAATTCTCTGCCTTCATAGAAATCACAATAAAATACAGGTCATCTTCGGGAGAGAACTGCATGTATTTTTAACAAATACTTAAAAAATACATGGGCCCAGCAAAGTAGCCTAGTGGCTAAAGTCCTCACCTTGCACATGCTAGGATCCAAATGGGTGCCAGATCTAATCCTGGCTACCCTGCTTCCCCCATCCAGCTCCCTGCCTGTGGTCTGGGAAAGCAGTGGAGGATGGCTCAAAGCCTAGGGACCCTGCACTCGTGTGGGAGACCCAGAAGAAGCTCCTAGCTTCACCTCAGCTCAGCTCTGGCCATTGTGGCCACTTGGGGAATGAAGCAGTGGAGAGAAGATCTTCCTCTCTGCCACTCCTACTCTCTGTATATCTGACATTCTAATAAAAAAATAAATAAATCTTGAAAAGAAAAAGCATGGAATGGAAGGTGACAAAGTTCATATGATACAGACCACAAAGACACATTTGTGGTCTAATTTAGGTCTGCTTAACTTGCTAAACCAAAGGAAAGTACATAGCACAGAAACCAAACGGCAACTCCTCCAGAAACAAAATATGACTATTTTATATTGGAACAAAGAGATGAATGTGCATTTAATTCATACTAGCGAGTATTTTGATATTCTCAATTTAGAGTAAGGCTGCATGTAAAGGGGTCAACATTAGGTCTGAGCCCAAATTTAGACCTGGAATTTTGTCTCATTGGAAAGTCAAGAATTATCAGAAATGTGGCAGGTTGTATACAAAATAATCCTTACTTGAGGCTCTGTGATTATAAATCAATTTTGCTTTCAAACAAGAAGCGGATGGTCCATTGCTACTGATCAGATTTCAAAGAGTGAAGTTATGAGAGAACAAGGTGTTAGGGAATAAGGTCCTCCAGGACTTTGCTATTTTGTTGGCTACAAGAAGAGTTCACGTTTTGTCTGTAGAGGATCCTGAAGGCCATCTCTAATTCACGGAACCTAAATGTTAACAGAAAAGATCTCTTAACTGATAGAAAGGAGGAAAGACTTTAGCATCCTTAGGGCAGTGAGAGAGGCTGGGCTGAGGAGCTTAGGCAAGATCGTACAGTTAGATTGAAATGGAGTAAGTCTGTGTGGAGGGGAATGTAACCCTGCTCAACACACTAAGTAGAGAGTTGAATGAGAGCTGGAAGGCAAGAACAAGAGAGCCAGAGGAAGGATAAGAGGCTTTGTTTCACATTAAACAAATTCAAGAGTACCACAAAAAGTTGCGAAAGACATGGAATTTAGAAAAAGTTTATTCTGATCTAAAACATTGAAAATCATGTCTGTGTTGGAGGGGGGAGGAGGTTCCCACAAAAAGCCCATGAAAATGTGTAATGAAAGTTCTGCACAGGGATTTCAAGACAGTTTAACAAAAAATATTTTTCCTCTAATTCCATTTTCATGAAACTTTCAGTCATCCCCCCCAAAACACACACACACACACACACACACACACACACACACACACACACATCGTGCATGAAGGAACACCTGAGTGCCTAAAAAGTGTATGAGGTCCTCAGGAGGTTAACTAAAATCTTTGGGATGTGTTTCAGAGACTTTGAAGTGACTTCATATAGTAGATAACAACCACAAAAACCCTGCAAGTTGAGTTAAAAATGTAAGCTACAAGACAAATTAAACGAGCATTACCTCAGCCTACAAGGTATAGGCTAGAAGTAGAAGCCTGCAGGTAGGCATCTCACACAGCAGATTAAGGTACCAGTTGGGACACCTGCATCCCAGTTCAAAGTGCTTGGGTTTAAATCTGAGCTCTATGCTGAAACCTAGCTTCCTGCTAATGTGCATTCTGGTAGGCAGCAGGTAATAGCTCAAGTACTTCATTCCCTATCAGCCAGGTGGGAGACCCGGATTAAGTTCTGCGTTACTGGTTTCAGTGCCTGGCCCAAGCCTAGCTGTTACTAGCACTTGGTGAGTAAGCAGTAGACAGAATTCTCCCTCTGCATCCTTGTAACTATCGCTCTCTTTTCATTTCATCAGCCCCCCTTCCCCCATCCCCTTTCAAATGAATAAAAATAAACAAAAATTTCAAGAAAAGTAGATACCTGTATTGAGTTATACCTGTGTTAATAACTGTAAAATTCATAAATGTTCAAGTCACAATGATGAAAAAATAAGCAGTGGAGACACGAAAGATAGTAAGAACTGTTGACAACAACAGTTCTATCTCCACACACTTTATCCTCAGAAAGCAGCCCTTGTGAACTCACTCAAAATGTGAAGGCATGATATTCAGTTACATCTAACCAATGGGAATCCAGTGTCCACAGAAGTGTCAATGGGGGCTAAGAATACAGCAGGTTGTACCACATATGTGCAGTGAGGCAAAGCATTGTAAACTTGATGGTCACAAAATTTTTTACATCTTGGCCTCTTAAAAATACACAATCTAAATATGATTGGTTGAGCCATTAAAAGTTACCAAGTGAGAGTGATGGTCCAGAGAAAACCACAACAAAGAAAAAGGAGTTAGATTTCAAGACTTAGCAAGATAAATTTTTTCTTCAGTGATACTTTATTTCCCACACACAGCAAAATTTCCTAATTGTTCAGGGCTTAAAAAAGATAAACAAGATGTTCATTTAAAAAAAAAGGGACCTATGTCTCTTGAGGAATCAGGTTTAGCTCCCATTTCCACGTGGAAACAAGAGTGGATCTGAAACACACTGTTGGTTTCCTGGAAGTCTCCACTACACCTGAATGTCTTGTACCCAGCCAGTTTGAATTATTTGTACTACCTTGCAGCATCCTAGAGGAGTTCTTAATTCCTAAAACTAGTACCAAGGCTAAGACCCTTTGCTGGAAAGAGATGAATACATCCCATTTGTTCACCCATATACTCCAAAAGTGGTCTGAAAAGCTTTATTCTAGAATATGTAATTGCGCCTTGATGAGGCTGTTTTGCTGTGTGCTGTGCATATGGATAGGCGTCCCCTCATCGCAGGTTTCCTCCTTTGTTCACTTCATGGTCAATGTGGTTATCAGCATTTGTGAGGAAGGACAGTGTGACCTCTCGGCCAGAGGACCCTTAGAGTGAAGAAAGCCGTTAGCAAATCAATCCTAAAGTGATTTATTTCCAAGCAGTAGATAGCAAGGAGGCAGTGTATATTTATCATTTGGACAAGGCCTTAATAAAGATAAATTCAGAGTTTGAGTTCCTCTAAGGAAGTGGCTTTAACTTCCAACATATGTCAAAATGAACTTACAGATAATTAGGTGGTATTCATAACTGCCTTACAAGTAAACATAGCTAGGCAGTTGGATAGGAATGATATGTCTGTCTACATTTAGATATGCCATCAATGGTCTGCTGAAAACTCCAGGATCTTAAAGACCAAAAGATAATGTTGTTAAATTAAAGGAGATCCCCAAAGCCAATAATTAATGCATGTTCATTAGAAAAGCAAACAACTTTGTTTAGCCACAGCTTAATGGGTACATGAACAAAAAATAGTGTTGCAACCCTTTGATTAATAAAATTATGGTTCTTGCATTCAATTTTATTGTGTTCTACTGTATTTTTAGGATCTCTGCAGTCACCCCCTCTCTCTAATCTCTAACACACACACACACACACACACACACACACACACGTTAAAGTAAACGGAGCTGACTAAAATCTAACTGATGTACTGATCTTAGAAATGCATACTTTGGACAGTCTATCTTGGAAATCAGGACTTGGACTAGCATATGGCAAGGGAGGCCCTTGGGGCACAATATTTTAGGAGGTGTTCACTCACAAAGCCATGCAAGTTCAGGGTCAACACTTGCAAGTGACCACCTCCTTAAATTTTGCACCCTAAAGGCTTGGTTCAACTCCCCCCTATTCCTATCCCTGTTGCAAACATTTTAACTTCGATTTGTGATGCTACGTTGTCAACAAGGAAAACAATGACCCAACACATTCAAAGAACTTTAACTATCACTGCAAACACAGATGCATGTAATAACAACAGGACACATGCACAGGCATTATAAACTCTAATATATTCATCACAGTAAGGAACAAGAAAGATCATTACAAATTAGTAGGGTGTCTGAATATTCTTTTCTTATTTCCAAAGCCAAGTAATGGAACCAAGGGCTAGAAAGATACTGCCAAGCAGAGAGCCTGCAGGTGAAAAGTGAATGATTGTATGCTGAAGTTCTGTGGTTTGTGATTGATGCAGTAGTTGATTGCACCAGCAGGGCTAATCGAAATTAAAACTCCTGTCTTCAATTAAATTGAGAATCTTTAAAATCATGATAACACAATTCATTTTCTTGTGAAGGTTTTTTCCACACACAGCCCAAAAGAACCTCAGATCTGGCTCATTTGTGACCAAAGTGGAAAGTAGTTCCAGTTAGGAGTTCATAATATAGACAGGAAAGGGAGACCAGCTCCTCTTACTTTGCTCCACACCACTTAGGATAGATTGCAAAGTAGACTCTTTTTAAAATTCTAACACACTTTATCTCCTTTCTTCTTCCACTCCAAGCCCCAATATCCAGAACATGACTACACATGCCAGAAATGAGAAATAGTAAAAAAAAAAAAAGCCAAGTTGACAGGAGTCATTCTCATTCAGCTTCAATTAGTATTCAATGTTAGACTTTCCAAATGGAAGATCATTGAGTGCTTCCAGGTGGAAAAAAAAGGCACCTCTCCAACAAAATTGATCACATTGGCTTATGAAGCTTTGTGGGCACAAAATCACAGTTGTTAAACAGGGAGGCTCTATGGAAATAAATTCCAAACATTTGGGATTAACATTGCCTTTCATACGGTCACAGCACATGGGAGGTGGAAAGTTCTCAATAAAACATGTTTTGCATTTGCTGAATTTTTGCTGAATTTTTGCTGAATTCCATTTGACTCAGCTCAGCTCCCTGGCAGTTTCTCCCTTAGCTTGGCTGAGCTGTGCAGGTGGGGTTTTCAACAGATCACTGGAAAACAAGAAACTATATTAAGCATAGTTCAGAATTCAGAAAAAGTAGCATCACTCTTCAAAAGTTTGTGTTTTGGAAAATGACATTTGAGCTAGTAGTTAAACTATCAATTAGGACACCCACATTCCATACAGGAATGATTACATTCAAGTCTTTCTAAGGATGCTGATTTCTGCTTTCTATTAATTCCGACTCTGGGAGGCAACAATGATGGCTCAAGTAACTGGGTTCCTGCAAATCACATGAGGCAAATGGATTGAATTTCTGGCTCTTGGCTTCAGCCTGAGACCAACCCTGGCCATTGCAAGCATCTTGGCAGTAAACCAGCAGATACGAGCACTATGTGTGTATGTCTCTGTTTCTCAAATAAAGTTCAATTCAACATTCTAAATGAGCCGAAGCCACTCATCAATTATTCACCTATCTACTAAGCACTGTTAAATGTGTAGGCCTATATTCTCGGTGAAGGGGGAAGTCAGAGCATGACAAATGCCGAAGAGATCCACAATTGGATTAACTGTGCAGTAAGAAGATTAAGCCATGGGCCCGGCGCGGTGGCGCAAGTGGTTAAAGGTCCTCGCCTTGCACGCCCGGGATCCCATATGGGCGCCGGTTCTAATCCCGGCAGCCCCGCTTCCCTTCCAGCTCCCTGCCTGTGGCCTGGGAAAGCAGTCGAGGACGGCCCAAAGCTTTGGGACCCTGAACCCGCGTGGGAGACCAGGAAGAGGCTCCTGGCTTCGGATCGGCATAGTATCAGCCCATTGTGCTCACTTGGGGAGTGAATCATCAGACGGAAGATCTTCCTCTCTCTCTCTCCTCTCTCTGTATATCCGCCTTTCCAATGAAAAAATAATAAAAATAAATCTTTAAAAAAAAAAAAAAGATACATAGAAGATTAAGCCATGAACTTGAATGGCTGGTATGAAGTAGGAAAAGTTATATCTCTCAAGAGAGGATCATAAAATGAGCTAGGAACACTCCAACTGTGCTCTGCAGTCCAATACATGTATATACTACGTAGGAGATGCAAAATTTCAAGCTCCATCCCTAACAAACAGATTGACATTGTAGTGTTAACACAGTGTATAAGTGAATTTACACACATAACAGGTGGAAGAATTCCAGACTACAGCAGCCTAGATGAAAGAGAATTTCCAACTGAGATATCAGCAACGGCATGAAGAAGGACAATGCTCTGTGTGACAGGTTGAAGAGAAGAGAGGCAGACACTCTAGTCAGATTTCTATAATAGTTTAGCTGAAGACTGAAAAGCAAAACATCATGTAGGATAATTCTACTAGAAATACAGCAATGAAAGTGTCCATACTCACAATTTAGGTACTTAATTTATGTTTTGCTTCCAAAAAAGCAAATGAGCTTTGAGCTGTCAGGGGCAGAAATAACAATGGAATATTTTATGTAAAGTAAAATTTATCACCTCAGGTTCCACAGAAATATAGTAATAATAAGAGATCTTTGAATATGGACTATATGCATACATATAGGTGTGTGTTTATACCAATATAATATGGTATGTATATGTGTAATATTCCAGATATGTGTGTGAGAAATTATCTGAAAAGTCTCATAACCAGAAAAAGCTAATAAGTGGAAATGTATCCAAATAGACTTCTCTTTATTTGGGCTCCTAAAAATTTTTTTAAAATATGTTATGAGTGACATAGCTTAAAAATGAGCTCCTCTCATTTCTTATTTCCTCTTTTCTATTCTATAGTAAACACCTAAGATGTGACCTAGTTTCTTTGCCTCACACTTTCTCCCAAAGGCATGGTAACCATTTCAATTTACTATATATTGCAGCCATGTTGTTTGTTTGTATTTTAAACCTAAAATATACATTTCTAACTTTGCTTTTTAGAAAATTTGTATGCTTTTAAGCAAGGTTCAGCCACACTACTCAGTAAATGTTTCACGATAAACAGACTTTAAGCCAGTGAATAATTAGAATTCCAAGATTCATTGCTGCCATCATAGCAGAGCAAGGTAGGCCATCACCTGAAATGCCAGCATCCCATATGGGTGCAAATTCAAGTCCTGGTTGTATCACTTCTGATCCAACTCACTGTCAATGTTCTGAGAAAAGCAGCAAAGCACAGCCCAAATACTTTGGCTCCTACATCCCTGTAGGACACTCACATGAATGTTCTGGCTCCTAACTTTAATTTGGCCAAACTCTGTCTATAGCAGTCATTTGGAGGGTGAACTAGCAGATGGAACATTTCTCTCTATTGGTCTCTCCTTTTCTCTCTGTAACACTGAATTTCAAATAAATTTAAAGGGAAAAAAATCTTTTAAAAGAAACCCTCAAATTCATTTGAAAGTATTGTTAAGATTTACTGCATTTTTTGAAGGGCAAAGTTATAGAGAGAGAAGAAGGAGATATCTTCCATATGCTGGCTCACCTCCCAAATGACCACGAAGCCTGGAATTTGGCCATCCTCTGCTGCTTTCCCAGACCATAAACAGGGAGCTGGTTTGGAAGTGGAGCTGCCAGGGTTTGAACTGGCATCCATATGGGATACTGGCACCAGAGGTGGAGACTTAGCCTGCCATGACGACAGCCACAAAATTCCAAGATTCTTAAAAGATCTAACAGAAGTACTCCTGAGGATGTTGAACTTGAAATTATGAGCTTCAAGATTTTACAAAATGCACGACAGAAGTTGATTGAAAACAATTATGCTCTTGAAAATTGGGTAGTATTCCCAGAACAATTAAGAAGAGTCCAATCCATATTCATTAATACAGAGTGGGTCCCCAAATGAGAGATATCTGCTGTGATTAAGAGAGAAGGTTTTTTTTTTAAAGATATCTTCATAGAAGAAAGAAGTGCAGGAAATGCTTACAAAGCATGATATCCAGTAACACTCTCAAATTATATTAGAAAATCTGGAATCTAATTAACAATGAAACATAGTTTCTAGTATAGTCAGGTGCCTCATAATAATGATTAAATGTGGACTGCATAGAGTTAGAGATTCAAAAAGTTCATGGAAAAAATGGAATCAAAAGATGGGTTTCTCTTGAAACAAAGTGTTTTGAGATCCATACTCCTTTTTATGACATACAGCATATAGCCTAGGTGTGCTTGAAGGTTATACCATTGAGCTTTGTGGTTGTTACATGAAAAAATCACCTAACAATGTAATTCTAAGAATAGGACCCTCTCAAGAATGACACACAACTATAATATGAACAGTTCAGGGTTTAAATCAAGTGTATGACCCAGCACAGAGAAATGAAAAAGACTTTTGTTCCTGCCCATAACCTAGTTGATAGCTTGATAATTATCTTAAGAATTACTACAACAGAATGACACAGATTGAATGGCTAATGAACAAAAGAGTTTTCTCACAGTTCTAGACACTAGGAAATCTAAGGTCAAGGTGCTGACAGGTTTGTTGTCATGCTATGGCCCATTTTCTGGTTAATCGGTTGCCATTTTCTTTCTGAATCCTCGCATAGTGGAAGGGGCAAGACATATCTGAGGTCTTTTCTACAAAGACACTGATCCTATTCATTCCATCTCAATGATCTAAACGCCTGTCAAAGTCATCATAATCAAATTCTGCTTGAATTTGGTGGAGGGATGCAAACATTCAGACAATGCACATCATATTTTCTATGATAGTTCAAAGCCTAGACATTAGCAGAAGAGGAAAGAGGCTTGTTGATGAAGAGGTCCCAAGCCAAAAAGTTCTCTTGCCAAGCTGCCATCACCCAGAACAGCTCATAATTCATTTCAGGCCTTAAGAAGTTAATTATAGTTTCCAATCAATGTCCTATCACTTAACTCTGATGGATTTTGAAGGAATCATCAAGGTCTCTCTAAAATGCTGATGGGAATATTTGTTTGTATTAATCCGTTTCTGCTGTTGTTGTTACATTAAAAGATCTGTGAAAGGAGTTTCTTGAGAGGAAAAGGGGTTTATTTCCTCTTACAGTTTCAGATTACAGGATCAGGCAGCCCCACAGTCCAGGATCCAGTGGAAGCTGGTTATCATAGGTACAGCAGCAGTGACCACATCGTGAGCAAGGAAGAAAAAGAGAACCTAAGCTGAATTCCAACTGAAATCTAAAACCTCTTACAAGAATGACCCTCACAAGGGCAAGGCTCCCATAACCCCAACCTCCCATTGGCCTCACCTCTCAGAGTTCATCAGGATATGAAGTCTCTACACTAAAGAACATCAGATTTGAAAGAGCTGCATCAGTTTTGGAAAGACAAGTTGTGTTATAGCATTTGACCTGCCAAACTCATGCTATGCCATTTATAAGAAACTTCAATAACAACAAATCTGGCTATTTGAGAAAGGTCCTGTTAGCAGTCTGATATACTGGAGCAGACTGAGTTCTATGGAATTTATGAAATCACAATGTTTCTAAAGTGTTAGAGAACAAGCACTATTAGGCAAAGATTAGGATCCAGGCCAAACTGCATTGAGGTGCCGGGGGGGGGGGGGCATCTTTAAGCATTCAGATGCAATTTTCAGTGGCAATTCTAGCAGTAGGCTTAAGATTTAAGCTATTTTTGGTAGATGGTATCTCCCAATAACTTTAATGATAACTTCGTAAGCAAGTATGATTCATTCATGCCCTAACAACAACTTAAAAAAGTACTCATCTGTGGAACCTTTAACTGCAATGAGCAATTTGCTTGAGGGGCAAAATTCAATACCATTCAGTGAATGAAGTTCAAGATTATGTGTTCTCTCTCTAGCAGTTTTCAAATAAATCCCGAATATCAGTCATCAATGCAATAATGCATCTCTACTTCTCTCAAAGGCAAATGAAGTACACAGATTCGGCTAAGAGACTCTTTCTGGGGACACACCTTCATTCCAAATCTGGCTCTTCATTCTTCAGATGCCCAGAGCTCTCAGGCTGCCTCTCATTGTTGTGTGCCATCTGGCACTGCTCATATATAGTACCTCATGTCTCTAATCTATATCTATTTATGATTCCTTTCTTTAGGTTATCCCTGGGATTCACAAATGGCTGAAAATGAGTGCTATTCTCTTTCCACACCCATCTCATCTTAGATAACAGAATGTCTGCTACAGAAAAACAAAAGGTGGCTGACCTAAAATTCCACCATAGAAAAAAGTCACAACACAAGAATCCCATTTAACAGTCTCTACAGTTGGGCTGTGTCATTTATGCTCTTTGAGCATCAGTTTCTTAATTATAACCACAACCTGCTACATGTGCCTGGGTCACTAACACTCCTGCATACCTCTATAATCTATTCCTGTCTATCTCAATATGAAAACACTTACTTCAGATCTCTGTTTTTCTACTAAATAGGATTGGCTTCTCTTACATTCAGATAGGTGAGAGAGAGAGTGAGAGAGATCAATGTTCTACTGTTTTCCAGAACCAGTTCTCTCCTTTCCCCTTAATTGATTTTGACTCTATACTTTGGATGGAAAGAAAACATTGGATGCATTCTTAGAATATTTAAACTTAAGGGTCCATGTTGTAGAGTCCCAAATGCCAACATAAGAATTTTGAACTTGATTCTCCAGGTCAGCATAGAATTATGGAAGTTTTCTGAATGGTGAATATGACTTTACAATACTAGCTCTGCATGCTAACAGCTATGCCAAGAGCCTCACCTACATCACTTCACTAATTTTGACCACAATACCACGAGCTAGGTATTTTCATCCATGTTTTGCCGATAAGGATATCAAGGAACAGTTATGTAATGGTTCACATAGAACTACTAATAGATGGATGTGGGATAAAAATTCAAGTCTGCCTGATTTCAAATCTTGTCTTCATTACCACGGTGCCAAACAGAGACAACTTATCTGTTAAGATTCAAACTTTGGGTCTATCAGGAAGAACACAAAATTTCACCCTGCCTCCACTTCTACCTCCAACACACTGATGCTAAAAAGATCCTGTGAAGATTTAGTCCTTTAACACAATCAGGTCCTGGTCTCTACAACAGAACTCAGAGTCAGGTATTTCCCTTTATGTCAGAGCAGTTTCCCATGCCATCTTGAACCAGTATTTGATAAAGGTGGAACAGAAGGAAGATTGGGGGCCTGGGGAATCTAGGAAGGAATGAAAATGAAAGACATATACCATCAAGGGGATAAAGGGAGTCAGATAAGGAGCCAATTAAGCCGAGGGAGTACAAAAGACAAGCGTTTCAGTTTGCAGTGTTGCCAAGAGTTGGTTTGTATATTAAAGGAAGAAAACTATGAAAATAAAAATAAAATCTGACTAATGTTCTTTCTGATTGACATTTCTAATAAAAGAATGTTCCTCAGTATTGCCAATCATACAAAATAATTTATTCAAAGATTCCATTTTAAAACAGAAGAATTGAATTAACTAGCCAAGAAGAATTTCTCAAAATTGTTGACTTAGCTAATGGCATGTCCAGGATCTCTGCTGTGATTTCTTTCCCCAGCTTATATTTCCGGTTCAAACATATCTTAGGTAACCTCTAAATAGACTATGGCCAACTATATTTGTCTTCTGATTTCATTGAGAAAGGCAGTGACCATATCTGGGTTCAAGTAAAAGTTGTAGCCAGGGAGACAAATGAACTGTAGAGCTGTATCATTTGTCAAATGCAGACTTACCATCCTACTATCACCCCCCTTCTTTTTTCCTTTAATTTATCTTGCCTCTGTTTCCTAAATTTTCATGTTGATGGACATATAATTATTTATATTGAAGGTACATAATGTGATATGTTGATATATGTATGTATTGTGAAGTGATTGTATCAGCTAATCACATCCATCACCTCGTATATATATTTAGCATTTGTTATAGTGAAGACATTCGAAATCTACTTTTGGCAAGTTTGAAATATAAATATATCATCCTGTATTATAGATGTCAAAATCTTAAGTATTATTGTAAAATAAAACTTTTTATTCTTATTTAATATTTTCAATTGCACTTAGAAAAACTGGGTATTTATAAGTTAAACAGTGACAATTCAATATAGATGTTCAATGAGCAAATCAGAATAGAGAGAGCTTCTATCTACTGGGTCACTTCCTAAATGGCCACAACAAACTCAGGATCCAGGAACTCATCCAGATCTTGCATGGGAGTAGTAGAGGCCCAGCCTGTTAACAGGGTGCTGGACTGAGGTGGAGCAACTAGGACCTGGCACGTTAGCCTAGTGGTTAAGGTCCTCAGCTTGCATGCGCTGCGAACCCATGTGGGCACTGGTTCCTGTCCCAGCAGCCCCACTTCCCATCTAGCTCCCTGTTTATGGTCTAGAAAAGCAGTGGAGGATGACCCAAAGTCTGCACCTACATGAAAGACCTGGAGAAGCTACTGGCTGCTAACTTCAGATCGGCTCAGCTCTAGCTGCTGCAGATGCTTGGGGAGCGAATCAGTGGACGGAGGCTCTTGCCAGCATCCAGGCAGCAACTTAACTCACTTGTGCCAAGACAATAATCTCTTAACAGAACTTTTTTTTTTAACTCTTCCTATTTGCCAAGCAGGCTCTGAGAGACAGATGTGACCACAGAGATGGAGACAACACAACCCCAAATAATCCCACCTTGGTCCCCATACCTCTTAGGTAGCTCTGTTACTGAATTCCTACTTTTCTCTGAGATCCAAGAGGAAGACTCTTGAAGACAGAAAGTAATCTTTGTATCCCCCACTCATACTAACAAAGTCTAATTCATTATAAAAATTCAGTACAAGTGCCAAATAAGTGGATTGTGAATACGGTAATTCTACTTTTTCACTGACTCCAGAGACTGTTACATTTTCCTAATGGATATTCAAAGATCAATAGTAGAAAACACTTGAGTTTTGAGCTGCCTCAATCAATGGTCTATGATATGTTAACAAAGCATAAAGGCTCTAGGGAAACGTGTTCATACTAAAAGAACTCTTTTGTACTCTAAAAACTAACCATCCCAATAATGTAGTTGATCTTTTAGGTGAACTTGACGTGCCTTGGTTTTTTAGGCAGAACCACCTGCAGCAGCAATTTTTCCCAGTCCCTCTTATGAAGCAGCCCCATGCTTTAAATATACAGCCAGATGAAAAAGACTCCCACCCAACAATTGTTGAGTGAACAAACAGCTGCTGCCTATTGTTTGGCATCAACATGAAGCAATCAGGCTTGCTTTGTATCAACTGAAAAATGAGGAAATCTCACATCTCCCATGCCTAACTGCCTCACACCTGTGCTTACAAAGGTGGCATCAGCACTGGGTATCTTGTAACTAAATCTGGAAAAATTGTCAACTTCAAACTAAGTGACTTTCAGTGTTTGGGGAAAGCTTCAAACCTCTTTACCAGCTAGCTGTAGTTTAGGATGCAGTTTATTATTTGTCCCTTCTTTCTGATAATTGTGTACAAAGTTAAACTGTGCCTGGTTCAGGACTCCAAGGGCATGGCTAGATGCAGACATCTCAGGTGTAGATTACAATGGGCAGTCTGCAAATCAGTACATTGGACCTCCCCAAGTGCAGAGAGACCTCCAGAGGGAAGTAAACTCAACCATTGCCAGAATGTGGTTTCCAAGAATTATAGCAACAATTTGTTTTGCTTATTCTACACCAGACACCATTTGAAAGCTATTCAATTTTACAGGTATAGAAGTGAAGCAGATACATTAAAAAACATGTGCAAGACTGCACAGCTAATAATCAGGAACTCAATTAATTACATGTGGGTTCTTAGAAAAAATTATGCATCAATTTGCTGCTCTTAACACAATTGAAAATCCTCACATTAAGTGAAGTATCATAATTTGTTGTTTTAAATCAAAAAGGGCTTTTAATTACTATCATTTTTATCCTTTTATTTTTGCAGCAGCACTTACAATTTGCTTTAGTCAGACAAATGGTAATATCTGTGCTCCAAATTCCCTAGGCATGGCCAATCATCAAAAATCATTGAAAAGTTCTCATCACACACTTTAAAAATCCACCTCCACCTGTGAAAATTTCATATACTTTCCAAATTCATCTCATATCCACTCTCCTCTCTGAATCCTCCCAAGTCATCCAGTTAGATTAGGCTTTTCTTTCTTAATGTTTACTTTTATAACTTATTTTCTTACATTATTTCTTTTTAGAAAGGCAGAGCCAGAGCCAGAGATTTGCCCATCCATCAGTTCACGTCACAAAAGCTTGCAATTGTCAGGTGTTGGTCAGACCAAGCCAGAGACCTGGGACAACATCTGGGTCTCCAGTGAGGGTGGCAGGAACCCAAGTGCTACCTCTCACAGTGTGCATCAGCAGGAAACTGGAGATAGAAGCAGGATGATCTATGATCTATGATTCATCATTTTTCTTTTCAGAAGCTATTATGACCTAGCTTTAAGAAATACTAGAATGTTTTTTATATTTACTTTCTACACAACTACAAGATTCTCACAGGCAGAATTTAAGATAGACTCCTCTGAAAACTCTTCATGGTTGAACATAGCACCTTACAAGTAGATGCAGAAGATAAATTTAATGAGTTTTCCACTGACAGCTACATATACACATCCGTAAGAAACAAAGAAGTGGGCCCAGCATCATACCCTAGTGGCTAAAGTCCTCGCATTGCATGCATCGGGGGCACTGGTTCCTGTTCTGGCAGCCTCTTCCCACCCAGCTCCCTGCTTGTGGCCTAGGAAAGTAGTCGAGGATGGCCCAAAGCCTTAGGACCCTGCACCTGCGTGGGAGACCTGGAAGAAGCTCCTGGATATTGTCTTCAGATGGCTCAGCTTCTGGTCATTGTGGCCACCTGGGGAGTGAATCATTGGACAGAAGATCTTCCTCTCTGTCTCTCCTCCTCTCTGTACATCTGACCTTCCAATAAAGAAAAATAAATGTTTTTGTTAAAAGAAGTAAAAATAGTGAACGCTAAAAGAAGGAGAAATCAAAACTGTAAAAAGACACAAGACAAAAGGGAGATGCATGAGTACCAACAAAAGACTATGGCAAAAGCAGTCACCAGGTGTGAACCATGTGGTGTGAAGATGTGTCCTGATGTGTCTCAAAGTCATAAAGAGGACAGCATTTAACTGTCTATATCCCTAACACAAGGTCAAGGAACAATGGTAATCCCACATTACAATCAACATACAAAAATTAGATTGCAAATAACAGAAAATATACTCAAGAAGCGTGCATTGATGCAAAGGAAATATTCAATCCACACGCAAAAAAATTGGACACCAGAGGTAATAGTAATGAATGGTCAGTGACGTTAATTTCAAAGTAGTTTAGTAGCAATTTAAAAAAAAAACATGTAATTTGGGAAGACATAACATTATTGACTGCCTCTTCCAAAATAAGAGCAGTAGCTTAATTTTGTAATACCCCCCAAAATTCTCCAATTAATCGCTTTTTTATACCCTATTAGTTATCCAGTTGCTCTTCTAGAGGAATCCTCACTGAACTATCTGTAGACTAAAGAAACCAAATTTTAGTTCTTTAAACAATACTTGGAAACCTTGACAATCCTTTGAAATAAAATATATGATCTTGTAAGTGTGGGAAGTCCACCTTTGGGATTATATCTTGTGAAAGGTTCTGAATAAGGATTCCGGTCTCTATTTCATCTCTTATCTCTGCGTGCAGCCAAATCTCTTAATCAGTGGCTCCCATATGCTAGCTCAGGAAGCAATGCCAGGCTGTAGTGGAATATACTCCAGCTGGGGATATAATTTTAAACAAGTTTCTTGTGTATATAATAAAATCTACTTTCTTTATACTTACATTTTTGTAACAGCAGCTTACCAAATCTTCCCTGCTTACCAGTTTTTATTTTTTAGAAAAAATTTTAAATGAAAAATGATGTAAGAAATTATACTAATGGTAGTTTCTAAGGATTTGTGTATGCCTGAATGTGTGTATGTGCTCACAAATATGCATGAATGTACAACCCTATGTATGTTCTTACATGACCAAATGAAATGCTATTAATCTAATGCTAGGATCACAAGGTAAATATCTACATTTATCATTATATATATATCCACTTTTTTAACTCTCAGAAATCTCTTCTCAGAAATTTATTGATTAACCTAAACAAATTGATGCAAAAATTAAAACAAACCAATTCCAATTAATGGCCTAATTCAACAATCTTATCTTGTTGAATTGTAGCCATTTTGAGGTACAAAGACCAAAAATTTTTATTTTGTTCAGTGACATGATGATGAATTTCTTGTAAGAATCTACCTTTAAAAATCTATGAATTAATGATGAAATAAGTCTATTTAGGAGCCTGTACTGTAGAGCACAACAAATTAATCCATGGCATGTAATGCCAACATCCCATATAGAAGCAATGATTCAAGTACAAGCTTTGTGGCTTCTGATTCCATTTCTATTAATATGCCTGGATCCCTAAACCACACACAAAAGACCAGGATGGAGTTCCTGGCTTCCCGACTTCTGGCTTCAGCCTGGCTCAGCTCTGATATGGCCATTGAGTGAGAGAGGTACGTGAACCAGAAGATAGACAATCTCCCCATCTTTCTCTTTCCACTTCTGTAACCCTGCCTTTCAAATAGTGAAAGAATAAATTTTAAAAAGTAGGCTACTAAAACATACCATATATAATCATTCCATTCAATGTATATAGCATGTCAACAGTGCTACTGAACATGCTAGGGAAAGATGCATTCATATATTTATCCTTGAGTCAGGCACTCCCACATTGTAGCATATTTGTATTTATAGATTTTTCCCCTTGGAACTCATCCTCACAGACACTTCAGCGCAGTCTCTCGCCATCCTTTTGCAGCTTCCTGGTGGAGATGACATTTGCTCAGCTAGAGAACAGACACTTTCTAGCTGAGTTGCTCATCACACTGATACCCCAAGGCTTGCCTGATTGGCTGTCAGAGGACTCCAGCTGTTTAGCTGCCGTGATGTGTCTTTCATAGGAAAAGACATTTCCTGGAACACCAACAGCTTGTTAAAGACTGGGGAGTGCAGGGGAGAAAATTTCAAATTTTGGAGGCACTGAGTGGTTTGAATTTGGAGGAGATGTGAAGATGAAACAGAACAGGATGAAGGGGATACTCTTCCTCCATCTGTGTTTCAAAGACTCATTTTCAGAACTAACCTTACAATTTGTGGCGAGTAACCTTCTATAACTTAGAAGGTCAAGTGCTGACATGAAAAGAAAATCTATTAGTCACCCTAGGGATTCACAGATCATATGAGGATGTAACACTCATCAAAGAAGCTGGAAAACTGGTGAAATTGACAGCAATTTCACTTCATTCTAATTACCTTTGTACCTTGATTTCCTCTTCTGCAAAAAAAAAAAAAAATCAAGAATGAGACACGCTTTCAGACATGCTTGCAAGACTCAAAGAACAAAAAACTGGACAAGGACACGTGGATTCTGAAGAGCCTTTGGGAAGCCATGTTGGTAGGCAGAACACGCAAGGAGGAGGAACACAGGGCTAATGAGGCCACACTTGCCAATTTGAAGCCCATGGGGGCCAATTAGCTCTGGTTTCTTTCACAGCCATCCACTGACCCCTGAACTCTGGCCAGGTATCGCACAGATCTCAGCCATTGTTCACTAGGGTCACTAAGGGAGAGTGTATGGTTGGCTCAGTGAAAACTAACTAGCAGATACATATCTCTAAGTATCACCTCTGTGCATCAGGGGCAGCACAGCAACTCTTCAGGGCACTAAGCATTGCTAAATGCTAAAGGGACCTACAGGGGTCCCTTTGTCACCTGTGCGTTCCACCTTCACAGCTCTTAGAATTGTCCATTGACAATGCATGCTTGCCTATGTGTTTCTCCAACCAAACTGAACCCTCTGCACACTTAGCAGTGTACCAATGTTAGTATTTCATGTGTCTTAACAATTCAGTAACATTGGCCATGTTGGCAAGCTCAATAAATGTTTGGTGAATGAATAAAGGAATGTGAAGGCTCTAGATTTGCTGTTCCCAACTAGAATTTGACAATAATTTAGTAGGACACCAATTTCACCATAAAAATCTGAAAAAAAAATACCCTGAAATAGAAGTCCATATCATCTAGTCTAAAACAGTTAGTGGGTGAATGCCTCTGTAAAATCATTACCACATGTCAAGTGAAAGACAAGTATAGCAACAAATTCATCTGCCAGGGTAACATCAGTATCTAAAGGCTGCTAATCAAGTGCATAAGTCTGGCTTATTGAAGGAATAATAAAATCATCATGAGAATTTACAAGAAGGAATCGCAGTTGTGGAAAGGATATTCCCAGAGGGTGAAGATGCTGATCTGTCAACAGGCCATACTCATCAACTGTCCTCGGAAAGCAAAAAGCACTTTACATTTTGATTCCAGTAATAATTAAACCACACTCTCATTTGGCCCCCTCATGTCCCTGCCTAAAACATGCGACCCTGTACCGATGACTGCCCACACTTGTTCAGGATCATTCTATTGGTCACTTAATGCTCAGCTCAGATGTCACTACCTCCCAGAAGGATTCCCTGGCCATTATTTTCAGGTACCTCCTCTCTATAATTTCAGAGTAGACCATGATTTCTTCTTTTACTGAAGCTACTATATTTTGTTATAATTTCCCACTCACCTGCTTATACTTCTACTGATAAGCCCGTGAGTTTCTTCACAAGATACTCTATCAGTCAGTATGTGTGGGAATGATTCTTGAGATCAAGCAAGTGTGAGAAATGCTGTTCTTCTTATTTGTGAATTATCCTAGGTAAATACTTAAAACAGTGAGAAGTGCCAGTGCTACCGAATTGAATCTCAAACACAAGCAGTTGTCAACCCACTCAGAAACATACTTTCGATGACAAAATTGACTCTTTTTTGAACCTATCAGTTGAAGAAAGGCTAAGAAGGGGAGAATTCCCAGTGAAGCACTAGTGCAGAATCATTTTATGGAGAGAAGCTGAAGGTCAGAAAGCTGCTGCAATTTGCCCAATCACAAGTGTAAGTGCCAGTGCCAGGATTCCAAAGAAAATCTTATCTATTTCAATAATTTGTTTTAAAAAGATTCAAAATTTGGGAAATTTGAAAGAGATTGAGAATTATATACCCAATACCTAAATTACTATTTTACTACAATTACTATTTTATTATTCTCTTTCATTATGTATCCATTTTCCTTCTCAGTTATCTTTTAATTTTGACACATTTCAAAGTAATGATAACCATCTATACAGTTACACATATCTATTATATATGTACATCCTTATATATAAGTACATGTAGCAAGTGTTATATGATTATATTATCAACAAATACTTAATATTTGTTTGTTTTTCATGTAAAATTTATTTACAGAAACATATAACCTAAAGCTATAAAAATGGTAATAAAATACAGGAAACTTCCTGAGAAGTCAGACTTAGGATCTTCAATGATTTCATGTGCTGGTGGAAATGGTGGTAATTGCTCTTCTACTTAAAATACTACATATCTACTTGCCGGTAGCAACAAATATTCAATGTTGGCAGCAGTTCCTATACAGAATGAAGCAAATGGAGCCATCCCTTTGCATAATCGAATATTTTTTCATTGTCTTTGGTACAGGATGGCTCTCAACCCTCCACTCTAGAGTCAGTGTACCCATTTAGATCTGTGCAGTGTTATAGGAATTTCAACTGCTTAAAGCCATGAAATCCAAGTATAAGAAATGATCACTAACATATTTGCACATGACTAAGGAAGTAGGTATTTCCCTAAAGGAAACGCCAAGGTACAACCCCTCCTCCCACAAGAGTCATCTACTAGCTTACCAAATGACTGAAAGATTAAGCAATGAGAGAGTTCAGAGACAAATACTCCAGGTCAGCTCTTGTTTTGCATCTTCTGCATACATGTCAGTTTACTCAGTGAATTCTAGTTACTTGGTTAAAGACACTGCTGCCTTTCAAGGCTGTGAGTAGGAAAGGGAGGTGGATCTCAACTTGCGAAGTGTCAAAGTAATGAAGAGGGGAAGTGAAGCGAAGTGAAGCCTTCAACCATTCCTCACGCCTCTCAGTTTAACTAAAGGTCCGCTACAGTAAAGAACCCTGTAAGGCCCACAACCAAAAGCTACGCTTGGGTAAAGTGGCCATTAGAACAATAGACACTGAATGAAAAAGTGAGAAAATAAAAGGTTGAGTAACAGAGAGACAGAAAGAGATCATCTGCCTCTGCTTCACTACCCAAATGCTATCAACAACCAGGACTGGACTGGGCTATAGCCAGGAGCTCAGAACACTCAGAACAGCACTGAGTCTCCACATGGGTGCAGGGACCCAACTAAATCGAGCCATCACTTGCTTTCTCCTGGGTATACATTTGCAGAAAGCTCAAAAGGAAGCACAGATATGATTCTATCCCAGACATTCTGGCATGGGATGTGGGCTTCCCAAACAGTGACTTAATCCACTATACCACAACAACCAGCCTTTGTTGAGGTTTCTTAGGTAGCACTTCTAATGACCCATATCTCAGTCAATACAACATTGAAATGTTTCATTGACTCAGGTTTCTGCTCAATATCTCAGCCAGTTATTCCAGCTCACCGATGATATACCTTCATTAAGGAATAATGGTTTGCCTAAAACCAAGTGATTCTTGAAAAGCCTGAAGTTTGAGCTGAGACACAGAAAGCCCTAAGAGATCTGCTCAAAATGTGTCATGTTTTCTGTATTCCGCCAAGGAATACTTGGGAGTCAGGAATAAAGAATAATTTAATACACTTGTCTTATATACTGCATCACTCTTTAGAGAGTTTTTACTTGTTAATACCACTGAGATTTATTTGATCTTGGGAAGACAAACATATTATTTTCATCTCTAGGGAAAAAAAACTGTATAGCTTCTAAAATGAATTAAATGCTCTTACATTACTTTTTGCCATATATGAGCAAAAATAATTTCCCACTAAGAGCCTATAAAATGTCTTTTGTAGGTGTAGATAAAGAGAAAGAGAGAGAGTACGAGAGAGAGAGTTAGAGAGAGAGAGACTGAGATTTAACTTAAGGAAAAATTTAGAGTGAAGACCCATGTAAAGCCTAGAAATAACAGCTTATATTTTCCAAGGTAAAGGTAATCTAATCCATTAGAACTCAGATGAGACTGGAAATGATGAAATATTTGGAAATAGAAAAGGAACAGAGTCAATCTCAAAAGAACCATAACTTTACACCTGCAAAATAAACGATATGATTAAATTCCAGCAACCATGATGTACAATAAAGAAAAGAAAGTGAAAGAATAAAGTCTAGTAAAGTATTTTCTCCTTATTCTGGAATTTGGACAGTGAAATGGGTAACGTGGAGTGGCCCAATTCGAATTCTATGGAAGAGAGAGCAATCTTAGAAATATAGCCTCTCCCTTCACATTTCCTTTCCAATCCTCTCTGCTTTTAGTGGGTAAGAAGGTAGGAGGAACAGGGGAAATGCTCTGATTTTTAACAATGGAACAGCATGGTCTAATAATCAATTGTGAATCAAAATTCAGAAGACTCATCCTCTAGTTCAACTCTGTCCCTTCCTGGCTGTGTGAATCTGACCATGTCATCAAACTTCTGCAGTTTAATGGTGTGTATGAGTCCAGTTACCTGGTGTGTAATATGAGAAGCTGGCCTTGAATGTGTATGCAATGCAACTGCATTAAACGGTCTCAAATGTCCCTAAATAGTATACAAATATTGCATAAATTATGGGAGCTTTAAATATGCTATGATTCAATAACTGCACCTACCCAAGTATGAAAGGCCCCCCCACCCCCATCTGCCCCCAGCAAATCAGCTAGGAGAGAGCAGGGAAAAGGCAAAGGAAACAAATGATTCATCATGAGTGTCCCAGAAAACCAACAAGAAGAAAGTAGATGGTTTAAAAATAAATTGATGTCTAGTTATTTTGATTTACTCTAAACAAGCCTGCAACAGGGATGGGTTGCAGCCTGAAAAGTCTGTCTTGAAAGCTCCCTTAGATTTTCAACCACAAATCCTGCCTCAAAGTCATGCAAGGGAAATTCTCTTGTGAGTCTTTAAATCTCCATCAGTTGATACAGGAAAATGAAGGTGAATTTTGGGGAATAAACCAACGGGTTCCTATTTCCACACCATATTAATGTCTTGTAATTGTGCTTAGAGTGTAATAGGCAATTTATTTTCTTATTGGTGAGCTAGTTTTATATAAGATAAAGAACAAATTCAGACTTAGGAGTTAGTGACCATTTTCCACAGAAGCTGAACAGTGACTATTTTAGACTTTGCAGGTCACATACTGCCTTTTTCATACATCCTTCTTGTTTTTAAACATACTTTAGAAATATATAAAGGTCGTCAGCTGACTCTGTCCTCCTGGCAGAAGTTGCCTGTTCCTGTGAGAGGAGAGTCCTTAAGCAGCCAACCAGGAGTAGTGAGAGTTCAATTCAACCAGGTGTTTCTGTAGGCAAAATGAACTGGACCCAGAACAAGTACATCTATTAAAGTATAAGCTAAAGTAGGTGCACAAGAATATATCAGCGAAGTAGCACATTTAAGCCCTTGGGGAAGATCCATAGCATTTGCTCAAGGTATTCTACTGATATTATTTATAATTAGCATTTGAACTTAAGCAGACTCTCTCAAGAAGTAGTGTTTACAGCCACGGCTTATAACTTGAAATAGTTCCTTATAAGTGATTTTTTTGATGAATTTTACATTTTTAAAAAGTTGTTTTTAAGTTTATATATTTATTGGGACCAACACAGTGGAGTAGCAGTCTAATCCTCACTCAGCCCGTGCTGTTAGCATCACATGTGAATCAAGTTCGAGCCTGGGCTGCTCCACTTTCAATCCAGCATGGTCTGGGAAATGAGAAGATGGCCCATGGCCCCTGCATTCATGTGCGAGACCCAGAAGAAGTTCCTGGCTGTCATCTTCAGACCAGACTGGCTCTGAGTGTTATGACCATTTGAAGAGTGATCCAGTGGGTGGAAGATAGCTCTCTGTTCCCCCCACCACCCGCCCATAAATTTGACTTTCAAGTTAAATAAATAAATCTTTCTTTTTAAGTCAACGTTTACCTTTAAAATGTCTATATACCTGTTTTTATTTATGAGACTGGCAGAAAGGGACAGGGAAGGAGAGAAAAAACGAAAGAGCTATCTTTCATTACTGATTACTCCACCTTTTGGGTCATGGAATCCAGGGCTGAGCCAAGCAGAAGTCAAGAGCCAGTAACTCCATCCAAGTCTCCCATATGGATGGCAGGGAACCATGTGCTTGAGACATCATCTGTTGTCTCTCAGAGTACACATTAGTCAGAAGCTGGATCTGAATTTGAGGTAGGATTCAAGCCCATGCGCTCTAATATGGAATGCAGATATCCCAAGTGGAAGATTAACCCACTATACCATATGCCAGCCTGTATCTCACATTTCACATAAACAGAGGGCTCCTTAAACTTTATAAATCAATTGCTATTGTCTCACTGATTTACACAGAAATTCCAGATGGACTGTCAATACGCACTTGTTCCTAACAAATTAGTGGTTAGCTTCACTGTCTACTCCTTTCTTTTCTTCATCTTCTCTGCCAAGTACTTAATGATGTATAAACAAACACTTAAAAATTTGAAAGACAAACTTGACGCAGACAGGATTCCTTGAGAAATTCTTTCATAAGCTGAAGAGTCCTTTCAAAATGTGAAAGGTTGCTCAATAGAACAAGCTAGAAAGTCCAGGAATAAACTCAAAATCATACAGGAATTCAGTATGTGAAATAAATTTTTATATTTATGGTGAAGAGAAAGTTAATTTAATGATATTGAGGAAATTGATTGCAAATCCAAAAAATATGCAAAGTTGAATCCATGTAAGTTCTACACTGATCAGAATTACAGCATGAAAAAGAAAATCATGAAACAGATTAGATACAGGAATTCAAAATTTTTTTCTAATCTTGGAGTGAAGAGAAATTCTAACTGTGACATGAAATCCAGAAGCCACAAAAAGACTGATTACATAAGAATAAGAACTTCTTCATGGAAGAAATTTTTACAAGTTTCACAAAATTATGAGCTGAAAAACCATTTGAAATTTCTATTACAGAAAATGAGGTGATTTTCTAAATAGAAAAATATCTGTATAGCAATTTTATAATTTTAGCAAGGAAAAAAGTTCAAAGTTTAATAAACAGATTATTCATAGGAAATTAATTACTAAACTAAGCATATTATAGTTAATCCACTTCATCTATTATAAGAGTACCGCAAGTTCAAACCCCATTAAGATGATTTTTCATCTATCAGATTGGAGATGATGAATGAAATTTTGCTAACATGTGATGCTGGTAAGGGAGTAGAGGAATGGTAACTTTCATAAATTGGCAACGGAATATATCTTGGTACAGCTTGCATGGAGAACAAGTCAGCCATGTCTCTCAAAATTTGAACTCTACTCAACCTTTGGGCCCAGCAATTCTACTTTTAGAAATTTATCCTACAGGCATGCTCAGTTAAAAAAATGGCAAATCTATTAATTGGAGTTCTTTTGTAATAGCATCAGATCGTAAGTTACATAAATGCTTATCAATAGGATGTTTGCTTATAAATTATGATAGATCAAAATGTATTCAATCCTCAGTATCTATGGCAAGTCAATTCTGAGACCACCCTATAGATACTAAAACCTGAAGATGCCCATGCCAATTATATAAAAATAGGTAGTATTTGCATATAACCTATACACATTCACCAAGGTATTTTAAATCCTCTCAGGTATATTTATAGTACCTGATCCAATGTAAATGTTATGAAAATACCTACTATGCTATGTTGTTTAGGGAACAACAATAAGAAGTTTTAAAAAAATATTTTCCAACCCAAGTTGCGCATGCATAACTCATGCACAGGGCTGGCTGAAGTGAAAATCTGTATGCCATTAATAGAAATGCCCTCAAATGTATGCTTAAGCAAAAAGGCAAGGACCATAAAAGCATTTACAGAATATAGTATGGTACAATTTCTCTAATAACTGTATAAAGGACAATAATATATGTGGTGTAGGGCAACAGAGCACAATGATTAGGAGTATCAAGTCTGAAGTCAAAACACTTGAGTTTGAATTTAGGCTCTGTTGTCTTTGTGCCTCAGTCTCTTTATCTATATGGTGAGAGGCAATAATAATACACATCTTTTTTGGCTGTTTTAAAAACACAATGGATTAATCTTTATAAAGCACTTAGAATAATAATTAACAAGAATATGTATTATATTACCATTTATTAAATAAATAGCAGATAATATTCCTGAAAAGTTGCATAGGAGTTGTACCCGAATAAAGGATACATATGAAAGAAGACTTAACTTTACACCTTTTTGACTATTATTCCAAAGGCTAATACAATGTTTAATTTTTGAAAATAAAATTATTTAAAAAGTGTAAATGATTGTTGCTTCCCAGCACTCTAGACTGACTCAGATTCATCTTTCAACTTTCCATACCTCCCACCATTGTTTCCTACAATCCCCTTCACTCTCCTCTCTGTGCTGCTGATACCCCAATTCACTTTTCACAACAAGCTGCAAAGTTCAGATCCAGATGTTCCATCACCTCAAAATTAGTATTACAAATTAAAATCATCGACTTCTCATTTCAGCCACTGTATTTCCCAAGATAGAAATCTGACTCTGACTCTTTTCTATGGTATCTCTCCATCTACCAACTCTATAAATTCAGCATTTAATATATTATCTTCCTCATTATTTTCTACTGCAAAAAATATCAGCCTAAATCCACTCTCCTCAAACTTCAATATACATAATATGCATGTGTATATCAACTGGATATTTTGTTAAAATATAAACATTATGAATCAACAGCTTTGCTGGCAAGCCAAGAAGATGCCCTCAATGACCCCATCTCCCATCAATCTCCTAAATGATATCATATTCGGTATGCATACTGAAAAAAAAGGATAAAAGTTGGGGCCATCACAATGGTACTCCACCTTGCAGTGAAAGCATCCCATGTGGGTGCCAGTTCATGTACCATCTGCTCCACTTCCCATCCAGCTGAGTATGGCATGGCAAGGGAGCAGAAAATGGCCCAAATCTGGGGACCTTACACCCACATGGAAAACCCAGAAGAGGTCCCTGCCTTTGCATCAGTTCAGCTCTAGACACTGTGGCCAACTGGAGAGTGAACCAGCAGAAGGAAGATTCTCTGTGTCTCTTCTGCTCTCTCTGCAAAATCTGCCTTTCAAATAAAATTAATTTCAAAAAAGAAATAAGGACAGAAGTAACAGGATATGCTTTCTAAAACTGTTTCATAGAAACAATGTGACTTTCTCTTGTAAGGTTTATCATTGTCTCTTTCTGATCATTCACTTTGGGGGGAAGCCAACTACCATGTTGAAAAGTCACCTAAGAAACCTACTGACACCTCTATCAAGCACCAGTGAGAAACAAAACTTCTCACCAATAACCAGATGAACGAATTTAAAAGCAGTCAGGTCTTCAGCAGCCTGAAATTCTGCCCAAAATTTGGATTACAGTCTGCTGAAACAGCCACCTCTGAGCCACAACCACCCAATTAAGTCAACCCTGGATTCGTCACCACAGACATGAGATAATAAATGTCTGTTGTTTTAGTACCCCAGTTTTGAGGTGGTTGGCTATGCAATAGTAGGTAACTAAAACAATAGGTCCAGAATATGCCTGAAATATTGCGCATTTCAAAAAAGTTCCCAGAGGATACTGATGTCAATGTCACTGGATTTTCCTTGAGTAACGCCCTACACCATTGTACAGCGTTTTACCAAATCTCCACCTTGATCATGTCTCTGTTCCAATCCAATTACATCCCTATTTCCCAATATAAAAGGAGTCTTCGAAGTTTTCATGGAAACTTTGTATTATAAAAAATCTAGGGCCTGGCGCAGTGGCACAGTGGTTAAGGTCCTCGCCTTGCACGCCCGGGATCCCATATGGGCGCCGGTTCTATCCCCAGCAGCCCCGCTTCCCTTCCAGCTCCCTGCCTGTGGCCCAGGAAAGCAGTCGAGGACGGCCCAAGGCTTTGGGACCCTGCACTCACGTGGGAGACCCGGAAGAGGCTCCTGGCTTCAGATCGGCATAGCACCGGCCGTTGCGCTCACTTGGGGAGTGAATCATCGGACGGAAGATCTTCCTCTCTGTCTCTCCTCTCTGTATATCCTCTCTGTATATCCGCCTTTCCAATAAAAAAAATAATAATAAAAATAAATCTTTAAAAAAATGTAGGAGGCAGGAATTGGGCTGTGGGTAAGAAAACATAATGCAAACACCTTCTATCTAAGAATACATAGTTTAAGCCAATTCCACTTCCTGCTAATGTGCACCTTTGGAATAGCTTGGGACTCTGATATCCGCCTGGGAGACCCAGGCAGAGTTCCAGCCTCCTGGGTGCCCTAGAACTGGCTATTTGGTTATTTGCAGAGTAAATCAACAAATGAAAGAGCTCTCTCTCGGATAGTTTTATGATCCACAATCTCAAATTCTGAGAACACTTTTATGCAACTTGAGGACAGGAGCAGTGTTTCATGAGTCCTGCTACTTTTGAGGCACCTGGTACATGGCTGCACACATGATAAGAAGGTAGATACCAATTGAATGAATCCTCTTCTCATATTCAGTGTGGCTGCACGCCTACCAGCACAACCTGTATTGCATTCATTTACCTCCAGGTTTTACAGCAACAGACAGAATCCTGAGAAAAATCCATCCTCATCTTCTGGGCCCCCTTTCCCTACACCAAGTTACCATCCCATTTGTTCTTTCCACATCACTTGTGGGTAAGAAGATAACATATTGAGAGGATAGCTTTTATTATAGCCAGCAAAGGAAGGGGAAATAATGTCACAGTTCATCCAAAACCCATTTCATTTTGGATGTGAAATCCCTTCTTTGATCAAGCAGGCAGATGTGCTGTGAACTCATTAGGGTTTCTCTGAACAGTGTGAATTATCCACATGAACACATTGAGGAGGGAGCCAGGGGAGACAGACCTGAGAATACAGTGACGGATGAAGGAAGACTATCTGACAAAGATAAATACCTCATAGACAGCCCACACTGAAGGTAAGGAACAAAACATGTAACTCACAGGGAGAGAAGAGGACAGAGCAATGGGGAGATGGGGCGGGGGGCGGAGGAGGAAGGCAAGAGAGGTAACAGCAAGCAAGCCCTGAAACCCTGCATGTTCCACACTTCAGACCACAAAGATAATTTTACAAAAAAGTCTCCTTTTTTGAAAATTTACTGTCTGGGGCTGGCACTATATTACAGTGGGTAAAACGGCCACATCTAGCACTGGCATCCCATATCCTTATCCCAGCTGCTCTGCTTCCAATCCAGCTTACTGCTAATGATTCTGGGAAAGAATTGAAGGGTGGATAAAGTGCTTGATCCTTGAACCCATGTGGAATTCCTGGCTCTTGGCTTTAGATCAGCCCAGGTCTGGCCATTGTGGCCACTTGGTAAGTGAACTAGTGGATGGAGGATGCGTCTCTATATCTCCACCTCTCTCAACTCCGCCTTTTAAATAAATAAAATCTTTTTTGAAAAGAAGTTTAAAAAGGAAAGAAGTTTAATATATGACAGGCATTTTGCTAATGACTTTGCACAACTCCATTCATGTTAATCAGTATAGCAATCCCATGAGATACATGCTACAGGCTGTCCCATTTCCACAATAGGAAGCTGACGCTTGGGAGGAATAAATGATTTCTCTAAGTTCACACAGTTAATAGTTGAAGTACATATTGAACCCAGCAGTTTCAGAAACCAAACCCTGTGCTCTTAATCTCGACACTCTAGGTCAAGGCTTCATGCTCATTAGGGTAGGCTATGTATGGGAAGATTTATAGAAGATTCATGGAAATATACAAGGAGGAATGTTACTACTAGGCCTCCATCAATGCCCAGAAATTGCCTAACTTCCTGCATCATGTCTGCCCTATGCCTACCGAGGGCACCTTATCAGGAGAGAAAGAAAACCCTGGCTTATTCTAACAAAGTGCATTCATTCTATATTTCAACACCTTAATTCCACAGCCCGCAGGGTGGCAATGAATGTAATGAAATAATCAAATCCTGTTACCAGGTAACTAATGGGTTACCCCTCCCAGGTAATATAAAGCATTAGCTCTATTAAAACAGAAAACCCCTAAAGAGGAAATCTAATGACAAGAATTTGGGAACCTTGGCAGGCCTGCAGGGAGGCCGGTTTAGAGCCAAAAACCTTTTCATGCCTCTCCTATTGTGTCTATTCTTCCTCCTGGAATTGATGTGTGCCTTAAACACATCATTGCTTGCACTTTTCTTATTTAACAACCAGCAGTAGAACAAAATATGGCTTCTTTAAAAAGAAAAAAAAATTCTAATGAAGTTTCCAATTTCCAATTAAAACAAACATCTCTATATCAATCTATTTATCCCTGCCAAGCATTTGTGCTTTTGAAGCTGGAAGTTTCATTATCTGAAATTTGCAGGCAATTACTAGGTCTAGTAACTCTCAGGATGTGAGCATTTTTTCCAATAGTCAAATGAAAAGTGGATGTGGTTGTGTGTGTGTGTGTGTGTGTGTGTGTGTGTGTGTGTGTTAGGAAGCCAATTCACATAGAAAAGAAAGACATGATGAAGGCAAAGGGGATCAGAAGCCTTGGGAACCATATTTAGCAATATTTTTTCTCTTATTTGACATTGTAAGCTCCCAAGATATTAATGAGCAGGCCTCCAAGTCCCAGGGGAAGCTTGTGAATTCACAGCTTTAAACAAGTACTCACCCTCCAAAATTTGTCATAGTTTATAATACTTGTTAACAAAGAGCATCAAAAATTAATGCTCATTAGGGTGTTCATTAATATGCACAGTATTCACCAGTTTGACTTAATTAAGTGAAGCACCACTTCATGATAGCATTGTGGCCCAGCAGAGAGAGGAGGCTGTTCCGGACTGAAAGATGCTCCCTTGGGACAGCATTAGCTGCATTGAAGGGTGGGGTACCTGTCAGCCTCTTCAGGAAGCTTCCAGGCAAGTTAGAAAACGGGAAGCTGTTAGACAGCAAGTGGCCGTGGCCCCCGCTGGGATGACTGATTCTGCACTCCAGTTTTCCTGTTCCACACTGTTATTTGGTGAAATGAAGTGAATTGAATTGGGGTCAGTTGTACAATCAGAACGTGGCCAAGAGAGAGGAAATCTGAAGAAAAGAAAGAAAGCATTGTAAGAGCTTAAGCTCAAGACAAACAGATAGAGCCAGGAGCGCAAGAAGACAAGACAAAAAGAGACAATAAATTAGACTTTAAAACTTAAGTAAGGAGAAGGGAAGGGAATGAGTAATTACCCTGATACTGTCATATTTCAGCTCAGAGGGGCACCTGGCTGTGACATTACTATTTGTGTAAGTATTTAATTTGAAGTTTTAATTTAATTCTCTTCTTTGTGAATTTGAGAGTTTTTTTAAAGGTTTATTTAATTATATTGCAAAACTATATATAGAGAAAGAGGTGGAGAGAGAGAGAAATATCTTCAGTCCCATGATTCACTCCCCAAGTGATTGCAACAGCCGGTGCTGCACCCATCTGAAGCCAGGAACAAGGAGCTCTTCCGGGTCTCCCACAGGGGTACAGGGTACAAGGTCCCATGGCTTCAGGCCATCCTCAACTGCTTTCCCAGGTCATAAGCAGGGAGCTGGATGGGAAGCATGGCCACCTGGATCAGAAACAGTGCCCACATGGGATGCTGGCGCATTCAAGGCAAGGACTTTAGCCATGGTGCCGGGCCCAATTTGAGGGTTTTAAAGCCATTCTTAAAATGCTTAGATGCCTTTCAAACCATGTATTCCAGTGGGCTATTGTATATTTAATTTTTTTAAAAGAGCATACACACACTTGTATTTCAGTTCTAAAAACTGCGGCCAATGCATTTTAGAGAATCTTGAACTTGAGAAAATGAGACTTGGGAATTGGAAACCAGCTGAACTACTTAGTGTAGGAAAGACTAAGCCTGAATGAGCTACTCAATCTCACCAACCCTCAATTTCCTCATCTGTAAACTATTACACTGTGCTGTATAAAATTATCATTTTATTTTGTTTTTGTAGGTCAACATGTTCAAAGGTCAGCAAATTCATATGATTTGACCTAACAAAAGTAAGAGAGATGCCATAAAGTGCTAATTATAGCAAGTGGAAGTAATACTTGGGAGAGAAAGGAAGCAATGAGAGTAAATTGGTAGGAATTATACAGATTCTAGAAACCAGAGCAAGCACTGAGTCTAGACCAGGTAGACAAGTTAAAGTCAGAGCAAAGGAGAACAGGCAAAATGAGGACAAGTAGTAGATGCAGAATCTGATAATCCATCAGTAATTAAGAGGCTGTGCTTGAAGACAGAAAAGGGCAAAAATTAAGAGGTCTCTCAAAAGGTAGAAATGTAGAGGGGAGTGACAAAATTTCCAGAAATTAGGAGCTCTAACAGGTCAATGTGCACTTCAAATAAAAAGAAGCACCAGTCTGCATTGGCACTCATCTTTGGTGATTGTTGGATCTGTGTGGAAGGCGGGTAGCAATTCTAAAATTGTCAGACATGCACCAACAAGGAGAAAAATTTAGCATACATGGCCAAAAAGAAGAAAGAGAGGGTTAAGCAAAACCCCATTTCTGATGATGGGGAGGCAAGGTATTGGTGGAAAACAGAACTCTGTAAGAAATGGAAAAAGACTAGCATCAGAGGGAGTATGCAGGGAGCCTGTGCAGACACACGCTCCTCTGCCAATCAAGCTGCGAAGACTCAGGATGTCTCTGAGGAGCAAAATACGATATTGTATCAGAATAATTTACTTTACCGTTCAACCCAGATAAGAGGCGAATGGCCTATTATAGCAGCACAATCTCTAATAAAGATAATGTAGCCTGCTTTGATAGGTGTACGGTATTGTGTTTGTCCAGCAAGCAATTTAAGCATCTTTTCTTGCTTTTCTGAGATTTATTCTCAAACAAACTGGCAGTAGGAATTGTAGTAATGACTTGCAGCCCTGTTTCAGCCCTTTCTTGCTCTGGAAATATTCCCTCTTTGCACTCTTGTATCAGTCTGAATTTACATTTGCTGGATTGTATTGTTTCTTCACTCATTGTTGCACTTCAAAATGCGGCATTCTCCAAACTCAAGATTTTGCTCACTGCATCATCTTCCAGCTCATTAATGTAAATGATAAAGAGCCTGGTTTCTGATGCCGTTCCCTTTCAGAAACATATTAATAATTCATTTCCAGCTTGACAAAGTCCTATCGGCAGCTGCTATGTTCGGGATTTTGCTCCTCACAGTGGTGATAGGTCAACTGTCTCATAGTGAAATTGAACCAGAGAACCTGAGAAGGGTATTTGTATTCACTGCATGTGACCATGAGCGATTAATGTTAAGGGAGGGGGGCTGACAGTGCCCACTTTTGAGAATCCCCCTGGAGCCTTTGCCTCTTATTCCTGTGTTTCTTTGCTAATCTGCTCTTTTTAGCATTCATTACGAAGACAACATTACGAGTTCAACATCAAAGTGTAGCAGCCGAATTGCCACTTATGCTCAGAGAACAAAAAGTCTGTTTGTCAGTTAAGATCATTTGTTCTTTCCTGTAGGAGAGATGTGTGTGCCAAGTGAGGTCACTTCAGAAGGCCAGAGGGCATGTACCACTTTATCTATCTTTCTGCACATAGTAGGTGATTAGATTTCTCCTGGAAAAATTATTCCAGGCACAAGAACTGGTGGGTGACTCCCACCAAAAACATCACCACCCTCCATTTTCATCAGATAATCCTCTGCAAAATCTAGTGGAACAAACAATACAATTGAAGATTTCAAAAGGCTCAGGCACAGGTGTGAAAAAGCCAGCAGTGGAGTGAAAGCCATGGTCTATGTGACACCAGGCTGCCCAAGGCTACTCGGTCCAAGCCATTCTTTATTCTTTGTTCCCTGATTGAATGACAGTCTATGCAGTCGCATGATCAGTCAGTACCATCTCAGAGTACACCAAACAAGTTTTTAAAGAGATGAGAGTGAAAATGCTAATCAGTGGAATCAATTTTAAACAAGCTAGAACAAGATGCAAACATCTTCCTTGAAGGATGCATGATTAGGAAGAATAGCTGCTTGGGGATGTAGTCTTTTAATAATGCCCTCATTGTGACACCCTCAATTCCCCCCCAAAAGTCTCATCAAGACCTCTTACGCCTTTTGCCTTCAAGATATTCAGAATCCTGCTGCTCTGTGCAAGGTAGAAGAGATGATAGCATGATTAGGTAAATAAATTTCTGCTAGAATGAGTTATACTTCCCCCAAATATGGCAACATGCTATGCTATGAGCAACAGTATAGTGTAACTGCTAAGGGCACAAACTCTAGGGAAAGCCTGCCTAAATTTCTAGTTCTGGCTCTGATACCTGACTCTGTTGTTTAGTAGCTCTCCCTCTCCCTCTCTTTCTCTCTCTCTCCCCTCCTTTTCCCTCTTTCTGTATCACCTCTTCTTCCTCCTCCATTGAAACATAAAGATGCAAAAAATTGTACTTGCTTCATTAAGTTACTGTAAGAATAAGTATTTGCATTAGTATCTATAGGGCTTCTGGAACAATGTAGTTTTATGTAATTATTGGTTAAATTTAGTTTAATAAATTATTTTGACAATAGGAAACTGGATTCTCTGCCATTGTTCATAGCTACAATATTAGGATACACTTAAATAGCAGAATGATGGACTTATGGCTGCTTATGAAGGACTGTACTGTTATAATAATACAGAGGAAACCAGTGGGGCAGAGGGGATTTGGGGAGGTGGAAATCCCAGAGCCTATAGAACTATATCATAAATAGTAAAATAAATACATTTAAAAAGAAAGTTATTAAGGGATTTCTGACTTTGCAATAAAAAAGATATTTTGGGACACTCCTCATGGCATATTATATGAATAACTGCACTAGAAACCTGTTCGTTCAGATCAGATCCACAGGGGTGGTAGTACAGCACAATAATCCTCCACTTGCTAGTGCCAGCATCCCCTATGGGTGCTGATTTGTGTCTCAGTTGCTGCACTTCTAATGCAGCTCAATGTTCATGGCCTGGGAAGGCAACAAAGAATGGCCTACATGGGAGGCCCAGAAGAAGCTCTTAGCTCCTAGTTTCACATATGCTCAGCTCCAGCCATTGTGGCCATTTGGGGAATGAGCCAGTGGCTGTCTCTACTTTTCTCTCTGCAAAGCTGTGTGTGTTTTGAAAAAGAAAGAACAAACCAATAGTCCACAACTCTCTGTCTTCATTGATTCTTTTGCCACTCTTTAAACAAATCCAGGAAAGAAGCTAAAAAACCGAACAGTTTCTATGTCTGCACAACTCCAAACCTTTGTTTTCCTTTGCAAAATGCCTGTAGCCTAAGCACAAATCAGATTCAGCACCATTTACAGTTCTCCACACAGCTTCTGAGGCTCATTGTTTGGCAACCTGTACCTTCGCATTCACCTCCCTGGTCCCCACTGAATCAACTCATGTTCTAATCCACCTAGCCAAGGATGTACCACTTGGTCGCCAACATGGGTCAGTCTCTCACAGTCTGTAGGACTGAGAGGGCCAGGGAGGATAAAAATAGGAGCATTAAGAATGTTTTGCTCCCTGTTCACAATGACAAGATTACTACAAGGAATACACACAAAAACAGATTATTCACATTTTGAAGACTTTCATGTGGCAAGTATTTTTCTAGCCTGAAACGAACAGAAGCCTTTCATCTTTACTTTGCTTCAATTGTTTGTTTCCTCCTAGAATGGTCGTATCGACCCATATCAATCTAAGAATCTTATTCTCCCATATTTGTCACATAAAACGTGAAATTTTCCCTGGGTCAGCATGGTAGCTTAGTGGCTAAAGTCCTTGCATTGCATGCCCCAGGATCCCATATTGGCATGGGTTCTAATCCCAGCGGCCCCGCTTCCCATCCAGCCCCCTGCTTGTGGCCTGTGAAAGCAGTGGAGGACGGCCCAAAGCCTTGGGACCCTGCACCCGCGTGGGAGACCTGAAAGAAGCTCCTGTTCCTGGCTTCTGATGGGCTCAGCTCTGGCTGTTTTGGCTGCTTCGGGAGTGAATCAATGGATAAAAGATCTTCCTCTCTGTCTCTCCTCCCCTCTGTATATCTGACTTTCCAATAAGATTTAAAAAAAAAGAAATCTTTAAAAAACAGAATTTTCCCATCAATGATTCATAGGTGGGCAGTGTTCTTCTATTTAACTCCTCTGATATAGCCCCTATTTTCTTATACTCTCCTTTCCAAATTATTAACAATTTCAAGAACAAACTATGCTACAGTATCAAAGGCTGAAATAAATTTGCTTACTGAACATGATTTTGTATTGTAGAAACTGTTAGTTGACCTCCATAATTTATTCTACTCCCCCTTTTTTTCTTCTTGGTAAAATGACAAGACTACATTCTCTAGCCTCCTTTGCAGTCAAAAGTGATCATATGATGAAATTCTGACCAATGACATACGAGAATAAGAAAAGAATCAGGATCACTCTTCCCTTCCAGGTGCTAAGCATAGATGCCTATGACACCCTAGTGGAAGAATGAGAAGCCAAAAGATGTGAAAAATCTGAAGCTATAGTTGACTGACTCCCAAATCCATCTACAGCTGCTATGTAAATTAGAAATAAACCATTACATTTAGATATTACATTATTGGGTTAGTTCATTACCAAATGTTAACTGCCACTCCCTAAAACACCTGAAATATATACATCTTTATAGTCATCACCTGTAGATACAATCATGTATCACAAAGGACTGGATTTCTAAAGACAATGAATTTCAGGTATAGCGGTCAGAGATGTTAAAGACAGAATTTTTTGCAGTATTCCTCACACCATCTACAAATTATAGATGAATTCACCCATGGAGTATGAAAGAAGAATTTGGGCTACACAAAAATTCATTAACTAGGATAGACCCTGAGGAAACCTGACCACAATGCAGAGGCAGGACTTCAAGCCAGGACAGCTGCAATATTCAAAGCAGTGTTGCAGGCTCAAACTATAATCAGCAGGAGGGGAATCAATTCAACCACAGCATAGAGATGTTTCAAATATAAAGCCAAGCATAATTAACTGGTAGGATATCAAGGAACAGACTAGGAGAGACTACAGGGAGATTTGCAGGAGCCAGCAGGAGTTAAGGTGAGGATTCATCCCTAGAGGGAGATGAGACAAGCTCTAGGGGGAGAGATGGAAGCAAAAGTCATCTGGAAAGAAGTGTAGGGAGCATTGCATCTCTCGGGTGGAGTGAACATATTAAGACTCACCCCTAGACCAATGTGTCAAGCCTCATTAAAGAGGTCTGAGGTTTCTGGTGTATTTTTGCTTGCTTGTTTTTTGCCATTTTAAATATTGATTTAGGAGTATGGTACCGAGTGATTCAGGCCTACAAGTGGGATGCATTGTAAGGCTCTGGGGATGACAAAGGTAAGTGAAATGTGGGAGGAACTGACGATTTAAAGATTTGGCTTTGGGTAATGTCAGCAGTGGTCAACAAATGTTCATGTCAGAAAGGTATAGTGAATGTCAAATCAGAGGCAAATAATTAAAAATGCATAACATCATCTTTATTAAGTCTGTACCATTAAAGACCAGAACAATTAGCACATTTAAGCATGCATGACCAGTACCTCTTACCGGTTAGTGAGCAAATCTTTTTTGTCCTTGAAAGAGTCCAAATTAGCCAGATTCAAAGAATAATCCAGCTAATATTGGCCATGGCCAGATTTAGGACTTCATCTGTTGAAATGGCTAAAAAAAAATAGGCTTTCAGTCGCATTTTACAACAGTGATCACTTCTGACATTGGATTGTTTGTTGTACATTTATTATCTGTCTCCCTCTGAGCCCTTTCACAGCAGCTAAAGCACTCCCTCTGATGGTCTCTAAGTTTCATTCACAACCAGCAACAGGGCATTGTTTTGTTGGATTTTTCCTCACAATGCCTCTAACAACCCCTAAAGCGCAAATTCTGACAGCACTTAGTTCAACCTTTGATTTAACTGTTTTTAGTTCCATTTTGCAAAGAAAAATAAAGAAGCTGAGGGATCTGTATAGGAAGCTGAATGACACATACACATAACAAATCACTAGGTACATACAACATATGCATAATTTAGCAGATTTGCTCTCCTTGATTCTAGAAGCTTTTGTTTACAGAACACTTTGGAAAAAAAATCAAATCGGTTTTTAAACTGCTGTTTTTCCAACCTGGAATGCAGTAGTACTAGCAGTGCTTTCAGAGGAAGGAGAGTTACAGCATAAAATCATTGCAACAAAAAAGCACTGGCTGCACAGTGCAATGTCCTAGAATCCTAACCATTCATGAAGAAGAGGCTGTGGGGGCCGGGAAGAAAGCTGACAGCCATTTCCCTTGGAGCAGCTCAGTTGGTAAAACCCCTGTGAACCTCTTTGGCATCTTCTCCCACTGAACTGGCCCTACATAGCACTCCTTTATCCCATATATTTCTTTCTGCTTTACCCAGCACCTTACCCCACTGACCAGGCTGCTGTTACTATCCTTATGATCAGCCTCATGGTTTTAATCTGCTGTGTTCCAGAAATATGCCTCACCCACTACAGAAAATTAGTAACAAGAAATTTCATCTTGCTTTCTGGAACATATCACAGCAACACTGTGAGTTTGCATATATCCTTCCCACTTTGTTTGGAGGGAAGTGGATATGAAGTGCTCTTCCTTATAAGACAATAGTGATACAGATGGTGGTTGAGGTTTGGCTTGCATTTGTTTAAATTTCCACAAATAAATATAAACTACCTTGGAGAGTGGAGAAGTCAAGACACAAAGTAGCTCCTCAAATCAGTTCCTTTAAATATGCTAGGGAGAAGATTGGAAGGGGTGGGTAGCAGGGTGGAACCATTTCAGTGTGAAAAGAAAACTGGAGAGAGGATGTGCAGGGTCAGAGTCAGTGGGAACACCACAGGAAGGCAACGAGTCAGAGGGTGAGAGCAGAAGAGGGTCTGGGCCATGCTGTCAAGAAATTTCTATTTGATCTCACACTGAAGCCCTATTCCAACTGCAGCCTTCCCATGTGCCTAATTACAGTGACTCTCAAAATTGCACATTGGATACATTGAACTGACATCATTTGGAAATAAGACTCAAATTTTATTCTGATAGCAATTAAATTCCCAATTACCTGGAAGGCAAACACAGTTATGCAAATTATAGATGCAGGCGACTAATATTAGAACCCCAATGGTTATCACTTCAGAACTAGTCATTTCACATCTCCTTTCCTTTTTAAAAAGACTGCAGTGAATCGAGTTTAACTGGACTTTCTGAGTTACAGGGATAAACTCCATTAATTTTCTGAATATAAAATGTTATTTTAGCTTATCTGAAAATTGATCTTCTCCCAAGACTATCCCCCTTAATCTTTTTCTCCCTCTACTTCCTTATAAATGTATTATCTAATTCAGTTGCTATATTATTTATCATCTATTATTTATTAATTCACTAACACTATCATATAATTCAGCAATGGAATTTTTGCCGTAATGTCTTTCAGTGCATTTGCATAGTGAATAAAACCATATTGATTCTTAAGGATTTTCATGCTGTAGAAATGCTTGCTGCAGACAAATCTGCAAACAAATTTTTATTTGGTTTCTGAAGACATTATTTTGACATGATTTCAACTGACACCAACAAATCAAACCAAGTTCTATGACAAATGCCTCCTTAATGGGTTTTGTGCTATTTGTTTTAGTTGACACCATTTATTATAACAGTGTTTCCTTCCTAGAAAAGTCCAAAATGAATTTTTTAAATGGTGACGTATGTTTGTATTTCTTTGGAAATACAAATGCAACCAAAAGGCTCTGTTGGTGCAGGATTAATAGAGAACAGGATGTTGTGGTTTGGGGACATCTGATTGTCTATTTTGTAATATGAATTTTGAAATAGCTTAGGATTATTGCTCCTTGACTTTCAGGTTAGGATAGACTTACACATTAATGATAAATCATCCCGGATATGTGCTTTTCCCCTTCAATGTGCTGCAGTGTAGCTTTAGTTCACAAGGCAGGTAGTGGGACCACACGCGGGAGAAGAACTACAAGTCAGTAATAAAATATTAAGACCAAGAAATGAACTCATTTGAAATGTTATTACTGACATTTCTGTCTTTTCTTCCAATTATCATGGTGCACAGGCTGGCAATGGAAATCTCAAAGTCCACAGCTGGCACAGAGGTTCAGCATCAGGTTCTCCACACAAGAATCCCCTGGCCTTTTGAGATACATTTTCCTCTATATTGACAGTTGGGAAATAGGACTAAGAATTCCAAAGGGAAAAATACCACTCTGCTCTGAGCCCAACTGCCAGCCCTTTTACAAACACATTTTCAGGATCTGCCTGTCCCTTGACCCGGGCTCAGTCCCCTGGTTCTCTTTTGCAGAGAAGGTACAAATGAAATTCTATCACAGCATTATAACATCCCATGGCTAGAGGATCTTAAAAGGCATCTAGTTCAGTGGCTCCCAAAGGCAACTTTCAGGGATTAGTGCCAAATCCTAATGAAATTTTGCAGGTCTGTGAAAAATCAGGACAATATGGTAGAAAGCTAAATTTATTAAAAGACATTGCTTTTGTTCTGACATCATGCCCTTTCTGTTTGGGGAGTATGAAGTGATGGTGTTGGAAATGACAAGGTATTTTCCCTTCCTCAGTGCCATCCTTAGAGGGTGAACCTTTACTTCTTGCCTAATCCATGTAGGAGAGATCATTTCACTAGAATACTCCAGCTCTACCTAACTTCCATTCCTACCCAACTTTTTATTCCTTGCTTTTGGAGGAGGTCCAGATTACTTTCCTTAGTACGTTTCAGAACAAGTGAGTGAGTGTCTTTGACTTGGTCTTGCCTGACTTTCTCACTTTCTGGACTCATATTACCAACAGGATTTTCACATTCTCTACCAAACAAGAAATGGACCAGAGCCTGCAGAGGAGATCCATTTTTGTGGAACTAGTCTGAATACCAGATGGGTATGTTGACCAGGCATGAAGCATTAGCTCACCCCCAAGACAACAGATCTAAATGCTCTATCTACATTTCAGCTTTTGTAGTGCTAACAGTATTATTTTTACCTTTCAGTCTACTCTTGAATCTATATCTCAATTAAGACCTTATTCGGCCTTACACTTGCAACACATACATCACAAACAAGGCACTGTTTACATGCTTCCCATTGGATGCAGGTATTTTATCGCCATTTTACAAATGAGCAAATATTCCCAAAATTTAAGGAAATTTCCTGAGGTCGCTCAGCTAGTGTTTGCAGTCTTTATTCAGACTCAGGCACCCAGGGACCAAATTCCAGTGGGTCCTAGACTTCACGAAATGTGCTATCTGTTACTTTCCTGAAACGTTATCAAGTTTGACTTGGAGAAAAAAGCTAGAAAGTTACAGAATTAGTTTCAAATTTTTGGATTCCTTGTTATTCACACAAATCTGGTACATTGCCAATCACAGATTGAGTCCAAACATTTAATACTTCAGGACTTCCCTCTAACCTTCTTCCCATGCCGATTTCTAACCCTAATTTTATGTCCCCAAAGAACTATGATATCAATAATACCATTAAAGCTGCCCATTCTTGGTGGAACTGAAAAAGTTGATAAGAGTCTTCCCTATATCAAGCTGAAATCTGATCCAAGATTATCCTAAATTCACACCAAGAACACCAAGAACAAACTTAATTTCCCTCTGACAAAGCAGCCTCCCAAAACACCTTTTTTTCAAACCTAATTCAACATCTTGAGTTCCTGTGTTATGTTTTGGCATCTCTTCCTTATATGCAAAATCCTACTATGAAAGGACTACAGTTTGATTATATCACATTAAAGGATGATATCCAAAAGAGAATGTAATATTTCAAGTATAATCTGATCAGAAATGTTTTTATTACTTTTTTTAAAATTGTTATTAACATTATATTATGTGATACAGTTTTATAGGCACTGGGATTCCCCCCACCCCTCCCAAAACCCTCCCCACATGGTGCATTCCTCCACCTTGCTGCATAACCACAGTTCAAGTTCAGTTGAGATTCCTTGGTAGCTTGGGATTCAATATCCCCAACTATAAGTGAGTTTGTAAGTCATCTTGAAGCACATGATCCAGAGAACAGCAGTTGCTTGTCTTAACACTAACCTTGAAATCTAGTCACCATCTACTTCATGTATGCAAAGCATATCAAAGAGGTCACTCACCTCCACCTGGTTTCAGTACCTGGCTCAAATCTGCCACCAGTCCCCACAGTTTCTCATGGTTATCGATACTTCATGCTAACAATCTGGTAATTGGTTTTGCCATGCCCTTTGGTTTCTCTGAAAAGAGACCTCTTTCAATGCGAGGGGAGCTTGACAGTACCCTCGGGCCAATCTGACACAATCATTTTCCCTACTCAGTTTGCTTATTTGGTATATGTCTTTGGCTGCATCTATCAAATGTCAAAACATTGAGCTATTCTGCCAATAAATCAGTCAATTCAATGGGTAAAGACAAGTCAAATTGTTTATCATTATATAGAAATAAATAATAACTCAAGGATAAAATATAAGGTTACAACAACATTAAGATAAATTCATGCATGACACACTGTTAGCAAGTTGGAAAGTAGGTAAGATGAGATTAGAGGGCAAAGGATACAACATTTAAATTATACAGGAAAGCGAGTGTGAGACATCTGTTGTATAGCAAGGTGATTATAGTTAATAATGTATACGAACTCTTCAAAAAGTTCATGGAAAATGCACATTATCATTTATTTATCAAACTTTTTGAAGTATCTTCCTATACTTAAAAATTGCTAAGAGTAGATATTAAGTATTCTTACCACAGAAAGTATGAGACAATGAATATGCTAACTTTCTTAATGTAGTCATTCCGCATATTTTAAAACATCATTGTTACACATCAGATACATACACAATCTCTCAGAAAAACAATATAATAAGAATAGTTTTTAAATATTAGTAAAAAATATTAGCAACTACTTGGAAGCTTTGGAGATTGATGCCATGAAAAGCAAACATATACATCATGTCAAAAAATTCCTTTCCTGAAGAAGTAATCTTGGGCTTTAGGGAATGACGGTGTGACCCAGTTTATAAAAACTTGAGAAAGGGAACAAAATTGAAGAACTGATATAAAGATTCATAATCCATAAATTACTTATGCCATTGTGTGCTCCTGAAACAAAATCCAAACTCATCCAAGAAAACATTTCCTGATGCTTGATTAATCCAAAAACCCACAAAATTCTATCAGGAAATAGGACAGGTGTAAGTTGTTATCTTAAACACACACAACCCAGTTTTATACTAGGAACAGAATCACAGCATTTGTGAAATAAAACACATAAAAGACATTTGCAACCCCATCTTTTATTCATTTACAATGACCAGATGGCATCAGTTGTTTCCAAAATAAATCAATATGTATTTAGGGTTAGATATTTGGTTTTTTTCTTAGCTAGTTTATAAAGGAAAATAAAAGCTATGTGAAGTCATTTTGTTATAAAAGGAGTGACTGAAGCTTGGGTTTTAATTAAAATGATCCTTTTTGTTTAGATAAATTCACTTTAAGCTATAATCTAGATTTTTATATAGGAAGTCATTTACATTGGTTTTTCAAAGTATCTAAGAGTATAAGAAATTTTCATGCCAGAGTACCCTGTGTTAAAACATAGCAAACAGTAGTGAGATATACCATTGCACCTATACATTCTAGAAACCACTTACATCCATAGAAAAAGTCAAGACTCATTCTCACTTCTGCTTCTTCTAATATTTATTTATTTCTTTAACAGGCCAAGTCACAGAGAAAGAGAGGGAGAAACAGAGAGAAGGACCTCGAATCCTCTGGTTCACTCCCCAGGTGGCCACAATGGCCAAAGCTAGGGCAGGCTCATATGTGGCAGAGACCCAAGCATGTGAACAAATCTATTGCTGGTTTTCCCAGAACATTAGCCAAGAGCTGGATAGGAAATGAAGCAGTCTGGACACAAACTGGAACCCATATGAGATGCTAGCATTGCAGATAGAGGGCTTTATCCACTACCCTGCAATGTTACCCCTCATGCTCACTTCAGAAAAATCCCAGGCTCCCAGAAATTCCTTCCAAGGGAAACAGTGCTAGGAATGGTACACTTGTGACAGAAGAGGGACATCAAGTAAAATATCCCCCCTTTGAAAAATTGCATAGCATTAATGCCATCTGAAAAATATTTCCTTGACACCTACCTCTTTCAATACTTGTAGCATTTTGTACATGGTAGGGGGCAAGGGTAAGGGGACACTTCTCCCGTGTTCTAATGCAAGGCAATAACAAAGTAGCATTCTTCTCACAGCCAATATTTTGTTATATTTCAATTTGGTCAAACAATGGATATTGACAGAAATTTACTGTCCCTGTGCTTCACATATAGTGCATGTGAATTCCATTAGTAAAGGGATTTATCAGTTTAAAAGCCAAAAAAAAAAAAATGAAAGAAATTTAGGGAGGGGAAATAAAAGGATATTTAACCTAACCACATAAGAAAAAAATATTATGAGAATAATTATTTTATGCACAATTTTCTGGAGGTTATCACAGATGAAAATGGTATATTTGGTTCTATTCCAGAGTAATTCAAGTTATTATTTCCTGCATTTATTCATCACATTTTCCAGTTATGTGTATCCATCAATGGTCCCTTTTGATTTTGGTGCAAGTTCTATGGGAATTAAGGTTTGGAATTACCAAAGGTTTCTTCTCCTTCCCAGCCTAGGAACCAGCTAACTACAAGCTTAACTCAATCTGAAGTGAGGTCTGCTATCTGAACAAGAACCTAAGAAATACAACTTTGACACATGGTCCTTCCCGCCCTGCCTTCCTCTGGCACTTTCACTTTTTCCCCTCAACTGTCTTTTGCTCCCTGCACCCTTGGATGTTATGCTTCTCTCAGCTGCTCAGACTTCCACCTTTAAACCTAACCTAACCATGCCAAGCCTTTACTACTCCGTGTTGCCTTTCCTTCAGGGACCTTGCTTTCTGATTCAATTTGAGACAAAATAGTCTACAATAGAATCCCTTAATAAGAGAAAATAATAGAGTGAAGAATCCCACCTCCAGAGTCAGACCAAAATATATTAGAATTTCCCTTACAGAACCTGAAAGATTTGTGAAGAACCGTGTAACCACTCAGTTTTCCCACCTCTAAACTGAGATAATACTTTGTATGACATTCGTGTTGGGACGAAAACATAATAGAGAAAGTGATCAATTCACACCCTTGGCTTGAGCTTCTGAGTTAGGAAGGATGATGAGGAACTGTAAAGATCAACGGCTTATGGTGCCTGTGAGTCATCAAGGTGGCACGGCTTTGGTGTCTGCTGAAAATGTAGGTTTGCAGGTCAAAAGCTGGAGGTCAGAGTTGGTGACACAAAGCATAATAGTCTTGGATTCCAAAAGGCCTGGGATCCCACAGAGGAAATCGAATCATCTGGGGCCATGCTTAGGGCTTTGAAGAGCAGCAACAATTTAGGGAAACTGAGAGGAAAAAGACCCAGTAAGGGCAATTGGGGAATGGTCATAAAGGAGAAAAATCAGCATAGGTAACCAAGAGAGGAAAGAATTCGGAAAACGAAGTAATTGACACTATCAAATACTACAGAGGTATCAACTGAGGGATATCACATTTGTTTATTGAATTTGACAGAGAGGAGTCCATGAATTTTGCCAGCGTTCTTGTAGGGTGGCAGCGAGAGAAACATAATAATTCTTAAACATGTATTTTGAAAGATTCTGCATTTATTTTAATGCCTCTATAAAATGTTTTCTCAGTAGACTCTTAGAGTGTGTTGCAATTAGAAATGACTGACGGGTTGTAAGCAGTCCCAGGGATGACAGCCCAGTAGTCCAGGCTGGGTACCGCCACAAAAAACATTTCAGAAGAGTGCTTTGTTTAAGCAGATTAAGCCACTGCTAATGACTAAGGGAACATTACCTCTCACTATGTAAAAAGAGAAACTGTTTTGTGTACAATGTATTTAATAATGAATTAAAACTTTAAGTCTCTTGCTGCACAGACTGATTATAATATAGTAAAGGATTAAATGATCATGTTTATTTTAACCTCAATTTCAGCCCATCCAAAACAGTGAAGTCCATTATGTAAACCACAGGCTGCTAATTTAGCACAGAACAAGTAGATAGAACCTTTTTCTTTAATTCAGTTACATCTATGAGATAAATAGGGCTGCAAAGAACACACAGCTGAATATGCTAGCCTGGGGCTCTTTTCCATAAGGGCTTCTTGTGAGAATTTACACATGAAGCTCAAGTAAGCCCGTTGAAATGAAAAAAAAAAATGTTCTGTGAATACTTAGTTGAAAGAATCAGAGATATTTAGACTGGAGATGAGTAAACTCAAGAACATGAACACATCTGTAAACATGTGGCTCGTGAAAAAAAGAATGAGAAAAGTTCTTTTTGACCCTAAAACAATTTTAAATCTAAAATAAGCAGATTTTAGTGAAAATAACTGAGTACGGAAACATACAGAACTTAGAGGCAATCCCTAGGTGTGGGTCTGGAGGAGACACAGGGGCTTCCAAGGCAGCCAAGAGAACATCTATTCACTCAGGGACCAAACAGTTATTGAGAAAATGTGTGTGAGGCACTGTTGGATGCTAGAGATTCAGAAGTGGTTTGCAGTCTTATGGAGCTTAGAGTTCATACAAGAATAGCAGACTTGACACGTATAAGAAATTAGAGCCAAAATTAGAAACATTAGGCCAGAAACAACCCTCAACAACTTGAGATTTTGGCTTCAGCCTTGACTTATAAATTTGGAACAGAAAGACTATTCCGAAATGTCTCAGGAACAATGACTTTGAAAATATTTTCCTCTCTTTTCATGCCTTCTTTTGTGATTCCTTGAAGTCAGCGTTCTTCTGTACTCACAATTTCTTGTCCTGTTTTCTATAATCCTTCCTTTGTTTTGTATCAGATTATGTAGCACCTTGTCAACCCATTGTAAATATTGCTACATTTGCAAGTTCAATAACAAATTCCATTCAACTTCACCTTTACATATTGTCTGACAAGAGGCTATTATTGTTTTAAATTTATACTTACACACTGTAATATTCACCTTTTCATATTTAATCACTGTCACATTTTAGTGACGGGAAGTGGAGCTGGAGACAACAATTGATATTATGTATTTCAGTCTCAAATAGTATCCACAGATAGAACATTGCCTGAACCCATATAGCCTTCAGTGATTCATAACTCAATGATCTTAATGTGTCTGTTGACCTTCCAGACAGTTCCAGAAATCATTGTTTTCTACTAAACCTGCTTAAAATCTAAAGCTACTTTATCAAATCAAAGGAAAACAGGCACTGTATTTAAAAAAGAAGTCTCCAATGTAGAATTTGACACCTCCTCCAAGGAGTATTTTACAAACATCCTGATTCTCCCAGGTCATGCCTCTTCCTTATTTTCCTCAGCAATAATACAAACGTTTTGACTATTGCTGTGGCTCTAGCATATTCTCCTGCTCATTGTCAAGAGTCCCTATTTTTTTTTTAAAGATTTATTTATTTTTATTGGAAAGGCAGAGATACAGCTAAGAGGAGAGACAGACAGGAAGATCTTCCATCAGATGATTTATTCCCCAAGCAGCCACAACAGCTGGAGCTGAGCTGATCTGAAGCCAAGAGTCCAGTATTTCTTCCAGGTCTCCCACACGGGTGCAGGATCCCACAGCTTTGGGCCATCCTCGACTGCTTTCCCAGGCCACAAGCAGGGAGCTGGATAGGAAGTGGAGCCGCTAGGATTAGAACCAGCACCCATTTGTAATCCTGGCACATGCAAGGGGAGGACTTTAGCTGCTAGGCCACCACACCGGGAAGAGTCCCTAATCTTTCACTAGATTAACTATAAGCAGTTCTATGAAAGAACCAGACTTTTCAGTTTTGATCAATAGTGCCATATCCCTTCTTTCTTCCTTTCACCAATGATTCCCTTTTGCAAGGCCTTGGACGTTATCCAACCACTCCATCCCACCCTGACATCCCGCCCCCAACAATGTAGCCTCTTGCTCTTAACCTTCCCTGCCAACTATCCTTGTGACCTTGGGGAAAGTGCTTAACCTCTCAGAACCTATTCTCCCATCATTATGCTAGATCGATAGCTACCTCTCAGTCCTGAGATGAAAATAGAATGAGGTAACTGTTTAAACAACAACACCTAGTAGACACCTAGCACATAGAAGGGGTTAAATTAGTCTACTCTTCCCCTGAATCCCCAAACCATGCCCGCAGTGTGCTAACCCCTGTAAATGTGACCATTTCAGTATACTAGTGAATTCTCCCTGATAAGTGCTGTATTTTTATAATTCATTTATCTGATACAGAGATAGAGAGGGACAGAGGAATAGAGAGACAGATGGGGAGGGAGGAAGGAATGGTGGGAAGGAAGGAGGAAGAAAGGAAGGGAAGGAGAGAGAATATCTACAGTCTACTGCTTCATGTCTTCAATGCTTGCAACACCCAGGGTTGGACCACGCTGAACTCAGCAGCTGGGTACTTGATCCAGGTCTCTCACATGGGTGGCAGTAGCCCAATTACTTAATTCAGCCATTATTTACTGCCGCTTAGGATCTGTATTAGTTAGGAAGCTGGAACGATGTAGCAGTGCTAGGAATCACGCAAAGGCCCTGCAAAATGGCATACAGGTGTGTTACCTTGTATCTTAATTACAGGGCAAACTTCACCTGTATTTCAAATACCAACTGTTTTTCAAATACAGTTCCCTCTAGAGAAATACCTTAGATCTCAGTTTAACTTATACCTGAACACTAAAAGTCAAAAACTTTCTGTATATTTTATCATTGCTCCCTGCTATACTCGTATTCATTAAAGCACTTAGCACAATTTGAAGTGAATTACTTCTGTGTTCCTTCATCTGCTTAATGCCTCTTTCCCAATACCTTGTACAGTTAACAGCAAAGGCCATGCCCGCTTTAAATATCTACAGATTTCCAGAATCAAGTACAACACTAAACACAGAGAGGATCATAAATATTTTTGGGATAGATTGACAAGTGGGTGGATGAAGGCATGGACAAACATAGTAAGTGGGAAAATGATTGCATAAACGAAACATGAGACGTTTCCGGGTAAGTAGACTGGTGGCAGAGTAACATTTGGGAGGCAGACAGATGATTTGTTACCTGAAATTGTATGGAGATAGACTTCCTTGAGGAGGAAGGGTTACAGAGAGTTGGCCTAGTGGAACAAATGGATTAATACAGATGGCAGGCAAGGTGACGAGAATTTGCTGGAAGGCTATTGTGTCTAAAAGCACAGGAACTCGTAAAATACGTTTATCATCAAATACTTTTCATACAAAATCACCAGAAGAGACCTGACGTATATTGCAGCCTCTTCTTCTCTGTCTCTCCTGTCCAGACTCCAGAATTTTTAAAAAATGCCCCAATGCTCAGACCCCAAGATTCTAGCAAGAATCCTTAGCTTTGGAAGTGAAAAATACACCAGGAACAACCTGTCACGGATGAGGAATCAGGAAACAAGTTAGATTTTTGAGCTGTCAGATTGAAAAGGATTTGCAAGCTCCTTCCCACCTACTCTGTGCTATGAAGATGGATTTCCAGAGGTATGAGAGAGATTTGTACTATGGCTTTGAGGTTTACAAAATGCCACCATCCGAGGAGTTTGAATTATTCCTCCCCTGTATTTCATTTGTAATGTACCTTCGCCAACATAAAGAGTATTAAAAGGGCATTTGAACAGTAATAAGGCCCTTAACACTTATGAGCAGCTATTCCACGGGAAATGCAGCTGCTGTGACAGGAAAATAACCAGTGGCAAACTGGATTAACCCCATTTTTCCAAAATCCCACCTCACTTGCTTTGTAATTAGAAACCTGAGCCCTCAGAGATCCCCCCCAGAAAGGCAAAAACTTTGAGATCTTTGGTTAACCCTTTGTACCTACTCCTTTTCTTCTTTATTCCCTTATTTCTTTTCTCATGCTGAGGGTGAAATTTTGCCTAAGCACCTTTTGAAGCTCAAAGGAGCCAGTTTTAATCCTAAATCATGTATGATCTGTTACACTTCCAGTTGGTCACTTAGACTCTCTGAACCTCTTTTTTTCACAAAAATGAGAACAATATCGATACCTACCTACTTTCCCACATGAAACCACGTACCGCAATCCTAGAATATTGTAACCACTTCATAAATGTGAACTAAGTTACTCATATTTTAACCAAGTGGTTCTAAGTAAAATTGCTAAGGAATCTCTCCTTATGTAGTTCTCCTAGACTACTTATTGTAATGCCCTATGTGATAGAGAAATACCTATTTTCAAAATGTTTTAAAAAGTTAGGGCTGGCACCATGGCATAGTGTGCTAAGGTTCTGTTAGTGGCGCCAGCTTCTCATATGAATCCCAGTTTGTGTCCCAGTTGATCCACTTTAATCCAGCTGCCTGTTCAATGCCTGGGAAAGCAGTGGAGGATGACTCAAGTCCTTGGATACCTGCACCCACATGGGAGACATAGAGGTAGCTCCTGGCTTCAGATCAGCTCAGCTTTGGCCATTGTGGCCATTTGGGACTGAACCTGTGGATGGAAGATTTCTCTCTCTCTCTTCCCGTCTCTCTCCCCTCTGTAATTTTACCTTTCAAATACAAATAAAATAAATGTTTTTAAAAAAATTCATACTTCAATGGCAAAGAGAGACTATCTGCTGGTTCATTCCCCAAATACCTTTAACATATGGGGATGGGTTAAAGCTGAAGCTAGGAGCCAGGAACTCAATCCACCTATTTCATATGGGTAGCAGTAACTCAACTGGAAATGGAATGCAGGCATCTTAACTGACATCTGTATCAGCAACCTAGAGACCAATCATGCCTAGAGTCCAACTTACAAATGGGTACTAATAATATTACCTTATGAATGAGTGTACCTACAATGGCTGATAGAGTAACATTTGAGGAGTTAGATTATTTTTCTTCCTGTTAATCTTATTCATCATTTCCATCTTTATAAGCAGAATGAAAGAAAACCTCATTCAGTATTATCACAAATATCAGATAAAAATCTTTTACCCCATTTTAATATTTTAAGGACTTCCGAGCATATAAACTACCAAAATGTTACTTTCATAATTTCTTGCTCACAATGCAAACAAGAATTGTCCTGGAAGGAATCCACAGGCTTCAGGTGGAAAGTTGACACTCTGCCAAGAGTTAATTCAGAGTCAATAAAGTAACACTCCCATACCTAGGAAGATGTGTAAATTTTCTTCACATGATAAATAAGCAGAGTGTGATTTCTATCAAATCAATCTTGGCTTGAGTCAGTCCTTCTCTAATCAATAAATCTGGATGTGCACTGAAATATGAAGTCAATATATGCAGTGTTACATTCACTTTAAACTCCTTCATCAAAAGTACCTAGCAATTTTTCTATTATTGCCATAAATTCGAAATACCAGCTTTTTCTTTTTCTTTTTCTTTTTCTTTTTACTACCACTTCAAAAGGAAAATAAGGTTTCTGGATTCTGATAAAGCTCTCACGGGAATCTGGTTAAATCCACATAGATTCACTGGCCCAATAAATGCTGTAGCTACAATTACATTGGAACTGCACTATAAAGCAGAATGGGGTATAAAGCAATATTAGCAAAATTGTGGTGTTTTAAAATTGCTCCCAGCATAATTAGAAATTGTATTAAAAATTCTGTCCAGCGTGGTGGCCTAGAGGCTTAGTCCTCTCCTTGCACGTGCCAGGATCCCATACGGGCACAGGTTTGTATCCCAGCAGCTCCACTTCCCATCCAGCTCCTTGCTTGTGGCCTGGGAAAGCAGTCGAAGACAGTCCAAAGCCTTGGGACCCTGTACCTACGTGGGAGACTCCAGGCTCCTGGCTTTGGATTGGCTCAGCTCCAGCCATTGTGGTCACTTGGAGAGTGAATCTTTGGACAAAAGATCTTCCTGTCTGTCTCTCCTCCTCTCTATATATCTGATTGCAATAAAAATAAATAAATCCTTACAATTACAAAAAAAAGTCAAAAAAATTACAAAAAAAGATGGACTTACAATGAAACTGTTTACTATATCTTGACAATAGGATGATGGACTCTCTGCCAGTGTCGGTGCCTCCAATGATGGAAATAAGACTGTGTATGAAGAACTATACTTTAGTAATGACATAGGGGAACTAGGTGGCAGGGGGGGTGGGATTGGGGAGGGAATAATGGAAATTCCAGGAGCTTTCTAAACTGTATCATAAAATGATAACAATAATAAATAAATGAATGAATGAATAAATAAATAAATAAATAAATAACAAAAAAATCCTAAGAAATTCTAGGCTTCTATATAATGTTTTAATCATAGGGATATATATATATATATATATATATATATATAGGTTTATATCATGTACTGGCTAAGGTCAAAGGTCCACTGCTTCCTTTAACAATCACTTTAATTTTATTAAGCATATATATATATATATATATACAATAAAATTCAAATCATTAAAGCCTTTCCATGTTGCAGCTGCAGTAAGTTTGTGCAAGTAGATCAGAATTTGAAGATTCATGGAAGATTCCTGGCTGCCCATTCCTGCTCTGTGTTCCACACATTATATTTAGCCCTTTCTGTTTCCTTCTAAACATGTGTCTGTTGGGTGGCAGCTCCTAACATTCTCTACAAAGCGGTTCTGGGATATTGTGGAGAAGTCTTTTCACAACCCCATACAAAAATAACTAAGCAATATGTAACCAGGATCTGTGTCTATGTTTTAACTCAGGAATGGTTGCTTTCATCCTGAGTCAGATGTGCATATTTTCTGGGCCTGGTGCGGTAGCCTAGTGGCTAGAGTCCTCAATTTGCATGCACCAGGATCCCATATGGGCATGAGGTAGTATCCCAACTGTTCTACTTCCCTTCCAGCTCCATTTTTGTGGCTTGGGAATACAGTAGAGGATGGGCCAAAGCCTTGGGACCCTGCACCCATGCAGGAGACCCACAGGAAGCTCCTAGCTGCTGGCTTTGGATCAGCTCAGCTCTGGATGTTGTGGTCACTTGAGGACTGATGTGTTGTGGGTGAAAGATCTTTCACTCTGACTCTCCTTCCCTGTAAATCTGACTTTCCAATAAAAGCAAATATTTTTTAAATGTAAATACTTCTTGAAGACACAGCTTCAATTTGTTTAGAAGCAGAGCCTAGATGATAGCATTTTTAAAGTTCTCCAAGTGAATATCATTTAGCTAAAAACCACTGGCATGTGGTTATTGGTCATTGAATATAAACTATATTATGTTTAAAGCATGAATGAGGAGCCACTGAAGAGTTTTGCCTTTAAAGATGACATGATTTTTCTACATTTTAACATGATCACTCAGGGTGCTTTGGGTTTGAATGCAATTAGTTGAATCTGGAAGACTAGTTAAACTAGCCTTAATTAACAATCCGATATATATCAATGTAATTAGTTGAATCAGAAAGACTAGTTAAGTTATGCGGGGTCTCCCACACAGATTCCTTTAGTACCCCATTCCCAGAGGGGGTGAGCCTGATGCCCGCCACCCAGCCTCCTGGACCACGAGAGACAGAGGGACAGGGGTTCTGTCTAAGCAGTTCTGATTTATTCGGGAAATTCAGTTTCTTATATAGGGTAAGGGATAGCCTCAGGCCAGGAATTTCAGGAATTCCAGGAGGGAAGAACCAAGGAGCCAATTACTAGGAGAATGACTGTGGAAGCCACCTCCCACAGGCCAGGGGTAGGTGAGCGAGATGGCCCTGGTTAATCTGTCTTTCTTTGAAAGGACGTGACTCCTGCCCTGGTTCACACCCAGGGCTCTGTCCTTGGCAGCCATCTTGCTCACCACAGGTAACCCAGTGAACTTGACTGTTAGTCGCCATCATATTGACTTAGTGCCCTCTTTGCCCCTGAGCCCCACAAAGTTAATCTTATCAATAATCTAAATATACCATAGCGACTACAGTAACATTGGTAAAACTTGGTTAGATTCTAAATATGCTTTAAAAGTCAAACAACATCAATATATGCTGAGGAGTGGTACAAGAAATAGTCTAAGATGATGCCAAGGTTTTTGGCCTGAAAACAGGAAGATTGGCTAGCTATTAATTGAAATGGGCCAGAAAATAAGAGGATCAAATCCTGAGGGAAAAATCGGTAGCTTGGTTTTAGGTACACTAAATGTCAGATTTATGGCAGATATACAAGTGGATCTACAAGTTGGAAGTTAGATATAAAATTTGGTTTTTGGAACACAGACCTGGACTGTAGACAAAAATCTTGGATTCAACAGCATGTGGATGGTATTTCAGTTCACAAAAATAGGATTTGTGATTATGGATAGAAGTGGAAGCAGCCAGGTCTAGTCTGTGGTGTACAGATAAAGCCACTACCTACAACGCTTGTTTGAGTTCTGGTTGCAATTTTCCAATGAGCTCAGTACTAATGGCCTGAGAAAAGCCACAAAAGATGGTCCAAGTGCCTGTCATCCACGTGGGAGACCCACATGAAGCTCCTGACTCTTGCCTGACTCAGTCTTGGCCATGTAGGCACCCTGGGAGTAAACCAGGTGATGAAAGGTCTCTCTCCCTTTTCTCTCTCCGTGTGTGTGTGTGTGTGTGTGTGTGTGTGTGTGTGTGTGTGTGTGTGTGTCTGTGTGCACATGCACATGTGTCCCTCTAAAAAGTAAAGAAGTAGAAGCAGTTGAAGTCTGTGAAATTAAAAAGTTATTATTAAAGAAGAAACAGAAATAAGTAACTGGAGCAATCAGGGAGACAGGAAAACATAGGTGTGATGTCCCAGAAGCCAAGGGAATGATATGTTATATAAGAAAGGGTGCTAAAATGCCAACTAAGACAAGAACTGAGACCTGACCTGTGCATGTAGCAATGAAGAGGTCAATAGTAATCTTGAGAACTGCGGTTTTAGTAGAACCCTGGCAGCAAAAGTCTGATTGGAGTATGTTCAACAAAGAATGGGAGAAGAGCAAATGGAGACAGAAAACAACAATATTTTTTTCAAAGAATTTTTGCTGCAAAGAAAAACGGAAAATGAATTTGTAAATGCAAATAGTTGAAGTAAGTTTTTAAGTTAATGGTAATAATTCAGCAAGCAAGGAAATCTTGGTCACATAAGAGAAGAGTTAATGAAGCAATTAAATATATTTAAGGTACAAACGATCTTGGTTCTTAGCCATGAGAAAAATTGCTTTTTCTGTGTCTTCCTCCTCTAAACTACAAATAAAATAGTACCTGTCTTGCTAATTATCTTTAGTATTGGTAGATATTACGTAAAGAATTTACTGATGCAAAGTAGAGACTTAAAATGTTCTTTAGTACCAAACTGCAACAACAACCTATCCTGTCCCAACCTCAAGTTTAGTAACCATATTCATTCAACTCATCTCTTACAACTTAGTGAATATAGGGATGCATGGTTTTGTTGACATTCACTTCTGTTTTCTGTTCTCATATGTCATTTCTACATCTACATTTCCACAAAGCCACGCTTCCCCAAGGAGAAGGAGTGCTTGCTGTGGGGTAAGAGCATAGGCTTTCAAGTCAACTTATTTTGACTTGGATCAAACCTCTACCACATGGTGATTTCTAACTCTAGATGATGCCATTTCATCTCCATACCTGATTTTTCCTAGACATTAAATAGGGATATCTGCCTCAAAGAATCTTCAGAGGGGTTAGATAAGTTAATACACAAAAATGCACAGAATGTAATTGGCACATAAATACATTACAATATATTTTTATTACTATTATTTCTAGAGACCACACCATTTATCTTTTTTGTATCTGACACCACCACCTACCTAATCCAAAGACAGCTAAAACCTCTTCCATAACCACTCTCTTTTCTAAATCAAACTTCAGGACATAGGGGTATTTGTGCAACAGAATTTACATCTTGCTTAACTGCCTGCCTATCTGCCTGCTTACTGGGATCATGCATAAAAAATATAATAAAAGTCTTCTTTTCTCCAAGTGACCCAACAGAAATCTATCAGTTGACCATTTAGTCTGATGTCAGTATGGAAAATATATTCAAAGATTTAAAAAAAAAAAACAGCAATTGGCGTGGCTATGATTATACTCCCAAGTTTTAATTAAAGCTGAAGTTTAATTATTTGAACCTATTAAAATGGATTCTCATTTTTATTTCTCTTTTCTTTCTGTAGAAGGAAAGACAACTTCTGCATAAGTAGTTTCTATTTACCTTCTAGGTCCCACCTTATACATCCTAACCCTAGCGAGCTTTTATTCTCCATTTTGTGATTCTCCGTACCTTGTGTTTATAGTCATAATGGCACCAAACACAACATACCAGACAGTACACTAGAATCACCTTGTTACCCCACAAGCATGTATACTGTTACCTATAGCACCTACATCCCCTAGCACCTAGCACTTAACATGTAGTAAGTATATAAGAAAATACCCATTTATTTACAATAGCCAAGTTAGCCCTATGAGCCATTTTGGATTGGAACATGGACATATCTTAAGAGGGATCATAATTCAGCCCATTAAAGATTATTGTAAGGTTTATTTCTTTATTTAGAAGGGAGAGTTAGAGAAAGAGAGAAGCAGAGAGTCTTCCATCTGCTGGTTCACTCCCCAGTTAGCTGAAGTATCCTGGCCTTGGTCAAAGCCAGAAGCCCAGAGCTTCTTCTGGATCTTCTTCGTGGTCACAGGGGCCCAAGCCCATGCACCATTTTCCACTGCCTTTTCCAGGCCGTCAGCACAGAACTGGCTAGAAAGCAGAATAGCTGGGACATGAACCAGCACCCATTTGGAATGCCAGCACTGCAGCATTGCATATGCCTGATATACCACAGCAACAGCACTCACTAAGGTTTCTTAAAAGTAGACACATCTTCCCAGCTATGATCAGAAGATGGGACTATTGAAGACGTATCAAATAAATGCAACGTTGATCATTTTTAATGATGGAGAGAGAAGACCTTGAGTTAGACAAGAAAGTAGACTCTAAAAAAACCAAAGTTAACCCTGGAAGCTAAAAGAGGCTTTTTAAAAGAAGAATTTACCTCTAGAATTTCCAGGAAAACAATGCAGCTCTCCTTGCATCGCTAATTTTAACTCAGTGAAACTCATTCCAGATGTGTAATCTCTAGAACTGGAGGATAAAACAATGTTTTAAGTCATGGAATTTGTAGGGATGTGTTAAGGCAGTGCTAGGGGAAAAAAAAAAACTTATTGGTACTGAAGAATGTTGAACAGATGTTTAGAGAACAAGCTTGGATGCCAGGGTCAAGAGGGAAAGTCACAGACTAGAAGGATTCAAATGCCAGACAACATAGCAAGGCAGATGGTAAGAACTAGGAAAGCCACAGGAATGGGAAGGTCAAAACAAAGAAAGTAGAATAACAGATACTGATTGCTGATAAGCAGAAGTATCCTTGCTAATGGAGCATCAGGTTAGGAGCCTAACCCTAAATCAGGGAGCCGAGATCCAGCGGGGTTGAAATAGTTGGAAGCAGACTGTTCGTTACAAATATGCATTGACAGAAGACTGACATTATCTTCTAGGCATATCCACATAACATTACCTACAATGTTTATATATTCGTTCTTTCAGGGTGAAGACATTTAAGATCCCCTCAAAGTTCAAGTAGCATCCTAGCATCATCTATTTAGCACAGAAAGAACCTGTTACAAAGATTTCCTAACCAGTCACCTAACAGAGTATACAAAATGGTTCCTGAGCTGATAAACGTAGTTAAAACAAATACAGAATGTTTACACAATGGAACATCTGCCAACAACAAGTACTATTAAGCCTGGCACATGATATAAATGCAACAAACATTTTGTTGAATGACAGAATGAATGGATGAGTGAATGAAAACACTCAGAATTCTATGTCTCTAGGATATGATAGCCTAAAGTAAAACAATAGATAACCCAAGATTGTTCAATAATGAGAAGCCCGACAGACCTCGGCCACAGAAACAGAAAAACAAAGGAAGGACCACACCCCCCAGAGCACTGAGAGAAATTTTCAGTGGAGAAGTGACAGGACAGAGGAAAGACACCATGGGCTAGGAAAGAGAGAGGGAGGACAAGCCATACCACCACAACTGCCAAGCAGCCCTGCATCTACATGGTCAGCTCTTGGCTGAGCAGCACCATCTTGCCAAGATACAGTAGGAAGAAGCTTCAGCACAGCAGCTCCCGCCTCCAATAGCATTAAGTGAAACAGAATACAGCAGTCCCTACTGCCTGCCTGAGGAGCTAATTGCGCTCCAAGCAACGCTTTGTTCTCAAAAGGGAAGCCATTTGCCTTCCCGCCCCCATTAACAACCAAAGTGCGAGATTCATTTTGCTGTGGTAGTCACTGCTGAACACTCTTCTGAGTTAGGGGATAGCAAGTCCCTCTGCTAATAGAAGCCACCACAGTCAGAGACTGGGGCACAAACCAGGGCAGGGAGAAGAGCTGTGTTAATTCACTTGGACTAATCCAGGCAGTTTTCCTTCAGCTTTCTGGGGAGCAGCAGCAGCAGCCCATGAACATTCTAGACACAATTTGAGCAAGTTACCTGTGTACCTGCAATTCACAATGCTGGAAGCTCTAGACAAGCCCCTACAGTACCCTTGTTCGTTGCTTGGGAATTGGACGCGGTTCTTCATTTGTCTTGCAGTCTTGCAGAGCTAAAACAGCTGATGTTGGTGTCACAGGAAGTAGACTCATACTCACCTGAAGTATCTGGAGAGTCTATCTGCTTAACTGTCCTTTGGGCACATGCAATACTGTACACAAACATCCCCGATACAAGTGTCTCTTACTTTGAGAAACCTGGGTACCAACCACCCTGCATCTTGGAACACCAGGACTGTGACAATCGCTACTAGCTTCCTCAAACACACTGGAATCCACAAGGTGAGATTTATTTGAAGAATCTGACTGCATTCCACCTCTCTGAATCCTTGCCAGCCAGGACAAAATTTCCTGTGTGCCATGTAGTCACCCTGTAGGACTAGAGCAAGGTCTATGTCCTTCAGACCTGGAACTGCTCTTTGTTGCTATATGCCCCAGTGCCAATCACACTCTGGCAGCATGACACCGATCACACAGTCCTAGAGCCACAGCTATTGATGCCTCAAGCCCCACCACTGCTCGGTCTTACCAGTGGGACATGGGATAGCTCCACTGGTGTCCCTCTGCACCAAGAATGAGACATTGGCTCTCACAAAGCCTAGTGTGACTGATACCCAGTTTTCTGAGGACGGAAGATACAGACCCTGAGAAGCCCACATCCACCACAAAGTCACACCTCTACCCCTAGGAACTTCTGCAGACTACTCTGTCACTTATACACACAGCTGATGCTGGCTAAAGCAAAACATATCACTCCAAAGATACACTTCTGGGCTCACCTAGAACCAAAGTGCAATAAGTCATGGGATGTCCTGAATCCCAGCTACACCATAAATAATTTTCCAACAAGAAAGAATGCACCAAATGGGTAGTGGGGCTCTAAAGGGTACCCGATCAAGTGATGGCACTTCCTCATCACTGGCACGGTGTGTTTTTTAACAGCATGTGTCTCTCTTTATACATAAATCTATTGTTTTTATTTCCTAATTTCAAAAGCAACAGAGCTCAATGAAAAGGAAAAGAAAAATGACTGTAATTTAATTATCTCAAAGCAACTATTTTTCTAGTCGTCTGTAATTTTGCTCTCTTTCTCTACTATTTAGAATATGGTATCTTACTCTACATCCTTGTACTTTGTATTAATTTTTAAATATTTATTTATTTTAAAGTGAGAGTTACAGAGTGACAGAGACAAACAGATAGATGTTCTGTCTGCTGACTCACTACTCAGACGGTTGCAAAAGGTCAGGCCAGACCAAGGAGCCTGAACCTACTTCCAGGTCTCTGTGACAGAGGCCCAAACAGAGAGAACATCTTTCATTTATACAGGCCATGAGCAGAGAGTAGTACCAGAAGTAGAGCAGCCAGGACTCAAACCATTTGAGATGTCAATGTTGCAGATGGTGGCTTAACTCACTATACCACACTAGTGCCCCCTATTTTTTATTTTTTAAAATAAAGCACAGGAACTATATGGCTACCAGTTTGTGTGCCAGTTGCTCCTTGTACAATTCAGCTTCCTGTGAGTGGCCGGAGATGATCCAAGTTCTTGGACTCCCACCCATGTGGGAGCTCCTGGCTTCTGGCTTCGGTTTAGCCCAGCTCCAGCCATTGTAACCAGTTGAGGAGTGAACCGGGGGACAGAAGATAACTCTCTTAATATAATATAATATAATATAATATAATATAATATAATATAATATAATATAATATAATATAATATAATATTATAAATTATATATACATACGTGTGTGTGACTTTCAAGCAAAATATATAAATCTTTTTAAAAAATAAACAGCACAGACTGTGGTTGTTTTTCAAGATGAATAAATGTCCTGGAGGCTTGAAGGTTAGGCCACTGACTGCAATGCCAGCATCTCATATGAGCATTCATGTCCGAGATGCTCCACTTCCAATCCAGCTCCCTACTAGTAACCTGAGAAAAGTAGTAGAAGATGGCCCAAGTGCTTTGGGCCCCTGCCACCCATGTGGGAGACCCAGATGAAGCTCCTGGTTTCTGGTTTTAGCCTGGCTGAACTCTAGCTTTTGTAGCCTTTTGGAAAGTGAACCAACTGTTCACTTCCATAGTCTTTGTTTTATCATTTCATATCTATTTCAAAATCATTGGTGAAATAAACACATTTATGACCATTGCTTTCCACACAGCTCTGCGGGCTTACAGTAATTTCTGACTGGCATAACTGAATATCTTCATAGATTTAGATATATAATTCCGTGTTACTCCACAAAGACATCTACCCATTTACAATCCAGCTTTGGAATTCCTGAAACCTTTGTTAACAACAAATCATTAATCTTTTTGAAAAGCGCCAGTGTGGTGGATAGATTTGTTTGCATTTGTTTGCTCTTGAAAACAAATATTTCTTCATTCCTTTTTTGTATGTATTTCTTTGTTTCTTTGTGAAGTATCCATTCATGTCTGTCTCCATTTTCAGATTCTTCATTTTTAAGTTAATTTGTAAAAATCATTTATCAATTGTAGTGAATATTTGCTGCAAACATTTTCCCATTTGCCATTTTCCTTTAACTTTTGTATTTTATGGATTGTAACACACAAAGGAGAATGAATATGTCTGTTTATTTTTCTAGCATCAACTCAATCTTTCCTCATTCTCACCTTTGTACTTATGATTACATATTGTTATTTTAAAAGGTACATAAATAAAATACCCACCTTTATTTTCATTATTTTGTACTTTTTTTCATGCTTCAGTTTTAACCAATCTAGCAATTTTTGATTGCCTGTGATAAGGTAAGGGATAAATTTTACTTCACTTTTATTGGATGCCCATTTGTAAGGTGGTGAATTTTCATAGAAAATTTATCCAAAGTTTTCAAACAGGCTGTGCTTAAACAAAACTAGCGATTTTTTTTTTAAGTTGCATTTTCCACATTGCACCTTAGGTTTCAGCAAGTAATGGATTCTGGTCTGCAAACACAGCACAGCATGCCAGCATTTACAGATGCACCCATGAGCCAACCAAACAGCAAATCTCCTTTGCAAGAGAAAGGTCAACTTCCAGTGTGAAGCCTCCAGTTACAGACTCACATCCATTCTAAAATCACTCTAAGATACTGAAAGCAGGCATATTTACTTTTCACGTGATTTGAAGATTTTTGTTCTGAAACAAAGTCAACAGGCAAATCTCTGGTCAATAAGCCAAAGCACATTCCACATTGGTCTCTGGATGAAAGACCATCTTGTAAACCCGGTGGGAGTTACAAATGAAGAGCGATTTTTTTTTTAAGATTAGAAGAAAATGCTCCATTTCCACTATAGACAGTGTCCTTTGATTCAAAGTACTCTTGATTCTGAGTTATATTTCCTACAAGATACTACCAAGGCAATATTCAGAGAAATAGCAGCTGGAGCCATTTAATGGTTACTAATTAAAGAGCATCACAGGTACAATTTGTAATCCTGCTTGACAGATGCAGCCCATTACATGAAGCATTGTTGGCAAGTTCTATAACCCAGATGCAGGCAGGGAAGAGGTTGGTCTTTGTGTAGCACAGCTTCCTGGCAAGCTTTACCATTACAACTGGATTTGCACATATGTACCACGAGAAACTGTTGACATGATAGAATTGGAAGCTTTTCTAAGTGGCAAATTGATTTTGAAATATCTCAACTCACTCCACAGGGCATTGATATGCAAAGACACACCTAGAAGATTCTGTAGCATTATTACCTCTGCTACTACCACTCATCTCATCATCTGGTTCAAAACAAATTTGGGGAAGTATAAGCCACAATGCTCCAGTTAGAATATCTGCAAATTAAAAACCATGTCCAGTGATTTTCTTCCAGTCCTTACTGCTGCATCTATACAGTATAGAAACAATTCCTGCCTTCAAAGCAGTTCAGAGTGAAAGAGAATGGCAAAACAATCATCATCTCAATAGGAAAACTGAATGACTTTAAGACTTTCCAGTCATTGCTGAGATGTCTTAGAGCTATGGCTAGAGGGTTCTTTGGCCATAAACACAGAAAACTGCTGTTCCTCCAAATGAACAACAACAACCAAAAAAAAAAACTAAAAAAGGAAACACATATACCTTTAATTACTATTATTTTTCTAAGCTCTCCCTTAAAGATAAAGGAAACAAAAGGATAATTTATGTTTACAGTTCTGTGACACATAAAAATATAATTAAAGTACTAAATCTCTCCAAAGAAATGTGATGTACAAAATTAAATTCAGTATTTAGCTGGAAAGGAGTCCCTTCGGAGAGATCAAGTTGATATGTGAGGGATCAGTTTTGAAGCCCCATTGCAGATTTTTTTAAGGGATGGTATTTTGGTCAGCAGAACTCTGATTTCCCCTCATAACTGTCAGTCAGAATGAATTACGGGACACATTACCTGAATCCCAACATCTAGCTACATTAATGATCCCTGATTTTTGTTTTTTTGAAATACAATCTAGATACATGGAAGTCAGTTTCTCATATTTCCAGAACACACTGACAAGGCAGCATTTAACATTTTCCACATATAAGGGACTTTTTTCTTGCACTGCATTTCAAAATACAGAAAGTTACAGCTTGCTTATTTTTTTTAAATCTTCTTTATTAGTTGCATAAACCTGTCAATAGCTTAACGTAGTTGAAAAGATCAGGATGATTTAAGAGAATTTTTTTCTGAACTTGGTAGAGAATATGAAGAGGAAGTAAGCAAATGGAAAAGTATGTGGAGGGGGTAGTACTTTTACCCTGCAAGATTTCAATCCAATTACTTTCAAAAGCATACTTCATCTCTCTCACATATTACTTTTTCTAATAGGGATACTGCAAATTCAAAGGGTTGAAGTGCAAGGTGTTAAGATTGGATATGTTATATATAGACTTGGGCACTGACCACATTTGCCTACATGAATTTTGAAGAAATATTTTTGGCTCATCTGATGAAAGTCTATTGGGAAGCCATATATTTGAAAGTGATGTCTTCCCTCCTAGTAGGATAGTGAGCCTCAATCAATCTTTTGTGTTATGACCAGGTGTAAGTCATAAAACAGCAGTTATGGCAGGTTTTATGAAGCTGAGAGCAGGGACATTCATGAGGAGGATAAGTCCATAATAGCCTTAAAGAGCAAACCATCTTTTAAGGTCCTAGGTTTCCATAGAGAGGCTGCTCCAGTGATGTGCAGTCTTACCCTTTTCCCATCATTTCTTACCGTAAGAAACCATTTCTGCAAGAACCAACTGAGCTAGATAACCAGCATGCATTGTCCTCAGAACCTTATATATCAGAGGAGTATATAGGAAGGACCTGCTTCTTTCCTTCAATTAGTTACCTATCCACCTTCCAGGTTACAAATGTTTGACACTCTTCAAACATTTAAATGTCCCACATTCACTCAGCATGTATCCTTAAGCATGACTTTTATCCTTGCTGCAAATGGTATGTTTGCCATTCTACGCCACACTTTTTCTTTGTTCTAAAATTGTCTCTTGCAAGTTTTCAAAAAGGGATTCTTAGCTGTATTTGTGAAATATGTCTTTAACATCCTCTACACCACACCAAAGTTTCCAAATCTTCCCTCATCCCATGACTTCCTGCTCCACACGTTAATAACACACCATTCCAATCCACTGAACAGAGACATGTAAAATCCCCACAACTACTTTCATTTCCTGTAATTCAACATCCTTCTTTCTACATATCTGCTAACTACATTTTCTTGACAACAAAGTACTTTAACAAAGGAAGAGCATCAAACGAGTCTGCAGGAAATCAGGATCCCGGCAGAAGAAAATGTCCTACCTTTGCTGTCTACTTTTGTTAGAGAGGTAGAAGGTAGATAAGATGACAATAGGGCAGTAAGAGCAAATATGTGGAGTAATGGGTAATTTCTTTCAATCTATATCAAACAATGCCATGGAAGTAGCAATCTACCTGGCTGTCTTTTTCATGAGCTTCTAAGAAGTAAAGAAGATCCTGTATTCTTGAAAACTGCATGGGACAGGAGTCGTGGGTTGAATCATCACTTTGCGGATCTACATCCTGTATCAGATTCCCAGTTTAAATCCTAACTTCTCTGCTTCCTATCCAACTTCCTACTAATGTACCTCAGAAGTCAATGAGTAATGGACCAACCACCTGGGTTCCTGCAACCCACATGGGAGACCTGGTTCCAGGCTCTTGGCTTTTTCCAACCCCAGCTGCTGCAGCCATCTGGGGGCTGAAAAAGTGAGTGAATAATTCTTTCCTCCATGCCTCGTTTCCAAAGTCCCTGTCACTCTACATTTCCAATGGATTTTTAAAAAACACAAACATTAAACACACAGCTCTCCATTCATGTTATGATCACATCCTTAATCCAATTTGGGCTGAGCTCCTCACCCTGACAGCACAATCTGGGAATCCAGCAAGATATCTCATACAGACCCAGGCAGATCTTCTGGTGGGTGAGACAGTCACAAGAACCTGAGGGCACTGCACTCCAGGGAGAAGCCCTGAAAGCCAAGCTTTGTGGAGGCGATGAGTTCCACGCAGGGTGGCAATGAAGTCCAGTATCCCTGACTTGCAGAAATGTATCAGTTAAAGAAGCAGCAATAATTATGTCACCAATTGTCAAGTGAAAGGAAATGGCCTTCTGCTTCACCAAAGTGAATTTCATGTGAAAAGAAGTTTGTTTGTTTGTTTGTTCATTTGTTTATGTAGCCCCTAATGATACCCTGAAAAAAAGCACAACCCCCGAATTTTGAATTACAAAAGCCGTGGCTTTAAATAATTCTGTGACTTTATAATGTTTCTTTTAGGCATGTATCTGTTTTTTTACTAGGATTTCATCAATACACAGTACAATGTACAGTTTAAAGCTTTCAGTTGGATAAGTTTCTGTAAGTGTATACACTCCTGTAACCACTAGTCGAAACATAAGGTATAATATTGCCATCACCTCAGAAAGTTCCTTGTGTCTTAACAATCCTTGTCATGTATACACACAATCATTCTTACATCACTGCGGATTAGCTTCCCCATTCTTGAACTTCATGTGTACTCTTTTGCATCCAGACTGATACACTGGAAGTCAGAGCAGGTTGCTGAAATGGATTAAAAGACACAACATTGAAACAAGTGAGCAATAAATATAATCTCTAGTAATGTGTCTACAAGTATATGTATATGTGTATACACACACACGTTTGGCTGCCCTTAAGCTCGAAGTTGCTGGAGTCAGACTGCTTTCTCTGGAGGAAAAGTTCTCCTATGTCCCATAACACACACACACACACACACACACACACACACACACACACACACACAAAATTTTTCCTTGACGACACACTGACATGTCCATACCAACGGTGTCTTCCTTAAGGTTTTATGATAATACTTCACAAAGTTTATGCAAAATGAAGATATGTGTATCAGTCAGCTTCTGTCTCTAAACCAAATTCATGAAACAAGGCACTTATGAAGGATGGGAATTTATTTTAGCTCATGGTTTTGATGGCACACAGTCCAAGGTCAGATGGCTTTCATTGGTTTTGCATTCAGTTGACATATTCTTGCTAGCAGTCCTGGGACTGTACTGAGCATCACATGGCAAGAGGGAACACATACAGAGGACTAATCATATTATGAGCCAGGAAGGAGAGGGAATAACTGGACCAAACTTAGCTTTTACAACTAACTCTCTTGCAATCATAAACTACCTTCTAAAGGTATCTCACAATGCCCTAGTTTTCAAACTCTGTACCATTAACTTATGACTTAGGGATGTTTTTTAATCGTTATTTTTATTTTGGGGTTTTTTATTTTAAAATATTCCAGATAGCACACAAAAGTATAAGGAAGAGTTCAATAAGAACTCACAGATTTAAAAATATTTCACATTCTTCCATATTTGCTACATAGGTAAGTATTATATAAATATATATATATACACATACACGTTATTTTTAATGATGGATGGATATATTAACCTTACACAATGTGATATTCATAATCAAGACTCACAAAAAGAGGAAAGATACATATTACTAGTTAAGGGGCATAATTCAGTGAAGACAACATTTATATTTAGATCCCAAACAATGTAGTATCCACACAGTTTTTGCTATATATATTAACTTCTACATATGAGAGAAAATATGGAATATTATCCTTATGTGACTGGCTTATTAGTATAATGAAATGTCTATATGAATTTAGGAGCCAAATCATCTTCAAACCATAGCAATAACTTTATGTTGCTACCCCCCAAAATGAAATACATGCTTGGTATTTTCATAATGGGCATTTGCCAAGAACTTGTTGCAGATCCCTCCAACCTGACTCTTGTCTTGTGGGACATAGTAATCAGAAGTGTGATCCCTCAACTGTGACAATAACTCAATGTGTGTCATCAAAACTTCACCATGGAACTGCGCAGGCTTTAAGGACAGCTCTGTGTCACGAGGTGCAGTAAATACCCCTGGGAAACACATTCACAGCAACAAAACAAGTGCCTCTGCCTCTCTAAACCAGATTCTGGTCTACCTTCATTTGTTATGACATCATGAATGGCACTTGCCATTATAACTGGTTACATCAATTGGACTTCTCCTGTCCCATCCAGCCCAGCTTCTGCTGTTGTATTTGATTCTTTAGTAAGAACAGAAAATGCCGGGTTTTCATGCCCTCCCGTGGAAGTGGTAACCCAAGAGGGAGGAGCCCACTATTTCCCTCCCAGGCCTCTCCCACTCCCAGATTATGCACTCTGCAGGCAGTTCTGTGGTTTGACTTGACAGAACTAGCCCCTAGTGCCAGCTTCTGCCAGCTGATGCTGTGTCTAAGCCCAAACAACCCTCACCCACTCTAATTTTGTTTGCACCAGTAGAAGTAATCAGCTCAGCCTGGCTTTTACCTGATCTAGTCCACATGAGGTGCACAGGTACTGGGGTGGAATGGGGTGTGGGACAGACTAGACTACTGCTACACATACTGGCAAACCAGGGTAGGGGGCAGGCCTGGTGGGGGTTATTGTGGGTCGCTCCAACTAGGCTTCAGCTCCCACTTGTTTACGCAAGTGCAGAGTATGTGCTGGGCAGAACCAGGCTGGACTCCAACACCCATTATTTCCAGTGGAAGTCAGGGCTGAAAACAGAACCAACCCAGCGACCGCAACCGCCAGCTGATCAGGGTGATGGACTGTGCCAGGTCCTGTACTTGCTAGTACATACAAGAATCTGGTCTGAGAACACCTCAGACAAAATTTCTTTGGAAATCATCCCAATCGAAAAGACGGACTCAGAACACTAACCAAGAAAAAGAGAGAAGCCAGAACTGGTCAATCAACCATCTCAGCTATATGTTGGAAGCGAAATACGGGGCAAATGGAGACCCTATGATGGACTATGTCAATCAATGGATTCTTCGAAGACCTCATAGTGCTTGGAGTGGCAAGATTGGCAGCGATTCATAACTGGAGAACTATCAAAACCACTTGAGCAAGAACTTCGGAGCATACCTTACATCCAGGACCTGGGGAGGTGGGAAATTTGGTGGGCCTTCTTCCTTAATACCCCCCCCTTTAAACATGAAGGAAACAATATGGAAATAATAGTCTTACCCACTTTCCTGTAGCCCTTGAACCTTTTTACCCTAATTAACTATGTAAAGATTGTCAAACATATAATAAAACAAAATTTTAAGTAAAAAAGGAAAAAAAAAAGAATACAAAATGCCACATGGTGTGTGCATCAGAGACAAAACAAATCAGAAAAAAAAAATTTAACCATAGGATTAACTGAGCATTAGATGTAGAACTAAGGAAAAAAGAATGTCTTATCTATGCCCTTCTTTAAACAGCTGAGTAATTCTTATATAATATTCTGAATATCCTTAAAATACATACAGCAGTCTTTTCTGATTCCAGGGGCTTCAATAGCTGTGGATTACACTGTAGACATGGCTAAACACAAGAACCAGACCACACACAGAGTTCCTAAAGTGACACAGAAATGGTATCAAGAAGCTTCAGTCATAAAGAGATGAATATCTTAAAAAGATGGCTCCAAGTTCCTGAGGAATATGCATTTTGCCAAGAAACACAAGAAGGGATTGAAGAAGATGCAGGCTTCTGAGTGCATGGTACTAGTGACCTCCTGCGCTGTTTGTACAAATAAACCTGAGACAGGGGAAAAATATGTCCAACAAGACAAGATATACAAATTGATGCAAGATCATAAGAAAATAATTCTCAGATATGTGGCTACTGCATTAATTCTGATTTCTGTTATCACTAGTTTATTTTAATAGCAAGTGCCCCATCTCAATGTCTACCACTCCTCAGTGGAGTACTAATTAACTTATCTTTCTAGGAAGAAATGTGGCAACAGACAGGCAAACACATTTTCAAGCGTATCTGTGAAACTAAATAAACACCCCGTTTTTCTTCTGCGACTAAAATCTTCTAAAGAAAGTTTAAATGTGGCCTTTGTAGCAACTTGCTCTCTATTTCCTTTCTACAAAATGTTGGTGGAATCAGGTCTTCTGTCTCAACACACTCACAGGAGAAGGGAGTAGCTGTGTAACCAACCTGGTAGAGAATTACAGCTCACAGCATCGGGAAAGTAAAGAGTAGCTTTTGTCCTGAAAATATCAGATTACTCACAGTAGTTTTCCTGGAACTGGAATTTGATGGAAGACCCTGGAGTTACATGGTTTTAGCAGCCATTTTGTATTGAGCACTCATTTTCCACAAATCTGAGTTACTAAATTAACACATGGAAGAGAGTCTCATAATTTTCACACCTCCTCTGTTCTATCCTGGGTCTATAAACAAGGACATCACATCTACTCTGGTTGGATTAGAAGCTAGAGCGAAGCTAATTGTCAAGGTGTCTCTTCCCTGCCTACCACCACACCCTGAAGAGCACTTCATGCTGTGTTACGCCTGCCTAGAAGATGCAAGCTCACACTCACAGTAGCCCCACACTGGTACAGAGATTCTAGGAGCCCCTCTCCTGCCAACTTTCCTTGTACTGAGTGCTGAGCAGTAGGATGGAAGGTAGCAGGTGGCTGATGATTGACTTCAGAGCTTCTCAAATGGCAAGCAAATTTCCCCTTGCTCTAGGCTTAGACAGCCTAACTGGCATTTTTCTGCATTTGGTCTCAAAGGGAAATGTAGCTGTATACACAAATTGGAAGAAATCTGGGAGAAGACAGGAAAGAAGAATCCTGGGTGCCATTTGCTATTATCTTGATAAAATGGCAGGGACACACACTCTGCCTGCCACAATTATGGTGATAAATATCCGTTTCTTTGAGGCCCGTTTGAAAGTCAATTATGTAGATTATTAGGAGAATACTGACAGATGGCCTTCTTCCCCAAATGAGACATTCAAGCCGAACTTTGATATGTGCATAGAAAATACTATCATTTCTCACACACAGGGGCAGTCTCCCCTACAACAGAAAAGGACAGAGCTTGATGAAATTTTGCCATTGACCACTTTGGATGAATCCTGCCCTTAGGTATTTTCTTTTTGTCCCAGATTTCCCACTGTCACCACTCTCAATGAAAGTTAAAAGTTGCACTTCTTTTCCTCTTGCAGCCAAATATTGATTTTCCAACCTGTCCTCAAGGTTTTGATTAACACAGAAGATTGCCACGTAAGCAGCTTCTTGTTTGTTTTCAGCTAATTCATTTTTTACTATTCACTTGCCGCAGTAAATCTTACTTTTATTGTCCAACCACTGAGGAGAGCAAAACGGATTGATTTGAGTAACTAAATAATTCAGGCTGCGGTGTGTGGTGGGGGTGAGTGTGTGGGAAGAGCACACATTAGGAGGAGTCTGAGAAAGTCGGATGCAACATTGCACTTCTGTTTCTTTGTCCTCCCCTGAGGTTCTACCCAGATTCTAACTATTTTGATTAGCTCACAAGTGGGTTGATAGAGATGGCACTGTACCCCTGGAGTAGTGATTTAAAGCATCAGAAATAGAAAACAATTGCTTAAAAAGTCTTCCTATGCATTTCTGTGCTTGCTGAGGTGGTGTTTTTTTTTTTTTAAGTTCCCTAAATATTCAGGAAAGAGTTCCAAGGTTCCAATCATAAAACATTGCCAAATAAGGGAAAATGATTACCCTGATTTGATAGCTAGACACAGTATACTTACATGGAAAAGTTCATTGTGACATATAAATATGTACAATTATCTTCAAACAAACCGTTTAAGGAGTCATCCTCTACATGTGGCTTCATACTTTTTTCTGTATTTTTATTCTTATTTTCCATAATACAGTTTTGTAGCTAAAGGGATTCCCTACTCCACTTCCTCTTCATCAATCTCTATCTCCCCTCACACACAATTTTTCCCCCATACTATTACAATAGTATATTCCTTCAGCAGCAGTCACAAGTCCAACATTCTTCTAAGTGTATCATGAAATTGTAGGACTAGGCAACCATAGAAAATCTACTATCATATTGTCCTGGTTTATTTAACAGGTTCACTGGAAGTCCCCCTCTTATTCAGGAGTAGAGATGCATACTGCAACATATCTTTACTTCCCAATATGCTAGGCTCCGGTATACAGGTCATATATGAGAATATATGTATATACATGTTTACCGAAATAACTGTTACCTAAATAATGTTACTAAATAACTGTTCACTGAACATAATGGTCTCCACCTAGAATCATTTTGTTGCAAAATGGTAGAATTTCATTCTTTTTAATGGCTGAGTAGTATTCCATTGAGTAGATGTACCATGGTTTCTTTCTCTATTCATCAGCATCTGGGTTGTTTCAATGTCTCAGTTATTGTAGATTGTGCTGGTAAATATAGGGTTACAGATCACCTAATATGCAGATTTCACTTCATTTGGATATATTCCAATGGATAGGATAACTGGGTCATGTGGTAGATCTACTTGCAGTTGCCTTAGCACTCTTCATAATGACTTTCATAGTTGCTGAACTAGCCTACACTCCAATGAACAATGGAGTAGGGTATCTTTCATCCATGCCAGCAGATGTTATTAATAGATTTTCGAATGTAGGTTCATCTTAACTGGAATTAGGTGGAACCTCAATGTAGCTTTTATTTGTATTTCCCTTATAGCTACTGAGCCTGAACATTTTTTCATATGTCTACTAGCCATTTGAATTTCTTCTTTTAAAAAATACTTGCTCATTGCCTTTGCCCATTTCTTCACAGGGTTGTTTGTTTTGCTGCCATTTTATTTCTAAAGCTCTTTGTAAATCCTGGATATTAATCCTCTATTGGTTGTAGAGTGTGAAAAGATTTTCTCCCATTCTGTTGGTTGCTTATTGGCTTTGTTGATCATTTTCTCTGTTGTACAGAAGCTTCTTAGCTTGCTGTAGTCCCATTTCTTTATTTTGGTTTTGACTACCTGTGATTTTGGTGACTTCTCTAAGAAGGTATATTGTGAGAAAACAGCTAATATAATTATCTAGTAGCATAAAAAAGGCAGATATTGTAACAATTGAGAATAATGGCATAGGAGGGAGGACAACTTAAACAGAATGGTCAGGAAAGGCATCACCAAACAGCTGGTATATCAGGGCTGAGGTCTGAAGCATGAAGAACACCTAGCCACATGAAAAACTGCAGAAATCACATAACCAAGAGGCATGGATGAAAGTTTATTGCCTATCCTATTCATCAGAAAAGTAAAAGCATCAAAAAGCATTATGTGCGAGATGTCATTGAAACTGCTTTAGAGAATGATGCCATAAGAAAAAAAATGTAAGACACATAAAAATTGAAGCAAAAAGGCATAGTGCTTTGTCCTGTCACCCTCAACATCATACCTTCCACTGAAAGAAAAGCATATCGCACTTAACAAAAGATTGACACATGGTACCAGTTCTGTAGCTAAGGAGCTAGCAACCTTGGTTAAGTTACTTTGCCACACATCCTTCATTTTTAAAGCAATAATAAGGAGGTTGGACAATTGGGTTTTTCTTTTCAAAAGTTTATTTACCAAAAATCTTGTTGTCTTGATATTAGTGTTATGCAAAAAGGGATGTAGTACTGGATAGAGATAAGCATTTTTCCTTTTTAAGATTTATGTATTTTATTTGGAAAGGCAGATTTACAGACAAAGGGAGAGACAAAGATTTTCCATCTGCTGGTTCAATGCCCCAACTGACTGCAACATCCCTCTGATCCAAAGCCAGGAGCCAGGAGCTTCTTTGGGTCTCCAAACGTAGGTGCAGGGTCCCAAGGCTTTGGGCCATCCTCTACTGCTTTCCCAGGCCACAAGCAGGGAGCTGGATGGGAAGTGATACAGCTGGGACACAAACCGGTGCCCACATGGGGTCCTAACATGTGCAAGGTGAGGATTTAGCCACTGAGCCATTGCACTGGGCCCAAAGCTTCTTTTCTTTATTTCAATGCCTCTTGGAGTCTTAAGTGTACTCATATGCATTTGGAATTTCTCAGAAGAAAACAGACTATACCATCTGTTCCTAAAACTCACTTGATCAAGGAACTCCTTTTCCTTAGTCATGTACCAGAGTTAGTATCCTAGGGATCAAAGATTGACAGAGAAATTATTAAACAGATGTAAAAGTCCACTGCAGTTCTTTGAAGGAGTCTGTGGTGAGTGCAAGCACATCAGAGAAGAAATCTTTTTGGTATATGATGTCTACTAAAAGGTATGTTTCATGTGTACAATCATTCCTCAACTAACTAAAAAGAATTACAAGAAAATACAATCCTAATCTTCACTTAGTTACTCTTTGGTAAATGCTATTATAGCATAAGTGTAGACTATAATATATATGTGGAATAAAGGCTACAAAATTACAAGTTATTATTAACCAGCTAATGAAAACAAGAAACTTTCTCACTGAAGTTTTACAAGGCTGATGTAAAAAAAAAAAATGAGTTAAAACAAACCTATACTGAAAACCATTTCAGTGGCATATATTGTTTTTTTTAAAATTAAGGCACTCCATTGCCCATGTATTCTGAAATCCTGCCAAAAGTTTAGCAAGCCATTCACGATTAAACGTGATTAAGTGAGAAGCATGTGACTAGCTAATACTTTGTCCTATTTCAGAGATTATCACCACATCCATTATTACTTCAGTGTTATTTATTATCTTTTCTCGTTTTGTGCCATTTGGCCAGAAAAATTTTTTAACAATTTCTTTAAGGTACTTATAATCCACCATGTCACTGAGTATGTCAACTTTGTCATTTTGCAGGTTATTTCCCAAGTAATAGGCATGCATTTATTTTAGCTTTCCATGCCTCTGCAATACTTAACAAATATAATCGAGCTACTGAAGCAGTCTCTGTGCATCCAGATAACCAAGAACATTCATTTGTTCTCAGACTGTGTGACCTTGAATAAATCCTTACCAAGACTAGACCTTAATTTTTTAAATATGAGGAGAGAACAAGATATTTGTTAAAGTTCCTTTAAGCTTTAAAAATCTCTGATTCTTATTTGCGTTCTAAATAAAAATACTAAGAGATTGGATGCTTTCCTTTAAAATCACCCTACCGCATTTTTTTTCTAAATACATCTTTTCTTTTCTGCACTATCAAATTTTACATACATGCAAACAGAAGTAATTACACTATGGAATATTCATATTAACAATTCTCTCAATATAATTTTAGGTGGCTACTAAAACTTTAAAAAAGAAAACTTTAAATGATAATTTAATAGCTTATAATACCAAGTGTTCAGATATGTATATCAGCTGCCCTGGATGTGAACTTCAATTTTCCCAATATCTCCCTAATTAATGACACTGTCACCTATTTCTACTCTATATTGAGCATTTACAGTGTGCCCATTCTTATGTTGTTACAAAGGAATAAAATAGATTTCACTGACTTGAAAAAGCTTCATCTGGGGATGAACAAACAAAATGTAATACCAGGAAATGCTGTGGACAATATTAGGGAATATATAATCTATTGCTAAACTGTGTGGTATAACCCAGCAGTTCTGAAAAGCAGATGGTTTGATCCTGCTCTCAAGTGGGAGACTGAAAAGAAGCTCCAGTTCTTGGCAGTTACGGTCAAATGGGAAGTGTGAAGCAGTGAATGGAAACATCTCTGTTCCTGTTCTCTCTTTGTGTAACTCTGCATTACAAATAAATAAATATATTTTTAAAATGTGTGTTTGGGGGCCTGGTACTGTAGCGTAATGGCTAAAGTCCTCACTTTGCATATGCCAGGATCTTAGATGTAGTCAGGTTTGTGTCCTGGCTGCTCTACTTCCCTTCCAGCTCCCTGCTGTGGCATGGGAACGCAGCAGAGGATGGCCCAAAGCTTTGGGACCCTGCACCTGCATTGCAGACCCAGAAGCACCTAGCTGCTGGCTTCAGATCAGCTCAGCTCTGGCCATTAGGCCACGTGGAGAGTGAACCAGCAGATGGAAGATCTTTCTATTCTTCTCTCTGCAAATCTGGCTAATAAAAAATAAATCTTAAGAAAAAGCATGTTTGGATCCTTTACCTACTTCATAACTCGACTGCTCAGGGTTTCATTGTTGTGTCTTTTTCTGAGATCTAGATACACTCTGAATATTAATTCTTTGCCAAATGGACACTTTGTCAATATTTTCTCCTAGTCTGTCATTTGTAGAAATTCAGAAGAAGCAATTTTCTACATGATCTGATTAGCTGTTGAGGCTTTTAACTCCATTTCTAAAAAGATTTTTTTTTTATTTGAAAAGAACATCTACATAGAAAAGAGACAAAGATCTTTCATCTGCTGGTTCACTCCCCGTGTGACCACAACAATCCAAACTGAGCTGATCCAAAGCCAGGAGCCAGGGTCTCTCATATGGATGCAGGGTTCCAAGGCTTTGGGCCGTCCTCCACTGCTTTTGCAGGCCACAAGCAGGGAGTTGCATGGGAAGTAGAGCAACTGGGACATGAACCAGCACACATATGCTATGGCAACTCTACATGTGGAGGATTAACTTTCAACAAGTTCCTCAATTCTGTTTATTCCTTTGTCCCCTTCTTTCTCTTTGTTTTCTGAATTAAAGCAACCATAAGTTCCCTAGGTAGCTCTCCTTAATGGGATCCTAGTCTGTGGTAGTTATGGCTTCCTCCTGTAGCTATGATTACTTGGGTTATTTGTTCATGCAGTTGGGCTCTGCTGATGCTCTCCCATTAATCCTCTCCCATCCCTCCGCAATGGGGATTTCTACCAGACATAGGCAACTGATCTCATGTAGTGTTTGGCTAGTCCCTCACTCGAGTCTACAAAGTAGACGTCCACGTTCCAATAGTTTCCCATTATCACCCTGCTGAGTTCCTGTGCTCTTCTCCTGGCACATCCCTCAAATGCAGCTATTTCCTTGTTTTTGTTATTCTTCTCCGTAGCAGAGGAAACAAACACCAGCAACATCTATTTAGCAATTGGATCTCTCTGAGTTCCCAGAATCCTAATAATTCCAGCCTTAAACTCCCATCCAAGACAATGCATCCATGCAAATACTAGTGTACTTCAGAAAATTAGTAGAAATGCAATTTTAAAATAGGTTCAATTTGATGTAGATATTTGCAATGTATATGAGGGGTTGGTCTTCAAAACGTTGATGGAAGAACTGCATGTATCTCAAAAGTCTTTTAATCAAATCATATTAACTCCTTTTTTCCATGAGCTTTTCAAATATCCTGGCACAGTGATTAAAAGAGATATCTAATACAATATTAGTAGTAGAGTATGATTCACAGAAATACATGAATTCTGCCCCTCCCATTGTATAGAATGATATTTTTTAACCAAATTAAAATGCATTTAATCATTGGTATTGCAATCCTGTGATTGAGACACCTTGGCAGCAACTTAAGTTACCATAGGAACTCAATAAAACTGAAGATTACTGAGCAGAAATGGATCCAAGAATCTTCATGGGAACAAAAGAAAAAAGATCTAGAATACATGTGGGAAAGCTATAGATAAGCCATTAGAATTGGAAAGAGGGACCTGCACGGTGGAGTATCAGGCTAATCCTCCACCTATGGCTGCAGCATCCCATATAGGCACGAGTTCACGTCCTGGCTATTTCACATTCAATCCAACTCCCTGTTTATGGACTGAGAGAGCAGTGGAGGATGGCTCAAATTTTTGGAGCCCTGCATTTGTGTGGGAAACATTAAGGAAGCTCCTGGCTCTGGATCAGCTTAGCAACGGCCATTGTGGCCATTTGGAGAGTGAACCAACAGATGGTGGATCTCTCTCTCTCCTTTTGTATAAATTTGCCTTCCCAATAAAAATACAAAAATCTTCAAAAAAAAAAAAAAAAAGAAATAAGAATAGAACAACAAGCTTAGAAAGGAGTGAAAGCTGCAAGGATGCAGACCTGATGCAGAAGGTCTTTGCTAAGGAGCCAAAGGCAGCAGTTGTGAGTAGCTAAGGCTAGAAGCATTTACTCCAGGTTATGAAAAACAGCCTAATGTATTCAGAGTCAATCTAAATGGCAACGGAGAGGTACCAGAGAGACTCCAGTGAAGTTCAGCAGGAAAGGGATCTGTGACATCTGAATGGGCATGGATGAGTGAATGGAGAAGATGCAGAGTGAAAAAAAAAGAGCAGAACAAAATTTATCTTTTTTATTGACCTTTTCTAAAGGGGTGGCAACTGAAGCCTGGTATTTTAATAACATTTTATGAGGCTTCGTACATTTTAATTAATGTTAAACTGATTTACACCTTGAGGGTTTATACACAAATGGCACAATGAAATCAAATAAAGGAAGACCTATGTGTGCAAGTTTTCCTGTGTCTATATGTATTTATAGCTACATCCTTCTACATTTAACTGTGCTTCTGCTAGGAGTGCCAGATTTTACCCCCACCCAAGTCTTCCTGACTTTGAGCAAGAAGGTATTATCAACAACATTCAGCAACTTTGGGGGTAAGAGATTAATTGTCCATTACTTGATCTGAAGTAACTTAACAGTAGGAAAAGTGGTGCTCCAAAAGGAAAATGAAGATTAATCATGTAGCCACTTTGTTGTGCCAATCCTTCCCATAGTTGTGTTTTCAACTATAGGCTCTAATCATTTTTCCATCCTAAAACCGTGTTTTAAAAAGCTTGTCATGCATCTTAATGTTAATTGCTTGTGTTTCCCTTTCAACAAGGGAGATAACAGGACTTTCTCTTAATGGTTACCAGAAAAATGCTGCTGAGCTAGATGTATATATGCAGAGAAGTGTTCAAAAAATTCACCTGGTGACTCCCCAGGCAGGGCAGGGAGGCCCGGCAAGGCCCCAGGTCCCCCTGACCTGGATGTTTTTTGGACTGGCACAGGTGCGGACAACCAGATATTATGACTCCCTAGGGGAGGGGAAGCCCTGGGCAGCCCCAGTTCCAATGGTGCTGAGCCAAGCCCTCAGGCTGCCTGGCAGTGCATTCTGGGAACTTGGTGGTGTGGACTTACTTTTGGCCTAGGGAATGGCACAGATCAGGGCAGTGACCTTAGGGTTCATGTGAGGAACAACTTCTGAGCATATTCCATGGACAAGGCCACTCTATCTGCAGGGCTAGATTACGGAACCCACCAGTGAGAGTTGGAACAGGGAATGGGTAATGTGAGGCTGGTTCATGACACCAATCATCACATGAGTGAATTAGGTCTGGAAGCAGAATCTGTGGGCTTACCCATGCGGAACAGTAATCTCCATTGATCTACTCAAGATCTGTGGCTGAGGACAGGCCTGGTTTGGGAGCTAAGGTGATGCCCTAGCTGAGTTGTGATTCCCACTGGTTAGTGTGAGAGCCAGAATGGGGGTCACGGATTGGGCAGGACATGACTGCAGTTTCCTCTGGCATGAGTGGGGACTGGGTCTGGGGAGTACCAGAATGAGCTAGACTCCAGCACACACTGGTACTCGTGAGAGTCAAAGGGCCTGTAGAATAGGCTTGGCTAGGTCTCATCTTCTGCTGAGCCACATGAGAGCTGTGTATGGATGTACAAGACATGGCTGGGCTGTAACGTCCAATATTAAGAACCACATTGGGTATGGGCTGGTCAGGCAAGGACAGTGTTCCTGCCAGAACAAGAGGTGGAAAAAGTCAACCTGGCCCAAGGACATACCAGTTTGTGCAAGATCTGCCACAGGGAGGTGACCTGATAGAGGAGCTTGTGGAATTCCTTTGTCAGGATGCAATACTTGCAGGTGAGTGCAAGAACCAAGGTAAGGATCAGGCCAAACCAGACCATGCTACAGTACCCACCAGCAGACATGAGGATCAGGTCTGAGGGGGTGGGTGAAGCTGGACAAGTTCATAACATCCACTGGCAAATCTGAGGACCAGTATGAGGTGTAGAAGGGGCCAGGCTGAGCCACAACCAGCCAGTTCAAATCAAGGTTGGGGACAGAGGCCTGGCTGGGACAGGATAATCTGCAGCACCAACCAGCAGGAGCTGGAACTAGGGGCAGGCTGGACTGAACCAGGATGAAACACCCACTGGTTGATGCTGAGGTAAGGCAAACCATGCCAGTCTAGGGGTGCTGGGTGCTGGGAGGATGAGACCCAGCAGCAGGGTTCTTTTTGGGCCTGGGTCACCTGCTCCTAGTCCTTGGGCCCACATACATGGTGTGTGCTGGGTCTGTGGGTCCTGGGGTTAGGGGTCCAGGGAGCCCAGGTCACCTGGCCTAGGTCCTTGGGCCCACCTGCAAGAACTGGTCCTCCTCAATGGAAAAGATGGAGCAGTGGACAGCTGGCCCAGATCCACATAGTCAACACATTGGTGGCTTCAGAAGATATCTGGTACCATAGATGACTAAGGAGAACAGAACAGATTGGATAACTACTCCAGCCCAACAATGATAGCAAATATCTGGGAAAATAAAGACTCTAAGGCAAATCATGTCAGCCAATGGACATTGAAAGTATTCACTCATCCTTGGATCAGCAAAATTGATAGCATTTTAGAACTATTGAAACCGGCTGGGTAGAACCATTGGAGCATAAGCCACATCAGGACGCTGGATCAATATTGGGTGGCCATTCCCATCCCCAGGTGCTGGGGTGGTTGGGAGGCTGGGTGACTTCTCCCCTTGTCTCCCTCCTCCCCCAGATACAGGAAAAAGAAATGGGACTCTTGAAAACAATGATCACACCTACTCTTCCACAACCTTTGATCTTTCCCAACCTGATCAACTATGTAAGCATCATCTAACATAAAATTAGTTTATTCATGGAATTTTTAAAAAAATTTTTTTCTCTTTAATTCTGAATTTTGTAGTGCAATTCGGTAGATTTTGGGACTATCCACCTCCAAATTTCCACCCCTGGACTGATTTTCCCCATATTGTTATAATAGTATAGTCATTCATAAGGAGTTATAATTCCATCAGTCTGTTATTTAAGTGTGCCCCAACATTACTGGTACAACCAATGTCAGACAGACCAACATCCCATTGTCTAGATATGTTCAACAGTTTCATTGGGAGTCCATCTTTGATTTGGAAGTAGGGACGCATGTTGCATTGTGTCTTCACATCTGGATATGATTGTCTATTACTCCATCACTATACATTCCAATTTGCACGATGGCTTTCTTATATTAGAGAGAACATATGGTATTTGTCTTTGGGATTGACTGAGCATAATGGTCTCTAGTTGGAATCATCAAGTTGCGAATGGTATAATTTCATTTTTTTTTAACATTCATTTGTTTTATTGGAAAGGCAGATGTACAGAGGAGGAGAAACAGAGGGGAAGATCTTCCGTCCGATGATTCACTCCCCAAGGGACCACAACGGCTGGTGCTGAGCCAATCCAAAGCCAGGAGCCAGGAGCTTTTTTGGGTTTCCCATACAGGTGCAGGTTCCCAAAGCCGTGGGCCATCCTCGACTGCTTTCACAGGCCACAAGCAGGGAGCTGGATGGGAGGTGGAGCTGCCAGGATTAGAACCGGTGGCCACATGGAATCCTGGTGTGTTCAAGGTGAGGACTTTAACCATTATGCTATCGTGCCAGGTGCAATTTCATTGTTTTTAAAATTTTTATATTTTTTCATGCTACAATCTTATATTATGGTTGATGATAATTCCAAGTTTGTTGATACTGGTTAAAACATTTTGAAATTTTCACAGGAAATGATAAAAAAGAATCTTTAATGACTAAATTATTGTGAAATTTGATAAACAGTAAATCTAAGTCTTTATCCATTTCTAGTAATCCTGAAGTCCCTCCCACTAGACTACAACTTGTACTACCTATTCGAAAAAGAAGCTTGTAGAATACCGTTTTGACTTATAATCTAAGTAAACATTTTGGTCTAATGACAAGTACCTGCCTACATAGTGACGATATCATGAAGGAGAGTGAGAAGTAATCAAACTCTAAATTATTACATGTAATATTTATATAACATGGCACATGAAATTCTGAAATAAAATGTTCTATATTCTGTCTTAAGTTCCTAATCTTTCATTTGGGATGACTTGGCAAAAAAATCATTTTTTCCATTTTGATATTATTTATTTATTTTTATTTATTTATTTTTTACTTTTCATGATATGATTGCATAAGCACAGGGATTTTCTTTTCCCCTCTCACTATCCCCACACAGCTGTTCTCTGTTATTACAATACTACATTCCTTCAGCAATAATCACATGTCTATTATTCTGCTATTTACATGTATCATGGTATTGCAGGGTATAGATAATAGCAGAATGCTCAGAATTCTACTGTCAAGACATATATTGTTTTTAAAGTTTGTGCACAGATTTCAAAATTTTGCTCCAAAGTCAACTTATCTTTGAATATCATGTTCCCATGAATACATTTTAAACATTTACTTAAAAGGCAGAGTTACAAAGAGACAAAAGGAGAAGCAAAGAAAACTTTTTCATGTACTTGTCAGTACCCCAACTGGCTGCAAAAAAACCCAGGAATCCAGAATTCCATCCAGTTCTTTGGGACCATCTTCTGCTGTCTTCCCAGGTGAATTGATAGAGACCTGAAGTGGAAGCAGAGCAGCCAGGACTCAAACTGGTACTCTGATATGGGATGCCAGCAACACAGTCAACAAATTAACCCACTGCTTCACAATGCCAGCCCCTGCCAAGAACATTTTAAAGTACTCTCATAAATGGAGGCAGGAAAGGTAAAAAGATAGATGGAGATTGAAATGGGTGACCTTCCTAACCTCAAAATCCCTACAGCCTTCTAAATTATGTAGAGGTAAGTAACAGAGGCAGTCACTTGTGAGTTTAGAAGATAAAATAGAGGCATGTAATAAATAAACCATTGAATTTGTAAAGCATGTTATGTTTATACTCTTTGTCACATCTGATCTTCATCCTACCAAAGCCTGGAAGAAAAGGCAGGTGTTGTTCTATACTTTTAAAACAGCTTCTTTTAGACATGAATTCATTACCGCAAAAGTTACCATTTTAAATTTTGTGTTCAATGTATTATATTACTTAATAAGACTGATCAAGCTTTGATGGTAGCTAATTCCAGAAGATTTTCATCATCTCAACAATAAACCTCATATCCATTTTCAGTCACTCCCATGATTCTTGCTTCTCTAAACTACTGGGACTCCAGACATCTAATATAAACAGAACCACATAATATGTGGCGTCTGGTGTCAGAGTTTCTTCTCTTAGCAGAATGTTTCATCGACTTTCCAGTCTGGATCATGTTTTTATATCCACCGCCAATATATTCCACTACATGCATATAACACACTTTCATTGCCACTTTTTCCCATTCATATTTGATGTACTTTTGAATTTCTCCAGCTTTGTGGCATTAATGACTAAAGATGTTATAACATTCCTGTATACTTTTAAAATATGGACATTGGCTGAAATTTCTCCAGGGACTAGACCCATGAGTAGGACTGCTAGGTCATATGCCAAGTCTGTCTTAACTTTTTTTTTGAAACTGGCAAACAGTGTTCCAAAGTGGCAATGCCTTATCATACTCTCACCATAGAATGAGTGGGAATTCCAATTCTTTCATATCCCAACTTATTTCTCTCTTTCTAAAATATAGCCACTCTGGTGGATACCAAGTAGTTTCTGATTACATCATTGAATTTCTTCTAAAAATAATTTAGTTATTTATTTGAAAGATAGAACTACAGACAGCAAAAGAGAGAAAAAAGATCTCCCATCCACTGGTTCACGCTCCAGATGGTGACAAGAGCTAGGGCTGAGTCAGGCCAGGGACAGGCCAAAGCAAGGAGCTAGGAGCCTTATGCAGGTCTTCTGCGTAAGTGCAGGAGCCCAAAGCATAGGACTATTCTACTACTTTTCTAAGGTTATTAGCATGGAGCTAGATTGTGATGTGATGATGTTATCACAGGTGATAGCTTTATGAAGTATCCCAAAAATTCTGGCTCTTGAGTTTCATACTTTATTTTAAATTTTTATCAAAAAAAGAGAAAATAAGTCTCATGTATTTCAGACATAATTCTAAGAAGTTAACCATTTTCCCTCCCTTCTGCCAGCTTCCTCCCCCCACCTTTTTTTACATTTATTCAAAAACTACTTTGAGGGGCTGGCGCAGTGGCTCAACAAACAATTCCCCCACCTACAATGCTGGCATCCCATATGGATGCTGGTTTGAGTCCCAGCTGTTACACTTCTAATCCAGCTCCCTGTTTATACACTGGGAAAGCAATGGAAGATGGCTCAAGCCCTTGGCACTTGGCATCCACAAAAAAACCAGGAGAAGCGCCTACTATATATTATACATATTAATATATGTAGCATACATATTAATACATAATATATATTAATTAAATTACTTTGAATTTACTTTAGAACAACTAACTACAATGTTTAGCAGTAAAAAGTAGAAAGGCCACTGTTCCACAAGGATTAGATTCAACAATCACATCAACAGATTTCATTCTTGTACTTTTGTAGTCTATATTAACTTCCACACATCAGAGAAAAAATTGTGTACTTGCATTTTTTGGAACTGACTTATGTCACTAAGCCTTAAGGCTTCCAATGCAGCTAAAGATTTGAACACCTTTTCACATGATTATCATCAATTCATATATTGTTCTTGAAGAACTGTTCACCCAAATTCTTTGCCAAGTCAATTGGGTTATTTTTCATTTTTTGTTGATTTGAAAGGCCTTTAAAAAAAAAGAAAGGAAAAAGAACTTATTTATTTATTTGGAAAGGCAGCTTTACAGAGAAAGATCTTCCATCTGCTGACTCACTCCTAAATGGCCACAACGGCCAAGGCTGAGCCAATCCGAAGCCAGCAGCCAGGAGCTTCTTCAAGGTCTCTCACATGGGTGCAGGATCCAAAGGCCTTGAGCTACCCTTCATGCTTTTCCCAGGTCACAAGCAGGTTGTGGAATGGTAAGTGGAGTAGCCAGGACATGAACTGGTGCCCATATGGAATCCTGGCACAAGCAAGGCAAAGATTTAGCCATTGTGCCATTTGAGCCACTGTGCCAGGCCCAAAAGAGCCTTTTATATATTCTGTATTTAAGTCCCTTTTGAAATGTATGATTTACAAATATTGTCTCCAATTCTGTAGATAATTCCACTTTTGTAATGGTGCACTTGAGAAACATTTTTTTTTTAATGCCAATAAAATTAAACTTTTCTTTTTCTCTTTGGCTGCTATATCTATGCTATATCTATGAAACCATTACTCAACCCAATGTTATGAGAATCTATCTCATAATTTCTACTAATAATTCATATTTTAAGTATAGAATTTAGATATTTTATTCATTTTGAGTTAATATTTGTATATAGTATTTGGTATGTATATTTGTGAACTTTTTGTTGCTATAATGAAGTACCTGAGGCAAAGTAACTTTATCAAGAATAGAGGTTCAAAGTGTGGGGGCCTCATCTGGTCATAGTGCTGTTATTGTCATTGTTCAGAGGTGGTAAAGGGTGTCACATGGCAAGAGACAGAGAGTACATTTGCTTATCCATGTATTTTCACTGTTTCTCTCATTCACTTTGCCCCTAACCTCCCTTCCTCCCTTCCTATATTGTCACCTGGATTCACTCGTGGGAGTCATCGGCAAGTAGGAGTATTTTTCCTCTTTCCTTTCCAATCTGGTTGGTGCTTCACTTTTTTTTCCATAACTACTCTATATCTTAATCTGTTTTATGCCTGTTATAATAAAACACAATAAACTGTGTGATTTATAAAGAATAGAAATTTGAGGTTTGTGGTATAGTGGTTAAATTACCTAGGAATATACACATCCCATACCAGAGTATCATGATCTACCTTCCTGCTAATGTCCCACCAGGAGGCAGAACTAGTTTGCCCTGTTATCCATGTGAGAGACCTGGAATGAGTTCTTGGCTTTGGCCAGGTCTTGTCCTTGTATTCTGGGTGTAAACCAGAAAATTTGAGAACAAAATCTTTTTCTTTCTCTTTATCTTTTTATGTACAATAAAAATAAATAAAATTTATAAATAAAACAAAAATTATCTGAAAAGCTCAAGATGACGTGGACACACCTGGGAAGGGCCTTCTTTCTATATTATCCCAGGCCAAAAGCAAAAACAAAAGAGAGCATGAGAAAGAGACCAATCCCATAGCCTCAACTGGCTTTAAAACTGAGACTAATGTACTTATAAGGGTGGAAGGCCCTTTAACTGTACATCTCCCATTGGCCCCACCTCTCAACATTGCACTGCAGCAACTAAGGGCCAAGGGCCTCACCTCAATAGAAATTTCTCTATGTAGATATAACCTGTTATGTGAGTGTAGATACATTTTTTTTCAGATGTCAGAAAATACATCTGGGGTTAGAGAACTTATTAACAAGAATATGTGAAAAACATTAAGATCATCAGCAGATCCAGAACAGAACCAGAATCTACTTCAACTGAAACCGACAATTTTCACGGCCAAACACACTCTGCAAAGGTGCAAAGTGGAATGACTGAAGCAAAACATCCCCTGTCATGGAAAGGACTCATAGGAATCTTCTAAAGGTCACTCTGTTGGCTATGAAGCACTGGGAAAACAAACGGGGTAGATGGCATGACAAAATCAAATTCCTATAACTTGAGTTTCATCTGATGAAAAAGATTTTTAGTACATTTCAAGTAAACTAAACTGAAAACAAATTATATATAAACTGAAAAAGCAAATTATTAAAAGTGTTATTGAAGTCCACATTTATAATAGCCCATCAGTGTACCCTTTAGTAAGCCAGATCACTATTTGATCTCGGATAAACTTGATAAAATCTATCTATAATGCATATGCTTTCTAAGGTTGGATTACTGTTGCATAATTTCTTACAAGAGTGCCTATCTGAGTAAGTATAATAAATGAGAGCTTGGGCTCCTCAAATATGGTGTTTCCCTGAGGTACCCTGCCCAGACATATAAAGAAATAATGGTAAGACATTAATGTGCCACACTTTTTCTTCCCTATCCTAACCTTAAGATCATTTTTTAACCAGACCCTGTTTTTATTTCCCTTCAAGACAATTTGGAAGATGATATTTTCTTTTTTTAAAATTAAATACGTTACATTATGTGACATAGTTTCATAGGCTCTAGGATTCCCCCATCTCCTTCCCATGCCCTCCCCGCATAGTAGATTCCTCCACCTTGTTGCAGTATTACAGTTCAAATTCAGTTAAGATTCTTTCATTGCAAACATACACCAAGCATAGAGTCCAGCATCTTATTGTCCAGAAAAATTCAACGATTTCTTGAGGAAACTATCTCTGGTCTGAAAGTAGAGCTGGCAGAACATCATCCCGATCAATTAAAAGCAACAACATAACATCAACAACAATTTACAACATTATGGAATTAATTGACATGGTATTGAGTAACCAATATTTTTTTTAAAAATGCAAGTTCTTAACCACATCCTGTGACTACTTCATTGACATTTCAATTTTTATTTATACACAGAACCGGCTTCTATACACCTTAGAGTGGCTATAGGGTACTATTCAGCTGTCTCATGTCTATTCTCATTTTATTGTTTAGCAGTTTATTGTGTTGAAGCATAATTTTGCTGAACTTGGCAGATTTTAGGATAGTCTAAACTGACTTATAACTCTAACAAGGCATATGTCAACAATTGAGGTGCAGAACAGTTTTAGGAGGGGTGTGCAGAGAAATCTTCAATACCCTAGTGAGGAGTAACTAATTTTTGTGTCCTACCTAGTAAGGCATAGGTTAATCCACACTGACCATTTCCTGTCTTAACTTTAAGATCTTGATGATCCTATTTCCCTCTTTCTCAGGATCCTACTTTCCATTCCAGTAAACAAGAAATAAAGGATTTAATAAGTAAGCTAATCCATAACTAGGTACTGGTAAATTACTATGTAACCTAATGCTTTTACCAAGTGTAAAGTCATTTTCCCATGCAAGGGACTTGAATAAGGGCATTGACAATGGTCACAGACACACTGATGAGGGAAAACCCTTCAGTTTAAGGAGGATTTCTAATGCTATCACATCACCCATAATGTGTAAAGCAAATCTTGCTCCCAGATTAACGATTTCCCAAAATTCTGCCATCCATATTTCCTTTGCAATCCTTTCCATATTCACAAACTTAGTTTAATGATTTTCTATGCCTCACACATCAGCAATACTTCTATTTTCTCTAGCTTTCAGCTTTTACTTAAATATATATCCTAGCTTAATTTTATTCCATAATATCTGCAAAATCTTAGTTATCTGTGTTAGCTATTTTTATAATATACATTAAAATAAATCCATAAATACAGAAATAAAAGTAGCCATGTACCTATTACCTGAAATAATCGGATTACTAGTTGTACACAACAGACTCACACTTTGAGAAATTATAAACGAGTCAAGCACCATCATTTTCAAGATCATGAGCTTCATCAAACACAAAAATGTGAATGCAAAGAAAAATCTTGGGGCTAGTTTCTCCCATGGCAAATATTGGCAGCAGTGACAAAACAGTTGGATCCTTACATCTACAAAAAAAAATGTCAGCAATGATTAATCAGGTTTCTCTGAAGACTCTAGAGTCCCCCAAAATCTGACAGTTGGTCAGGTGTGCACAGTGTCAAACCAAACTCCAACTCAAATAATAATAAAGTTTACATTAAAAGTCAAGGTTTTGATGAATGCCACACTTAGAAGCCAATTTAGCAGGCCAAAAGGAAGACACAGTTTTCCATTGTCTAATTGACTTGCAGCACCTTCAAGGTAATAAATTTGTTACATTGAATTATTAATGAGAAACGAATATTTGACTTGCTGCCTTGAATAGAAAATAGTTCATTATCGGGTAGCTTTGTTCCTTCCCAGTAATGAGTCTGGCACTAGGAGAGTTTAGAGACAATGTGATAGGAAATTGCAGTTTAATTCATTGCTATATTTCCCTTACCAAGTACCTCTTTAAAACAAAATCTTATGTTTACTTTGACAGGCAGAAATGTATCTTTTATTTGGAGTTTAGTTTTACATTAACTTTCAGGGTTATAAACATTGTAGGTTTCCCCAATATTTCAAAAGCTTAAGCATACACTTGTGATTAGAAAAATTAACTCCCTAAAATTATATTTAGTTGATGTTTTCTTTAACTCAAGCTGCTTCTTCATTTATACATCCATTAAACCACTGCATTGTGATAAACTTCAATTGTGCATCAAATTAAACACATGACTGATATACATCAGTCTGTATACTATTTACAAATATCATCTACCTACTTTGGAGAACAATATCACGCCTTTGAAAAACTGGACTGCTTAATGAGCATTAAAGTAACATAGGTTCATGAGAAATGAAGTGTATAATCAACAAGACAAAAATTCAAAAGACTCCACTGGGGACTGACCTATAGTTTTTTCTTAATTTTTTACTCTTTTATAAAGAGATTATCACCTTCGCAGTCCACTTTACAAACTCGAGTTGGGGTTTATATGAAATCTTTCCTACTTTGCCTCTTAAAGCTTTCCCTGATTCCCCAACATATTCTGATCTTTTCTTCTGCAATCCCATAATATTACATATCCCTCCCTCTTAAAGTTGTTATCGTATCTTGACATCAGTTGTAGTTATGTTTATACCAAACCAATTCATCTCGTCAGAAACTTTATCCCCAAGGTTCCTGACAAAATACTTAGAACACAATGTGTGCTTAATAAATATTCATTGAGTGGTAGGAGTATGACACAAACCAGAACACTTTGCCAACTATAGCTCCACTCATGAAACTTTATTCATTGAGAATCCTGAATGGCCATTAGCTGAATTCCAAGGCTCAATGTACAAAGTTAATGATAATGAAGGTTTAGTAGATGTGAGTAAATGTATAGCAACTGTCTATCTTACGTTGAATGCTGAAAAGTCTCAGTTCAGCTTCTGCTCTAAGTGATTTCGTGTGGCTTATTGAAATGCTCTTTCCATAAGCATGCCTACTGGGACAACATATCTTGTTTGATGGGTTCAGCAAGAGACAGGTAATTTTTTTTTTCTACATAGGCCACATTTCTTGATCATGTCTGTGCTGGGTTCATTATGCTCACTCCCTCAACATCAATAAGTCAATTTTAAAGAGCATCTGATGCTTCGTGGGGTGTCATGGAGAGTCATCTTTCAGTAATGCAGGGTTTTTTTCTATTGTACCAGATTATGTACAGTTCTTCCACGGAAAATAGGATATCTTTTCTGAAAATTTGTTCCTCTTAGGCTGGCTCTACCATATCTATTAAACCCAAGGTCTACACCCTCCCACCCCAAAATAACATATCTGGACTAATCAGGCCCAGGTATAATCCAAATTATTTTAAATAAGTTCAGGAGACCTATTTTGTATATTTTTCCTTTCAGAGGCAAAGGAGCTTATAGAACAGTCAATTATAATAAGGGCAATTTACTGTACACACAAAAACGCTGCACACACACTAGCAGAGAGACAATAGCAATATGCTTTTTATTCTTCTGCATGAAGGTGGAAGAACAGTTTTGGACTTGGTGTAAAAGTGTGAAGAAAGCTATTGAATAATAAAAAAAAAATACATTTTTACTGTTTTCCTCCCACACTTACAGGCATCATTGGGCATTTTTTCTTTTTTTTTTATAAAAAATATTTTATTAAGAGTTACATAAATTTGTGAAGTACAATATGACATTAATTTTGGTACTGCTAGAAGCATTAAGATTTAATGAGTTTTAACATTCCCATATTCACTTTATGTAAACATTACATTCAAAAACTGCACACTATTATTTCTTGAAAATGGGGTATTAATATCAGATAGTGTAGGCTTCGTAACAATGATGACAAAATGAGGAAAGAAGGGAATTTTGTCATGCACAAAGTACAATTCAGTGAAAATAATACTTAATGGGCCCAGTGTGATGACTCTACTGCCTCATCCTGTACCTTCAAGTGCTGGCATCCCATATGTGTGATTGTGTCCCAGCTGCTCTGCTTTCCATTCAGCTCCCTATTTACAGCCTGGGAAAGCAGTAGAGGTATAAACTAGTGGATGGAAGATCTGTCTCTCCTTCTCTCTATATATCTGCTTTTCCAATAAAACATATTTAAATAATTTAAAAGTAATATTTGTAACAGTGTACCAATGATATTGATAAAACTTTATCATCTATATACAATCCACAAATATATTTGTATTTCCCCTATTTCAATCATAAATTTTTTTTAAAGATTCATTTCTTTTTATTGGAAAGTCAGATATACAGAGAGGAAGAGAGACAGAGAGGAAGATTTTCCCTCCATTGATTCATTCCCTAAGTGGTTGCAATGGCCAGAGCAGAGCCAATCCAAAGCCAGGAGCCAGATTCTTCCAGGTCTCCTATGCAGGTACAGGGTCCCAAGGCTTTGGGCCATCCTCAACTGCTTTCACAGAACATAAGCAGAGAGTTGGACTGGGAAGTAGAGATGCCGGGATACAAACTGGTACCCATAAGGGATCCCAGTGTGTGTAAGGCCAGGATTTTAGCCACTATGCTACCACTTGAGCAAAACTTTGATACACTCCTTCATTGAACAAAAGTTAATCAGATTTACAATGTAAATCACTCTATCAGGTGTTATAATAATAAAGATGAGTAAAATATGACCAATCACACTGAAAAGCTAATTCATGTGTATTAGTTGCTTTTCTTATTTTTTAAGATTTTTATGGTTGGTATTATTATCCATGATACAGTTTTGTAGGTATAAGGATTTCCCCTCCCTTCTCTTCTTCCTTCTCCATTTTCCCTTCTCTCCATTTCCACCCATTTTTTACAATGGTACCTTCTCTAGTAATAGTTACAAATTTAAAATTCTATTCAAGTATATAATGGCATTGTAGGTATAGGTAATGATAGGAAATCCAGTATCAAGTTGTCAAGGTATATTTAACAGTTTCATTGGGAGTCCCTTAATTTGGGTGTAGATATGCATGCTGCAATGAATCTTCACTTCCTGGTTTGTTAGTGCGCATTATACAGTTCTTCTATGTAAGGATATATTATATATTTGTTTTGCATCGTCCATGAAAATTGCCTTGTATCAGAGAGAGCATATGGTATTTGTCCTTTTGTGTTGGCTTATTTCACTACACATAATGGCCTCCAGTTGGGATTATTTTGGTGCAAATGGTGGAATTTAATCTTCAATGCACGTGTAGTAGTCCATGGAGTACATGTACAATTTAGTTATCCATTTATCCTCCTTTTCTTATATTTATTTTTATTGGAAAGGCAGATCAGATTTACAGAGAAAAAGATCTTCCATCCACAGGCTCACTTCCCAAATGGCCACAACAGCCAGAACTGAGCTGATCCAAAGCTAGGAACCAGGAGCTTCTTCTGGATCTCCCATGTGGATGTAGAGTCCCAAGATTTTGGGCTGTCCTCTTCTGCTTTCTCAGGCAATAAGAAGGGATCTGGATGGGAAGAGGAGCTGCTGAGACAAGAACTGGTGTCCATATGGGATCTTGGTGCGTACAAGATGAAGATTTAGCCATCAAGCCACATCCCCATTTCTCTTTCAATAGGCTTGTGGATTGTTTCCATGACTTTTTCTTCTCATGGATTGTGCTGTTGTAAATATAGGGCTACCGGACATTTTCTCAAATGTGATTTCACTTCATTTGGATCCAGGTGTGGGATAGCTGGGTTACACAGTAGATCAATTTTCAGTTCTGCAACTGTCTTATTTAACTTAGCATAATGATGTCAGTCAGTATATTTTGTTGTAAATGCCAAGATTTCAATGCTTTTTATTGCTAATTAGTACACATCATGTACATATACAATTTTATGTTTATCCAGTCATTAGGTGATAGACAGCTAGGTTGATTACATATCTTGGTTGTTATAAACTTGGCTGCAATAAACATGGGGATAATGGTAATTTTTTCATGTGTTAACTTCAAATAATTTGTTTATTCCTAGACATTGTACAACTGGGTCATATGGTAGAACCATTTTCAATTTCTGAGGAATCTCCATACTGTTTTCCATAATGGTTATACTAGTTTAGATTTCCAGTCACAATGTTTTATTCCTCACATCCTCACCAGCATTTATTTGATTTATGTATGATATTCATTCTAACTGGGGTGAATTGAAACCTCATTGTGGTTTTTGCTTGCATTTCACTGATATTTTTTATTTGCTTGTTAGCCATTTGTATTTATCCACTGAAAAAAAAATCTACCTGCACTGGACTTAGAGCCCCAATCATGGAGAGAATTGCAGGTTCCATGGTCTAACCGTGGAGTATATGTGTCAGAGCTGGGGCTTCCAAAGTAGCTAAAACGGAGTTGTGGACAGCATATCCAGATGCACATGGAAGATATGGCACTATGTTGGAGTCTGCAGAGAATACCTGGGACCACAGCAGAGGACAGAGAACAAAACAAATTGATCAACTACTCCAGCCAAGTGTTGGCAGTGAATATCTGGGCAAACGGAGACTCTAAGGTGGACTATATCAACCAGTGGATTCTGTAGAGATTTCATTATGCTTGGAGTGACGAGATTGGCACTAAGTCAGAACTGTTGAACTATTAAAACTACCTGAGCAGGACCCTCAGAGCATGCCCCACATTGGGGACCCTGGGGTGAAGTCGGGTGGCTGCCCTCCATCCCAGGGTGCAGAGGCATTTGGGAGGTTGGGTGTGGCTTCTCTTCTTGTCTCCCTCCTTCCCCCAGATACAGGATGGAAAGAAAGAGAATGTGGAAGTGATGATCTCACCTACCTTCTAACTCTTGACCTTTATCACACTAATTAACTATGTAAAAGTCATCAAAATAAAAATTAAATGAATGTTTAAATTTTAAAAATTTAAAAATGTATTTATAACTTTTGACCATGCCTTAACTATATTTTTGTTGTTATTGTTGTTTCATTAACTCTTCGTATATTTTTTATATTAACACTCTACCAAATTGATAGTTTGCAAATACTTTTATAGATGCATTTTCATATTTACTAAATGATTTGAAACATAATTAAAGATGGTACACAGATAAAACACAAACCATTAAAATCAGAATAATGGAGTCAGTGTTTTGTAACAAAGAGATATCTTCAGAAGAAAACATTGATCAGTAATAGGCACAGATGGTGTACACACATGGTTCCTGACTTCCTGAGCCAATGTATGAGTAAGATAAATTATGTAAAACCCATTACCTAATAACAAGAAGAATGTTACTGATTCTATGAGCTATTTAGATGACTGATTTTTGGGGGGGAAAAAATGAACAGCAAAATTCACTACATCTTTACTCAGCATGGAGCCTATAATTCAAAAATAAATATGACCCAATCATTGATTCTATGGTACAAACAACAAAATTAGCAAGTATAAATTTTATATATATAGAGAGATAGACAGGCAGACATATATAGATATAGATATCTATATATATATGGCTTTTAAATGTTTGGGGAAAAACTAAATGAAAAGATTAGTTGATTCTAGAGCAAAAACCTGAAACTTATGCACAATTTTCACAATGCATATTTTCCATTAATCTTATGAAGACACATCATACTTGTAAATTTCAAAAGTTTGTGTAATCTACTATGCTGGTAGATCTATATTAATACATGCTATCACATGGCAGATTACCTGAAGTACTGATAGGTTAGGTTACATAGCAAAGAAGTACAGAGGTACTCAAGATCTGGCCAATGGAGGTCAGTGTTGTGGCACAACAAATTAAATCACTGCTTGGAATGCTGGTCTACTGGACTGAAGGGTTGGGTCAAGTCCTAGCTATTCCACTTCTGACTCATCTCCCTATCAGTGCACCTGGGGATGGCCCCAGCACTTGGATTCTTGCCGACTGCTATGGGAGACTCAGATACAGTTCTTGGCTCCTGTCTTCAATCTGGCTCAGACCTAGCAGTTAAAAGTCATTTTAGAGATTGAACCAATGGATAGTAAATCTGTTTCTTCTCCATCTCTTTGTTGTTCTGCTTTTAAACAAATCTATCCTTTAAAAAAAAGATTTATTTCTTTTTACTAGAAAGGCACATATATAAAGAAGAGGAGAGTCAGAGAGGAAGATCTTCCATTCAATGGTTCACTTCCCAAGTGACTGCAATGGCCAGAGCTGAGCCAATCCAAAGCCAAGAGCTTCTTCCAGGTCTCCCACACAGGTGCAGGTTCCCAAGGCTCTAGGCTATCCTCAAATGCTTTCCCAGGCCAGAAGCAGGTAGCTGGATGGGAAGCAGGGCAGCTGGGATTAGAACTGGTGCATTAGATTCTGCTGCAATGAAAGCAAGGACTTTAGCCAATAGGATTTTGTGCCGGGCCCCAAATCTATCCTTTTTAAGGTGCAGTCCCCAACTAGTAGGATCTATATAAACAATGAACTTGTCAGCAATAAAACTTTGTAGCGCCCACTCCAAACATACTCAATAAGAAATGCTGAGATGGGGTTAGCACTGTGATGAATTGGGTAAAATCTCTGCCTGCAGTCCTGGCATCCCTTATAGGCAAAACTTTGAGTCTAAAGTGTTCCACTTCTGATCCAGCTTCCTGTTGATACACCTGGGAAATCAGTAGAGGATGGTCCAATGGCTTGAGCCCCTGCACTCACCTAGGAGACCCAAATGAGCTTTCTCACTCCTGGTTTCGGCCCAACAAACCCTCGCAGCCCTGGTACAACCCTGGCATTTGCAGCCATTGGGAGAGTGAACCAATTCACAGAAGATCTGTCTCTCTCTCTCTCTCTCTCTCTCTCTCTCTCTCTTTCTCTCTCTCCCTCCATCCCTCCATTTCCCTCTCTTAACCTCTGCTTTCCTAGATAAATAATCTAGTAAGAAAAGAAATAGGAGCCCAGAATGGCAGTCTAGTGCCGAAATTCCTCACCTTGCATGCACCAGGATTCCATATGGGCACTGGGTCGTACCCTGGCTGCCCCACTTCCCATCCAGCTCTCTGCTTCTGGCCTGGGAATGTAATATAGGATGGCCCAAAGCTTTGGGATTTACACCCATGTGGGAGATCTGGAAGAAGCTCATGGCTTCTGCCAGGAACAGCACAACTCTGGCCGTTGTGCCCACTTAGGAGGTAAAGCAGTGGATGGAGGATCTTTGTCTCTTCTTCTCTCTGTAAATCTGACTTGACAATAAAAATAAATAAATATTGGAAAGGAAAAGGAAAAGGGAGAAACAGTGGGTTAAGCCTGCATTTTGTCACAGTGGGTTAAGCTGATACTCATGATGCCAACATCCTATATGAGTACCTGTTCAAATCCCACTGTTCCACTTCTCACCCATCTCCCTGCTAACATGCCTATGAAAGCAGCAGAAGATGGCAAAAGTATTTAGACCCTTGACACTCATGTGGTAGATCTGGATGGGGTTCCAGGCTCCTGGATTTGATCTGGCCAAACTGTGGCCATTACAGCCATTTGGGGACTGAACAAGCAGATAACAGATAGAAGATCGCCTTCCCTCTCCCCTTCTCCTCTGTCCCTCCTCTCTATATTGGTGTTTTTTAAATAAACAAATACATGTTCAAAAGAAGAAATTCAGGGACAAGGATCCAGAAATCTGAGTTTTAATGAGCCCCCTCTTCCCTTCCTAGAGGACTTAGATGGACTCTAACATTTGAGGGCCTCCATGTTAATGATATTCACCTCTAATCATTACCTCTCATATCCTTCAATGAAATCTGGGTCTTAACAGATTTATGTCCTTCAGATGATCCATATTTGGCCTTTTAATATGTATTCCTTCACCTGAATTCTTCCTAAAGCACAGGAGAAATAAACACATACTCTAAAACAAATTCCTAAAACCCACATTATGCTCCCTATATAGCAGGCCTTCCACATTATCTGGAATAATAAACCTATATGTCTTTTTTTATTGGAAAGTCAGATATACAGAGAGGAGAAGAGACAGAGAGGAAGATCATCCATCCGATGATTCACTCCTCAGGTGAGCACAACAGCCAATGCTATGCTGATCCAAAGCCAGGATCCAGGAACTTCTTCCGGGTATCCCACACGGGTGCAGGGTCCCAAGGCTTTGGACAGTCCTCGACTGTTTTCCCAGGCCATAAGCAGGGAGCTGGATGGGAAGTGGAACTGCCAGGATTAGAACCAGTGCCCATATGGTATGCTGGCACATTCAAGGCTAGGACTTTAGCCGCTAGGTCACGCCGCCGGGCCCAAACCTATATGTCTTAAAGATAAAAGTATAGCTAAGGATCACACAGTAGAAAGTATTCTAGAAGTGGTATGAAAATTTAGGGAACTGTTTAGACTTATAACTGCCAAGCAGAATAATACAATAATAATACAGTAATATCTCATGTTTCCTCCAATCAGACATCACTTTTTATAAACCTCATCTAACTTCAATAAAGGAGGTAGAAAAATAAGCTATTGCAAAGCTAATATAATAACCAAAGAAAGCAATTTTCAAGAAGCAAACCAATTTCACAATGACTCACCTCTAATGTTATTTAGTTTATTCATAAACTAATTTCCTTAGCTACTATCAAGATACCATTTTTAAAGTGGTAAGGTATCATGTTATTTAGTAATTTTTCTCATCTTATACCAAGTAGTAGAAAAGTTCTTTGAGGATTTCCCATCAGCAAATTCATACCTGGGTAACAGAGGAGACCAAACAAGAGATCAACCCCCCAATTCTAGCATGAGGACACACCATGGAACCCAGGCTTACAGTCCTTTTCTATACATAATAACCAAATCTAAATCAAGTACCTATAACATACCAGTCATCCCCATGATCAGCTTTCTACCCCAATCGTTTTAAATTCCAAGTTGCTTAATGCCTATTTCATTTTACTTCATCTTAATTATTTTCCTTATAACAACAATGTGTGAAATGTTTATCTCTGCCTCAGTTCCCTGCTGCTACATCTGGAGAATAAGGCACAAAAAAAGAAGGAAACTATAGGAATAAATACAATGTATTAGAAATACGCTATTTACATAAATAAGTTTCATGAGTACTATAACTTTGAGAATAATTCTTCACATTCCAAAGCATAGTCAAGAGTATTTTCAAAGAAAAATTTAAGACCACATTTTAAGTATATAGTTGTCCTTCGGTACCCATAGGGAGTTAGTTCCAAGAACTACAGATACCAAAATCTATGAATGCCGAAGTCCCTTACATAAAATAAACAGTATTTGGATGTACATTATGCACATTCCTCTGTATATGTTAAATCAACTTTAGATTATTTATTACCCATAATATCTAGTACAATGCAAATGTAGTATAAGTAGCTAGTGTACTATATTGCATGGGGAATAATAACAAGAACAATGTCTGTACATGTTCAATTCAAGTGTAATTTTTTGTAATAATCTACAGATGCACAGAGCCAACTGCATTGGCAATATACCCAAAAACATAGTGAGGAGCATATTCAAGTGTATAATTAAGAACATATTCAAAAGTAAACTCAACTGTATAGTCAATATATTGAATGTATTTAAAATGAATCCAAATTCATAAATATATTTCATCCCAAAATATCTTTTAAAAAGTAATACATTCTTAAATTTTTGCTAATTTTCTTAGAGAATGAATTCTCAACCGTTGAACATCTCCCCAAATGCCTTTGAATATCCTGACTGGTAGCCCAAAACTCAATGTAGGTTTCCCACAGGTGACAGGAATTCCAATTACTTGAGCCATCACTGCTGCCATCACTAGAACCAGGGACTGGAGCTGGGAATTCAACTCAGGTGCTCCAGTTTCAGATGCATTTATTTTAACAGGTGTCTTAACTAGTAGGCTACATACTTGCCTCCCCGAAATAATTTCTTCAATGAATTACCAACAATTATAGTGTCTATGCAAACATTTTTCTTGTGACCAATCATGTTACAAAAAATAGGTGAAGTCAAATTATGCATAACATTTGTTGACTGGTCCAACTTAGTCTGGATTTCATTTAAGCAAAAATCAATGTTCACAAGGCAACAGAAAACTAGGCTTTTATTATCTCCTGCTAACAGAAAATTATGCATGGCCCAATACATGCTCAATGCAACAGAACCCATAACCTGACCTAACAAGTATCAATATGAAAATTAGTTTGAGAACAAGACAGTAGCTAAAATTCTTTGGTGACCATTTCACCACAAAGACCCCAAATTTAACAATTATTCATGCACTATGTTAGCTTCATAAGAACTACAGAAGCAGAGTAACAGGGTAACAGATCACAGTATTTGGTTTCAGTATAATAATAGGAATTTCACAGAACAAAGCAAAGCTCACTACAATAAAATTCAGAGTCAAACAGGGGATTATGGACCCTGCCATCAGGTCTTAGCCTGATTCTTTGACTCTCTATAACTTGAGGGTCGGGGACATTCTTTGCTCTCCTCCAAACTTAAGAAGACAGCAGAGCAAAACCACAGTTACTGGGAAGTAGGGTAGGAGACGAAGCTGACTTTTCCTTGGAGCTCAGAGTTGAGCCCACTGTCACAAATCTCAGAACCTGCTAGAACCCAAAAATGTCTTCCCCACAGCAGTACTCACAGATGGAACCTCTAAATTTTTGGCTTTAGGTAGAGTCCTGCATTCTGATGGGATAAACACTTCAACATGCTTCACCACTAACCTGGCATAGATCCCTGGAACTTTGTAGGGTCTGGGTACTTTGACCCAAATATGATCCAGCTTACTGATACTCTTGTTGGCCAAGATGGTCTTTATCATCTCTCCCTCAACTCTGAGCAGACAACAGGAAATCATAGGATCATGTTTGGGATCAGTGCCAGGCTGATAAAAATCCAACTCTGGGTAGGTCCTAACAGCCACTATTGGAAGGAGGCTCTAGATATGGGCAAGAATCAGGCAGACAGAAACATTACATAGAAATGGGAATGATTCTTACAAAATAAAAAGAAGTCCTTCAACTGAAACATACAGTGGAAATTGAAACACAAAATCAACAGTGAAATAAAACAAGAAATATTCAGCAAGCAAGGTTGAATACAGATTATTTGAACATATACAAATGGAAGAGAAGGAAATGAATCAAAAGGAATAAAAAGAATATGGAGACTTTGAGACAGCATGAAAAGAGCAAATATTGAAGTCATATGGCTTCAAAAGGAAATTAAGAATGCCAAAGACATAGAAATAATATTCAAAGAGGTAACAGAAAACTTCCCAAGTCTAGACAAAGCTATAACTATCTAGGAACAATAAGGTCAGCAGGCATAGTCAATCCAACCATGTCTACCCCACGACATATGAGAATCAAACTCTACAAGGTTAACAATAAAAGGGGATTCTCAAAGCTACAAGTAGAGAACATATAAAGGGATTCTAATTTAAATAACTGTAGACTTTTCAGCACAATGCTTCATGCCAGGAGAGCATAAGGTGAGAGAGTCAAAGTATTGACTGGAAAAAAAAAATCTGCCTGCCAAGAATAATTTACCTATCCCGCAGATATGAGGAGCAGATAAGACATTTCCCAATAAAATATGGGAGAATGTATCACCACCAGACCTCTTCTCACAAACATGCTAACGTGAGTTCTTAAAGCTGAAAAATAAGATCTTACTGTTAAGAAAAAAAAAATCCCAGAATGCAGAAAGCACACAGGTAACAGTACTTATACAAATTCACAATACTCTATTACTAAAATCAAACAATTAATATCTTGAATATGAATATAAACAAATACAATTAAAATAACTACCTGCTAATCTTAAGAGACAGGAAACATAGAAACAGGTAAATGGGACATCAAAAACTCAATTGTGTTGTGCTCAGTTCGGCAGCACATATACCATACAGAGAAGATTAGCATGGCCTCTGCGCAAGGATGACATACAAATTCATGAAGCATTCCATATTTTAAAACTTCAAATGTGGAGATGAGTGGAGTATAAGTGAAGGGTATATTACTGTATCATATTTATTTTTATTTCTTTTCATGTGTTTATAATCAATATCCAGTTACTATCATTTCAAAAGTAGTTTGTTATAACCAAAAGATGCTCTTTATAATCCTTGTACTAAGTAAAAACCTATATAGATAACAAAAATAAAAAAGGAATCAAAATACAATCCCAGAAAAAGATAATTTAACCACCAATGAAGATTGTAATGAAGAGAAAGGAATTACAACAAACTACATACAAGTATCAAAATTGCAGAAATTAGATTTTTACCTATTAATGATTAGTTCAAACAGATTAAAATCTCCCAATAAAAGACATTGGGCAGCTGAATATATATTTAAAATCAAGACACAACTTCACAATGCTTACGGTGAACTAATGTCACGAAAACAACACATAGACTGAAAGTTAAAGCATGGAATACCTTTTTCATGTAAACAGAGCCCAAAATAAAGTAAGAGTAGCAATACTTAAGTAAAATATAATGGTTTTAAAAGAAAAGCAGGGTTTGGTGTGATAGCCTAGTGTCTGAAGTCCTCACCTTGCACGCCCCGGGAATCCATATGGGTACCAATTTGCAGCCTGTCAGCCCTAGTTCCTATCCAGCTCCTGGCTTATGGGTTGGAAAAGCAGTCGAGGATGGCCCAAGGCCTTGGGACCCTGTACCCATGTAGCAGACCCAGAAGAAGCTCCAAGCTCCTGGCTTTAGATCAGCTCTGCTCTGACCATTGCAGCCACTTGGGTAGCGAACCAGCAGATAAAGATCTTTCTCTCCATCTCTCCTCCTCTCTGTAGAGCTGACTTTCGAATAAAAAGAAATAAATTTTAAAAAGAAAAAAGAAAAATGTCATAAAATGATAAAGGGTCCAATTCAGCAAAAAGAAATAACAATTCTAAAGACATATGTATCCAGTATTAGAGTCCTCAAATATGTAGAGCAAATACTGATCATCTAAAAGGAAAGATAGAAGTCAGTATAAGAATGGAGTGTAAAACTTCATTTTCATAAATCAACAAATCATTTTGATAAAAAATCAACAAAGGAATTCCAGCTAAATTACATCTAGGTCAATTGGATCTCATAAATGTTGAACATTCCATTCCACATGGCAGAATACACATTCTTCCAAACAACAAAGGGAATATTCCCAGGATGGATCATAAGATATATTACAAAACAAGTCGCAACAAACATGGAAGAATAGGAATTATAGTGCATCATTTCTAACAATAATGCACTGAAAGTAGAAACCAATAAAAAGAAAAACCTGGAAACTACATAAACACACGGAAATAGAAAAGCTGACTCCTGAACAACTAATGTGTCAAGGAAGAAAATAAGAAAAAATGGCAGTTTCTTAAAACTAGGGATGATATAAACAGAAAGTAGCAAAACCTACAAGAAACAGAAGAAAAAAATGTTCCTCAGAGGGAAGTCTATGCCAATGAATATCTACATCTCAAAAAGCAGAAATAACTGTAAAGGAACTATAAAAGCAAGAATAAATGAAACTCAAAATTAGTAAAGCAACAAGCTAATAAAATAGCACACAAGCAAACATAGAAATTTGTTAAATATATCAAATACGGATGAAATTAAAAACTATAAAACAGTTAAAAAAGAAACTTTTTTAGCAGTTAAGAGAAAAGGAAAGATGTCAAATTTATAAATTTAACAATAAAAAGATAAAATTGAGACATTAGAGTTAGCATCATAGAAGCATGAAATATTGTCAGAGACCGTTATGAACAAGATGTGACAATAAATATAACAACCTAAAGAAATGGACAAATTCCCAGACACATATGGCTTACAAAACCAAGACAACTAACAAGAACAAGACAGTAATTAAAACTGCACTATCAAATAAAAGGCCATAAACTGACATTTGATAACGTTTCTAATATATATATATACATATATATACATATATATATATTCTTCCTTTTTAAAAATGTTTCCATGATATGGCTCCATAGGCTCAGAGATTGCTCCTTCCACCCTCTCAATTCCCTTTTTTCCTATATTATTGCAATATTATAGTCCTTCACAATAACCACAAGTCCATCATTCTACAACTTAAGTGTATGCTGACATCATAGATATAGGAAAATGGTAGAAAAGCTATATAAGAGATGCATATATTTGTAGAAATACATAATTTGTACACATTTGAAGACATCCCATGGTACCCCATAGTGTGTACAACTTTATGTCTGTTTTTTCTAATTTTTAAAATAAAAATAATGTTAGTTACTTCCAGGTAGAAAATATTTTTCTTTTTTTAATTTTTCTTTTTGATGATGTTTACATAGTTGATCAGTGTGGGAAGGATCGAGTACTAGGGGAAAGTGGATGAGACAATTGTTACCACATTTTCTTTTTCATCTTCTTGTATCTGGGGGAAGGGAGGAGATAAGGGGGGAGGCCATACCCAGCCTCCCAACCATTCCAGTACCCAGATATAGGAACAGCCTCTTGATATCAACCCAGGGTCACAATGTGGAGCACACTGCAAGGGTTCTGCTCAAGTTGTTTCAATAGATCCAAAATGCTGTCAATCTCACTGGTCCAAGATTGAGGAAATCTTTCCAATGCCCACTGGCTGACATAGTAGATCACAGAGTCTCAATTCGTCCAGATACTTGCTGTCATTGTTTGGATGTGGTAGTTGTCCAATTTTGTCCTGCCCTCCTTCGTCTGCTATGGTGCCTGATGTCCTCCACAGCCCTGAGTGGTCTGCCTTAGCCTCTGTGTGCATCTGTGCCTGCTATCCACTGTTCTGTCTTTTCCACTGAGGGGGCCTAGACTCATGCACTCTAGTCAGACCACCAATCCTGGACATGAGTCCTCATGTCACCGCATGGCCCCACCTGTGCCATCCCTCAGACTGCCTGCAAGTCCACACCACAAGCATGCCACGGGGCTGCATGACCTGGGCCCTACCAGATGCTTCCCCCCACCCCAGGGCTCAAGGATCTGGTACCCACCACACAGGCAGGCCTCAGGACCACCCAGGCAACCCAACCCCCACCCTCGACTCCCCTGCCCCCAGGGCTTATGGACATGGCACTTCCACACACACACATATTTTTAAGGGAAAAAAATAAAATAGGCTAGGTGAATATGCCGGCATACTAATATGGTTAACACAGATTTGGCATTAACCAGGCACAGGATGCCTGACATCTATTAGCTGCTTTTCTCCCAACAGTGTAACAACTGCCCAGGTACAATGCAGCCTAGGCCATTGCGCACAGCTGAAGAGAAAATATTTTTCTAAAACTATTTCATTCATCATTCACTTACAACTTCATGGGCTGTGAAATCATTACTATACCACAACCAATACATTATAGAATGAATTCTCACACACACGGTATAGGACTCCAAAAATTAAAATATGGAGTCACAAACATTAAATTACACTTAATATACTTGGATCATGAATAAATGGAATATATAATTCCTCATAAACTATATTCTCACCAAAATGTTGAAGAGCAATAATCAAAAACAGATGTGGAGTCCAGCATGGTAGCCAAGTAGCTAAAGTCTTCACCTTGGATTTGCCAGAATCTCAGTTGGGTGCCCCACTTCCCATCCAGCTCCCTGCTATGGCCTGGGAAAGCATTAGATGATGGCCCAAAGCCTTGGGACCCTGTACCCACACAGGTGACCAGGAGAGAGCTCCGGCTTCAGATCAGCTCAGCTCTGGCTGCTGCGTCCGCTTGGGGAGTGAGTGTATCAGCAGACAGAAGATCTTTCTATCTACCTCTCATTCTCTCTGCAAATCTGACTTTTCAATAAAAATAAATAAATGAATCTTTTTTTTAATTGTAAGAGTAAATAAACATCAATTATCAGGAAATTTCAATTTCAATGGAGCAAAGAATATTCCATATTTTTGCCACATAGTACTGTAACTATTTTCAATAACACCTACAGGAAACAAAAATTCGCAAGTAGATGCTCTCTCAGCTAATTTTACCCTTGTAGCCTAAGCTCAGGGGGCAGGGGCAGTGTGTATGTGGAGGAGCTTTATCTTGATAATAAACTTCAGAAGACATTGTTCTGAGACGTCTCTACAATTATTCTGTTAGCTGGGAAAGTTCTATGGATGGAACAAAGGGGTTGGCTGGGAAGTCCTTAATGGACCAAAGAGGAACCACCCCTGGGTACTTCTGGGAACAGAGAGTCCCTGGGTGATACCAAAAGTTCCCACAGAGAACATCTGTCTGGGGACTCATTTAAATAGAGCCATCAATCAAAAGACAAAACATACTCTCTCCTCAAGCCCTGTCAGCACCACTACTTAAGCAGCACTTGCCTTGGTCTGGGCCCAACTTCTCTGGCCCACTTTTGTAGACCAGCGAACCTCACCTTGGAGCAGATCCCAAGAATGCCTGTTTTACTTTCATCTTAGTCTCAGTGGTCTTACAGTTTCAGCGCAAATTTGACCTTACACATTTCTCTCTCAACTCAGCAACAAGTTAATATACCCACTGGCACACTTCCAAAATTATTCAAATACGCAACATCTCAGAACTCTATCTCTAAACAGACCCAATGATAGGAGGTCCTTCCCTAAGTTTATTCTTACTTACGGGGCCTCCGAGGATGTTGCTCTTTGGGTCTTGCCTCCTGAAGGAAAGATACACTTCCTTGTGCACATACCTATGCCTGAAAAGTTGCCCAGGAAAGGATATTTTCCAAGGGGAGAGATAGTTTTGATGCATTGATCACAAATCTGTAGATTTGTCCAACCAAGAGGCTGTAGATGTCCAGCCAAGAGGCCCTTTGCAAGTCAGCTTTCCTCTCTCTCCATGCTGTGGCATAGAAATCTCGAGTCTGGAAATTCTAAATTCAAACCTGACCTACCAGGACAGTATAAATTTTATCATTATTGAGGTAAGAAGAAAAATTTATACCTACTAGGTTTCTGTTGGTTTTAATAACTTTAATATTTGGATGTATATATGTTTGTATGTGTGTGTGTGTATATATGTTTATACCTCTGCTTACATTTTTTCAGTCCTAGCCCCTACAAATGACAGGAGTCTCATCCTATGGATAACAGAAGCATATAAAACTCATATAATTATAGACAACTACAGGAGTGTGGGGTAAAAATCTCTGAAAATCCTCTCCTTAAAATTCTCTCCTAAAAAATCCTCTCCTTGTTTGCCCCATATTTCGCTGCCAAGATATAGCTGAGGTGGTTGATTGACCTGTTCTGTCTTCTGTCTTTTCTTGGTTAGGGTTCTGAGTCCAGCATTTTGATTGGGGAGATCTCCAAAGATACTTTGTCTGAGGTGTTCTCAAACCAGATTCTTGTATGTGCTAGCAAGCACAGGGCCCGGCACAGTCCATGGCCCCAATCAGCTGGTGGTTGCAATTGCTTGGTTGGTTCTGTGGCAATATTGGCAGCGATTCATAACTGTTGAAATATCAAAACCACTTGAGCAAGAACCACAGAGCATGCCTTACATCCGGGACCTGGGGAGGATGGGAAACTGGGTGCGCCTTCCCCCTTAATACCCCCCTTTAAACATGAAGGAAACAATATGGAAAAAATAATAGTCTTACCCACTTTCCTGTAGCCCTTGAACATTTTTACCCTAATTAACTATGTAAAGATTGTCAAAATATAATTTAAAAAAATCCTCTCCTTAATGAAAACATGTATCAAAATAAATGTTCAGAACTCTGAGAACTCTGAGAATGTACCAAATGCTTGCAACAACAAAACAAACTCTGCTTGAAACTCACTATGAAGTAGAACAGTGGGTTTTGGAGATTTTCATATGCACAGATTTTCACATCTGTGCAAACAAACTTGAAAACCAACAGCCTTGATATCGTCTTAACCCTAAAAATCCAGCAGCCTTCCAACCCTAAAGGAAGCAGGGAGTGGGGAAGGGGAAGTAAGGAGGGGGATGGAGGGGAAGGAAAGGAGGAAGGGAGGGAAGGAAGGGAGAAGAAGGGAGGGAGAGAGAGAACCTGGAAACATGTATTTCAGGGTTAGTTTTCATTTGTACTATTCCTTAAATCACTAAATATAAACAGCTTTACTTTCTGATCATTCGTAATCAACAATCAAAGACAGCTGTTTAATATTATAGATGTCCACAATGGTGAGGGAAGTTAGAATGTAAAAGAAGCTAAGCAACAAACTTTAAAATGATTGATATAGACACTTATTGCCCTGAGAGATACAAAGGACACAAAGACTATTTCAATAAGTAAAAGCTTCCAAAATGTAATGAAGATGTTAACATATATATCTGAGAAACTCAAAACCCCAAGTAGGATAAACCTAAGGAATGACAAGATGACTATCTAGAAATATCATGAGGCAAGCTATTCAACCTAAGAGAGCCTTGATGAAATTTAACAGTTCATTTCTTGCCAGAACCATGCTGTCTGAAAAACTTTGGGATGATATATTCAAAATCCTGAAAGAAAAAGTCCTTTAATCAAGTTTCTTTATTCAGAACAACAACAACAACAACAACAAAAACCCATCTGCAAAATAGGAGAAATAAAGACATTCCAAGATCAATAAAAACAGATTATCTGTCACTAGGTGACCTGTCTGAAAAGAAATTCTAAAGGCAATCCTTCAGGAGGAAATGGAAAGATACTGAAAAAACAAAGCCTCAAGAAGTAATTAAGAAGTTCAAGTCAAGGTCACTACATAGGTAAATTTCAAATGTAATGTAAATGTATCTTTTGCTTCTGGTGCTTCAGGGCTTCGTTGGACATAGTATTAGGACTGATAAAAAAAATTGGTTCAAAGTTTCAGGATACATGATCAATGTAGACATCAATATACAGAAATCAAACTTTGCCATACACTAAAAATAAAAATACAAAGTAAAATTAATGAAATGCTTTACTTTAAAATAACATAAAACAGGGCGACCTTTTCATAAATTAATAAAAGTGCTTCAAGGAGCACCATCAAGAACATAAGACAACCCATCACATGAAAAAAATACTTACAGATTATTTAATAGCTAAAGGACTTGAATTTAAACATATAAAAGACATTTGCAACTTAGGAATTAAAAAGACAAATCCGATTCAAAAGGAACAAATTGTATCACAGTAATTCTTCACCCAAGATACATATGTGGCCAAAAATCACATAAAAATATGGTCAACATCATTGGCCATTCAGGAAATTCAAATAAAAACTTCAATAGCTAATACAAAAATAACAGACAATAACAAGTGTTAGCGAGAATGCCAAGTAATTGAGTTCCTCCTAAATGGCTGATTGGAATGTAAATAGCAACATACTTTGATAATTATTTTGTCAGTTCCTCAAGATAGTCAACATAGACTTGCCATATGACCTGGCATTTCTACTCCCATGCATATCTCCAGGAGAATGTAAAACACATCCACACATATACCTGGGCATCAATGTTCATAGCCATTATCAACAATGTCTACAAAACCAAACGAGGTTATGTCATCACTTGAGATCCCTAAACCCTGTTTCCTGTTAATGTGCCTTGCAAACAGCAGATGATTGCCCAAATATTTGGGTTCCTACCAACCATGCAGATGAGAGTAATTGAATTCCAGCTCCTGATTTCAGCCCAGCCCAGTCCTAATGGTTCTGGATAATTTGACAGGTGAATATTCAGATGAAAACACCATCACTCAACCCATCACTCTGCCTTGAAATAAGTAAACATAGATTTTTTAAAAATTGGAGTAAAAAAATTACTTAAAAATAAAGAAAAGGAACAACACAAATGTCTATCAAGTGATAATTAAATACAATACCATGTGCCCATAAAAAGCAATATTATTTGGTAGCAAAAAGGAAGAAACCAAACCATTGATATATGATATAACATGGATGAAACTTGAAAACGTGCTAGAACACAGTGTCTAACTTGGCTAATCCTCCCCTTGCAAGAGCTAGATCCCATGAAGGCACTGATTTGTGTCCTGGCTATTCCACTTCCCATCCCAGTGACTGCTTGTGGCCTGGGAAAGAAGCAGAGGATGGTCCAAAGCCTTGGGACCCTGCATCCATGTGGGAGACCCAGAAGAAGTTCCTGGCTTCGGATCAGCTCAGCTCTGACCATTGTGGCCACCTGGGGAGTGAAACCAGCTGATGGGAAATCTTTCTGTCTCTCCTTCTTTCTGTATATCTGCCTTTCCAATAAAAATAAATAAATCTTTAAAAATTATGCCAAATGAAAAATATGATCAGAAAATGGACATATTCACATGATATTTGCATAAAAGGCAAATCTATAAAGGCAGCTGATTAATGATAACATGAGGCTGAAGGGAAAGCAGAATGGACTTGACAACAGATGGACACAGGGGTCCATTGTCGGTAACTAAAATATTCTGGATGCTGCATAAACCTGGAAATATTCTAAAAGTCATGGAACTTGTGTTCTGAGTGAATGAATTTTATAGTATATGAAATATATTTTTGATATGGCCTAGTATGTTATGATAGGTTTGTTATTTTAAAAACTCAGTGTTCTCAAGGACAGCCAAACAGCATTGGTCACTCCCAAACAAAAATTAATCTAAGGAATCTAGAAATACAAGTGAATTTCCTTAATTTAGAAACTATTTTTCAAAATCAAACAGTAAATATAATATAAATGCTCAAACACTAAAGAAACTCCCATCAAAAGTAATGATGCACATTAATACCCATTTCACCCAAGTTACTCTGGAATACTTAATACAATAGAACAAAAATATGATATTGAAACATTGGAAAAGAAATTTGAACTATAATTATCTGTGAATTCTGAACTCGTGTAACTAAAAACCACAAAGATGAAATGACTAGGAATCTATTTTATTGTAAGATATAAATCAAATACAAGCCAAACTGAAAATATTTATATTTCAAGTAAAAATATATAATGTAAAGCTAATACAAATGTGATGGGAAAAGACAAAATTCACACGGATCTTAAATACAAAAGGATAAACTTTAGTATTCCACAAGACCCATATGCAAAAATCTTGAAACTTTATGAAATGACACAAATGAATGCATAATAATTGCAGAGATTTACTTTGTATTTATATAGAATGTGAATCAAAAGAACTCTTGTATTTATTTATGGAAATCTAAACTAGTATAACTTAGAGAACTGGCCATATATGTTAGATTTGAACATATGCATATTCTTGTCATTCAGCTATTACACTCATACACTTATATACAATAGAAATAAAATTATTTTTGTAGGAATTTCCAAGGATGCACAAATATTTCAATAGACAAAACTGGAAACAATCCAAATGTTCATTAGTATGAATACACTAAGTTGTGGAAATTACAATGATAAAAATGAACAAATGATTCTTTCATAAAAAAAATCTTGCTTTATGATCCTAAGCATGATGTGGAACAAAATGAACTGTGACCCAAACAGTATATATATGATTCCACTCACAGGTTAAAAAGCAAAGCAAACAAAACAAAAATTTTAGAAATTGGAATAATTTTTACTTTAGGGAGAAAGAAAGGAGTAATAATCAAGAGGAATAAATGAAGATTTTTAAACAATAACATTCTATTTCTTGGACCTGGCGCGGTGGCCTAGTTGCTAAAGTCCTCACCTTGAAAGCGCCAGCATCCCATATGGGCACCGGTTCTAATCCCAGCAGCTCCACTTCCCATCCAGCTCCCTGCCGGTGGCCTGGGAAGGCAGTTGAGGATGGCCCAAAGCCTTGGGACCCTGCACCCACATGGGAAACCTGGAGGACGTTCCAGGCTCCTGGCTTTGGATCAGCGCAGCACCAGCTGTTGCACTCACTTGGGGAGTGAATCATTGGACAGAAGATCTTCCTCTCTGTCTTTCTTCCTCTCTGTATATCTGACTTGGCCATAAAAATAAATAAATCTTAAAAAACAAAAAACAAAACAAAAAGCCACATTCTACTTCTATAACAAGTAGTGATGTCATAATGGTTTCACTTTGTTATATTTCATTGCATTATTTGCCTATAATTTATTCATATACTATTGTAATTTTTTTCTGTTACTTTGGAAATAGTTATCTGTGGAGAAAAAACAAACACAGAGGGGACAGAGATAGAAGTGAAATTTCTCAGAACATATCTTTTTTTTTTTTAGTTGCAACACTGTCTATTTCTAATACTTTATATGATTATGCGAATAAATTAAATTTTAAAAAGCAATCAGTATAAAGCAAGAGAAAACTGTAATAAATGAGCCCTTTTATAAAATTGGTACCATAACAACCCAGGGGGGAGCTCACTCGTAAATACTCTATTCCCGGTGAGATACATCTTAAGCATGGAACGAGTATTAAATGCACTAAGCCGCTTTCAACAGCCTTATAATTTGTGATAGTTCTGTGTCATTAAAGGATAAAGAAAATAAGTACTTTTAAAATGTTGTTAAGCAGGAATTTTGACCCATATAGAGGTAATATCACTAATGTCAAATTGAAAACACTGTTGTTCTGAATTTGCACCAAGAAATATCATATTATGATGTATTCTATATTTAAAACACGTTTTCTTAGCTCTGTCCAGTGAAAGCCTAGAAAGCCTAGAAAAATTGACCAACTCAACAGCAATGAACAAATCTGGGACCTACACTGTCATCTCTAAATACCATTTCCTGCTAAAAGGAACCAGTTTCCTTGAGAAACTATAGTTCCAGGACAGAAAATATTGAAGTTGAGATTAAATCATCTTGTCACATCAGGAAACAAGAAAGATATCCAAAACAAATAGCCATGTCTAAAGACTGAAGAGGAAACATGAAGATGTTCTAACTTCAGCAAAGAATCATTTGATCAGAGGTAAAAATCATACACACACACAATGGATTGAGACATATAAACTGTAGTATATGTTCATTATAACATGACAAGCCTCTTTGATTACTATCAGATGATAGAAGCAAACAGTTCATTATTCTGAAAAATGGTAATTAAAAATAAAAACAGACAAGCTTATCTTGCCCTTCTTGTATGATGTTAATTTCATTGAAACAGTTAATACCTATTTTATAAACAAACAAATATATAATCTATTTCAAAGGCAGAGTTAGAGAAGGAAAGATAAATCTTCTATCTGTAGGTTCGCCTCCTATATGGAACTAAGGCAGCAAGGCTAGGCCAGTCCAAAGCCAGGAACCAGGAGTTTCATCTCAGTCTCCCATGTGGGTACAGAGGCTGAACACTTGGGGCCATCTTCTGCTGTGAGCCCAAAGAGCTGTATGGGAAGTGCAGCAACTTGAACTTGAACCAGTAACTGTCACAGGTGACAACTTATGCTGTGCCACAATATCATTCCTAGAAAGTCTGTCTTTATGAAAATATTGTAACACTAGAATATCACCATTTCACAGCCCTGTGGAACTAGGCAATGAGCATCAGTAACTTCTGACACACAATAAGAGAGAGAAATAGGCATTACATGCTTCCAGATGAAGGTATGTAACTCCACCTATGAGGTCTTCTTGTGAAAAGTTTAAACCTGAATATTGGTCAACTGATTAGCTCTACCAATTTGTAATAAATAGAAGGCAGAAGACTCCTTTGAGTGATTTTGCTGAAATGCAATAAGCAAAATCCAGATTGGAGGATTCAATATAACTAATTACAGTGAATGGGGAGAGAGGTGGGGAAGGCAGGCAAGGAAAATTAAGAGAGGAATGGATAGTATAGAGATTGAAAGAGGAGGAAGAGAGCCTATCAGCAAGGTTAGAAGGAGGGTAGGAAACCTAGAGATTAAGTGGGACTAAGAAACATCCATTGAAATGTATGAAACTTATTATGGATCTTTCTTCTAACAAAATTCTATAAGAAAATTTATGAGAAAATCAAGGAAATTTGTGCACTAAGTATATTATTGAAATACAACTTAACTTCTTTGATATGGTGATGGTCCTGAGACTAAGCTTTTTTACCTAGATGTTTTAGAAATGTACTAAATTATTTAAGGTGAAATGATGCCTTATACCTGCTTTACAATAACCCTGGATAGGGAATTATGGTTATATAAATGAAACAAGATTGACCATGAACTGATATTTATTGAATCTGGATGGTGAGTTCATGGGAATTCAAGTTCCATAATTTGGTAAGTATGTCAATTTTCATAATAAAGATATTTTTAGAGCGTATAAAAATAAATCTTATTAAAAGTATCAGTTGTGCCCAATGATATATAAACCTCAGAATACCTGGATACCTAAGAGATATAATTATAGCGGCAATAAGTGTTTTCTATAAAGAAAAAAACAGGATGCAATGAGAGCTTATTGCAAGGGTCTCTATGTGTGTCTCTCTTATTTCTTTCTCTTGTCTGCCTTCCTTCTAATACTCTCTCCCCAAGAGTACTTAATTATTCATAATATGATCACTAAGAGACCCAAGCATCTATGTTTCTCTGAAGTTGACCATTTTATTTGCATGCAGTTAATTCATGGAAAAATACATCAAGAGTATATGTTTAACTTAAGCCTCTCAATCGAGAGGAAAAACAGAGACAAGTATACTATACATGGTTCATTCATCCAATTTATGGGGAATAAAACAGGAGTTTGATAGCACTGTTTGCAAACGAGTTCTACATGAAATTCAATCCCTTTAGGATCTCATCAAGAGTACTTCATTTGGCTTTGGATGTCAGTTTGAAAGAGAAGCCAACTTCTGTGCTGCAATCAAAGAAGAATGTCCACAACTAGGAAGTGATCTAGAAATTATGTCAAGTGAAAAGTAATCAGATGCCCTAGGAAAATTGACCCGGACAAGAAAAATCTTGACTGAAACTGCAAAACAGCTTTCCATATGAAAGGCCGGGGTGGGGGGAGCAGCTGATTAATAGATTTGCAAAGTATCACTCATAAAAGTCTGTAATAATGGATCGAGGTTGAACAATTGTAGGACACTGTGGACACTTATTTAAAATTCAAAACTATTCAGCAGATAACTCTGCTACCCAAGCAGATAAAATCCTATCCCTGAAAATGTGCAAATAAGGCCAAAACAACAGCTCATTTCTCTCAACCCTAATGCAATCAGTTTTAAGTTTTTCAACAAAGAGTTGCTTACAACCAAAGGGGAAACATGCTTTGTTTTAAAAAGCTTTCCTTAACCAGACAGGTGCCTGTTTATTCAATAAACACAAATGTAGAGAAGATATTTTGGGGCAAAATCAATATTTTTGACGATGAACCCATCAATGTTACTTGTGTCAAGTGCCTAGAGTAAATTAAGTTTACAACTTCAGCAGACTGTCATGTGAAAGTGTGGCAGTGACTAACAAATTGAATTACCATAGTACTACATCACTCACAAAAGTATTATTGATAGTGACAGAGGGATACTGAATTTAAATTATTCATTTGTATTGATTGGTCAGCATGCCTTAACTGGGAAACAAGAAGAAAAAGCTGAAACGTTAGAGCTGGATTTGATCTCCCATCAAGAATGATCCCAAAAATGATATGTGCAAATATAAATGAGCCCTGTCCAAAGCATCAGCCCACTGAAGTTTTCCCAGAGTACCACTCCAACCTTTGTCTTCCCTATTCACTTTCATCCCACCACTACCTAGCTACCCAGAGTCCTATGCTGGAATGCCCACCCCTCCTTGACCTTGCCTCCTTACTCAGCTTACCATGTTCCTTCCACATTGAGATCCACTTCTTATTTCAAACTGCACATTGGAAACTCCCTGTGGAAGAGAGCATTCTGGAGATCAGGAACAGATGAGTATGATATTTTCCCAAGGATGACAATATAATTGAAGGAAAGAAACACAGAAATCAAGCAAAACAAATTACAGTAAAGTATTGTAAATTTTTTCTCACCACTTGAAAATCCTGTTCTAGTTCTCCATCATCCTCTTATTTACTGATTCTAAACATTTGTGGAATCACAGAACCCATGAGAATCCTATATAAGTTATGGGCTCTCTCCCTCAGGAAAAAGATACAAATTCTATATTTGGACACACGTAAGTTTTTTTTTTTTATGAGATTTTAAGGAGTTCAGAGATTCCCCTGAAAGCTAAACAATAAATCCTCAAATTACAATCCCCTACCTTAAGGCATTCATGACTGTTAAGTAGCTAATGTTGGCTTATTCCGGAGGCATTTGCGTTGTCCTGGGGAACTTCTGGAATCTAAATGTACTAACACGAGAGAACTCAGTACCAGTAGGAATTTTAGAATTCTTTAAAGCTAAAAAATGTAAGGAAGGCATTATGGTTCCTAACAAATCATCTCATACAGGTTAGACTAAATTAAGAAATGTATTATGCTTGAGTCTCATTCATCAAACAAAAAATTCTTTCATCCAGGTTCTCCTTAGTACTTTCAGCGATCTATTTGTCATTTCCATAGCCACCTTCATTTCATTTTTAATTAAACAGGAACATGATTTCATCCCCCTCAGAAAAACAACAACACAGTTTAGATCCATGAATTTTACAGTCACACTAAATGCTCTAACTTAATTGGTTTTGGGTCTTTTTAAAATTAAACCATGTAGAGTTCTTGCAGGAGCTCAAAAGCAAGGCAGCTACAGTTGGACTTAGGGCAAAGAATTTTCTCTGCAGGAGAAGAGAAAGTAGCCCCAGGGAAACCATAATCAGCAGCCACCTAAGCCCACTGTCCTTTTTCCTTTTCTTTTTTTTTTTCATTTTATTTATTTATTTATTTATCTATCTATCTATTTGTTTATTTTTTACTAGCTGAAAGCTACACAACTCAACAAGAACTTGATGGGCCAGCAGCTTGGTGACACCTGCGAGTTTGTAAGAACTGCAGAATCCCAAACCCACTAAATCATAAGTTGAATTATAACAAGGTGCTCAGGTAACCCCTGTGCTTTATGTTAAAGTTCCGGAAGCACTGTAACAAGAGGCAGCTTAGGTCACATTGCAGTAGCAGTAGGTAGAATCTCAGGCCTAAGGGACTTGGATGAATAGACAAATGAGTATAAAAAATTACAAGCTTTCATTTGGGCTTTTGTCAGCATGTCAGAGAGTACCTGAAATCTAAGAAACTATAATAAATATTTGTTTACTAATCCATTTTTAAAGTGCTTGATAAGCACCTACTACATTTGAGGTACTATGCAAGGCGCAATGGATGCACCACTGCCTTCATACAGTGTTTCTCAAAAAGTATCACCCTACCACCTGTATCAAAATTATAAAGATTGGGTGCAACTTGGGGAAAAAAAATTCTAAGACCCTTCCATAGTAAGCCAAATCAGATACAACCCAAGGAATCAATGCTCAAATGATGTTTTACACACAGTGATATTTGAGAATCAGGGAATTCCAGGATTCTGAAAGGTTCATAAATAAAGCCATTCATTAAAAAAAATCATTGAGTCCAAATGATGTATTAAGCACTCTTTTAGGCACCCTGGAGACAGCTATGAATGAAATTCCCTGCTCTCAGGGCCCGGCGCAATGGCACAGTGGTGAAGGCTTTGGGACCCTGCACCCGCGCGGGAGACATGGAAGAGGCTCCTGGCTTCAGAGTTGCGCTCACTTGGGGAACAAATCATTGGACGGAAGATCTTCCTCTCTGTCTCTCCTCTCTGTATATCCGCCTTTCCAATAAAAATAAAATAAATCTTTAAAACAAAAAAAAATAATAAATTCCTTGCTCTCATGGAATATGCATTGCAAACAGTGAAGTGGGTAGAATTTGAGGGGAAGCAATCCCAGCCTATACAGAATTGTATGATAAATTAAAAAAAAAAAAAAGAAATAAAGGACTCTCCTTAAAAAAAAAAAAGAGGAGTATGATAAAAATCTCCTTAAAAATCTCTAATTAAAAAAGACAGAAGGGTATGATAACAAACATATATGTCAACTAGTGATGTTCAAAAGTCTCTGTTACCCAAGACATAGATCAGAGTTCGCAGAGGATTCATATTTATTAGCAAAGTGAAAGCACAGACTAAGGAAGAGACTGGGCACACTCTAGGATGAACTGCAACCAAAAGGTTCAAAGTCATCTTTTTATGTGATCTGAAAACACAGGGGATTGTGGTTTGAGCAATTTCCCATGAAATACAGATTTCCAGGAATTTGGTAACTGCCCACTTACTGGCATTTTTAGGTAATCTCATAAGAATAAAAGTGCTTGATGGGAGAGGGAACACCAGCTTTGTAGTTTTATTATAAAGATATTAACATAGATTATAGATCACCACAGAGGCACTATCAACAGTCAGGGTTGAATATTTTCAGCATAGCCATTTCAGGTTGCCAGTCATGGGATGAGTTTTCAAGGCAATCCTAGGGGCGGTAGGGGTGGGGTGGGGGCTGAGATGACATACTTCCTCTGGCTCTTTATCTGATCCCTGCCTTTTTATCTATAATAATAAGTTCAGTGAAGAAACCAAAGCCCCGATAAAGAGCTAGCTAGTTAGTCATGGGAGTGCTAGTTCATAAGAAAGGCTTCTCTATAAAAGGGATAACTGAGCCCACACCAGAATGAAATAAGAGAACAAGGCATGTAAATATCTGAAGATTTTCCCAGGAATAAGGAACAGTATGAGAAAAGACCATTTGTTGGGAAACTTATTTGACAGAGTAAAAAGCAAACCAATGAGTGAATCAGAAAAAAAAAATGGGAGAATCAGAAATGTAATGTATAATAAAACGGATAGGTCATTCTAAGGACTGTGGATTTATACAGTGAAAAACAGGGAGCCACTAAGGTTTTAAGCAGCAATACAAGATGATATGATTTATGCTTTTTACTAGTTTGCTCCAGCAGCGGTGTATAGAATAGACTGTAGGGCATGTGTTAGGGTAAAGACAGGATGTTAGGAGAGACCAACATTGTGGTAGTTCAAAGAACAAAAGGAGTTTGTTTCTCTGTTATGTAACAGTCTTGATGTGAATGGTTCAGATTCCTAGAGCAAGTATATTGCTCATGGTGACTCATGAGTCCAGAGTCAAGTTTCTGGTCTTGTTCTAAGTGCCTTGTGACTTGCAAGGTCAAATCCAAATTAGTAATAGATCCAAGTTCTAGTATGCAAAAAAGAACACAAGAGCAGAAAGGGAGCAACCACAAATGTCACAAATCATTTACTCATAAATGGCACATGTCATTTCTGCTCACATTCTATTAACCAGCACTTAAGCACATGACCACACAGCTAAAAGCAAGGCGAGGTTATGTAGTCAAGCCAGACAACTGCATTCAAGGTGCATTTCTTGGGCTGCGGAAGAGGGTCTTACAGATTTTGACAGGCAACCTACAATGTCTGCCACGTGGAATCAGGACAAAAGGTAGCAACTGCTGTCATCCAAATGAACTGATGGTGACAGAGACCAAAGTCATGGTCATAAACAAGGAAAAGAGTAGTTGGCTTCTGTACATGTTGTACTTTGAAAAGTTTTCTGAAAGACTGGAAATGGATATGAAAGAGTTGAAAATAACTCTGACTTTTGGCCTTAAAATTTCAAAGGAGTTGAATGAAGAATTAGATAAAGAATATCCCTCCCAAGGCAAACATTTCTCTCTTCACATCTTTCTAAATCCAGCACTGCATCTCATTGCTAGTAAGACTCACCATTTCCCTTGAAAACCGTATTTCAGATTTCAATTCTATTTCTTTCTACATCTTTGATCTTAAACAATGTCAACCATTGGAGTTTAATTTATCTATAAAAATAGAAACAGTAACTTCATAAACTTACCATGAAAATGAGATGAGATAATGTACCGAAAGAGCACACCTGAATGTAGGAAAAACAGAAACCACTGACAAACTTGGGACAAAGATTACACAAAATTCTGTATGCCTTTGTAAAGCTCCATATACAATTCCTGGCATATGGAAAGTGCTCGATAAATTGTATTTATTATTATTTAAAAGGGGAAGGCTAGGGGCCAATTTGTGGGACCAATGTGTGGCACCAATGGGTTAAGTCACCCCCAGAAGTGCTGACAACCCATATGGGAACCAGCTTAAGTCCTGGCAGCTCCACTTCTAACCCAGCTCCCTGCTAACATGCCTAGGAAAGCAACAGAGGATGGCTCAAATCCTAGAGCCCCCTGCACCCATGTGGGAGACCTAGACAAAGCTCCTGGCTCCTAACCTCAGCCTGCTCAGCCTTGGTTACCACAAAATAAACCAGCAGATGAGATGAAACCTCTGTGTGTGTGTGTGTGTGTGTGTGTGTGTGTGTGTGTGTGTGTGTGTCCCCTTCTCTGTCTCTCTGTAACTCTGTCTTTCAAATAAATACATAAAAAATCTTAAAAGTATTACCAAAGACAAATTTTAGTGACTTCCCAAATTACCTAAGAGGCATGAGGCATCACTGAGAAGAATATGTCCTCTCACGACAGTGCATAGCCTAAATGGATGTGTGGAATTGCTGGGCCATTGGAAATGTTTCCCATAGGCTGCCAGCTTACAGGAATCAACCACAGCTTCTTCCTGTCTCTGGTATACATAGCCCTGACATCCTCTATCTACCAATGTCCTGAGGAGTAGAAATACTACTCATTCAACTGTAAACTGGTGGCAATCTCATTAGCCAGTTAACATGCCTGCATGTTCCAGAGAAGAAAGCACTTGGCAGGAACTAAGCTTGAGTCATTTTACAGCAATGAAGGCTTGCACTTGACAAGATCGAGACACTTGTACAAAAAATATACTGCAGGTAGACTCTTGAGAGCCATTAATCTACTTTCCCTTTATGGTCCTCAGTGTATCACTCAATGACTGCAAATAGAAAATTTCCATTCCCTATCAGGACATGTAGTCTCCATTATGTACATTAGAATATCTGTGACTTAGTGTATACAGTTTGAAAAGCATCCTGAAACATATTGATAGTTTTAATTCTTGTAAAAGATATCATCAACTATTTGGGGGATGAAGAAACTAAGAGTTAGGAGGTCAAGAGATGCCCCAACACACCAATGATGTAATTAGCAAGAAATGTTAAGTTCCTCTGTAACAAAGGGGGGACCACTATAGTGTGGATTTAAGATCTTTACACTGTATCATATTTATTCTCTCTTTCTCTCTCTCTCTCTCTCTCTCACACACACACACACAAAGAACTTTTTTAGTATATATGCACAATCCAAACTGGACTCTGGAAACCTTGATCTCACCCCCCCAAACTGACAGAACTCACATCACTTGAATTGTTCAGTTTATTCATGCTTTTCCCATCAAGACTGGAAACTGAGCTACATGTAACAAAATATCCCAGATAGAAAAAAGAACTGTTACAAACCTACTGACAAGAATGATCTTTTGTGATAATCCTTAGCCTATCATGGCTTTGGATAGAACCCTGAAGTCATTTCTATCTGGGAAATACCAATTACTTTGATTTTTTTTTCTGAGGTATAAGTTTGCCTAACTATAAAACTTATACTATCTCCTACTAATTATTAATGTAACAGATGAGGTAATACTTCTTGAACAGCAAGTGTATATTAAGTACATGCAATAAATAACGATGGCATAATATGGGATAGTTGTGATTAGAGTAGTAGCATTCATTATTATTTCATTTTCTAGACCATTCCCTTTGCAATTTTCCATCAAAACATTTCTCTCATTTCTCCATAAGGCCCTACCTGTGTACTTAATGCAGAACAACCTCCGTATCTGCTGGTGACAGTTTAATCCATTACTTACGCTCCATATACCTAATACACACCTGCTGTAAAATACATAAAATTCTTAGTCCGATGAATAAAACAAAAAGGCAATGTCCTGAAGCAAGAGACTTGGCAGATAGTTCTATTCTGCTAATGCCTACATTATGAAGGCAGACCTTTCCTTTGTTTGGTGGAGAGTCAAGCCAACCTACTTGTCTTTGGTTCCAAACATGAATGAAAAAGAGAAAAAAAGATATGCTTTTCTAGGACTGTTATAAATAGAGTTTAGAAATAAGCTCCTAAAACACATTCGTTTGCCAAAAAAAAAAAAAAGAAAGAAAGAAAGAAGCAATAAAGTTTTTGTCATTCCAATCTCCCTAGTTCTATGACTCCCTGCATTCCAGCTCTCCAATCGCAACACAAGCATACACAGGAAGCGAATATCTCTGGACACCAGGTAAGCTGCATAAAAGATTATAATGTTCTGTCACAGTGGTGCCAAGGGTAAATGTTCTGTTACGCTGTAGTCAAACATATTTGATAAGAAATAATGCATGAAAGGGGGAGCACAGGTGTTGTCAGAAACGTACAAAAATACATTTGTGCTCTTAGAATTGATAAATATTAAGAGACTGAACAGAGAATAAAATCAGAAGCTTACCTTCCTGAGAATATCGGATTTGTCGTAGCTATTTCTGAGCACACTGATGGCCTCTAAGAAGTGATAAAATATTTCCTATGTGAGCTGATGTTTAGCAATGAGCCAAAGATCCTATCTAGGGTCTCTGTTGCTGAAGATTTTTAAATTTCAATCAGATGGCAAAACATTTTTGTACAGAACAAAAGGGCTGTGTGATATGTTCATCCACAGGAAATTGACCATGAAGAATGACACCCTATTCCTCAATTGATAATCTCTTTTCAGAGTATTCATCATCTGTGGTAATTTCCCAAAGAACTCAAACATGAATCCTTGTGGCTGTGAGACAGGGCAAGCCTTCCAATCCAGAAACTACACAAGAAAATGAAATTTCCCATCGATCCTACCTAAGTATGTTTTTAGGGACTAGATCAGTCAATAAGACAATGGAGAAAGGTTTAAGTCCAGACCTCACCAGGAGGTGGCTAACTATTTTTATATGTCCTTATAAGCTTGCTGCACATGTGGTATCAGACTTCATTCCTTTTTAATAAAACAGAGCATGTTGGTTAAAAGGTATAACCCCTAAAAGAGAGTAGACACACACTGGTTTTTCAGTGAGTTTTGGGGATAGTACCAGTACATTTGGGTATTCCTAATGGAAAGGAGATCTCAAGGAGGCCCTGGATTCTGGATTTGATTCTGGTGGGTGGGACGTAGAACTTCTGGGGTGAAGGGAATAAAATAAAGGAGTCAGCTTTCTGAGTGTCCCCCATCTCTAAGTATTAGGCAATCCTGATTTTTTTACCCTAGGCCCTGAAGGATCTTGAATGACAAATAGCCATTATCACTTTGGTAGGATTTTAATCACCATTACGCAATAACAATGAAAATCAAAGAGACACATGAGGAGCATGTGATCATTTAAGGAAGTACGAAGACATAAGACAGTATCTTTTCCTCACTCCTGATGTTGCTTTCAAAGATCTACCTCCTTTATAGGGCGGCAAGATTTATCTGAGCGGTGGATCTGCTCACAAACTGTCCCAGTTGTCCTGGCTCCTTTATCTCTTGTCCTCAGAAGCAAGGTTGTCTACAGATGTGTATGCCCTGCTCTGTTCCTCCATGCAAACAATTTTACATGGGCATAAGTAGGTGTGGGGAGGGTAAAGGCAAAGGAGCGGTCTAGGGCTGCCTTTGGCATAGATCTGGGATAGAGTATCAGGAAGTTCACCGATCCACAGATGGAAGCACCATTCTTTTCTGCTCAACTGGGAATTAATGGGGACTGTTTTCATTTACTATCTGTCTTGCCCTTTATTTTAAAAATATATATATGTTGACCTGGAATTTGAGGTATTATTCTTTGGACCTCTTTCAGTACAAATACCTGATTGACCGGACCAATAATACTGGGAAAGAGCTATAAGCACCATACTAAAATGACCAAGGGCAGGGCAAGTCTCTGCAGAGGGCTAGGGCACAAGGCTACAGGGCTTGGCCTTGAGCATATAAACAGAACATTTTGAACTTGGCTGTCTATAGAGACTTATATCAGGTCAAAAATTTGGTTATGTAATTAGGCAACTGGCTTTTTAAATATGCAAAGCCAAAATTACCTTCTTAGTGAGAAACTGCTCTAAACTGAATGTAAGTTTACAGATTATACTACCCAGATATTTCAGAAGACTGACATCCCTGAAAAGGCTAAAACAAACATTTCTTCCACCTGTCATTTTTCCTCTAGATAATATTGAGTTTCTGCCACAAGCTTTAGCAACTCTGAGTACTGGATGCATGTAACATAATTTTACGTGGGATAATTTCCCTAGGGACTAGAGGATTGGCATGAGCACTAAGTAGCCACTGCTATATAACAAATTATCCCAAAACACAGTGGCTTAAAACAAAAACGTCTATTATCTCAGTTTCTTTGGGTCAGGAAACTGGGAACTACTTAGCTAGGTGCCCCAACTCAGGTCCCTCACAGGTTACAGTCCAGCCACCTGTCAGAAATGTAATGATCTCAGCACTCACCAGGGGAGGTATTGCTTCCAAACTCATTCACATGGTTGTCGGCAGAATTCAGTTCCCCAAAGACTGTTGAACTGAATGATTCACCCTTTCCTGGCAAGTCTCTGTCATCTGGACCACTCTATAGGGAAACTCACAAAATAGCAGCTGCTTTCAACATCCAAAGCAAAGGAAAAAGAAAGAAAAAAGAAAAGTATCTACAAAGATGGAAGTTGCAGTCTTTCTTAAACCAATGAAGGGACATTTCATTATTTCTGTCATACTGTATTTGTTAAAAGCAAGGTACTCAATCCAGCACACATACAGAACAAGGGATTCATAGAAGAGACAATTCTATGAGTCAGAGATCAATGTGTGCCATAATATGAATATCGCCATATCTTTATTTTTTCAGTTGGGGATGTGTAGGGAAAGTAGTGTGATAATCTTGTAGATTCCATTAATTCTCTGAAATATAAGGAACATCACAGATTTGACATTGAACTAATACAAGTTGTGTTATACTGAAGGAACCTCATTCATTCCCATAAAAGACTGGGTAGGGGTTTGGTTGTAGTACATTAGGTTACATGACCACGGGGGATGCTCACATTACATGTAGGAGTGCCAGTTCAAGCCCCAGCTGCTCTGCTTCCAATTCAACTTCTTGCTAATGCACGTGGGAAGGTAACAAAGGATGGCACAAGTATCTGCTTCCTTTCTACCCATGTGGGAGATTAAAATGGAGTTCCAATCCCCTAGCTTTATCCTGTACCAGCCCGGGTTGTGCAGGCTTTTCTAAACAGCAGTTGGAAACACACACTGTGCCTCTCGATTGCTCTCCGTCTCTGCCTCTGTCTCTCCTTCTGTCTCTGCCACTCTGTCTTTGAAACATCGAAAATTTTTTTTCTGAAAAAATTGCTAAAGAATCACAACTCTACTGAGGCTTTGGGAACTTTTTCATTGATATTAAACACAACAGAGGTCAGTGTGGTGGCATAATTGGTTAAGCTGCCACCTACAACAGGAGCATCCAATGTGGTCAATGGTTAATGTCCTGTTTCACATCCAATTCAACTTCTTCATAATGCTAGAAGAAGATGGCCAAAGCTGGCCCTTGCCACCCACATGGAGATTCAGAAGAAGCTCCCAGCTTCTGGATCCTAGCAATGACCTGGCACAGCCCCAACCACTGTGACTTCTACTATGGAAGTGAATCAGTGTATGGAAAATCTCTCTTTTCCCCTTATCTCCCTCTTTCTTTTTTTTAATTGACTTTCAAATAAATAAGTCTTTTAAAAAGATTAAGCAGAACAAGTGGTTAATAGACACATGGAAAAATGCCCTGGATCACTAGTCCTCAATGACATGCAAATAAAAACTATACAGAATTTTTATCTCACCCCAGTTAGAATAGTTAACATCCAAAATTAAAAAAAAAAAATGCTGGTGAGGATGCAAAGTAAAAGATACCCTAGCATACTGTTAGTGGGGATGTAAAGGAAGACCCAGTGTTCATATTTCTGAGAAATTTCTCAGTTGCTCAGAACTCTAAAAACAACATTATGGACGACAGCACAGAAAGCTTTCTGAGATCTGAAAGTAAATCTACCATGTGACTCAGCCATTTCACCCCCTGAAAATTTATGCAAATAATATCCACATTTGACAGAGTTATCTCTACCCCCCATGTTTATAGAAGCACAGTACACTATTGCTAAGATAGGGAATCAACCCATACTTCTATGAACTAATGACCGAATAAAGAAAATGTGGTATATGCATACATGATTGAATATGGAATATTACTTGATCATAAATAAGAATGAATATTTGCCTTTTGCAACAAAATGAATGCAAGTAGAAATCAGTCCCAAATAGTCCAGTCTCAAAAATGTTTTCTCTAACATGTGAATTTATGATAAGGGATGATGACATTAGAATTAATGACATATTTGATCTCGATGTATATCCTTCAGTAGGCTACTTCTGATAATGCAGCTAGATTTCCTTTGAGAAGGGAAACAGAATGTGGAATGAATTCTAATCCACAGGCAGGCCATGGTTTTAACATTCATTTAACTAGCATAGATTTTAGGTACATTTCAAAGCCTTCAGTGATCAATAAAGTTGGACACAGGGTTATCCTCATAAATTCTGGAAATGGCCAATGGTGAAATGCAACAATTAAAAGGAAAAGTACCTTGGTGAATATCAGGTCAGACTTGTTTCCAAATATATATGTTTCTTTCCATAAGAAGGCTATATATAATATTCCTAAGAAAAGGAAGAGGTTTGAGAGTTAGTTCACCTAGTTGATGAGTTTCAGACAAAGAACCAGGGAGTACATGACTCTTGCCACCTCTTGCTATTGTACAACTGACTGTACAGTGATTGTGTCATGCTCTGAACTGAGCCAAACAATGAAAAGGATCTGGCCATGTCGGAGGGCCACAAGGTAGTGGAGATAGGTCTTTCCAACCCAAGTCACAATACTGGAAAGTCTACTTGCTTTGTGTCCTCCACCCTAGCTTTTGTATCTATCAGAGGTAATGTTTTAGATGCAATCTTCAGATTTCTGGGAAATTTCTCAGTTGTTCAGAACCCAAACAACAACAGCCAAAAAAATACTGTATTTTTGTTTGCCTAACCACTTGTTCACAGAAGAGATCTGGATATGAAGGGGAAATTGTCCTTCAGAGGGTGGGGAAGTATGATGAGTAATGGTTGGGATACTGTCCACAGACTAAAAGTAACATACAAATTTGGGGTGACTGTAACACAAATTGGGGAGTAGTAACCCTCCCTCCAAGGGAGATGAGTTTCAGCCACTTAGCTTAGGGCCCATTACTAACTACTAAAATAATAGGTCTGTTCTCAGAACTTTATTTCCAAACTTTTTTTAAAGGGCTTTAAATCTTACAAACTCCCACTTTCAAAAATTCTCCTGATTCAACAAGGTCTGAAGGCTACAGCAGAATTGAGCAACGGTGATAAATAGCAATATGATCAGTGGTTTATTTGCTCACAAATTCCTTCTGCCTGTAGGGATTTTTCTGATACTGGGGTCATGAATTTGCAAATAATATCCTTCTCCGAGTCTGGAAGACCTTCTGTCATTTTCTTCATTTTTTGTTGACATTTCCCCAATAATTTATGAGTTTCCCTTGATATGTGGAAAGATCAATAGTTGAGTGTGTCTTTGGGAATTAAGTGAGAAAACAACACTAATGTGCTCCAGTGAAAAGGCCCACGTACCTCTTGTCATGGTCAATATTTGAATCTGGTGAAACAGAGAGATAGGCATGGCTTTGCACATATCTATGTCTCTTCGGCTATCTTGAAGCATGGATTCTCATCTAAATGCCAAAGGGGCAGGAATTTTATCCCCACAGCTAAAACACAGCATGCTGGTTTTCCAAGGAGATCCCTCAGGGACTGCCATGGAAGTAAAGAATGAAAGCCTGGGCTTTATTGCCTCCCAGCACCAGTATTTCCAGAAACATATTTTTTAATTTTTTCTCAGATTTTTTTCATTTCTAAAATTTATTCGGAAAATTCTACTTTGAGCAAAAGGTTCTGACAATTTAAAAAGTTTGCAAATTGAGCAACAAAAAGACAAACAATCCACATGAAAATGGGACTACTACTTAGCAGACATTCATTTTAAAAAGATACATACATGGCCAACAACAACATGAAGATACTCAATGTCATTAATCATAAGGAAATGCAAATCAAATCAAAACTGCAATGAAGTAACTCTTCATTAGGATAGATATCCTTAGTATACACACATACATAAACAAGTGTCGTTGAGGATATAGAGAAACTGGAACTCTTACACATTCCTCATGGAAATGTAAAATGGTCCAGCTGCTGTGCAAAGTAGTATGGAAGTTCTTAAAAACATACTGTATGTTCCAGCAATTTCACTTCTAGGTATATGCACAAAAGACCTAAAAGCATAGGCTTGGAGAGATATTTATACACCCACAAAGCAATGTTAGTCCCAATAACCAACAATGAATGGATAAGCAAAATGGGTGGGGGGCAAGTTAGGGTATGCTAAATGGAATGATTGATCCCTAAAAAGGAAAATAACCCTGACACATATAAATTACTGCAATCACTCCAGGAACTAATGTAGAGGTCTTTTTAAAAGACTGTGGAACAGAATAGAAACTGAAAAAATTAATCTGCACATCTACAACAAACTTATCTTTGACAAATGAGTTAAAATGATTCCTTGGAGAAAGGACATTGTCTTCGATAAACAGGGTTGAGAAAATTGGATCTCAAGCTTGCAAAATAATGAAATAAAGACCCCTACCTTACACCCCACATAATAAGCAACTTATAAAAAGATCAAGGATCTATACCTGATACCATCAAATTACCAGAGAAAAACTTGAAAAATTTTGTAACACAATGACCTAGGCAAAACTTTTTGGATAAGACTCTAGCAGCACAAGTAATAAAAAAAGCAAAAGCAGACAAATGGGATTACATCAAGGTTACAAGCTTCTGCAATGCAAAGGAAATATTCAACAAATAAGTGGCAACTTACAGAATGGGAGAAAATATTTGCAAACTATACAAATGATAAAGGATCAATGCCAGAATCTATAAATAGCTCAAGAAACTCAACAACAGCAAAACAACAAATCTAGTCAAGAAATGGACCAAGGACATGAACTGATATTCTGCAAAGCATGAAATTCAAAATTCCAACATCCTCCTGGAAAACTGTTCAGGCTTACCAGCAACCAAGAAAACGCAAAAATAATAATAATAAAAAAGAAGCAACAACATCACAAAAACCTGTATATGAGTTTCCATCTCACCCCAATAAGAATGTCTTTCACCCAAAAGTTTAAAATAAAAATAATAAATATACGTGAGGCTATGGAGGAAAATTACCTGAATACAAGGCTGGTGGGAAAACAAATGAATACAATCATTATGGAAGACAGTATGAAGAGTCTTCAGAAAACTGAAAATAGATCCATCATATATGACTCAGCAATTCCACTTCTGGGAATTACCCAAAGTAGATGAAATCAGCTTATAGAAGAATTAATTGTATCTCTATGTTTATATAGCATGCTTACAATAGCTAAGATATGGAATCAACCTAGTTGTCTGAAAACTGATGACTGGATAAAGGAAATGTTCTGCATACAAAATAGACTACTAGCTAGCCCTAAGAAACAATGAAATCCTGTCGTTTGCAAGAAAACAATGCACCTGGAGACCAATATGCTTAGTGAAATAAATCAGAATTTTTAAAAAGACAAATATAATGCTTTTTCTGATATGCGGTAGTTAATGTAGAATACAAAAACAATCCACATATAAAAATGAATTTAACATCCTATGACTTTGTATTTTTATTGTCCTTATCTATATTCCTTGTGGAACAGTGGCCTTTCTCCTTTGTCACTTGTTGCACATTATGGTTAGTGGTGTTTCAATCCCATCATTATAAAGTAAATTGGAATTATGTTATTATAAAAATTAAAGGAAAACAAAGAAAGCAAAGAGGGAGGGAGAGAAGTATGGTTATGTTTTTAGAATTGTATCCTTAAAATAAATGAAATTTGTTCTCTTTGTATTATTAAAACATTAATTTAATGTAAAGAAAGGAAGTGGAGCAGCCAGGATACAATCCAGCAACTATATGGGAATGATGGTGTCATAGGTCAGTCTCAATATGTATAATTTAAAAATGATAAAAGTATTAATAACTACATTAATGATAGATTTAAAGGCAATGTGTTACTACACCCAAAGCACCTAGAATAGTGTCTGGGACTAAAAAATTGTAGTTATTATATTTGTAAAAAAAAATGAAAACAAAGTTACAAATGTCCTAAATCCAATAACAAAGTCCTGGATGGCAGAACGAGAGAAGATAAATCATGGAAGTTAATCTGAAATCAACAAAGAGGTTGTTTATATTGCAACTTTGACTCAAATTCCATCACTAGTGACCCCAAGGCCCCACTCCCGAGCACTGAATAAATTACCAGAACTGTTAACCATGACCAACATAGAAGCAACAATTACATTTTTAATTTTTCAACTGCTACCGAGTCCCACTGCTAGAGGTTACAGAAACTTGTTCCAGGATCCTTTTTTTTCCTGGCTAGCAACTCTAATGTGTCCATCGGACCTTTTATTTCAGAGATCCCTTAATCTCCAGAGCGTTGTTTTCTATCAGCATGTCACGTGTCTGTCTAAAAGCCTCCAAAGCATCCCCGTCATGCTTAGAATAAAATCCAAACTCTATGACGGCCCTCAAGACGCTATAGGAACTGGACTCTAACTCTCTGATTTCACTTCCTATCATTTGTCCTTGTTCAATTCATTCCATTTACATTGTCACTCTTGGTGTTCATAGAATAAATCAAGTGGTATAGTTTTTAGTTTTGTTTATACATTCAATAAACAGTTGTTTACCTACTTTGTAGAAACTACTGAAAATGTATCAGGGAACAAAGCAGCTAAAATTCATATTCTTCATGAACAAATCTAGGCCCTTCCTTGCAACCTTTAGTTCCCAATCCTGTTTGTCTGAGTAAATTGAAAGTTGACCTGAAGGCATGTGAGGCTACAGAGGCAACAAAGAGTGGGAGGCAAGCAAAAAACTGCTTCCAAATTGCCAGCCCGTTGCTGTAAGTAGAGTGGCTTATCCAAATGTCCCTAAACCCTGGGGTTAGGCACCTAGCTTAATGCTTGTCATTTTCTAGTTATACTTCCAGTCTGCCAAATCAGTAAGTTTCATTCTCCCTGGCCAAGATCCCTGCTCAAAAATTATCACAGTCCGGTCTCCAGTAAAAAAAAAAAAAAAGAAAAAAAGAAAAAGAAAAAGAAAGAAAGGAAGAAAGAAAACAGAAAAGAAAGATGGAAAGGTTGAAGGGCTTTCCATGTACATTCTGAGAAAATGACATATTTTGATAATTCAGTGAGTATGATATGACGCAATAAGTGCCTGCTGAAGGAGTTATTTAGGAAATTATTTTAAAACATATGGCTAGATTATGGGCCCAGCACAGTAGCCTAGCAGCTAAAGTTCTCGCCTTGGATGCACCGGGATCCCATATGGGTACCAGTTCTAATCCAAGGGGCCCCGCTTCCCATCTAGTCCCCTGCTTGTGGCCTGGGAAAGCAGTTGAGGATGGCCTAAAGTCCTGGGACCCTGCACCTGCATGAGAGACCCGGAAGAAGCTCCTGGCTTTGGATTGGCGCAGCTCAAGCCGTTGCAGCTGCTTGGGGAGTGAAACATCAGACAGAAAATCTTCCTCTCTGTATATCTGACTTTTCAATAAAAATAAATCTCTTAAAAAAAGATATGGCTAGAATATTGAAAAAAGTATGTTGAACTTTTTAAACACTATAGACAGGAGAAAACAACCCATATTTTTCCAGTTCATTACTAAACTAATTTCTAAGTTTCAAGGTTTGTTTTCCTAAAGCGATCAAGAGCATGATCACAGAGCCAGTCTACCAAGAGTCCAGATCACTCCTGGCCCAAGTCCCAAGAACGGCTCCTCCAGGATGCTCCACAGTCCTCACACTCAAAGGCTATTTTGCAGAGTGTATAGCCATGGATCAGCATGCTAGCAATGGGGACAACTTTGCCAGTCCCTGGCTTTTCAGGACCTGCAAATAAAATAGCATGCAGGCTTCAGTGCGAAATCTGAGGTCTCCAAGGATGAAGTCAAACCTTCAACAATCACTCAGCACTAGCAACCCCACCAAAAACCTAACAGTCACATGCACTGCCTCTCTTCGCCTTTATTTAGTCCTGGGCCTGATTGGCTACTAGTTCCCAAACTCCATCCTACAGTGACAGGCAGCATTTTGTCAATCAAGCTAACTTCTTACATGGATCTGGCGATAAAAGCTTCTTTGGGGATTAAAAAAAATACCCTGTAACTCCGCATATTCATCCTATATCTAAAGATTTTTCCCCACTGTGTGCCTATTTTTAAGTATACAAGTACTGTATGTTTATAGTCTTGTAAAAACACAATCAGTAAAATAAAATGTTCCCTTGACCGCAGTCTTCTCATCCCATTGTCCTCCCCAGAAAAAGCAACTATGACCAGCTTGCTTTATATCCCTCAAGGCCTTTTCCTAGTCACCCATGCTTTTGTGTATGTATCTAAATATATGAAGTTATTTTATGAGATGCTCTTTTATAGAAATAGTGTCAAGCTATATATAGTATACTTTCCATTTGCCTTTTTTCCTTAACAAGATGTTTTGGTGAGTCTCCATCTCAGTAGACTCAGAACTATTTTTTTAAACTGGCATATAAGAATCTATAATAGAACTGTACCCTTGTTTATTTAATCAGTTTCCTATGACAGCAGAGTTGACTAAATCAAATTGAGGCTAAAAAGAGCATTCTTGCATATGCATCCTCATGGATAGTTTCAAACATTTGAAAAAAATCAAAGACAAATACATTTGAGAATGTTGTACATACAGCCAAAATGAACTCCAAAAAGATTATGCCAACTTCCACTCAATAGGAAACTAGAGTATCAGTTGCTCTGACTCTCACTAACTTCTTATGATGTCAATATGATTTGTCTCCATCACAGATCACATCGAGTCATAATTTGTCAGTGTAGCAGTATTGGAAGATGTAGCCTGGTTTGGGTCATGAGAGCAGAGCCTTCATGAATAGATTCATGCCTTCCTACAGAAGTGAGAGAAGCACATAACTGAATTAGTTGCCATGAGAATGGTTTGTTATATACCAAAGTCATCCTTCATGTTCTGCCTCATACCTGCTTGTCTTTCCAATTTTTCACCACACCATGAGGCTCTGATCAGAAATCTAAGAGATACACCAAGACAATCTTGAACTTACTGCCTCCAGAACTGTGAGATAAATCTTTCCATCATTTCCATGTCTTGAGAATTGTCATAGCAACATAAAACAGGCTAAAACATAAGCCATTTTTTCCTTTTTGCCAGTCCAATGGTTAGAATAATATCTCATGTCTTCAATTTATTCATCTCCTGATCATGACTGAAGTTTAATATATTTTCAAAATATTAGTGACCTTAAAACTTTCTCATGCAAGTTCTATTTATACTGTCAAATTCTCTACAATCAAAACATCCAAGTCTCTGAATTTATTTTAATCAAATTTCACTGAAATAGCATTGTTAGGGAGAGTTCACAGGAGAGTGCCCATGACAAACAACTTGTTTCCAAGAAATATATAAAATAGTAACTCTGCAATCATCAGGGTCCCTGTTTTCTCTCATTATAGAGCCAAAAAAGAAATCCTCAGGTATTGATCCACAGTCCTTTATAACATGCTCCTCAAATTCTTTCTCAGAGAGTCACACTGTGTAATTAATGTTTCCTTCATATTTAGCATCTCCCATATTCTCTTCATTAAAGTTACTCATGCAATTTCTGACAGATGCCCTATCTCTCTTTTTTCCTCTTCCACACACACACACACACACACACACACACACACACACACTCAATGAATAATAAAAACCTGCTCATTGGTTGAATAACCCCTCAAGTGTTCCAGTTTGGAATACTATTGTAAAATGCCTCTTATTTCTGATAAGCAGCCTACAAATTTTTGACCAGGTTCCAACAGCATGCTTTTAAATGCATTTTGGGTTTCCTGTGAGTTAACATACTTTATTCTAATTTCTAGTATGTTCTTGTTAATTTCCCAGTTTGGAGACAGTTGCCATTAGTAAGACTTATGGGCTTTGAAATGCACTGCTCTGATTTTTTTCATTTCTCAAGAGAACTCTTTCTCTATGATTAGCACAACAATATGACTCATCATAGCCATCCTCTGTATCATTTCCTATTTATCCTTCAAGGTCAATGTCACTATATTTCCTTTCCCTGTGGTTTCTAAGACAGTTCATTCCCAGAAACAATCATCTACAGCCTCTAGAAAAATATTCAACTTTTGCTGGATGTTATTCAAAATATTCAAAGGCCAGACAACTCACACACAGATTAATATGCCTGAACAGGGCAAACACCGTTGTTTGCATTATGCTGATGTCAGTTGGCTAAATGCATCTTCCATGTAGTTCTTTATAAAATTGTCCACCAGGTCCCAAGTCTGCTATCAAATCACTTTTTTTGTCCCCAAAACATCATTCACACTTCTCAAGCATCTTCAATGTACTTTACATCTGGACACTGTAGTAAAGCAGGCTCTCTCAACCATACTGCTACTGACATTTGATACAGGATAATTCTTTGTTTTGGAAACAGCTGTACTGCTGTGTTTTGCAGGATGTTTACTGGCATCCCTAGAGGATCTTCATACCCTTGATGCCAGTAACTGCCTGTGCAAGTTGTGACAATTAAAAGTGACTTCAGACATTGCCAAATGTCCCCTGCAGGAACAATCTGTCCCTACTTGAGAGCCACTGCATTAGATGCTGAGAAGCTGCAAGAGATAAAGATAAGCTCCCTTCCCTTGGTCAGATCACAGTCTCATTTAACTTTTCACTCCATACCCTCGTCAAACAGCTTAAACGTTCTTGGTAAGGTTGTGCAATTGTAATATTCATTCTTAGCCCATGATCATACAGAAGCACATTTATCTGGAGGGTAGGATATGTAAGGCAATGATAAAAGGAGTCTATGCTTATAAGCCTCACAAAAACAGAATCATGATTTTTCCTCTTCAAAAAATATTTATTTATTTGAAATGCAGAGGTACAAGAGGAGAGAGAAAGAAGCGATAGATTTTCCATTTGCTGGAAAAGAAACTGTAAGAGCCAGGACCAGGCAAAGCTGAAGCCAGGATCCAGGGACTCATCCAGCTCTCCTGCACAGGCAGTAGGGATGCAAGTAATTAAGCCACCTTCCTCTGACCTCCCAGACAAATTAGCAGGAAGTCAGATTGGAAGCAGAGTAGCTTGCACTCAAACCAGCACTCTGATATGAGATGCTGTCATCAAAAAGACTGGCTTAACTCACAGCACCGCAGGAATAGCCTCATGATTGCATCTTTTTTTTTTAGCATAACTGAATGCTAAAGAATTATGAACAAATGTAACTATTTCCCCACAGATAGAATTTAGTTCAGAAACATTCTGATTTTTTATTTCTACTTGTTCCTAAATAGTTACAGGCTCTTCAGACTTTAGGTATTGATTACCATCACAAGTGTGAGGTAGCTAACTCAAGTCTGTTTTTCAAAGATTATCCCATTCATTCATTATACCATGTCTATGAAGTAAGCGCCATTATAATCTCAATTTTAAAGATGTAAAAATTGAGATGCAGAGAGCCAAAGTAAATGGTGTACCCAGAACCTAAATCCTCAACCATTAGGCATTTCATTTGCTTCAATGAAAACAAAGAAGACAAAGAACAATAAAAGGAAGAGAAAGAAAAAGAAATAGCCAAACATATACCTTGACTCCTTCCAGGAAACTGAATGTAGTTCCAGTGTTATGAAAAAGATTTTAGTGTTCATAAATACCCTCAACTACTCTGGAACTTCAATGTGAGGACCTCAGCATCAGATATCACAGATCTGAAGTCAAGCAGCACTAGCAGGTCTTTAAGGTATGTTCTCAGAGCAATGTGAAATTCATACAAACTGATAGCATTGTTCAAGGTTAGAGAAGCAGGAGACTCAAGTCCAAATCCTTTAACACTGTCTCATTACCTATTCACTTCCTCATGCTACAAAGAAGCACAACTGCTTGGTGTGGAGGAAGATGCTCAAGGTCAGAAGAGCAGCATTCTCAGGAGCCAAAATAGCAAACTCCTACTAGTAAGAAAATTCAGCAAAGCTCAGTCTTTAGAGCAGACCAAGCCTTAGAATGGTCCTCCAGGAAAGGTAAGAAGTTCCACTGTCCATCAGTGTCCGTATCGTTTTATCTCTGCACTACAGGATCTTCAAGAACTTGAGATTCACTGTTTGCTAGTCCACCCAAATTCACTATGCTAGGCAAGTAAAAAACTATAAACAATTTTTTCTAGATGCATTTTTACTCATATGATATGAATAAATGACACATGCTTTAACATTTTTCTATACTAAGCAAAGTCATACAATAAAAATCACAGGGCTTTGGGGGAAATGCATTTGAAGGACAGCAAAAATATCAGTGACATCTTACAAACAAGATAGAAATAGCAGTACCATTTTACACACAATAATGATTACTATATATACAATAAAGGACTTTAGTTTGCAAATGTCTTAAGTTTGTGGGTGTGGATACTTCACTTTGTTATTGTAAAGTAATATAAATAGGGTTATCTGAATCAGATGGAAAGTTAGTAGAAGGGTGCGTGTTTCGTGTGCTGCTATACAGCCTGGTAGAGCTGAGTGAAATTCTCGGCATTCACATAATGTTTCTTGTTGATAAAAATCAGGCTTGAGCAAACACGAAATTCATGCCATGTCCAAATTGTTCCCTCATGTATCAATCACACTGGAAGAAAGTCAAGCTTTTAAAATAGACACTACAGCAGAACTAGCTAATGGTGATTTTGCTAGGAAGAATACAGAAGACAGCAGCCAAGTGCTGCCTGATCAAGAACAATTAGCCTCTATCAAGATCTCCATGCTACCTCCCCATGCTAATTCAAAGACATGCACCTACAACTGACAGCAATGCTCTTTTGTTATTTCCCTTGTGTTCCAAAATCCTCAAACAAAATGTTGGTGGGGAGTGGGGTGGGAAGTAAGTCCGACTCCGCCCCTGACATGACACCATAGATGGAACCTGCCTTCCCTAAACAGGATAAAGGAGAGGAGTCTCCACGGAAGGAGGGAGAGGTTTGGGGTGGTAGCAGTTAGAACACAGAAAACCTTCCCATCAACTGATATTTTAGACCAACTCAGGGAACAAAGCAGACAGAAATATCCTCCACCATGCACTTTTAATTTTTCCCCCTTGGTTTTGTGCTTGTTGCATATCTGATTCTTTCCTGGGATAATCTTTTTGTCAGCAGTTTTTAAAAATACAGTTTGACTTCCATATCAGGGGTTCTGTATCCATCTATTCAACCAATTACAGGTGGAAACTATTCCAGAACAAGTCACAGAACATTCCCAAAACTAAACCTTGAATTGGCAACGTGCTGCTCACCACACTAAAACCACATCAGTGAAGTGCAGTGCAGGCACACACTTTGCTGTATTATGCTGTCATCTCACAAATCCTGAGTCCTTCCTCAGTACTCACCGCTTGAACATTTTTCACCTCATCCCTCATCTTGCTTACATCCTTAGCTGTACAAGTTTTAGATCCATACAGAAAACAGACGTTTTGCTTGTCATTATTCTCTAAGCAATCCAATCTATTCACATTGTATTAGATATTTAAAGTAAAATGAAGAGGATTTAAAGTAGATGGTAAGAAGTGTGTAGGTTCTAAATGAATACTACGTGTGTGTGTGTGTGTGTGTGTGTGTGTGTGTGTGTGTGTGTGTGATATACAACTTAAGAAACTCTGGGAATTCTTTCCACAGAAAAGTTCTGGAATGAATCCTTCACCCACAGTGAGGGACAACTATCCTGCCACAAAGTCTCTGTTATTCCTCCACTTTAAGAAGTGAAATTTAGAGCAAAGTACAGTAGCCTAGTGGCTCTTCGCCTTGCATGCTGGGATCCCTATGTGCACTGGTTCTAATCCAGGCAGGCCTGCTTCCCATTCCCCTCCCTGCTGGTGACCTGTGAAAGCAGTTGAGGATGGCCCAAAGTCTTGGGACCCTGTACCAACGTGGAGACCCAGAAGAGGCTCCTGGCTCCTGGCTTCAGATTGGCGCAGCTGCAGTCTTTGCAGCTGCTTGAGGAGTGAGTCAACAGATGGCGGGAGGAAGAAAAGGAATGGGGTTTAATTTCATTCCCCTTGAGCATTGCCCAGCCTTAATGATTTGCTGAATGATGGCTTCTATTTTCATTTTCTCTCTCTCCCACATGGATCACTTATTCAGAAGGATCAACTATCATGTTGAAAGGTGCCCTAGGAGAGGTTGAACTGGCAATGAACTGAGGCCCTTAGTCCAATAGCCCACAAGAAATAAAGGCCCACTGACAAATCATGTGAGTGAGCTTCGATAAGATTTCCTAGTCTTAACTAGGCCCCTTTTGCATCCCTGCTGACAGTTTGGACTTGGACCTCACGAGGTACCCAGAATCAGACTCATTCAGTGAAACCATTCCCAGATTTTTAACCCTCACATCCTATGTGAGATGATGTTTATTGTTTTAGCTTACTAGATTCTAGGGTGCTCTGCTTTACAGCAACAGGAAACTAATACAAATCTTTCCCACTGAGCTCACATCAATTTCTTCTTAAACAAGTACCTGACATGTAATTATCCTATGAAATCATCCCAACTAATGAGCCCAACCAAAGACTTTTCCTTTTAGTTTTGGTTATTGCATATTTTTAGTCCTTGGGCTTCTGCTTGGTTCTTACTTACATTTTTTCTTTCCCAAGGCTTTCTATTTTTCCATTTCTTTTCAGGGCTTCACCCCTAGATGTTGACAGATTTTACAGTAAATTCCCTAAGATGTTACTCCATACAGCCCAGAACGTGAACACTATGATCTATGCTGTATTATAGTTATCTACTTTTGCTTTGTTTAAAATTCTTTTTAGGAGTTCCTTTAGTTTGGGGACCTGGTATATTCCCTACAAACAAAGTTAGCATAACTTTGATACTTCATAAACTATGCTGTAAAGAGTGAATGAATTAAGACTCTACCCAGTGAAACATATCCACTCCTGGAGACATCCCATTTTGTAGTGCTGGTTCAAACCTCAGTGGTCATGGGCGTTTGGGGAATGAACCAGTAGATAAAAGATACCACTTCAGATTATCATCTGCTGCCATCTCTAGGTTCAATTTTTTAAATTTTTTTCTCTGTGCCTCTTGATTTTTAAGATTTATTATTTTTATTAAAAATGCAAACTTTCAGAAAGAAGGGGAAACAGAGAGGAAGATCGTCAGTACACTGGTTCACTCCCCAAGTAGCCGCAATAGCCAAAGTTGCACTGATCTGAAGCCAGGAGCATTTTCCGGGTCTGCCGTATGGGTGCAGGGTCCCAAGTCATTGGGCCATCCTCTACTGCTCTCCCAGGCCACAAGCAGGGAGCTGGACAGGAAATGGAGCAACCAGGACATGAACCAGTGCCTATATGTGATCACAGTGCTTGCAAGACAAGGATTCAGCCACTTATGCCATTGTGTCAGATCCTGCTCTTGCTTTTTTTTTCTGTTTACGAATGTATTTCCAACTCATAGGTAATAATTGTATCCTAGTATTCACTATTTTCTTCCAGAAATATGTTCTTGCTGGCTTAACATTAAGGTGTATTATTAACCTTATATATATAATCAGTCTCTCCCTTTGTATTGTTTTTCAAATACACAGATTAATCTTTTTTATTAGATTAATCTTTAAAAAAAACTCATAGCCACATCTCATTCGAATTCATGACACATAAAAACACTTAATCTTTTTTTTACATGCGTCCTGCTAAGCCACACTCTCTCGTTTGGTAATCAGTTTCTTGGATCTCACCTCCAAGCAGTGCATTATGCTTATGCCTATTGAATTTTATTTGGAGACTAAGATCATTCACCATGTCTGTCCAAATGTGTAAAATCCCAATTCTGGTGTCCACTGCACTTACTCTTCCTCTACAAACCTGACGCTAGACCACACACAGTTAGGGGCAGAACTATATGACTTGTTTGTAGAAACTACTTTTAACAGGTTGAGATCTGAACTCACACAAACTACTAACTGACTTTGGATTATGGGCACCCTAAACTGCAGTTTAACCTGCTGTGCTACATACCCACCTTGTGGCTACGCATTTTCAAGACACATTAATATACCAGCCTCACACTTGGCTTCCTAGCTTTCCAAACAGATGAATTACATAAGAAACTCTGGGGTTTGTGGCCTATGAGTCAGTATTTTCAAAGTTCCTCAGGTTAATTCCAATGGAAAACCAACAGTGAAATCCCAGATTTTTTTACGTTCCATAATGAAATCATAAAAACAAACAAAAAAATCTTCCTAAATCCCAGGACAATCACATACAAAGATGCATGTTGCATTCTCCAGAACCATCAATGAACTGTAAGCGAATGAAGTTATTCACTTATGACATTATTCACTTACTGCAGTATTTATTACATGTCTTCTTCTCTGTAAACCCAGCATTTGCTGCTATTTTTAATTTGGATTTTGAACAATATTTTAAAAGCAGTTTGCAGATTCATTACCTAAGGCTGCTGTCAAGATGGTCAGTCTGTGGCTCATGAAATCCAACCTTATTTTCATTTCTAAAGCTAGTAATATCTTTCCATTTCACGATTGCCTATACATGGCTAGAATTCAAGGCCTAATTTCCTTCACTTTCCTAATCCGTAGAAGAATCTAGAAATTAATGTTTGCGATACGGTAGATCTTTCATGTGAAATCATTCACATGCAAAGCTGTTTTGTCCTACCAAGACTTGAGGACACCAAAGTTACTAGTCTCTCCTTCCACAGCCACACTTTGCTGCAAAACTAAGCACTACAGACATAAACAATCACCACAGAACCCCTTTAGGGAGCCAAAGAAAGGCTCCCTTCCCCATCTGGGTACAATAGCCTTTTTCTTCTTTGTTCAATACATCTTTGCTATCATTGTGTTTTTTCCAATAGGGGTACCAAAGTAGGAGTGGGAAGGAATCTGTGTCATCAACTTTCATCCGTGGCTATACCATAACTTTGAGTATTTTGCTATTTTGTTATTCTCTTTGAGCTCAGAGTAAAGAGAGTGCATTATTATTTAGTAGGAGCTGCAATTGAAGAGCCTGGACAGCAAGCAGAATAAGGAGCAGCAGAATATTCTTTTGTTCTTGTACAGTTGCTTGATTTTTACCTCTCTTTTATATGGGAAGATCTTGTTTGGGAAGCACTCTCATGTCTATCTGCTTCCCTCTTTCATGCTGTCTCTCTTTCCTTTCCTCTACCTGCTGTCTCTCAAGTCTATCACTATAGTATACTCCTTTTACACTTGATCTTAGCCAAAAGGCTGAAAGCAATGTATAGCATGCTTTTTTTAATATTTATTTTACTTAACTGCTTGATAGGCACAGTCACAAAAGTATGGAGCGGGAGAGAGAAAGAGATCTTCCATTTACTGGCTCACTTTGCAACAGCCACAGTCAAGCTGATCCGAGGCCAGGATCCAGGGGCTTCTTCTGGGTCTCCCACATGGATGCAGGGTTCCAAGGCTTGGGTTCTTCTCTATTGCTTTCCCAGGCCACAAGCAGGGAGCTTGATTAGAAGCAGAGCAGCCAGAACAGGAACCTGCACTCATTTGAGCTGCTGACACCACAGGGGGAGGATTAACCTACCATGCCACAGTACCAGCCCCCCAACCGTATGTTCTTATGCCCAAGCTGAACCTCTGAATTCGTTATTTTGCCAGTTTCTTTACAATTAGATGGCCTTCGTTGAACATAACTAGAGAGGGATTTGGTGTAAGGAGGGGTATCCTCACACATGTGGCAGGTCCTTAAAGAATTGGCGAATAAACAAAGTCTGTCTTAGGTGCCACCACACCTCAGCTGCTTACAAACAACATCTCCACTTCAACCATAGAACTTTTCTGCACTGGGGATTTGGACACGCTGTGGTGTCTTTTCTACAGTTCTTGGGAAGGAGGTTCTGATGCAGAGTGAATGTGGTCAACTCAGCTCCATCACTGATTTATTAAATGTCTTAATTCAAGCATTCAACTTTTCTGAACCTATTATTCAAGCTACAGGTTTCAGAAAATAACAGTAACAATGATCATCTCCTGAGACTATTATGAGGATTGAAGATGAAAGAATTTTGAAAACTTTTATCAATGAACTAAGAGTGGGTTCCAGAGTCTTAAGACTCTAAATGTGTGCTCTCTATATAAAGTATTGGTAATAATAGTTAAAATGAGGTATGGCAACACAGCCACTGTTCTAAGTGCTGCACACAAACCCAAACACATCATGTCTTTACATATATGTCTACACATATTAATAGACATATGAAACAGAGGTCTCCTGGATACTAATCCACCCACCTGTACTACGGTAACCCATACAACAATGATAGCACAGGACTGTAGAAAAGAGCACAAAGTAGCTCTTCAGGAGCTTAGCTGCACCCTCACTAAGCTGTCAACTCACTCTGTAACCCTGAGCAACTTACTGCCACAGCTGGTAAGCTAGACAATGCCTACGAATCCTTCCTCTTACATGCTTACTCATAACAGGAAGGGGTATGGCACTAATGGCTACATAGGAAGGTTTCTGATCACAGTGCCCTACTATCCACACTAGTTGAAAAGAGTTGGTTTCTGTGTCAATTACCAGGGCTTCAGCAGTCTCTGTGATCAACCAGTATGCTGGTATGTTTACTAATGAGGATGTAAGACAATGAAAATGAGTACCAGCTATTTTTTTTTATCTCCATATGTCTATGACCTTCAAAAGAATGACAGGAGATGCCTCTGGCCTTTATTCCAACAGGATTCCTCATACAGGTGTTCTCTAGCTGAGGATACATTTCAATCATCATCCCATTAAAAATACTTTAAAAGGTCTCAAATGCTAACCTCCAACCTAAAAACTCACACAAACCAGATTTCATCAGTAAGGATTGAGGCAACTTCTACTTTATCCCACCACTGATGCAAAAATCTACCACAAGGCTACCCCTCATTGCAGCAGTATGAAGATTCTCTGAAGTTCACTAGGGAAGCTCCAAAGGATGGAGATTTCTCAAGTGGCTACCCAGCTGGTGTGAGAAGAGAGGCCACCTACACAAATTGTTCTCTTCTATAAATCTATACACTTCATGCAGGAATTCTCATTGTATGTCATCCCTCTAAGACAAGGCACCTGTTAATATGCAGGTGATAGACCAGTAACACCTTAGGTTATATTTTGCCTGATCACGTTTGTCAAATAGCAAGCCATGATGTGCACTGGACACAGCACAAGGAACCTATGACAGTAATGGCTGTGATACTAGTAAGATTTGCAGCTAGTTTCTTGGACTAGGAAAAGTAGAGGAATGAGGAATGTGGGAAAGGGAAGCACACAGGAAGAAATACATGCTTTTCTAATCACACATGCCTAAAATTGCATGCTCTTCTGATAAACTCCAGGTACAATATATAGAAAGGTAGAAATGATTGCCAGTTTTGAAATGGATAAAGTAAGGTAAAGAAAAGAAAAGCACAGTAGCCTGGTGGCTAAAGTCCTCATCTCACACACACCAGGATCCCATATGGGTACCAATTCATGCAATTCATGTCTCAGCTGCATCATTTTCCACCCAGCTCCTTCCTTGTGGCCTGGAGAAACAGTCGAGGATGGCCCAAAGCCTTGGGACCCTGCACCCATGTGGGAGACCCGGAAGAGGCTCCTGGATCCTGGCTTGGGATCAGCTCAGCTGTGGCCATTGTGGTCACTTGGGGAGTGAATCAACGGATGGAAGATCTTCCTCTCCGTCTCTCCTCCTCTCTGTAAATCTGACCCTCCAATACAAATAAAATAAATCTTTTTTTAAAAAAGGAACATTTCAAGAGTAAAAAGATTGTTAAAATTTAAAATCCAGGGCCTGGCATGGTAGCCTACTGGCCAAATCCTCTCCTTGCACATGCCAGGTTCCCATGTGGGCACCAGTTTGTGTCCTGGCTGCTCTGCTTCCCATCCAGCTCTCAGTCTGTGGCTTGGGAAAGTAGTCGAGGAAGGCCCAAGCCTTGGGACCCTGTGCCATGCAGAATATCTGGAAGAAGTTCATGGCTGCTAGCTTCAGATCAGCTCAGCTCCAGTCATTGCAGCCATTTGGGGAATGAAACAGCAGACAGAAGACTTTTCTCTGTCTCTCCTTCTATTTGTGGATCTGACTTTCCAAAACAAACAAATAAATCTATTTTAAAAAACAAAGAAAGATAAGACTTTTACCATTGATCAGAACTGGTGAATTGCAACTGAAAGCAGTAAAAGACAACACACCAAAGTCACCTCACTTCTCTGAAGCTCCATTTCAACACAAACACAATGAGTTTGAACTAAACAATCCTAAAACTCCTCCTAGTTCTACACTTCTGTAACTAAGTTCTCAAGAACCCATCTATGTCCTGTAAAAGTGAATGGAAGAGATTTGGGCTCTGATGATACTTGGAATTTGAGACTGATAATTTCTAATCCATTTTTCCTGAATGTTTTCAATCCTTTCACATGTACCATCTCATTAAATCTCCCCAAAAGCCTATGAAAGAAACACTGCTATTCCCATAAGAAATTCAAACTCAGGTTAAGTAAGTTTTCTGAGATCACATAGATCAATGATAAAGAATTCAAACTAGGGACTATTTCCATATTCTGACTCCAACCACTTACTTATAAAAGTGATGGTATTTATCACCGTCAGACTCACCAAACCAAGAAAATGTTTCTAGTATATCTGTGATGTCATAGAAAGAAAAAACTTCAGATTTAAACTCATAGGCATGTGACCTCTGACTCTGTTGACTAGTAATTCTAAGCCTTCGCTACTTGATACATAAAATGTCGATTAAAGGACCACAATCAAAAGCATATAGTTAGTGCCTGACACATGGTAAATAATAACGAAATAGTTCCCCCTACTGTAAAGGCCTACCAACTAAGTTTGTGAACTACAGGGCACATGAGCTCATAATTATGCTCATATGTCTTACCAGGTTCCAAAGGTTGCGTGGTTTTGAAAGGGTAAATTGCAGCTGATAGAAAGCAGCTGAGTTAGATTTTTTTTAAATCCCAAGGCCATACACACTCTGCATTTGAACAAGTAACTGAAACAAACCCAAGAAGCCAAAAGCAATGTAGAGCCAAAGGCAGCACGCTGCTTTTGCTTTAGCTCCCCATAGCTCACCAGCTCTGACACCTGCATACCGTTGTCAAGGCAACAGAAATCTCTGGGTCCTAGGCATATGGTGAGGATGGTTGAGGAGCCTCCTACCCAGGTGTTGGGAGTAGGGAGCAGGCAGCAGGCAGCAGAAAAAAGAGAGACCATGGAGTCCAGGCTATGTCAAGCGTCACTGGTGGTAAAATGAACCTTGCCAAGCCACAGCTCCCTGGGAACTGTCTCTCCTATGAAAGAGAACTCTGGTAGTGATTGCCACTACTATCAGCTGCTAACTTGCTGAACACATCCAGGGTAAATTAACAACAAATCATGATCTATTCAGTCATTTCTGACCTCCTGAAGCTCACAGCAATGCTGGGAGGGAGGCTGGGAAGAGATTATCACCAGAATTCACATTGAAGGACCCCGATTCTCACATATGGTGTGTAGCTTACCCCCAGTCCCACAGGCATTAAAGAACAGAAATAGCAGCGAAGCTCATATCTGTCTAAATCCTATTCTAGAGTTTGTTACACCACCTAGGAAGCAACAGACTCATGAGGAACTCGCCGGCACACAAATCTGTGATCTGCAGCCTGCCGTCAGCACAAGCCATATAGAGACCTAGAGCGATGTTGATGCTGCATTTACGCAGGGGCCAAGAGCACAGTTTGGAAATGTAGGATCCTTGACTTTCACACAGCAAGGTCCTCCCATGCTCGGAAACACCCAAAGAGCTGGAAGAATTTGGAAGAACTAGGAAAGCTGAGGTTCAAGAAAAAGAAATGCAGACTTGATGAACTCTCTTGTAAGTGGAAATACAACAAGCAATGAATACAGAAGATAGGAGAAAAAGCATCCCTATAATGTTGGAATTTAAATCAAAATTATAGGCTCAGAGACCGGCACAAAAGGCATAGCAGACTGATTCTCTGCCCGTGGCCCTGGCATCCCACATGGGTGCCACTTTGCTCCACTTTTAATTCTGTTCTCTGCTCATGGCCTGGGAAAGCAGAGAAAGATGCCTCCAAGTTCTCAGGCCCCTGCACTCATGCGGGAGACCCAGAAGAAGCTCCTGGTTCCTGACTTCACATTAACTCAGCTCTGGTCATTGTAGTCACTTAGGGAGTGAAGCAGCAAATGGAAGAACTTTCTGTGTCTCTTCTGGGTAAAATCTGCCTTTTAAACAAAAATGGGTGTTTTAAAAACATAGGTTCATTTAAATTTCATGTGACAATAATAACTTTTTTTTACAGATTTATTTTATTTTTTATTGGAAAGGCAGATATACAGAGAGGAGAGACAGAGAGGAAGATCTTCCGTCCGATGATTCACTCCCCAAGTGACCGCAACGGCCGATGCTATGCTGATCTGAAGCCAGGAGCCTCTTCTGGGTCTCCCACACGGGTGCAGGGTCCCAAAGCCTTGGGCCATCCTCAACTGCTTTCCTGGGCCACAGGCAGGGAGCTGGATGGGAAGCGGGGCTGCCGGGATTAGAACCAGCGCCCATATGGGATCCCGGGTGTGCAAGGTGAGGACTTTAACCACTGTGCCATCACACCGGGCCCGACAATAATAACTTTTCAACCAAATACTTAAATGGTCACAATTAGTTAATCAGCTGCTACAGCAATGCCACATATCAAGTCACCTCTAAAGTTAGAAGCCCGAAACAATAATCATTTATTTTTAATTGCATGTAGCTTAATTGAGCTCAACTGGGTTTTACTCCAAGCTGTGGAATGGCTAAGTAGAACATACATGTCTCCTTATATGCTAAGAATGGCAAGATCACTGGGCAATGTTATTCTTTGTGGTAATGATAAAAGGATAAGAGGGAAAGGCCAAGCACAAAGCCATATTCTAAGATTGTACTTTTGCCATGTTCTGCCTAATCTCATGGCCAAACCCAAAGCCAAGCAGTGGGAGGCCACACTCTACTCATCACTAGATCACAACAAATCACATAAGACATGGAAGTAAAGCTTGGGCTGGGGACCCACATGGCAGAACAACACGTAAACTTGGTGCCAGAGGCAACAGCATCCCATATGGGCACCAGTTTGCATTCCTGCACCTCCACTTCTGATCCAACTCCCTGCCCATGGCATGGGAAAGCAGTAGAAATTTCCAAACTCCTTGAGCCCTTGCCACACATGCAAGTGAAATGGAAGAAGCTCCAGGCTTCAGCCAGGCCATTGCAAACATTTAGAGAGTAAGCTAGCAGTTGGAAGATAATCTCTCTCTCTCTCTCTGTAACTCTGCTTTTCAAATAAATAAATTTATTCTAAAAAGCTTAGATTATAACATTAGGGATGTTTGAGTTCAAACCCTAGCTTCTCCCACTTGGCATACTGCTTTTATGTACTTGCTCACTATCTTCTACATGACAGTCTTGAGAAAGAGGTGGAAGAAGGTAGTTGAAATTAAGTGGGAGGGGCCCAGCCCCATAGCCTAGTAGCTAAAGTTCTTGCCCTGCATATGCCAGGATCCCCATATGGCAAATGTTCATATCCTGGCTGCTCCACTTCTCATCCAGCTCCCTCCTTATCATCTTGGAAAGCAATCGAGGACAGCCCAAACCCTTGGGTCCCTGTACCTGCATGTCAGACCCAGAAGAAGCTCTTGGCTCTTGGCTTTGGATTGGCTTAGGTCCTGCCATTGTACCCACTTGGGGAGTTAACCAGCACATAGATGGAAGATCTTTCTCTCTCATCTTCTCTCTGTAAGTCTGACTTTCCAATAAAAATAAACAAATCTCTTTTTTAAAAGAGATTAAGTGGAAGAGCTATAATTTAAGGCTTTATGCCATGAGAAAACTTTAAATGGATATAATTTTTATTCTGTGGTGCATTTTTCAACTCCATCGTGCTGTAAATTTTTTGTTTTAACTTCATACCTGTTGCTGACTTTGTTTCATGGCTTCTCATCTAAGGGAATGTAGTGATGACGTAATAGAGACTACCTTATCCAGATGTGAAGACACAATGTAGTATGCATCTCTACTTCTATATCAAAGATGGACTCCCGATGAAACTATTGGACATATCTAGATAATAGGATGCTGAACTGTCTGACACTGTCTGTACCAGCAATGTCGGGGTACACTTAAATAACAGAATGATAGACTTATGACTGCTTATGAAGGACTATACTAAAATAATATGGAGAAAATAAGCTGGGGTGAGTGAGAATTTGGAGAGTGGGTAGGGAAATCCCAGACTCTATAGAATTATACCATAAAATTCGAAATTTGTAAAAAATCATGGAAAAGTGAATTTTTAAAATAATTTTAAAAATTATTTTAAAATTATTTTAAAAATTGATATAGTCAGGGCCAGTACAGTTGCATAGTAAGCTAAACCTCCACCTGTGGCACCAGCAACTCATTGGGTGCTGGATTCTGGTTCTGGAAGCTCTACTTCCAACCCCACTCCCTGCTAATGGCCTATGAAGGCAGCAAAGGACAGGTGAGGGACCTGGAAGAAGTTCTTGAAACCTAGCTTTGCACGAGCCCAAGTCCAGATGCTGTACCCATTTGGGGAGTAAACCAGTAGATGGAAAATCTGTCTCTCCTTCTAACTCTGCCTTTCAAATAAAAATAAATCTTCTGAAAAGAAATTGATATAACAAAGAAGAAACAACATGCTCTACATTGAAGAGTCCCAGTTAGTTAAATTATAACATTCTTTCTATATTTCTTCCAGAGAATAAATTCCTTTTATAAAACAAAATTATTTTAAAGGTAAGTTAGAGTAAGCACACAATACTTTTTTCCTTTCGCTGCCGTTAGCCATAAAACCCGAGCATAATGCATAGAATGCCTATTGGAAATTTCAGAGAAGTAACAACAGGAACAGCAAGGAAAAATACGAGAATCTGAGATATCACCAAATCCACTGGTTAGCCTATCATTTTTTCCTCTTCTACATCCCCTGGCCAAAAATCAAGTTTGCCAGAGATGACAAATTAAGCACGGTAGTGCTCCCAGAGAAGGCCCCCAGAAGAAGCGTTCTAATTCCAAGAAACAGAAAAGGAAACTCCTGACATCCATAATGGGGACAGTGGGGGGAACGGCTGGCTTATTTTCCTTCTTTGCCATTTCCATTGTACTCCAAGCCCTAAGGCAAACACCACAGCTGGAGCAATGGCAGCAGCAGCAACAGGTATTAGAAAACTGTAGGACACAAAACTCTAATGGAGGAAATTGCTGTTACCATCAAGTTGTGTACTGGACAGCTTAACCGGTAGCATGGACACAGCGGGGGTCAGGGAATCTGACACGGACAGGAGACCAGTAGTGGTGGAAGAGGTCTCTCTCGGCCTCCCTTTATTCAGCCATATATACCTTTCCCCCAAGCCTCTAGCAGAACAATTGGATGCTAATGAGTCTGACAGACAAGGTGCCACTAGCCTCCAAGCCATTTCCTGCAGGAGCCAAGCTTAACAAATGCTAACCAACTCCTCAGCCCACAAGAGATCCCCCTTCTTTGTTTTAAAGCAGACTTGTCTGCGCCTGTCTTAGGTTGTGGACTCTAGGTTACCAGCCTTACCCGTCATTGGGAATCTCCGCAGCATGACGGAGCCCCTGTCTTAGGTTGGTCAGTGCCCAGTCCATCTTACCCATCACTGGCTGCCATCCAACGCGTTGTCTGCTGTAGCTGCACAAACCATACTTGGGGAGGTTGGTTACCCTGTTCCATGGCTAGGAGTGATTTACCTCAGTAGCAACAAGCAGGCAGCAATTCTTGGGCTTGGGAAAACAAAGCACTACACAGGTGAAACATACATAGAGGCATAATGGGAGACAAGAGGCCCTGACCATAGAAACATCTTAGTTCGGTAGCAATGCACAGACAGCAATTCCCGGGCCTGGAGAAACATTCTGCACTACAGGGGAGTTACACACAAAGAGGCATATGATGGAGTACAGGAGGCCAAACCAAATCTCACAGCATCTGCTGTTCTATGCCAACAAATCAACCCACAATTACAGCGTAGGCGTGCCCACCCCTCATGTTCATAGTAAAGTCCTGTTGTTCCATAACTCTGGCAGTCAGATCTGCGACCTCGATCACTGTCACCACGATAGCTGGTGGCGGCAGCTGCTGATGTACTGGCTACGATGGTCGCCGTTCTGCCAAAGTCTCTTGAGCTTATCAGGCCAACAGAGGCCTCTCCGTCAGTCCCAACAGGCACAGGCAGGATTCAGGGCGGCTGCAGGATAACAGCAGAATCGCAATTGCCATTGTAGCATGCTGTCAGGGTGCACTGGAACTCGGTGTCATTCACTTTAGAGGCCTTTTCTGTATGTAAGAAACATGGGGATAACACAGGCAGACACAAGTTCAAAATTCAAGGAGTTGAGGTACATCCATGTGAGCGAGTCCTCAAGTCCAGAGGAGGGATGGAACTGATAATTCTTTAGGAATAATTGCATTCCTAAAGAAAGGAAAAACGGGGTGCATGCCAGTGCATGTCTATACCCCACAAAGCTGCCACATAGAAAAGGTGGGTATTTTCCCCGTGGTAATAAGAGGGGAATGATAAGAAAAAGCACAGGCAGAAATTGAGCTATAATAAAGGTTGCGCCAGACCCCTAACAACTGGGGTGGCACACCAGATAGTCTGAAGTCTGGTTAAAGGAGAAACTAGCATGAAATCCATAAACAAAGAAAATTCCTGCTTTCTATGGCACTTTGCCTTGGGATAAAAGCCCACAAAGGTGCCAGACATAGGACATTCCAGGCCTAGGGCAGATGTGTATTACTTCTTCCTGCCCTCCTTTCAATGATAAAGAGATCAGCCTGAGGTCCTCCCACAGTGGCCAGAGGTAGTGGCTGATACTTCAGGTGGGGGATTGATATGTTAATAGCATCCTTGTCCCTTGGAAGAGCTCAAGGCAACCTGCATTTACTATTGATATGCAAATTATGTGTCCTGGGTTTGCAGCTAAGGATCCAGATATCTGATGAGACAGATGTGTAAATTTACCTGCTTTTTAAAATGTTTCCTACAGGAAGTTTAAACTTATTTCACAAAAAGCTAGAACATTTTCTGACTAATAAGAAGACAGTAACATATTACTACAATTTTAAACAACTTATACAGAAGACAAACTTAAGACACATGTGCGCACGCGCACACACACACACACACACACACACACACACACACACACACACTTTTAGAGACTTGAAAAAATTGTTCTCAATTAAACTTAGAGGTAGTAGTGTTCACCAGAAACCAGTAGCTGAAAAACCATGAAGTAAATAGCTTTGAACCACGACTTTGAGAGAGAAAAGTCACATTTAAGAAATTCTTTTATCATAATAAGAATGCGAATTTTAGTCTTTTCAGTAAAATAGCTATGCTAAGAATACATAGTGAATAACCAGATACAACTGCAGAGCTAAACCATTAAAAGTGTGTAAACTAGGATTTAAACTTTCACAACTCCATAGATGTGTACAACATTTTGACACGACAAAATTTTACTGCATTAGCAATAATCTTAATCCAATCAGCCTGATCAACTGTCTCCACAAAATGGGAGATAAATTTGTTGGCATTCTTGAGGCTTTATACGAATACCAAGGGAAACCCTAGAATTGGAAACTTGAATTCTTGGATGCCTCTTTAAGGATGGCTAAGAATATCTAAAAGAAGGTTTTTGTTGTTGTTAGTATAACGCATTATAGATTAGACTCCGTTATTGACACGAATCATCACTCAAATACCTTTAAAACAAATACAAAACCTTTACCAATTTAAAGCAGTGAGAAATTTGATAACCAGCCAAAAACACAATACTTATTTAAAACTATAAAAATGCTTTGTATACAATACCACATTAATCTAACTTATACCTTGAAATAATTTAGTACTGTGTTAGAGTTTACTTCTAAAACAAATTATTTGCGATAAAATTTCACATTTTTGAAAATATCACAAATGAAACAAGAGATTTGCCTTGTATTATTTGTATTTCTTAGAATTCTAAAACCCCAAAAGTTGCCATGGGCCATGGATATGCAGATGAAGCTAGCTTGCCAAACATTTATCACAACAAAAGACCTACCAAAGTACAATTTGCAAGACTACAGGACAAGTTCTGTAAAATCTTTTTTCTTGACTTTACCTTTTTTCCTGATCACATTATAAAAATGTTTAACAGGTGGACAACCAGGCAACAGAAAACTTAGAGTCAGGTATTGGAGGTCTGGATGAATCAAAAAGCAGACAGCAAAAGCATTCAGCCAAACTTCCAATGGGCGGGGGATCCTTGGAAGACTCACTTCCATCCTCTACCCCTTCCTCATCCTCAGAAGAGGACTCTGAATCTACTTCGCACAATTGCTCTAGACTTTGTCTGTTCTGCGGTTTCTTTTCCTTATTTGCCCTGGTTTGGAATTCCTTCTGTCTACTTATTCTGGTTCGATGTTCCTTCTGTCTACTGTTCCTGGCTTGCAGCTCCTTCTTTGTTACCCTGGTTTGGAGTTCCTTCTGTCTACTTACTCTGGTTTGCGGCTCCCTCCCCCTTCTTACAGATAATTTTTGAAGGAAGGGATGCACCACCGCTTGACGGGATGACAAAGCAATACTTACCAAGTGCCAGAGGAAAAAGGTGGCTACAAGGAGAGCAAACCATGGGGATACGTCGCAGATAGTTTCAACGAACTTCTGCGAGGCCTTAAGCTTACTGTCGGTGCCTTGTGAGTGGAGCAGATCTCGGACTCCCTTAATTACCTGCATTTTAACGAGTTATTGCTCCCTGATAAATTTACTTATGTCCCTGCGAAAATTTTTAAACCTGCCTCTACATTTCCGGGGTCCCTCAGATTGTCCCTCGTGCCCCTAAACGGGGAGAAGGTCTGGGGATTAAATCAATTATGCCCCTCCAAAGTTAAATCCTAAACTTGCCTCTGCATTTCCGGGGTCCCTCAGATTGTCCCTCGTGCCCCTAAACGGGGAGAAGGTCTGGGGATTAAATCAATTATGCCCCTCCAAAGTTCCAGGGGTCCCTCAGATTGTCCCTCGTGCCCTAGCGCAGGGAGAGGGTCTGGGGATTAAATCAATAATGCCCCTCCAAAATTCTTAAATTCTAAACTTACCTTCGCAGGTTCAGGGGTCCCTCAGATGTTCGTGCCGTGCCATGTCGTGCCGTGCCGTGCCCTGCCGTGCCGTGCCCCACGTTAGGCGCCACCTGTACTGGACAGCTTAACCGGTAGCATGGACACAGCGGGGGTCAGGGAATCTGACACGGACAGGAGACCAGTAGTGGTGGAAGAGGCCTCGATCTCAGCCTCCCTTTATTCAGCCATATATACCTTTCCCCCAAGCCTCTAGCAGAACAATTGGATGCTAATGAGTCTGACAGACAAGGTGCCACTAGCCTCCAAGCCATTTCCTGCAGGAGCCAAGCTTAACAAATGCTAATCAACTCCTCAGCCCACAACAAAGTTGAGCTTCAACTCCAAGAGAGTGAGGTCAAACCTCGTTGCTTTTTATTCCATTTCTGTCCTTGTTCTGTTTGACTCTGGCAGTAGCACAATTACTAAAATAGGTTGCTTCTGCCAGAAGACCAAAAAGAAGCGCTGGAGCACATTGAATTAACTCTTGTGATACCTTCATCCCATATCAGAATGCCTAATTTCAGTTCCAGCTACTAAACACTTCAAGTCCAATTTCCTGTTAGTGGACCTCAGGGCAACATATGGTGGGTTTCTGTCGTCCATGTTGGAGACCTGGCTCAAATTTGCGTCTGCTGGCTATGGCCTGACCTAGCATCACCTATTGCAATACTTTTGCTCAATGAGCCAGAAGATGAAGAATCTATTTCTCCCTTTCTGTCACTCTGTTCTTCAAGCAAAGAAATAGTTAAATCTAGAAGGAGGAGGAGAGGAAGAGGAAGAAGAGGGCGGAGAAGGAGAAGGGAAGGAGGAGAAGGAGAGGAAGCAGAAACAGAAGAAGTTGGAGAAGAGGAAGGGAAGGGGGGGGAGGAGGAGGAAGCTTTCTTGAAAAGCAAAAAGTATCTAAGAGACTCCATAATTTTATTATGAGTTCCTAGGCTCACTTCCAAACTCTCTTTCTTTCTCTCTCTCTCTCTCTTTCTCTGTGTGTGTGTGTGTGTGTGTGTGTGTGTGTGTGTGTGTGTGTGTGTGTGTGTTTCTGGTCCAAATCAACATCTTAATGACATTGAGAAATGAATTAACAGCCTACTATCTAGATCCCAGGACTTCCTCTGGAGGTGTCACATGCAGCACAGATTCAAATAGCACTGAAAAATTTTCCCAAATTGAACTGACATAAAAACCTCAGTCCACAGGAGATGTGCCAATTGAAGAAAAATGTCAACATCTTTCATAGAATCTGAACAACACCCAGAGTCTCATAATATTAAGAATGACTAGCATACAAGCAAAAATTACTGAGCACATCAAGAATACAAATCTTGACTTACAGGGAAACACAATCAAGAGGTCAATGATTGTAGAATTATAATTATTTTAATGCACCTATAAAAATAATTCTCAATGAACAATTATAATCATTTTTAAACAAACAGAAAAAAATACAAAAGTAACTGCAAAGTAACAAAAACATTAAAAAAAATTAGTGGAAATTTTAGAGCTGAAAAACACAATAACTAATTTTTTTAAAGCACCAACTATAGAGATGCAAAAACAAAAGAAAGGACCGAGTATAGATTTTGTATAATGAAGACAGATTGAAAGAAATTAACAACTATAAAATGCAGAGAACAAAACAAATTAAAATCAGCAAGAGGCTGGAATGGCATGTAGGTAATGCCACCACTTGCAATGTTAGCAGCCCATATGAGCACCTGTTTCCAACACTTGCTGCTCCACTTCCAGCCCAGCTCCCTGCTGAAGCTCCTGGTAAAAGCAGTGGAAAAATTGCCAAGAATTTGGGCTTCCAAACCCAAGTGGGAGACAGGGGTGTACCTACTAGTTCCTGGTTTGGTCATGGTACAGCCCTTGCCATTTCCCAATTAGGGGAGTGAATCCGCAAATGTAAAATCAATCATTCCTTCTCTCTCCCTCCCTCCATCACTTCCTCTCCCACTTCTGTAATTCCTTCAAATAAACAAATAAACCTTTAATAATGTAAATAAAATTGGCAGAGCCTCACAGACCTACTATACGATTGCACAAATTTTAACAAGAGCAAATAGGGGAAACTGTGGCTCTAAAAAAATTATTTGAAGAAATAATGGCTTAAAATGCCTCAAGTTTGGGAACAAAAACCAAATATACAGATTCAAGATGCTGAAAAAAATCCAATTTGGACAGATCTGATATGGATGCTCATCAGGGCAGGGGCTCAGTGCTGTCCTTGATCCCTACCACTCACACAAAATTTATCTTTTTTTAAAAGTCCATTTTAATAATGGCATGTGAGTACTGGCATATGAGCACACTAACTTCCTTTGTTAAAGTCGCAGTTCCACAGCAGACTTGAGTGGCTGCCATCATGCCACCAACCCCAGCTTGCATGTTCCCACAAGGGTTGGCTTCTACTAAGCCAAAATATATCATGACCAAATTTCTGAAAAACAAAAGACACACAATAAAACTCCTAGAAGCAGCCAAAGCAGAACAACACATTGCCCAGGAACAATGTTATGAAGAACTGTAGATTTCTTATTAAAAATGATATAGTCCGGGCACAGTGTGGTAGCCTACTGCCTAAAGCCCTCACCTTGCACGCCAGGGATTCCATATGGGTGCCAGATCTAGTCCTAACGACACCACTTCCCATCCAGCTCCCTGCCTGTGGCCTGGGAAAGCCATCAAGGATGGCCTAATGCCTTGAGACCCTGTGCTCCTGTGGAAGGCCTGTAAGAAGCTCCTGGAAGGCCCAGCATAGTAGCCCAGCAGCTAAAGTCTTCACCTTGCACATGCCCCAGGATCCCATATGGGAGCTGGCTCTAATCCTGGCAGCCCCACTTCCCATCCAGCTCCCTGCTTGTGGCCTGGAAAAGCAGTAGAGGACAACCCAAAGCCTTATGAACCTGTACCCACATGGGAGACCCAGAAGAAGCTCCGGGCTCCTGGCTTCAGATTGGCTCAGCTCCGGCTGTTGCTGCCGCTTGAAGAGTCAATCATTGGTCAGAAGATCTTCCTCTCTGACTCTCCTCCTCCCTGTATGTCTGACTTTCAAATAAAAATTAAACAAAAGAAATGATGGAGTTAAGAATATAGTCGTATATCATATTTACAGTGTTGAATCAAATGAACTGTCATCCAAGATTCTGTAACCGGCGAAAATGTCTTTGAGGAATAAAGGAAAATCAAAACATTCTCAAGCAAAGAAAAATAAATTCATAAATAAGTTACTTCCTCATGACTTAAAGGAATTTCTTTAGAGGCATGGTATAATCATTGTTTAACTGGCTAATCCTCAGCCTGCAAGTACTTACATACTACATGGGCACTGCTTTAGTTCCAGCTGCTGCTCTTCCCATCCAGCTCCCTGCTTGTGGCCTGGGAAAGCAGTGGAGGACAGCCCAAAGCCTCATGGCCCTGTGCCCACGAGGGAGACCCAGGATCCTGGCATCAGATGGGCTCAGCCCCATACATTGGGTCCATTTGGGGAATGAACCTGCAGGTGGAAACTCGTTCTCTTTGTGTCTCTCCTCTTCTATTTAATCCGCTTTTCCAATAAAAAAAATAAATGAAATTGGTATTACAAAAATCATTTTCTTTGAACAAAAGAGAAAAAATACAAATACAAAACTTGGAACCTCCAGAAAAAAAAATAAGAGCAAAACCACTACAAATTACTATAAATTATATAAATATTTATAGAAGGAAACAAAGAAATAGGTAAAGTAATAAAAGCTGAAATTCTTTGAAAATTTTATTTTATTTTTATTAGAAAGTCAGATATACAGAGAGAAGAAACAGTGAGGCATATCTTCCCTCTGTTTTTCAATCCCCAAGCGGCAGCAACGGAGCTGCTGGAGCTGAGCCGATCTGAAGCCAGGAACCTGAAGCCTCTTCCAGGTCTCCCACGTGGGTGCAGGTTTCCAAGGGTTTGGCCTGTCTAAGACTGATTTCCCAGGCCACAAGCAGGGAGCTGGATGGGGAGTGGGTCTGCCGGCATTAGAACTGGCACCCATATGGGATCCCAGCGTGTGCAAGGCAAGGACTTTAGCCACTAGGCCACCACACCAGGCCCAATAATAGCTGAAATGTTTCTGAAGTTAATGATACACCACAAACCATGTATTTATGAAGCTCAGGAAAAGTGAACAGCATAAATATCACAACATCTAAAGCACAGCACATTGTATTCACATTGAAGAAAAGCAAAGACAAAGGGAAAATCTTAAGAGAAATCAAAGGTGAAAAATCATCTTAATGATAAAGGGACATGGATAGATATAAGATTTAATTTCTCATCAGAACCCATAGCACCAATAAGAGAATAGATTAAGAATATAGTATAGCATTCAAGAGAAAAGGAAAAAAAAAACCTAGAATTCTGTATTCAATGGAATTATCTTTCAAAAGAGTCTCAGATCCCTCAGGTCATTACTCTTGGCTAGTTGATCATGTTCTCTGGGATATAATAGCCATAAGCAAAAACCAAATGACCCAAATGGCCATGCTGTGAGACTCCTCTAAGAGAATGCATGCAACAGAGAGAAAATTATACCCCTCTGACTTTGCAGTAGACTGCCACGGTCCCATTGCTCCATCAGGACTGAGAGCATCAATAGCCAGGACAATCAACCAGATACAGCAGGCTTGCCAGGCATCCACAGCACAGAGTCCAAGCCATAACATCACCAGCAGTGGTGGTGGTCTGGTTAATTCAAAGCACATGTAAGATAACCTCTGTACTCTAATAAATATTTGGCAGGGTCTTTTTGAGAGGGATGTACTAAGAATTACTGTGTGAGCAGATAGGGGTCAGAGCCAGGGTCAGCTGGTTACAGCCACAAATCAGACAAGCTAGCACAACGCGACCTGATACTAAAGTAACCTTCACACTAGACTGACTATACTACCATTAGTTACTCTCCGACAAAAGCAGTTGTTTTCTTGATGCCATTAAGTGACACGCTTGCATTAAAATTGCAATAATTAAAATGACAAACTCACATGGACAAGTCAAGGGTTTTTCGTTGTTGTTAATCAATTTCCTTCTCAACGAATGTTTTTGTGCTTCTAAAAGGAAAACACTCCCAATTGCATCTATTTAAGGAACATCTTCATCATCACTTCTGGGACAGAACTGATACATACATAGTAACAGCAGTCCTAGAACTACATTCAAACCCAATGGTTAAGGACCACAAATGGGACAAATATAGAAGCCAGTTGGGTGTAATTTCATTTTCTAGGGTCCTACAAAAAGGCAAATACTTCTAGAATGCTTTTGGTATGCATAGATCAATATCACATTTCTCTAGACTCCTATTTTCCCCTTTGTCCCAGCTCTTGAACCAGTAGGAATAATGACCAGCATGTAACAATTGCTGAAGGCTTATGAGCCAGATACACTTCTCAGTTTTATTTATAAGCAATAATATGTCCAATCCTCCAAAACTGCCTTTTAGGAAAGCATTTCTGCTCTGTCTTTTGCAATTGAGTAAATTAAACTTCTAAAATTTTTGATGATTGCTGTGTGGCAAATCAGGTGTTCTGATAGGAAATGTCACATCACAGACAAAACTCTGAACTCTTAGTGCTGTCTAATCCCACCTCTGAATTCACAAAGTCCCCTAAAGTGATAACTTTATCACAGCATATTCTTCCAGACAATATCCATGCAACATAAAAAAAAGGCTAAAACAAGTGTACCTGCTCCTTCCAACCCATTCGATGGGCAAGTAAGTCAATGGATCTAAAATCTGTGTTCCTTCACCCTAAGCAAAAGGCGTATAGCAAAATAATTCTCCCAGAACCAGTTCAATCTACTTACACTGCCTCTTGCAACAAAAGTGCTACGTCTCATTTCTGTATAACATCCCTATGGCCAAATGTCAGCAGGCTATTCATTTTAAGTTGGTACTCTAGTGTAGACATGACTCTTTGCAAGTCATTTATGTTCCTTACTATGGCCTCAAGTTTATTATCAAAAGGATGGAGTCCACGAAGGGCAAATGAATGGAATACAAATTCTGACCAATGCTTAAATTGTTTATTCTATTTCTCATGATTTATATCATTTGATGCTGCATACCTGAGAATCTAACCATTCTCGTTTTCTAGTTTTGTACAGATAGACCTAATTATAAGCCCAGTTCTACCATTCCCTAGCTTCAGATATAACGTTAAGCAGCAATTTACTTAACCTTTTAATGACTTAAGTTTTTGAGGTGTTTTAGTTTTTTTTTTTTGAAGAGCAGATATACAGAGAAAAGTCGGCCATCCACTGCTTCACTCCACAAACAGCTGTAAAACCTTATAAATCTAAGGAGACGATATCTTTGATGTACTACAGATATGTCTATGACCTTCCACTGCTCAGGATTAATTATATAGCCTTTCATTTTCTTGGCAATCAAAAAATGCACATGTGCAACCTATCTGCCAGCACATTCTCTAGTAACTATACAAGCAATTGCAGTCCTTATAAGTCCTTTTCTAGAATCTACCATTTTAATCAAAGCCTAAACTAACCGCTTAGGCTTCTTTAAGAACAGTTTCAGGGCCTAGCGTGGTGACATAGTGGCTAAAGTCATTGCCTTGACCACATCAGGATCACATATGGGCGCCGGTTCTAATCCCAGTGTCTCTACTTCCCATCCAGCTCCCTGCTTGTGGCCTAGGAAAGCAGTCGAGAACGGCCCAAAGCCTTGGGACCCTACACCCGTGTGGGAGACCTGGAGGAAGCTCCTAGCTCCTGGCTTCGGATTGGTGCAGCACCAGCCTTTGTGGTCACTTGGGGAGTGAATCATCAGTCGGAAGATCTTCCTCTCTGTCTCTCCTCCTTTCTGTATATCTGACTTTGCAATTACAAAAAAAGAACAGTTACAAAGGCTAAACTAAGGTTCAAACACACAGACCTTGGGGAACCATTAGTGGCCAATAGAGCTGCTTCAGAGTGCCCCAAAACATACTATTAGTTTATTTTCCCTTATAACTTTCAAGAATAACAGAGTCCAGATCCACATAGAGAAATGTGTTTCCAAAAGTGAAGTTCAAAATGAGAAATTACAGAAGGAAATTGAATCCACAAGACAAATTATCAGCAAGAAATTAACATATGCTGCATTTGCAAAAAGAATAAAGCAACCTATTCCCCCAAATATCCATATTTTAAATTAAATCTTTATTAAATATTGAGAACATTTGAGATCCCATCAATATTACACATGTCCTGCAATATTGTAATCATACATATTTCATTAACTACATATTCATGGCTTTCTAATAATATTTCCATTTGGACTTCCTGTCACTGAAACTTATATTAGCATATAGGCACTTGGAGTCCATGAGGAAAGGAAGGAAAAACATAATAACCAAAATGTGCTTTCATTCTCCCTGTCAGCATGAGACATATAATTGAAAAGCAGTGCCTGCCTGAAATACTGCATTAGACAAGAAAAAACACAGTGGCAGATTCAGAACAAAGAAAATAAAGCATAACATATTGTTTATCTCAGGTAATTACAGGTTTTCAATATTTTTCATCCATTAGTTATTATTTCACCAAATTCCCTAGTCTTCGCTTGCACAGAAGAAAGAGTTCTGACATTTGTTTCTGCAAAACACTCGTTATCTGGCAGAATGCTGAAATCTAGAGCACATACACAGTAAGAGGCACAGACAGGCAGCCATCAAGCTACAAACCTATGACTCACAGTCAACTGTTATTTACTTGCTTAATTTCTAACAGTTGACTTTCTAGCCTTTCTAGCTATCCCTTCAATCTGAATGGATGCTGCATGCATTTAACCTGCACCTTTTCTTTTTCAACCATTTTTTCAGGTCATGCTTGTCTTAACTTCACCAAGTAGGGCAGGAGAGACTCATTGTGAAATGTCACTGCCAAAATAGACTTGCAAAAGCAAACCCAGAGATAGGACAGGATTTGTTTGCTTGGAGGACATGGGCAAGTTGCCACAAGCTGGCCTTTGAGAGCAAAAGAATTGAGAACAGAGCTAGGATCAAATGTAAGGTCAGCCCCAGCAGAGGATGACACATCCAGCTGAATGAATGTAAGAGTCAATGTCATGTCCACAGGCAAACCTGAAGGCGAAGCCATAAAAACCCTGACAACGAGGGTGCATACAGAAAAATTCTTGTGAGCTGACTTTCCTTGTTATCTGCAACCTTTTGAAAGCACGATGTCAATTCTCCCCATACACCTCTATCAGCATGAAGAGTGCAAATCTCCGTGGACATTAAACTAAAACAATTCCTAGCATGCAGTGGGTGTTTGGAATTTGCCTAAATGTTGTGCTAAAATACGAGTCCCTGATTCCTTATATATATGCAAGTCCAAAATACAAATGGTTCTGTAATAGGAAAAAAACGTTACTAACTTGTTTTATATCAAAATCTGATGAAAATAATTATGTGGTTATTTATAGTCCTTATTTTGCTTAGACTGAACACTGATATATTTTGCCACAGAACTACTACTATATTTTATTATGAAGAACTGCCTCCAACTCTACCAAGGATATAAAATCACACACTAGATGATCTTACTACAATCCAAAATATTTTGAATTCCAAACCATAACTGACCCCACAGAGCAGATAAGGGATTGTGACTCACACTACGAGTAGTTGTCTGAGTGACAGAATAATACACTTAATAATAAACTCATCTGTATTTTTCATTCCACATAGTACATCATTATGCATTTTTATGGTTATAAAAATATCTTACTAAAAAATACCTTACTACAGTAATTACTAATTCATTACATACATTGTAGGATACATATTCATATTCTTAACAGTAAACTCAACAAACACATGAACTTAAACATAGTTCTTTGAAAATTACAGTCTCAATCAACCTGTTTGCCAAATATGAACTTGCTTCCACTTATTCAGAACAGGGCTGGAGTACTACATCCTTGTTTTCTTGTCTGCAGACACTTGTTTAAGGAATAATATGAAGCTATCAAAATATCCAGTGACAATGTTTTCTCAGCATTTCTGCCAGGAGCCTGAGGGCATAAACTCTGTCTACTTATTGTCCATTGCAAACTAGTGCCCAACTCAGAGTCTGGGAAGAGTGAGTAAGGTGTGAAAAAAATTAGTTCATAACTAATTTTCTTTTATACAACTGATTGCAACCCATCTTTTTTGCAGAAAATCAAGGAGAATCTTCCATGCTCAATCAAGAATTTCCCAAATGGCCTAAGGTCTTTGATTGGAAGTGATGAGGAACATATGGAAAAGGGAACACCAGTTGCTTCAGTCTTCATACACCTGATCAGTAGCAAGGTCAAGTCTTCTAGAATAGAAACCTAACAATAGAATCATGGAGCTGAGCCTAGTGTGTCTAGGAGGGAGGGAGGGAGGGAGAGAAAGGGAGGGAGAAAGAGAGAAAGTAAGAGAGAGAGTAAGAGAGAGAGAGAGAGAGAGAGAGAATGAGAATGAATATGCATGCATTTCTGTAATGTTTGGCATTTAAACCACGCAAATTAACTTAAAGCCCCTAACTCAGGACCTGGAAAAAATAGGTACTGTCACTGAAATTCACCCTACCAAGAAAGTTTTTTCCCAAAGATGTCTTTGCAAGTTTGTAGACCACTTACAACTGCCTGGTTACAAAATAGGAGGAAACATGTGCACCTGGAAGACAGTATGGCTCTTGTCTTTTTATGAAAGGCCACAAACTATGTCTATGAGGTGTCATTTCTGATCATAATAAATCTGTATAATTACACAAAAGATTTATTTGTATTTGAAGCTTGACATTGGTGGATCTCTCTCTCTCACATACACACATTCTCTACTACCACTTTCATAAAAATATACCTTAAAACACCAACATCTCTCTCCATACTATATCTTTGACACTTTTGTATCCTGAAGCTTTCTAAGCATTCTCTGACAAATAAATGTATCTCTAACAAAGATCAATTATCTTTATATTAAAAATTACATCCAAACTTTGTTTTTTTCCTGACTCTGGACACGAAGTTAGTATCTCATTTCAGCAAACCATCCCGTAAGTGTATGGTGAAATGTGCAAAGGGATTATCAGTGTAAGAGTGTAAGTGACATAGACCAAACATATTCATAATGATGAGAAACTTTAGGAAAGCCCCCTTCATCCCAGAAGGTCATCTTCTTAGCACCTAGGACAGCTACGGTTTGCTTTTTTTTTTTTTTTTTTTTTCAGGGAGAGGAACATATCCAGCATGCCACTTTGAATAAAAGCCAGTGATGTCAATGACAGTTCCCCTGGTAGACTACTCCCATCGCAGTATTTTCATGACCCTCAGTCCAATAGGGAGTCTTAAAGCAAACTCCAACAAGTTCAGTCATTGTGCGCTTTACAAAGGCAGAAAAACTCACATCTAGGTTTATATTTATGAGATACCACCTTTAGAATATGCTTAGGGTGTCTTTTTTTTTTTTTTACAAGATCCTTCTGTTTGCATCTGATTTGCTCATTGCAGTATAGCACATGCATAAAACAGTGCAACTGTGTTTGTTTTAATAAGGCCATTCTGAGCAGCTGTTTAATGATCCATGGTGTTAAATGAAAACTACAGGTGTTCCAAATGCAAACCTTATGGCCCAGGGCCCCCCTTATTACCGCTCCACAATTAGCAGCCAACTGCTCTTAGGCTGCGCAAAGAATTGCCGCCATCATCATTACATTATTTCTTAATTTTATTCTCTGCCTAAGTGTCTTCCCCCAAAGGAAAAAACCTGCTTGGCATGGGAAAGCATAGTAGTGACAAAAGTAAGAGGGAAGAGCACAAACCATTCTATATCCAACTACAGGCAGGCCTCAGTTAAGGAGAAATGAGCCAATCAAGAGGCTCAGGTCCCTGAGAATCCCTCCAGAATGGAACAAGGTCTGAACTGAGCAAAGTCTTCCTGAAGCTACTGGTGTTCACGAGTATTCCATGCTTTCTTTACTCTTCCTGATTCTAAAGTTAAATGCTGTGCTAATGTGAATTGCAAGAAAGCTAACCGGACCCCCTGGCTGTGTCTCCAAGAGAGCTAATTCATACTGCTGTAATTTTAATATCACATGAGCTTTCATTTGGGGCACATACTTAAGTAGCAAAAGGAGGAAGCCTCTGTATTGCCTTTGAAATCTCCTTATATAACAGTATGCATCACAACTGCTTTATATAGGGGCATGAGAAAATTTTTATTAGAGCACAAGAACAAGTTTATCTTTCCATGACAATGGGTACACGTTCTCACACAAAACTAATGATCCCCAATTTTGGCAGCATGCCAACTCCATCTTAGACCAATTAAATTCAAATTTCTAAAAATGGGTGTGGGGTAGAACAGTCAAGATGCAGTTCCAGGGGGTCACCACTCACAATATGCTTGCCCAAGCTCCAGGATTATATTCTGCAGCCCAACTCATTGCTCTTGGTCACTTCATTGTGGTTAATAAGCTCAAAAGTAATTGTACTGTATTCTAACAACTGTTCTCTGACAGAATTTTTTCTCAAAACATTTTTCCCTCTGGATCCTGTTGTATATTGGTTTTACCAGTAGTTTCAATATGAGCTATCAAATATTGTTTTCATGGATAAACAAATAAGGGTTTATGGGGGAGTGGACATAAATGGACAACTCTGTGAATCTCTCATAATAACTTCAAGCTGGAGATCCAAAATTGAATTCCTGATTCCCCCATACTGCTCCTCACAAAGTCTTTGCAAGTTTACACTGCAGGTTCCTGGGGAAGAGATGTCATCTAAACATATGGGGGTACGATGCTCTTTTAGGCATCTAACAGGGTTTATTTCGAGGGCTACAGTTCTTATACACTTAGTAAAACATAGTTCAAATACAACTCAAAATTAGATCATGCCTGGGAGCAGAGAGTTCAAGGAGGCTAACAAGACGGCTTGGTCAAAGCTTAAATGACATAGGGGAGTCTGTCCTAGGTTGACTAGACAGAATACAGATGTTTGCCTATCATCAAGGAAAGCACAAAAGTATATCCAAGGACTCACTGGGGGCAAGAGCGCACTCTAGGTGAGAGGTCCTCCACTTCCTCTTTCCCGGAGCCTCTTCTCAGCAGTATCTCACAGGCCTCTGCTGTCCCAGCTAACCTGTTAGATGTATTCAGACAGTTGTCTCCATTGTAACAAAGGATGCACTATTCACCGAAATGCTCTACAGTTATCCTTGTCTACTTCTCTTTCACCCACATCATGAAAATGTCAGCAAGTATTGCCCATTCTTACATTAAAATATACATAAATTCTAGATACTTTCCAGCATATTTTCATTACTACCGGGTGTGTGTGTTAGCCTCAAACAATCCAAGAATGGCTGAGGTTTCAAGAAATACATATTTGTTTTTTGCTCAAACTGCTCTAGAGATGCAACCCAACTGAACTCTACTGAGTTCTCCTGGGACAAGCTTAGCTCTACCATGTCTATTAAGGACCCAGGCTACTGGCCATACAATTATCCTGATCAGTAACAGAGTTCAGGGAGCACAGAAGCAAACTACAAATGCACTGAAGTTCTACTCTGGATATGTTATATCTTCACATATTGTGTTAACCAAATTAAATAACATCCCAAAGTTAATGGAGAATAACATACTCAGTATATAGGTCATCTGGGCAAGGAAGAAACAAATTAAAACAAATATGCAATTATGACAGCTTCCCAACATTTATCCAAATTTCCACCCTATTATCTTTATTCTTTCCTCAACAAAGTAGCCAGAAGATTCTTGTTAAAATTCATGATCGATCAGGGAGGGATTTTGGTACAGCATACTAATCCTCCACTTGGGATGTCAGCATATCAAAATATATGGAATTGAATTTTTTAGGATTTTGTCTGTGTTTATTTATTTATTTATTTATTTAAATATTTTATAATACAGTTCCATAGGCACTGGGATTTCCTTTCCTCCTTCCCCAAATCCTCTTCCTCCCACCGATTTTCCCTATATTATTACAATAGTATAGTCCTTCATGAGCAGTCATAAGTCAGTCATTTTGCTATTTAAGTGTATCCTAACATTGTAGGTATGGACACTGGCAGAGAGTCCAGAATCCTATTGTCAAGATACTTTTAACAGTTTCATTGGGAGTCTATCTTTGAATTGGAAATAAAGATGTATAATGCATTGTATCCACACATCTGGATATGATAGTCTCTATTACACAGTTACTATACATCCCCTTAATTAAAAAGCCATAAAATCAACAGAAAGAAAAACAGAAAATGTACAATGTCATGAAGTTAAATAACATGCTACTGAATGAATAATTCATCACAAAGAAATGAAAATCAAAAACCTTCTTGAAGCAAATGATGTTACTGCATGACCTATGAGTCAGGGAAGAATAACAGAAAACTTTTCTGAATAAATGAAAATAAAAATAAAAATATCAAAACCCAAAAGATACAGCAAAAATGGGATTGAAAGGGCTACTGATCTTGTATTTTGCAAGGAGGTTGCCTTATATCAGAGAGAACATATGGTGTTCGTCCTTTGGGATTAATGTCATAAGTTTAAGTATCGTTCGGTCTTGTCTCCAATTCCAATTCCAATACAGCTTTCCTGCTGATTCACACCCTAGGAAGAAGAGGATACCTGGATTACCTGCGACCCTGACATCCTTGTTGGGGACCCAGTTGGGGTTCCTGATTTCTGGCTTCCACCTAGCCAATGTCTGGCAGTTTCAGGCATTTGTAGAGTGAACCAGCTGGTGAAAGATTTATCTCTGACTCCCTCTCTGTCATTTTTCTTTCAAATAAATGAAAGTAAAATTTTTGAAGCTGAAAATAATGTATAACTTACCATGTAAATCCTTGGCTTAAAACTCACCAATGGCTTCTAATAATATCTAGAATTAAATATAATTTTTTTTCCTATTTGTTTACTCCAAATTGCCTTCATGATATGGCCCCATCTACTGTCCACAAAAGTTGTTATGGTACTATTCACCCTCAAGCACATCTTCCTCTCAGGTGCTTTTTTTGCTGGCTTTCTCCACCACCTGGAATGTCCTTTTCAGTTTTTTTCATTGGTTTGGCTCCCTCTTTTCATTCAAAACTCCCTGATCCTCCAGTTTAAGGTAGTTTCTTGAGTCACTCTCTCTTGTAATTTTTTTTTTTAACCGAAAGACAAAGAGAGCACTTCCATCCACTGGTTCACACTCCAAATACTCACAGTGGTCCAGAAGGCTGAAGCCAGACATCAGAAATTCAAGCTGTTTCTCCCACTTGAGTGACAAGGACACAACTATTAGAATTGTCACTGTTATCACCAAAGATCTGCATTGAAAAGAAACTGGAGTCAGGAGGAAGAGCAGAGACTCAAACCCAGGCACTATGATGTGAAATGTAGACATCTTATCCACTAGGCCAAACGTCTGCTCCCAATATGTAACCCTAGTTCAACTCCTTCCATGCCATGAATCACTGTCAGAAATCATCTATATTTTTTGTTTAATAAGTGTAAGTCTCTCCTGATTCAAATTTAAGCTTAATGAGGAGAGACCTTAACTATTTAACACTTAGTATCTACAGTACCTAAAATGGTATCTGAATATTAGTAGGTCCTCAAAAAGTGCATGTTGAATGAGACAATCACTACTCAGTTAATGTTGCTTTATCTTTGTAATTATTCTGGCAAATATAACATTCTTTGAGCATGGGATAAGGGGTTAGACTAGGGACTCTTACATTTCATCACATCTTATAAGAGTCCATGTTTATCAAGTCAAGCCCCTACATTTGTGTAGCATTTTTTCATTTGGAAAAACCTTTCACAATAATTGCCCTCTTGGTCATCTCAAGAAGTCTATGAATTTCTCAGAGCAAAGCATTAACACAAAAAGCTGCCTTATACTCCAGGTCAGGAGAAGAAACAGGCAAGACCTAAGCAAAATACTTTTGCCAACTGATCTCTTGGCAGAGACCAATGTATGCAGTGTGAACTAAAACATTCAGTCCATGTGTTTTCTCTGCAATCAGCTTGAAGAGACTGAGTTATCATTACTGACACAGTCCAACAGCCCTATCCAGGCCCTATGGCTCAGCCGTGTCTCCCCCACCCTCAGATTTTTCAATGCAAACTCATTCAGCTGTGTGTGTGTGTGTGTTCAAACCCCCTGTGACTAGACCATAACCTTTCCTGAGGACAGTTTCCTCTCCTCTGCATCAAAAATGACCATCTTCAGGCCTAAACGCAGTCAGATCCTCCTGCTGTGTAATGCGTTGCAACAAGTTTGAACCACGGTGAGACGCGTGTGTCTGACCATTTCCCCCTCTACTGGTACACAGAGAGAGAAACAGATGGGCTGATTCTACCATCTTGTAAGAAAAACCAGTGCTTTCAATACAGTCTCCTACATGAAATTCAGCATCGGGACTGCATAGCCAAAAAATAACAATAATAATGATGATGATTACAGAAAGACAACAGTAAATTCAGCTACAGGCAAGTGTCACAGTTTTTGATGGATAACATTCACCAAAGTGTGGGCCAACAAATGAGCCAGACTTCTGCATTATGTAACTGTCTTTGGAACATACTTCAGGTAGAAATTGAGTGTGTTGAAGCATGCGCAGACTCATCTGCTACCCACCTGCCAAAGCTAGAAGGTCTTCCTACAGGGCCTTACCCTGGATGATATTGCTGAGTTGATGTCAGATCTCTACGTCTCCCTATGAAAGAACACTATCCCTGACCTTACCTGGTCTCATGAAGAATGAGGTTAAAGTTGGAGCTGAGGAAGAGAACCATACTGGAAAAGACAATAAGGCATCAGTGGGGTTCACAAAACAGTTCCAGTATTTAATTTTGAAGAAATATACATCCAGTGAAAGACACAGGGAAATACAGATGAACACCACATGGTCCTAATTAGAAAATGATCAATGCATAAATTATGGAAAACCTTGGCCATACTATATTTAACTGCTTAAATTCCTATCAAACTGTCACTCTGCCCCTTAAACAGATCCCAGTTTAATTTCCTCACTTCCAAATGAAAAATTCTTTTACGATAACCCCAGCAAGCATAATATGTTAGGGCCTAGGTAGAAGGCAGACACACTACAATAGGGAAATGGTGTGTGGGGACAGTGGAGTCCAAGTTTGCAGCTATACAGAAAAGTCTGATCACTCAAACTATTGCATGGAAAGCTGAAGAGTTTGGACATTCACTTAAGAGAAATTTTAATTTTGGGCAGAGGAACTTCATGAACAGTGGTGAATATGATAAAGAAGAAGCTATTTGTGAATTCCAGGTCTAATGTTGCTCATTATCCAGCCACAAAAGAGCAGCAACAAGTGTCCATGGCCTGCTGAGACTCTCTTCGCACTATCCCAGTCACTACCACAATCTGAAATCCAGATATTGAAATAACCAACAACGGACATGATAGCCTAGCAGCTAAAGTCCTCGTCTTGCATTGGCGGGGTCCCAGATGGCTGCTGATTTTAGTCCCAGTGGTCCTGCTTCCCATCCAGCTCCCTGCTTGTGGCCTAGGAAAGCAGTTGAGGACGGCCCAAAGCCTTGGGACCCTGAGCCTGCATGGGAGACCCAAAAGAGGCTCTGGGCTCCTGGCTTCAGATCGGCTTAGCTCCGGCCAGTACACCCACTTGGAGAGTGAATCAATGGATGGAAGATATTCCTCTCTGTCTCTCCTCTTCTGTGTATATCTGACTTTCCAATAAAGATAAAATAAATCTCAAAAGAAAAATAACATCATCTACCTTTACTAAGAATTCATTATGTTTCAGCATCTATTCTAAATCACATCACAAGGATTATTACTCATCCCTCCAGTGTAAGACACTAAGTCCCTGGGAGTAATTAAGACATTTTGAGTTAACTGGGGGTAGTACATTTATCCATTATCAGTCATTAATATCCAACTATTCATTAGATCATCATATTCATGAAAGGTGGTACGTGGTAAAATGACATTATGAGAAAAGGTTTCTGACAGATTCATTTGCCAGCTGTGTGGAGAATCAATTAGGAATAGAAAGAAATCAGAGTCCTACATATGAGTTAAGAGACTGTTTTACAAGGAAATTTATGACCAAGTAAAAGAGTAAGTTGTAACTTGTATATCATACTTTTCTTAATAGCATAGTTGTATATGCGCACTAGAAAACAAAACTAGAGCTAGTATTGTGGCACAGCAGGTTAGGCCACCATCTATGATAGTGGCATCTCATATAAGAGTACTGGTTCAAGTCCTGACTATTCCACTTCCAGTTCTCACCATTCTCCTGAAAAACCAGCAGAAAATTCCCCAAGTGCTGAGCATCCTGCCACACTGTAGGAGACCAAGATGGAGCTCTTGGTTTTAACCTGGCCTAGACCTAGAAGTAATGAAAGGCCATTTGAAGAGTGAACCTCAGATGGAAGGTCTCTGTCTTTCCCTCTGTGTGTCACTTCTGCCTTTCAAATAGTAAACTAAAAAAATCAAATCCAACCAGAATGGCCCTTTAAAGCCGTAAATGTATAGCATACAAAAAGAGGCCCAGATAAAACTGTGTTATCTGCATTAGAGACAGCTGATTGCTCCGTATAAGAACATGTGCAATACATCCCTATACCTCCTGAAAAAACAGGAGCAAAAGGAGAGAAACAGAGACTGGGGAACACGGTGGGAGTCAGGAGATCAGACTGTAGCAAACACTGAGGCACATGGAAGGACAGGGAGGGCTAACATACAACTTGAAGCTGCTTGTATGCCTGAACTCAGAAACTCTCCATATCCCCCAAGCTTTAAGAAAATCTGCTGGGGCCCGGTGACATGGCCTAGCCTTTAACCCGCCCGGGAACCCATGTGGGTGGCGGTTCTAATCCCGGCAGCTCCACTTCCCATCCAGCTCCCTGCTTGTGGCCTGGGAAAGCAGTCGAGGACAGCCCAAAACTTTGGGACCCTGCACCCGTGTGGGAGACCGGAAGAAATTCCTGGATCCTGGCTTCGGATCAGCATAGCATTGGCCGTTGCGCTCACTTGGGGAGTGAATCATCACACGGAAGATCTTCCTTTCTGTCTCTCCTCCTCTCTGTATATCTGACTTTCCAATAAATAAATAAATCTTTGATAAAAAAAAAATCTGCTGATTGAGTTGATGAAGTGTTAAAACAGAAACAGTACACACAGCACAGGGAAACAAGCTTGAAATAAACCAGACTTGACAGTAGCAAGGGTTCAGAGTTAGAGGTGACTGCAATAGTATTAGCACCCTGGAAATTCACAAAATGAAGATGGCTTTGGATGCACAGTCTCCAGATTGAGGTTCTGGCCCATTTTAAAATCTAAGATTTTAAGGTTGATAAGAATGACTTTAATATCTTGCTTATCTCTCTCTCTCTGTGTGTATATATACGCATATATGCATATACATGCATATACATATATACACATACATATATACATATATGTGTATATTCAGAGAGAGAGATTCCATGTGATTGTTCACTAACCAAAGGGGCAGAACAGCCCAAGCTTGGCAGGACTGATGCCGGGAGCCAGGAGTTTCATCTAGATCTTCCATGTGGGTGTGGGGGTGCAAGTGCTTGGTCCAGCCTCCAGTGCTTCCCCAGGTGTAGGAGCCTGACTGGAAGTGGAGCAGCTGAGACTGGTGCTATAAGCTGAGGTTTACCCTCTATGCCACAATGCTGGCACCAGGATTTTCTTAAAGTGAAATGAAACAGCAACAAGAATCAGAATGTTTTCCAACATAATTTAATTGCCATAGGCCTCTGAGATATTTTTTTCTTTCCCTTCTTTTATTTTCTTTTTCCTTTCTTTGACCTGCCCCAGATTAACCAAAACAGGAAATGGTAAATTTCTCCAAAGATGCAGTGATTCCAATCCCAGCTAGTACACTCCTGCAATCTGTAATCTACAAACAAGCTTTATAAAGAAAGAAAACTGATCAAGGTAGGATATTGCAAGCCATATGCCAGTGTCAGCCAGAGAAGTTGCAGCTGCACTATCAATTAGAACATTCTAATAACCAGTTATGAAGATTGACACATTGGAAGTAATTAAGTACTCGATATTTTTAGGTAATTGCTGCAGGAACACACAACCTGCACTTGTGGGAGATCGAAAGCTTGCTGGTGTCTTCTTCCTTTGAGGCTGCACTATCTTAATTGTCCCTAATCATTTCTACACCTACAGTGTTTTGTGAGTGCCTCAAGCATAGCAATTGGTCAAATGTGAACCAAGGAGGAAACACAGCCTGTGTTTTTTTTTCTTCTTCTCTTTTTCCTTAAGTATCATGTAGTAGTAAGAACATATTGGAATATCAGACTAAATCACAATGACAGAAACAGCCCATTGACAAACCAGATTCCCATTTTGAGCATGCACTGCTGCAGCTCATTTCGCACATCCAGTAGGAGATTCTAGAAAGCAATAATCATTCTGTCAAGATCATCAAAGATGTATCCTTATGGGGGTAGAGAATCTTAGCTGATCATTATTTTAGGTAACATATCAATACTGCATGTCTCTACCATGTGAGCAAGCCCAAAAGCATGCATCATGGGAAAGACAGGACCTCAATATCAATGACAAAGAACTCATAGCAGCAGTTTTGTAGAGAATCACAAAATTGTAACACTGGAAGCAACCTTGGAAACCAGCTGCCTATGCAGTTCACAATACATTAAAATCACCTGGAAACTTCGGAAAAGTGACCCTGCCTGGGTCATGTGTCCACACAAGGGGACACAGGGTCTGCAATTGGTATATTTTATGTACATGTTTAGAGTTTGCAATCCATTCTAATAGGCAGCCAAGGCAAACTGCCTGCTTATTCATCCAACTCCTTCATATTACACACAAGAGATAGGAGCCCCACAGAGGAGAATGCTTTATCCATGGTCATATACTGTGTGATGGTTATAGACGCAGAAGGAAGCCCCTGGTGCTCTTTTTCCCTCTCATAAAATGCTGCTACTTTTGAAGCACCTGAGACTTAGAGAAGAAAATTTTTTCTTTATTTATTTATTCATTTTATTATTTTACGATACAATTCCATAGGCTCTGGGATTTATCCCTCCCTCCTCCTCAAGTCTTGGAAGGAAATTCTTTGCTCAAAGTCACACAATTTGAAAGTGGCAGAGCTGAGACTTGAATCCAGACAGCCTGAGCATTTAGTCACTACAGTGCTTACATTCCCAGACAAAGCTGATTAATGGGCTCAGGCTTAGTGCCCAGTGATGGTGGAGAACAGCTGAGCTAGAGGGGAACAGAGAAGACACAGATGCAAGCCAGATATGAACTTGACCTGAAGATCTGGACTGCATCTTATGAAGCTGTCCTGTTTTGTTTGAAGAGAATTGCGGTGGGAGTGATGCCACTGAAGGAAAGGAAACAGGGGCCCTCAAGATACAGAAGCTAGTCAATAACAATATTGTAATAAAAAAAGCTAATTTCAAACTTAATGTTTCAAGCATTGTACAAAACTCTCCCATACCCTTTACCCAGGTTTAGCCATCTTTCACAAATTGACTCATGTGATTTTGCTGATTGTCTCTATGTATCTCTCTACATGCGTACCTTCACTTATCCATCCATTAGCTGGTGCATCACCGCGTGCAGATGGCATAATGCACGCATTGTATCTGTAAGAGTACATTAAAAACCTAATGTAAATGGAGTTAAAAGTTTATTTTGTTACAAAAAAATTGAAACCCTTTGTACAGGTTTTCATAATATGTATTTTGCAGTTATTTCAGCATCTCATACAGACATTTTACACATACAACTATATGTACTATGTAGAAATTTATGATGTGTTTATATATTTACACATATACTTCATGAAATATTTGAAGATGAATCACATGTATCAGCTCCCTTTATGTTTTAATAGTGAAGCTTATAACTTATAAGGGCAAAGGCACCACAGTGACTGATACACAGGAAAGTTAACATGGCTCCTTTGGTCTGCTTTGAAGCTCATAATCTAATTGCACCAAGTGTTCTATTCATGTATTTGTTAGCATTTTGTGTTCTCCAGGGCAAGAACTGATACAGTACCACACATTGCATTTGTTGCTATGTCCCTTTGACTTCCTTTAACCTCGAATTGTTCCTTAGCTTTTTTTTTTTTTTTGTCTTTTATGACACTGACATCTTGGAAGCCTATGTGCCCATTATTTTATAGATGGAACCTTAATTCTGGTTTCTTTGATGTTTCCTTATTTTTAGGATCACGCTACACTCCTAGAAAACCAGTTACAAAAACAATGTGTCCTACTCAGAGCATCCCATTTGCTGGATGCAGTGTCTGTGTTCATAGATTTTGGCCTTGTAGGTATTGTCTCATCTTTCCACAGTACACACTCTATCACTTCATAACCAAAACACAATCTGTGGGAAAACACCTTGAGGCCAAGCATATATCTAGCTCCTCATCAAGACCCTGCCTGGCAAAGCAAGCATCTATCGATTATTCTTGCTTGAACTCTTATTTACTATGATGGTAGCAAAATGGTGATTTTCTACCAGTATTACCCTCTCCACATATATCAGTTCACCTCCTACTACAAGTAAGAGCTCTGTCGCCTCCCTGTTAATCTACTTATCATTGATGTGCCTTGATGATTTTTATACCTAGCTCTGCCATTCACAGTAGGGACAAGCTAAATTATTACAGCAAAAGCCTACAGACTTTCCAGATACACAGAGATCAGTGTTGTTTGCTGTAAAAGAGTAAAAAAGACACAAGCATCCAGAGTTAAGAGGCATGGGGACTAGTAAACCTACAGAAAATACTGATGGGGCACTAAATGTAACATAATACGCATTCAATGAAGTGCTTCATGGTAATGAAGTCCAAATTCAAACAAAAGCACTTGAATGTGCTGTACCTATTTGCATGTAGCATCTTGATTTTCAGCTACTAGCTCAGCAAGGATTATTCCAAGAACTTAGTTTCACACACCACCCCCATCCCAAGGAAAGAAAAATTTTAATTTAGCTAAATATATCATGACAGTTGGATTTCTCACAGCTCCAGAAATAGATACATGTTCTTGAGGTGGGTTGGCAGAGAGCAAGGGTTTGGACTATAGGAGGTAATTAATCTGATAAAAATCACTCAAACTGTGAAAAAATGAATCCTGCTGAGATTTCAGGGTGTGTTAGCAGTTCAGTTAAGGTTTGTGCAAACCACACTAGCAACACTGAGACGCTTCAACAATTAAGATCTTGGGAGGGCTGGGAGAGACCTTATTTTCATTAAAAACCAGGCTTGCAAATCCAAAAAGTGCTTTATAGACCAGTGGATTTGAAGTTGGGTTTAAACCATTCAAATTAAGAAATGTGTGTCTAATGTCTTCATTAAAGCACACGCATGAGGCCATACCTTTTCCCAGGCTTTCCGATTCTTCCTAGTTAGTTTTTTCCCAAAGCTGGACCCAAATGTGAATCCCTCTGGCCATATCCAAGTGTGGGCAGGCTAGGCAAACTTTGGATTTCTATCTCAGTCCCTCTCCTGGAAAGGCTGTATGGTGAAAGTTTCCTTATGTTTTACGAAACTGAAAAGGACATTTGTGCTAAACAATGCCAATATTCTTTGACTCATTCTGTCCTTCGAAGGATTTCTATGCTACTTTAGAAAGCAAAATTATCAGGGCGATATGATCAGAATGATAAAACGTTGGAAATGTTTTGGAAATATCAGCATCTTATGGGCTTACCAAGACAATTTTCTAAATGATCTCATTCCAGAAAATTCAGAACATAAGGCTGATAATATACATATGCAAAAGAGGGATTTCTCAGCACTTATTGTATTAGACTTTGGTTGCATTTTAAAGCCTTTTTGAAAAAAGGATAAAATGCTGCTTGCAATTGTTGCAACTGGCTTACTGAAAGAATTCAGATCCTAAAAACCAGAAGTGAATTCTCTAATTCTAAACCTTATGATGAATTCATTATTTCATTGAAAAGACTCTTTCTCACTAGAAATACCCAACATCCTAAGTCCTTCCACCTTCCACCTTCCACCAGCATCTTCAACATTTGGGCTGTAACCAAGTTGTGAATCCACCGACTCTGGAGGAGAATTTCAGTTTGGACTCCCTACAGGTCCATGGCAGAGGATTTCTGGCTGCTGTGCAAAGCACATATAAAGCACTTTAAACTCTCGACATGTTGGAGACATAAGATTCAAATTTGCTATTAAGCTGCTGTAATATTGTTCAATTTCTGAAATGATTTTTGTGATCCTTAGAATGATATGATTTCTCATGGAGCTCTTTGGCCTTGAAACATACTTATTCACAACATTTGTCATAAGCAGTGACATTCAGCTACAGTAGAATAAATAGGTTTAAAACTGTGAGTTCCGCATGCTGGAATGCTTCATCATTACGCCTTGGCATCCCCAAATGCAATAAATGTGGAAATTCAGAATTGAAGGGCTTGATTTCCAGTCTCATTGGCCTCTCTCCCTTTGAATTAATGTGGAGCCACTGAGTTCAGCAATAAAACATCTCATGCTAACAGAGAGAAAATATCAACTTTCTTCCTGTGCATATGTGAATTTGGCAAAATATCAGGGAGAAGGCAATATAAAAGTAAAAGTGATGTCGCTGTCATGAATATGAAAAGGTGAGTTTAATGCATATCTAACACTCTGCAGAATTTGTGGTTCTGGGATATTGGTGGAGGTGAAACATTAATTGAGTTAAGCTTTGGAAGAAAACCATTTTTTTAGTGATAAAAGCCGAGTAGTATTTCTGGGTGCTTTTCTCCAAGTAATGTTACATTTAAAATCATTTTACCATCATCATCAAAACAACAAAGAATCTCTGCTTAAAATGTTCAGTCTCTAGGCTTGCAAAGCAAAGGCTTTGGAAGTGCATAAAATCACCCGCGACCAGGTCTAATGATCTCGCCTAGCTCCTCTCCTCCCCTAGTATGTCACTCCCTACAGCTGAAGCCATCTACACAGTGAAACAAGCTCTGGGCCCACATTGTTCTTGATCAAGGACAGAATTGAAGGAACATTAGTTTTGGACTGCAGCTGATAAACTTCTCTGCTTCAACCATGTTTGGCAAAAATTACTATTTCCCTATTTTCATTTTCCTGTCCCTTTAAGTTTCAAAACCACCCAACCCAGTTGTAATTTACTAGGCTTCCTCTCACCAAATATTCTCTTAAATCTATGCATACATTCTCCTTCCAAGCCATGCTGTTCCCTGTCTGCTCTTCCAGGAAGGTTGTGCCATTGATGGGTCTCCCTGATCCTGTTGTCTGTTGGAACTGCTTCCTGTACTAGCTCTGCCTGGACATGGAGTGGAGTCTATCTTACTGAGTTGGGACCATCCCAGAATACTGGTTTACTTTATAATTCCTCATATCTCTTGCCCTGATTCATCCTGCTGCCTTCTAAGACTTCCCATGCCAATCCATGTATTTAACTACTGTGGTCATATCCTGGTTTCTATGACCAACTATTTGCCTTATGAATTCCAAGGAAAAACCAATTCCTAACTTTTCCTCCTCCTCTGCTCCAGATTAAACGCATCTCTCTTTTCTTCCCCTAAATCCTTTTCTTGCCAGCTATCAAAATTCTGACCTTCTTCCCCTATGACAGAACATGAGCTCCACAAGGTCAGCAATGTTGGGTCTTCAGTACTTAGCACAGCAGGTACTCAATATTTATTGTCAAAAATCATTTGCTGTGAGTTTGGCATATTTATTTGCCTTTTCTCTGTCTTACCCACTGAAAAGTTCTTGGTCAGATTGTAAACCCAGATTAAACACAGTGCTTAATATGTGATGGGACTTCATAGAATGTTGATTGTGTAAAAGTAAAATCTCCTAGGGTCAGCACAATGGCTCAATAGGCTAACGCTCCACTTGCAGCACCAGCATCAAACATGGATACTGGCTTGAAGCCTGATGTTCCACCTCTGATCCAGCTCTCTGCTTATGACTTGGGAAAGTAGCAGAGGATAACTCAACTCCCTGGGCTCCTGCACCCACATGAGAGACCCAGAAGATGCTTCTGGCTCCTGGTTTTAGATAAGCTCAGATTTGGGCTTTGTAGTCATTTGGAGAGTGAACCAGTAGCTGAAAGATCTTCCTTTCTCTGTCTCTACTCTCTGCAATCTTCCTTTGAAATAAAAATAAATGAATCTATTGCTTCTCAGCCTTTTGGCTAAGATCGAGTGTGAAATAAAAATAAATAAATCTTAAAAAAATTTCCACTGTAATATATCTCTGAAAAGAGACATATTAATATACAAAGGTCAAATGAAATGGGAGATGGTCTAAGAAAACCTGCATTTCAGGAAAATTGTTCACACAAAGCACATAAAAATGTATTTCAAGGGTCTGGCATGGTAGCCTAGTGGCTAAAGTTCTCACCTTGCATGCCCCAGGATCCCATTTGGGCACCAGTTTTAATCCCGGCATCCCCATTTCCCATCTAGCTCTCTGCTTGTGGCCTGGGCAAGCAGTCAAGCATGGCGCAAAGCCTTGGGACTCTGCACCCTCAGGGGAGACCCAGAAGAAGCTCCTGGCTCGTGGCTTTGGGCAGTCTCAGCTCCAGCCGTTGAGGCTACTTGGGAAATAAATCACTGGACAGAAGATCTTCCTTTCTATCTCTCTTCCTGTGTGTATATTTGAGTTTTCATTAAAAAATAAAACACATCTTTTAAAATGTATTTCTAAACTCCCTATTAGATAATCAAAGCCCAGAACTGGGATAAGGTCAGATAAATGAAACAATCTTCTGAGGAAAAGATATAAGGGGCTAGCAAAGAGCTAAAATTAAGGATAAATCATTTTAACACAACATTTTTAAAAGCTCAAAGTCAAGGGCTGGTGCTGTTGACAACAGATTAAGCCAGTGCCTGCAACACCAGCATCTCATATGAGCACCAATTGCAGTGCCAGCTGATCATTTCCAATCCAGGTCCATGTTCACATGCCTAAGAAAGCAGCAGAAGATGCTCAACGTATTTGGGCCACTGCCACTCAAACGGAAGACCCAGATGGAGTCCCAGGATCCTAACTGCAGCCTGGAGCAGACTCATTATAGCCATTTGGGAGAGAACTTGTAGAGGAAAGATCTCTCTCGATCTCTCTCAATCTCTCTCTCAATCTCCCCGCACCCCCGCTTTAATTCTCCAAATAAATCTTTCAAAAACTCAAAGTAATGTCAAAATACATGACAAAACACATAATGACATTTTAAATTCAAACAACAACGATGCAGTACCTTAGCCTAGGGCAAAAAGGGAAAATATAGTGATTGTTGTCTATAGCATCCCTTGCCTTCTAAAGATGATAAATTCTGAGGAAAATAGAAGACCAGATTGCAACACGAGAATGTATACTGAAAAACTCTAAAATGCTCAAAGCAAAAAAGAGGGTAGGAATGGATTCGATTCTATGATGAGGCTAGAGAGATATGGAGAATACAGGAAGGAGGAAGTGAGAGACAAAGGGGACATGAGAGGGAACAAGCTTGGGGACAGAAATGTCCAATAAGGGAACTAGATTAAATTTCACCTGATAATGTGTGGGTCTTTCATTTTTCCCATGCAACGTTCAGACAAATGCATGTTTTCCTTCACTGTGCTTGGTATTGCATTTATTTGGAGGATGAATAACAGAGTTCTGAGTCTTTTCTCAGAAAAGAAAAAAGTGTAAGGCAAGAGCAGAGACCATGCATAGGATGCAGTTTGTTCCTTCTTCATTTAATCACTCAGAAAGTGTTTTAGATTTTTTATTTGAGAGTCAGAGAGTCCCCATCTGCTGGCTTATTCCCCAGGGCCAAGTCAGGGTGAAGCTGGGAGCCAAGAACTCAATCCAGGTATCCCTTATAACTGACAAAGAGTCTCTTACTCAGGACATCACTTGTTGCCTCTCAGAGAACACAAGAGCAGCAAGTCAGAATCAGGAGTGGAGCCAGAACTTCAACTGAGGGACTCCATTATGGGTTAAGCACATCTTAAGCAGCATCGAAGCCACAAAGCCAAGTTTCTAGCTGCCTCTTCACCAAGTTTGAACAGTATGACCTCTTAAACATTTCTTCCGTGTCTATTCTCACCATCACCTTACCTCCTAACAAATCAACAGGTTTTCTATTTCCTTGCTGCTCAATTCATTTCCTATGATGTAGCAACTGAGCTTTCTAAGAATCTCATATCACTCCCAAATGTCCCCAGAACAGTGTAAATATTTCAGAATGGCTTCATGATCTTGTCCCAACATCACAATTACCAACCTTTATTAGACTCAATGCACCAGATAACACTGGACTTCTTTTGAGTTTTCTTAATGACAGGGAGTAAGAGAATTGAGAATCACACATGCAACACATGATAAAACTGTTGTAAACTCAAAAACTATTTCAACATTATAAAGATTGCAAGAAAGAGGAGTAGTAAATGGAGGCCAATTCAACATAAAAGATTATATATTTTACACAAACTATGAGCAAAGTGACTTGATGCATGGGTATATCTTTTTTTCTTGCTTATATTGTGTCCAAATTACAAATAGTGATACTGAAATAAGTGTTTTTATAAGACTTGAATTGTATCTTCCCCTTATAAAGATAAAACTCTGGTTATTACATCCATCCAGAGCAAAGAAGAAACGTTAGTGAATCTTTTAACCTCTTATTTATGCTCCTTTTATTAAAATATCTTTCTGTTTCAAAAAATGAAATATTTTCATTAAAATTATTAATGTCTATTAATAAATGGCATTGAACTTTCCTTATGCAAATATTGAAAACAGGGACACATGCTTTATCAACGCTGGCATTCTCACATCTAAAGTCAAGGCGTCATAGGGCAAGTGCTGTGGTTCAATAGGATAATCCTCCACCTTCAAATGCCAGCATCCCATACATGCACTGGTTGCTGTACTTCCCATCCAGCCACCTCCTTATAGCCAGGCAAAGCAATAAAGGATGGGTCAAAGCATTGTGCCCCTGCACTCATGTGGGAGACCTAGAAGAAGCTCCTGGCTCCTGGCTTCAGATTGGTTCATTTGCTGTTGTAGCCATACGGGGAGTGAGTCAGCAAATGGAAGATCTTTCCCTCTATAAATCTTTCAAGCAGAAATAAAAATAAATAAATAAATCTTAAAAAAAAGTCAGGATGCCAGAGGTATCTAAAAATAACAAAAGACTATTCTCAACAAGGTTACAGATTGAATAGACACATGGATTGACTAGTTATTCTCTTTTCTTGGGGCATTTTTTGTTACTCTTGGCTCTGAAGACTGACCTAAATCCCAGTGCTATGCTGTCCAATATAGTCCCTAGCCAAGTGTAGTTATTTAGTTATAAATTATCATTAAATATATTACCTAAAACTTGAAAGTATGTTTCTCAGTTACATAAGCAACATTTAGAAACTGCTCCAAGACCACATATGACTAGTGGCTTCTGCCTTGAACAGTGCATTTCCAGAACATTGCCATCATTACAGAAAGTTCTATTGAACAAAGGTGTTACAATACATTCCAAAGCCCTAACTTCCAGTCTGGGCATTCAAATGAAGTTCTAATTCCTTGATTCTCTCTTCCCAAAACCTAAAAAAAATTAGAATACCTGAGATTCAAGCAAACTGGAGACTCCGGCAGTTTCATGACTACCTTACAAAGTCCATTTGTAATTTTTCTAGTTTACTATTTTCACTCACTCACTTATCCAGGCCAGATTTAGTAGCTGTTTGAAGTCAATCCATTTAACAGAAATCGGCTTCCTCCCAATTCCTGCCCCCCTTCCCCTTAATGTGCTCTGTCCCTGAGCAGTGTTCACAGTTGTGTTCTTTCCAAGAAAAGCTTCTTCCTTCGGTTGCATTCACAGAGCTGTTTAAAATCATGTGCAGGCATTTGCTTTATTTTCACAGTCACAGGAAATTACTTCTTTCACTTGAGTTTCATTTCTTTCTTTTCTTTAAAAAAATCTTTCTAAGGGAAAAACCATCTACCAGGGCGATAAAGCATCTGTGCTCTCAGCAGCTAGATCACTGAAGAAACACTGACAGGGATATTGCTATGTAAGTAATGCACTGTCCTTCACAGACAAAGGCACAGCCACTGACCCACCTCTAGGAGAGCACAAGCCTTAAACTCCACCTCCAGAGCTATGAAGGAGTTTGATTTAATTCGTGTGATAAGAATCATCGGTGTAATCACTGCCTGAAACTCAGGTGCCATTAGTGGCTACATTGGAGGGCATCCTGTGACCTAGGCCTGGACATATCCTTAACTATATAATTGTGGCCAGCAAACAAATCTCTGATGCTGATGACTAGAAAATCCATGAGGATCAGTGATTAGTAGCTGTGTGTTCTGACCACTTAACCTAGGAAGACACAGATAATGAAAATGTTGGGCAGAAATATACAACTTTTTCCTTTGCACCAAGGACAGTACCTTTCCAAGGCAGGCTTGCTGTCAATTTTTCAATTCCACACAAATAGAATAGACATCATTAACCGGTCATTGCCTTCTTTCCTGCTGTGTTCAGATGAGGCCCCAAACAACTTCTCAGCACAGTGCCCTATGTGGCCACTACCATTCAATCAGAATTGGCCCAAAAGATTAAATGTATTTATCATCTTGGCTCCACAGAGGTCCATGAACCAAGCAATAGATTAGTCCCGGAAAGAAAATTGTTATGATTCTTTGATTTTTTTTTAGGCCAGAGAAAGGTATGAAATAATCCACTTAATGGCAGAGCCTGAGGCAAAACTACATACACACAAACATACACACACACACACACACACACACAGCACTCTCCCTGATGCCAACGTGAAGAGCTGGCACAGGCAGCAGAAAGGAGTATTGCCTGGCCACCAACTCTAGCCCTAACTTTGCATACTGTTGAAAATAACAAGGTTGTGTGTAAGTTGAACAAATAACCACCCTCCAAAAAGTACACAGAAATGTGTATAAGAAAAGCCTACACATACTTTTAGAAATCTCTGTACCAACACTTAGCATGCACTTTTCTTTAAATTTTTTAGGTGACATGTTTTAAATTTACTATGTATTCAAAGGCTTAATGCTCCACTAAACACAGATGAACACATAAAAATTAAAATGACCATAGTTCAGCAGGAATATAGGGAAGGGTTATAAACAATAATGAAATGAAAATGTCAACATGAACTTTGTGAGGTATCTTTATACGTGTATCTCATTCTTTTTACCAGCTAAGTCACAAGATAATTGAAACCTTCTTGTTCCTATGAGCAGTAACTGAAATATACCCACAAAGCCACCAAATTTCAACTCATGTCAACCCCCAAAAAGTTGGTTCTTCAAGAAAACAAATAGAAGAGACATCCCATTGGCCCAACTAACAAAAAAAAGCAGAAGACAGAATTAACATTGTCAAAGATGAAAAAGGGAACAGAGACCTCAGCCATACAAAAAATAATCAGAAATTACTACAAGCAACTATACACCAACAAATCAGAAGATTTCCAATAGATAAATACGTTCCTGGACTCATACCATCTACCAAAACTAAGTCATGAGGCAACAGAAAATCTAAATAAACCTATAACAGAGGCAGATATCACATCAGTAATTAAAGCCCTCCCAACAAAGAAAAGCCTTAATCCAGATGGCTTTACTACTGAATTCTATGAAGCATTCCAAGTAGAACTGGCCCCAATTCTTTATAAACTATTCAAAACAATAGAAAGGAAGGCAATCCTCCCACACTCTTTCTACAGGGTCAACATCACCTTAATACCAAAATCAGACAAAGACACAATAGAGAAAGAGAGCTACAGACCACTATCCTTGAGGAATATTGATGTTAAAATCTTCAACAAAATATTAGCCAACATAATGCAAAAATACATCAGACAGATCATTCACCAAGATCAGATGTGATTTAACCCTTGCATGCTGCTTAACATACACAAATATATAAGTGTGATACATCACATCAAGAAACTGAAGGACAACAATCATATGATAGTCTCAATAAACACAGAAAAAGCATTTGACAAAATCCAACATTCCTTCATGCTAAATACTCTAAGCAAGATAGGCATATAAGTAACATTCCACAACATAATCAAAGCAATATATGAAAAACCCAGTGCCAGCATCATACTGAATGGGGGAAAGATGGGAAGCTCTCTTACTAAGATCTGGATCTATACAAGGATGTCCAGCATTGCCACTGCTATTAACATAGTACTCGAAGTACCCACAATAACTATTAGACAAGAAAAAGAATTAAGGGCATTCAAATTCGAAAAGAGGAAGTCAAGCTATCTCTGTTTGTAGACAACATGCTCCTATACAGAGAACCAAAAGATTCAATGAAAAGACTGCTAGAACTTAAATGAGAGTTTGGTAAAGTGGTCAGGTACAAAACAAACAAACAGAAATCAACAGCCCTGGTGTATGCAAACAAGTACAAGATTGTAAACAACTAATCAGCATGGTACCTTTCATAAAACAGAGAAGGTACTGAAATACCTTGGAATAAACCTAAGTAAAGATCTAGAAGATCTTTATTAAGAAAATTACAAAACATTGAAAAAAGGAATAGAAGACTTTAAAAAGTGGAGAAATACACCATGATCCTGGATGGGCAGTGTTAATACCATCAAAATGTCCATATTACCAAAAGCAATGTATAAATTCAACATGATTCCAATCAAAATACCAAGAACATTCTTCACAGAACTGGAAAAATTGATTCAAAAGTTCATCTGGAAATACAAGACACCTCAAATAGCCAGAACTATCCTGACGAATAAGAATTTAGCTTGAGGAATCACAATCCCAGACCTTCAGACATACTATACAGTGGTAGTAATCAAGACAGCCTAATACTGGTACAGAAACAGAGAGGAAGACCAATGGAGCAGAATAGGAATATCTGAAGGGAGCCCACACATGTACAGCAAACTAATCTCCAGCAAAAGAACAAAAAAATAGCCCAGGAAAGAGAGGAAGTCTGTTTAATAAATGCTGTTTGGACAATTGAATAGCAGCCTACAGAAGTAAGAAACAAGATCCTCACCTTTCATCATACACAAAGATCAAATCTAAATGGATAAAAAAAAAATCAAAACCTACACCCAGAAATCATCAAACTTTTACAAGAAAGCATAGAAAATACTCTACAAGATATAGACCCAGGCAAAGACTTCCTAGAAAAATCCTCAAGAGCAAAGGCAGTCAAGACCAAAGTAAACAAATGGGACTACATCAAACTAAGAAGCGTCTGCACAGCAAAGGAAGCAATCAACAAAGTAAAAAAGTAGCCAGCAGATTGGGAGAAAACCTTTGCATACTACAGCAGAGCGGCTAATATTCAGAATGTACAAAGAACTCCAGAATAACCATAACAAAGCAAACAAGTGAAGAAATGGGCAAAGGAATTGAGAAGACACTTTTCAAAGGAACAAATCCAAATGGCTAACAGACATAAGAAAAATGCTCAAGCTCCTTAGCAAAGAGGGAAATTCAAGTGAAAGCACTGAGGCTCCATTTCACTCCAGTGAGATACAGAAAAATGCCAACACCTGCTGGTGAAGATGCAGTGGAGTAGGGTTCCTTTTTCCCTGCTGGTGGGATTGCAGGCTGGTGTGTCATTATAGAAGTTGGTATGGACAATAGTCAGGCAACAGAAAATTCGCCTACCATATGACCCAGCAATCCCAGTCGTGGGAATATACTCAAAGGATCTGACGCATGAGAAAGCAATTTGCACCCCTGTAGTCCTTGAAGCACAAGCAACAATCACAGAACAGGTAAACAACCTAGATGCCCCCTGAAGGAGGACTAGATAAAGAAACTATGTTTCATTTACTCCATAGAATACTATTCAGATATTAAAAAGAATGAAATTGTATCACTTTCATTCAAATGGCCCCAACTGGAGACCTTTATGCTAAGTGAAATGAGCCAATTCCAAAAGGACAAATATCATATGTTAGCTCTCATCAAAAATACAAAGCAAATTTTTTTTAATTAAGGAGATTAAACACACATATGTAACCCCACTAATGAAGGATGTAATGGAGACCAGACTACCAGGAATCAAGGGAAATTGATAGAAAGCATCTCTACTAAGGAATGACGGCAGACTCCCAATGAAACTTTCAAATATACCTAGACAACAAAAGATTACAATCCCTACTATTGCCCATGCCAACAGTGTCATGACCTGTGTAAAGAGTACAAAGTTGGAATCTTTTCTCTTTTATCTCTAATTTTAAGTGGCTGTCTCCTCATAATACTCATTGCTAATATGGCTGAGGGGTTGTTTTGCTCATCTTAGGGAATGGCTCTTGTTTCAATCTGCAGTTTTTTTGGTATCAAATCTAATTATTTTTACTGTGATTTTTAACTTTCCATGCTTTCTAGTCACTTGTATCCGTTTCAATATGTCCTTGTGATTCATTAATTGATCATCTATAAGAGAATTTTTGATTGCTTGTAAGTAGCACCTGAGGCTGTAAATGCCCCTTCCATCACTGTTTTTGCTACATCTCACGGGCAATGATGTTCTGGTTATTATTGCCTTTTCTTCAGCACAAGATGGAACATGCAGTAGCATCAATTTGCACAAGAAGGTTTTGGATTTTCTTTTTCATCACATTAGTGATGCATTCTGCAGCATGCTGTTTAGCTTCATATTGATGAAAATTTTCTGTTTTTCTCCTTGTTCTGGCCTGTATTTAGTGGGTTTGCATTTAAGGGGATGTATAATGGAAGTGTAGCACAGGCTGACATGTCCAGATGTGGAGACACAGTGCAGTCTGTTTCTCTTTGCATCCAGACCAAAGATGGACTCCCAGTGAAACAGTTAAAAACATCCCGACAGTACGATGCTGGACTCTCCGACATTATCCATGCCTATGCTGGAAAAACACTTCAATAGCTACATGATGGATTTATGGCTGTTCATGAAGGACCACCCATGGTAACACTAGGGGGGAAATCAATAAGGGCAAAAGGAGTCTTGGGGACAGGGGTGGGAAATTCCAGAACCTATGGAACGGTACCATAAAATAATTAAAAATCAATCAATAAATAAAATATATGCACAAAATCGTCTTTATGACCATTACTGGGCATAACCAAAGTGCACTGCTTTTTCTAGGAAACTCTTTTTCACCCAAACCAATAATAATGCCATATGCAAAAGAGACTAAAATAGAATTTTTAATGGAGCTATGATGATGAACCATGATAGAAATGCATACTTAAGAAGCAATAGAGTTTGTAAAATAATTGACACGTAGAAGTCTGGAGAGCTTTTGGTATATTCATTTTCTTTTCAAGAAGTCCTCAAAAGAGGGTAGGAATGAAATGGTCACTTGGCCTCAGACTGTCATTTTTGCCCATGTTTATGCTCCAGTGGGAATGTGGTCTTTTTGATTTTGCTTATTGAAGACTATGGTTAGTAGCAAATTAAACCTGGGGATATACAGTGGATTAAAATTGTGACTGTGCAAATACTGTTGAAGAGAGGGCAGGGATGGAGGGGGAATGGGAGAAAGCAGGGGAGGGAGGAAAGTGTGGCTATTTTTCTTGGAGTTGTGTCCATGAACACATGGAATCTGTTCTTTTTATTAATAACATAAAAGAACTCTGAAGTGTTTATTCAGTTTTCCTCTTTCTTCCAATAATTCTCATCCATAATTTGAGAACTAATCACCCCTTGCCTGGATCATTATATAATACTATGTAGTAATTCACATTCCCACCAACGATGTAAAGGGTTTCCTTTTCACCAGATACAAACTAGCATTTACTGTCTCTTTATAATAAACTTAACTGGAGCAAAATGGTATCTCACCATGCTTTTAATCTGCACTTTCCAGACAATTAGTAACATGAAGCATATTTGGTTATTTGTACATCTTCTTATGGAAAATGTTTATTCTGTTCCTATACCAAATGTTTAATCATATTATTTGCTTGCCTGATGTTACATTGTAGGAATAAATTATATACTTTGGTTATTATCCTCTTAGCAGAAATATTACTTGTAAACACTTCCTTGTGATCTATAGGTTGCCCCATTACTCCATTAAACTGTTTCCTCTGCTATATAGGAGGTTTTTTGATTTGATAAAATACCATATGTTTATTTTAAATGCAATTTATTGCCTGTGCTTCAGTGATCAAATAAAAAAAATTACCCAGACCAATATCATGGAGCTCTTTCTGTTTTACTTCCAGACCTGTAACAATTTATATAATGTGCCTTGGGTTAATTTTGTGTATGGTCTAGGACAGGGACTGGGGTCTAATTTCACTACTCTGCATCATGGATGCTCTGTTTTCCCTATACCAGTTATCAAAGAGATGGTGCTTTACCTGCTGCATGTTTTGGCACTCTTGTTGGAAATAATTTAACCATAACTATGTAGATTTAAGACACCCCACTACTACTAAAAGCCCATAATCTCTGATTGGACACTGCATTAAAAATGGAGGGTATGGAAAATGACACAGAAAAAAAATACATATTTAAGCCACATTTGCTTTCCAAAGCCAGAGGTGTCAGAGTTCTGACAATTGTGAGGCTACTCCTGTAAGTACCCATGAGAAACGAATGACCGGGCTCCACCTTTTCATCATGAGGGCATCCCTCTACCCCTTAGGTGGGACACCTCAGGATGGAACATTTCAGAGTTTTGGGCATACTCAATATTATCAGTGCCATGATCTCTTTCTCCCATACTCAGTATTATCAGTGCCAAGTCACATTATGCTTCAATATTCATCAACCGCATCAGTCATTACTTATTAAAAGGCAGAGTTAAGAGAGAAGGAAAGAGACAGGAAGAGATATTCCTGCTGGTTTACTCCCTAAATGACTTCAGTGACCAGGGTTGGGCCAGGCTGAAGCCAGGAGCTTCTTCTGGGTCTCCCACATGGGTCAAACACCTGGTCAAATCTTCTGTTGTGTTTCCCAAGGCACAGTAGCAGGGAACTGGATCAAACATGGGGTAGCAGGGACTCAAACCAACACATACATAAGATGCTGACATTGCAGACAGCAGTTTAATACACTATACCACAAACTCAGTTTCTTATTAAATTTAAGTTTCAAGTACTAGAAATAATGACCATTTTCATCTTAAGCACTTAACATGTATGACATCATTTACTTCTCAAAAAAAAAAACCATCTGAGGTACATACTATCATCATGGTTATTTTTAAAATTTGTAAGTCAGGACATGGGAAAGTTAATTATTTGCCCAAACTCAGAGAATTAGTAAATGGTTTATCGCATTCAAATCTAACATTAGCGCCAGTGTTGTTTAAGGCCCTGCAGGCCTTACTGCCGAGTTCCACAAGACTTTGGAGAGAGCAGATTTAGCAAAGCTTTGAAGTCTGCTGTTTCCACTGGCTTATGGGAAGGCGAGGAAATGGTCTTCAGGGTGGCCACACAAGGTGCTGGGACTGGCAGGAAGCACACTCCTAGAGGTGCCATCCATGGCATAGACGGGATGGACAGTATTTGCTGACCAAAGAACTAGAAGTTCTCTGAAATTCTGTAAATGTCAAGGGCTGTGAAATGTGTCTCCATCAAGAAAAGTGCTTGGTGCTTGATTTTCTTTTCAAACTCTCACACAGCAATGAAATTTCAGACATACTGATGAAATCAAACAAGATACCACAAAGCTAAGGGTGAGTTAGGAAAGAAATTGAAGTGTTAGTGGAGCAAGGAAAGGCTACCCCTACATGTAGTCTGCCGTGCCTCTCTTATGGAAACCCATCCCATGCTTGAGAGACAGAGTGTAAACATGAAAGGGAGATAGTTTATTTGTAGCCAGTTACATATTTTTCAGTTGAGATCACCCTGGCAATATGCACAGAAGGCCAGAAAAGCTGGAGTAAAACACACTGAAAATTTATAAATAAAGAAGCAAAAGGGAAATATCCTTGTAGCAAAATTCTTTGAGTGGTGTATTTGGCATCTATTTTGTAAGGAAAAAAAAAAACACTGGAAGAATTTAGGGAACAAAAATAAAGCTCAGCAGAAAATAAAATAAATGTGGAGAGGTTTGAAGTTATTAAAATAGTTAGACTGGAGCAAGCAATTTTTGTGTATATTTATCCTTATGGGAGCCATTGAGGTAACTGGAATTGGAAGTTCAACATTCAGGAAGCTCACATTTCAGAGTGTAGAAGACGACAGGTTACAGTTGATCAATGTGGAGCTGTTAAAACAATTCACATAGTGCAGGAGAAAATGATTAAACGTATGTGCCAAAAATGGACTGAGTTTTTGCTGGTGTTAAAGATGCCATGTTGGTACCCCATAATGCCACTCAACCCATGATGGAGTATCTGGGCACAAGTTCCATCTCTGATCCCAATTCCTGCTTCCTGATAGTAAGCAACCTTAACAGGTAAAAACTCAAATACATGGGTCCTCAGGGTCTGGGCCAGAGCCATGGCAAAGCAGCTAAAGCTTCTTCCTGCAGTACCAGATCCCATACTAGCAACAGTTTGAGTCCTGGTTGCTCCACTCCCAATGCAGCTACCTGTAAACAGCCTGGGAAAGCAGCAGAACATAATCCCAAGTTCTTGTGCCCCTACATTTATGTGGGAAACCCAGAAACTCCTAGTTTCTGGCTTCAGACAGACACAGCTCCAACCATTGTGACCATCTGGGGAGTAAACCAGCAGAAAGAATCCCTCTCTCTTTGTCTCTTCTTCTTTCTTTGTAACTCTGCCTTCCAATAAAATTAATGTATTATAATATAGTACATTATATTCCAAAAAATATTTTGTGTATTTTCTCATTAGTTCTTCACAATAACCCACTGCATAAGTTATCATTATCATCCTTATTTTATAAATGAAGAAACTTACTCTCAGAGAGATGAGATAGTTTAAGTTACCTGGCTAGTATGTTTTAGACCAGGGATGCCAGCTGATATTTTTCTGATATATGATTCTTCTTTAAGACAGTTTCATTTTTAAATTTGAAAAGGGGAGGAAGGGAGAGAGAGAGAGCGAGCGAGTGAGAGCCACTACTACTTCACTCCCCAAAATTCCTACTGCAGCCAGAGTTTGAGCAGGCTAAAGCCAAGAACCCAAAACTCCTTCAGGGCCTTCCAAGTGAGTGACAGGGATAGCAAGAACGTCAATAGCCTCTTCTGAAGAAATTCAACTTGAAAGAAAAAAAATCCACATAGCAGCACTTTGGGTTCAAAATAGACCTTCTGAATATGCATTAGTGAACTTCTTCAGGCTGCCCACCCAACCCACACACAGAAATCTCTCTGTCAGCATTTTATGAATCAAACACATGGAAGTATTTCAATAAAATTACAGGAAATGAAACATTCTTATTTATTTGTCTTGGAACTCAGAGTTAGAGAGAGAGAGCTTCCATGTGCTATTTCACTACCCAGCAGATTGGGGACTAATATCAAGGATTTACATAGTACTTCAGAAGCACAATGACAGCAAAACAATCAACCCTTTGAAGAAATGGGTAAAGGAAATGAGCATGCACTTTTCAAAAGAACAAATTCAAATGGCTAATACACATATGCAAAATAACGTTCAGGCATCCTGTCAGAAATTAAAAAAAAAAAAATTGAGGTTCCACCTAACTCCAATGAAACATTGAAATCTACATTTGAAAATCTACTGCCAACAACTGCTGCTATGGGTATGAGTTAAATGGTACCCTTCTCCACTGTTGGTGGGAGTGTAAGCTAATGCAGCTCCTATGTAAGTCATTATGGAGAGTGCTCAGAAAACTGAAAATGGATCTACCATTTGACCCAGTTATCCCACTCCTGGAAATATATCCAGTGGAAGTGAAATCTGCATATGAGAAAGTGATTTGTAAACCTATATTTATATCAGCACAATCTACAATAGCGAAGACCTGGAAAAAATAGAGATGCCCATCGAAAAAACAAGTGGATAAAGAAACTGTGGCAAATCTACTCCCCCCCCCCCCCGTGGAGTACTACTCAGCAATTAAAAAGAATGAAATTTTACCATTTGCTACAAAATGGTTCCCTTTCTACTAACAGCAGATTTCTTATCAGAAATCACACATGCCAAGATAAAGGGGTACAACCAGAGGCTGGCATGGTGACATATCAGGTTAATCCTCTCCATCCGTGGCACCAGCATCTCATATGGGCACAGGTACATGTCCCGGATGCTCCCTTCCCTGCAGAAGACAGTGGAGGATGGCTCAGTTCCTTGGATCCTGGCACCTATGTGGGAGACGCAGAAGAAGCTTCTGGCTTCTGGTTTCTGGATTCAGATCAGCTCAGCTTTGGCTGCTGTGGCATTTGAGGAGTGAACGAACATGCACAATCTCTTCTATGTGTCTCCATCTCCCATTAACCACACTTCCAAGTAAAAGAAATATTTTTTTTTTTTAGAAGCGAGGGCAGAATTCTTCAGGGACTGAGTCACAAAAATTGTCAATCCAACTCTTATCTCCAGCAAAATTATCTTTCAGAATATTCTGAAAATATTCTAAGCAATATTCTCAGATTCAGAAAATCTAGGGGAATTTATCGCCAGAAAAATTAACCTATCAGAGTGACTGATGGAAATTCTCTCATAAGAAAAATGAAAAACGAAGGTGCCTCAAAACATATGAAAGGAAAAAAACACAGCCAGCAACAATAATGACTACATCTAATGGACCTCTTTCTAGAATTTTCTAAATTATGTTTGATGCAAAAATTACAATGCAGGGCCCGGCGCGGTGGCGCAAGTGGTTAAGTCCTCGCCTTGCACGCCCGGGATCCCATATGGGCACCGGTTCTAATCCCGGCAGCCCCGCTTCCCTTCCAGCTCCCTGCCTGTGGCCCGGGAAAGCAGTCGAGGACGGCCCAAAGCTTTGGGACCCTGCACCCGCGTGGGAGACCCGGAAGAGGCTCCTGGCTTTGGATCGGCATAGTATCGGCCGTTGTGGCTCACTTGGGGAGTGAATCATCGGACAGAAGATCTTCCTCTCTGTATCTCCTCTCTGTATATCCGCCTTTCCAATAAAAAATAATAAAAATAAATCTTTAAAAAAATTACAATGCAATATCTGATGTGGTTCTGAATATATTTGGAGTAAATATTTTTTTAAAAATTACATTATAGATGGGGCAGGAAAAGTATATAAATGGTGGTAAGCTTCCATACTTCCAACTGGAAAAATGGTTACTGAAAAGTTATGTATGGATGTCATAATGCCAAGAACAATCACTAGAAATTTTATATAAAGAAATATTTGCCATAGGTCAATGAAAACATAATTCTAAAAATTACTCAAGGAGCTCAGAGAAAAGCACAGATTTAAAACATAGAAATAAAAAAGAGAACAAACGGACAACAGGGTTATATGGTAACATATTAATAATCATATCAAATATAAGTGATCTGAATACATGAAATAAAAGATGGGAATCAGCAGTGTGCTAAAAAACATGACCCAACATTATGCTATCTATAAAAAATCTCCCAAACTATAATGACAAAAACATGTTTAAAATAAAATGAGAAAAAAATTATGTATAATACAAGTAGCAATCAAGAGAGCATAGGAATAGCTACATTAATATCAAATAAAGTAGACTTCAAAGTAAATTACCAGACACAGAGAGGGATATTACATAATGATCAAAGTATTAATCTACCAGGACATCAGAGCAATTCTAAATATGAAAGCTATTGCTGAAAACACATATATGAAAAAAGGATATAACTTGATTTAGCATTCTAAAGAGATAATCCTGTTTGTATTTAGAAAAATAGAAAACATTATAATTATTGTTGGAGACTTTAATAGCTCAGTCTCAGTAATTGATAGAAGCAGTCAGAAAACCCATTAGGCTACGCTTGAATACACAACGAACCAATAGGATCTAGTAGACATATATATAGAGAATGCTATACACAGAAGTACAATATATATTCTTCAAGAGCACATGAAGCATACAAACTCAGACCAACCATATTCTTAAAACTAGCCTCAACACATTTAAAAGGATTTAAATCATAAAAAGTGTCTTCTGCCACAGTGGGATCAAGCAAGAACTCAGTAACAGAAACACCAGCAGGTAAGCACTTGGCATAGTGCTGAAGACACTGGCTGAGAGCATACATGCCACATTACAGTGCCTGGATTTAAAGCGTCTACATTGGCTCCTGTTGCCAGCTTCCTGCAAACATACACACTGGAAGACAGTAGGTGATGGCTCAAGTCCCCTGCCACCCACATGTAAGACCTGGATTGAGTTTCCAGATCCTGGCTTCAGCCTGACCCATTCCTAACTGTAAGAGCACTTGGGAATCTAATCAGTAGATGGAAATGGGAACTCTCTCAATTTTTCTCTCTTTTTCTCTCCTTGTATTCCTCCTCCACCCACTCCCCAGTGTGTATGTGTATGTAGCTGTATGTATCTCTACACTTGTATCATGCATATAAATAAAATTTAAAAGAAAATGGGGAAATCTGAGCACTTGGAAAACAAATAACATACTAAATAATCTATGAGTCAATGAAGAAATTTCAGAAGATATCAAATGCTGAGAAAGCTCAAACACAACACATGATGGTTGCAGAAAATTGCTGTATTAATGCTGAGGAGAAATTTATACTAATAAATACCTATATGAGGAAAACAGGAAAAGCCTCAACCCAATATATAAGTTCCCTCCTCCCTCCTCCCCTGCAGACAAAGGAGAAAAAACTGAAACTTGTGTCCCACCCACCTGCCTTCATACCTAGCCCTCCCCATCCTAATCCGAGGCCCACATGGTATGTATCCCTCTCACCTACGTAAGCAATATTAAAAAGAGTATTTTTAATTTTTGCAAAAATATTTTAAAAATATTTTAAGTTACCAGATCAAGGACCCAGACAAAATAAAGAGCATATATACCCAAACTGAACAGAAAAAGAAAATCATAAAGAGCAGATGCCAAAGAATTGAAAATAGAAATGCAGTAAGAACAATGACACAATGGGCTGGCTCTAAGAAATGACCGATGAAGTTGAAAACACCTCTAGAAAGCCTCACAAAGAGAAAAAGACACAAATCCCTGGCAATCTTAGGAATGAAATTGGATACTTCTACAGATGCCTATTTTTTTTTAGAGGTTTCATTTATTTTTATTGAAAAGTCAGATATACAGAGAGGAGGAGAGACAGAGAGAAGATCCGTTGGTTCACTCCCCAAGTGGCTGCAATGGCCAGAGCTGAGCTGATCCGAAGCCAGCAGCTACGAGTTTCCAGGTCTCCCACGCTGGCACAAGGTCCCAAGGCTTTGGGCCATCCTCAACTGCTTTCCCAGGTCACAAGCAGGGATCTGGAAGGGAAGTGGAGCAGCTAGGATATGAACCAGCACCCATATGCGATCCTGGCACATGCAAGGCAAGGACTTTAGCCACTAGGCTACCGTGCCAGGCACCACAGATACTTTTTATTAATAGTTTAAGGAAGGACCTGGCACCTATGTGGGAGATCTGGAAGAAGCTCCTAGCTCCATGCTGCCTATTGGCTCAGTTCTGACCACTGCGGTCACTTGGGGAGTGAGCCAGTGGACAGACGATCTGTCTCTCCTTCTCTCTATATATCTGCCTTACCAATAAAAATCAATATTTTTATAGAAAATAGGGGGGAAACAAACATGAAGTTGACAATTTAGGATCGGGAATGGCTCAAAAAATACTGAAGAAGCTGAGTCGACCTCAGCAGCAGAAAGATACCAGAAACACAATGGCAGGACCATTGGAAAAGGGGATTGATGGGAATTTTCAGACAGAACAGACTCCATAGGATAGTGAGCCAAGACAACATACTGACACACTGCCTCAGGCAGCCCCATAGCCAGCCACACCCTGAAGCCATGCAGCTGGCTGGCAGCTGCCAGCTGACCTCAAGTCAAAGGAGGAAGAATTTGGCATGTGTCCTACCTGTAGTAGCTTTATCTCAGAGACAATTGCACAGCTTCCCCCACTGATTTCAACCCCAGTTGACTGGGGTCTAAGCAACTCTTGTGCTCCAAACAGGAAAGCCATAGTCCCTCTCTCCCTCTCCCACATCTGCAAAGAGTCAAATTCAGTTGTCTGTGTAGAGTAGCACAACTGATTCTGTTCCATAGCTACCTGAAGCAACCAGAGCCAGGGTCAAAGCAACTTAAAGGATGGAGAGCAGACTTCTCTAACGTGGAAACTCTGGGGCTATGAGCACAAGCCCCAGAGGAGCATTCATTCTACAGAGCCCAGGGAAGCCCTCCCCTCCCTCAGCTTCTAGGGGCTAGTACCAGAAGCAGACCATAAAATATCTGAATCTGCCCTAAGCAAAGTTCCTTCCATATCTTCTAATTCCCTGGGAAGAAACCACAGCATCACTTTTATATGCCACATGAAAAGTAAGGACAGTTTAATCTGTGCCTTGAAGAACCAGGGCTGCTGATGTTGTTAGTATAGTCTTTGGAGTAACTCCCTCTCACTTGGTCTCTACAGAGCTTTATCTACTTCCTTGTGCTCAAAACAGGTAGCTACTTCACTATCAGCCTCCCACCCTGGGGGTTCAGAGAAAGGATCCCACTGCATCCTGCAACAGCAGAACTGCAACTATCATTACTAATGTCCTCAAACTCACTGCAGTCCACCTGATGGGACCAAGGGAAGGACATTCCATCTCGCTGGATCCATGCCAGCCAATCAGTGCAACATCTCCAATATAGCTTGTGGTCACCCTGTAGGACTGGAGCATGATTCAGCTCATATATCCCAGTCATGGGACTGGTACTTTATGAGAAGAGAACAGAACTGGGACTCCACAAAGCAAGCAAGCAATGAGCAAAATTGCTCTAAGCCCCAGCCCAGTTACACTCTCTCACCAGGACTTGGGGAAGTCCTGTCCACCTCACACAGCCCCAGAGCCATAGTTATTGGTGCCACAAGCTCCAGCATCACTCAGGCTTAGCAGTGGGACAAGGGTACAGCCTCTTTTGTATCCCTCAGCACCTAGAATATGGTTCTAGCTATCCTAATTACCAGCACAACTGATGCACAACCCTCTGGGGAACTGAACGCACACACCCTAGGAAGTCCACATTCAAAAATACACACTTCCACTCCTACAAGCTGCTGCTGAAGACTAGATCACTTATATTCACAGCTGATACTGATTAAAACAAAAGAGATCAGTCAGAGATCTACTCCTAGACTCATTAGAAGCCAAAGCCAAAGTAGGAAGTTAATGGAAATCCTGAATTACATCTAACCCATTCACTCTTTTCCAATAAAAATAGTTATAAACCAAATAAGGGACTATTGCACCAGATGTGCAGATCTTACAAAAATTAGAAAATGCTTGATGAAATCAAGGACACAAAAGATATTCCTTGCACACAGTTTGGAGCAATTAATATGATTAAACGCCTAGGCTACCTAAACGCAAACTACCACCTCACTCAATATAAAATACATAATTTAAATGTCACTACAACAAAATTGATTTTGTAATTTTAAAACTACCCCAAAAAAGATCAATAGGGCTAGGTGGTTTCACTGGATCCTAGGTGGTTTCAACTGAACTCATTTGCTATAATGATACCAAACAGTTAAAGAATTTGCACCAATTCTATACAATATTTTTCAGATAATAGTAAAAAAAAACCACTCTCAACTTACTTTATAAAACTTTAAATCAAAACCAAAGCAAAAAAGTGCTAACCAATATTCACAAATATAGATGTAGAAGTCAATAACAAATTATTACAAGAAATAAGCAACAAATAAAAAGAATTATTTACTATTATCAAGTATACTTTATACCAAGAATGCAAATCTGGTATACTACTTACCACTACAAAAAAAAAGTCATATAACTCATTAACAAGCTAAAAACTTAAAAAGCAAAGGATCATACAGCATCTGACAAAAGTTGCCAAACTTAAATAATAAAATTCTCGGGAAAATAGGAATAGAGAGGAACCTTTCCAACTTGATATAAAACACCTCCATAAATGCTACAACTCATAACATATTCATGATAAAATGAATGCTTCTCCTAAGATCAAGTCAAGGATATTCATTTTTTTATACTGATTTATTTTTTTATTTGAAAGGCATATTTCACAAAAAGAGGAGAGATAGAGAAGGTCTTCCTGCCGCTGGTTCACTCCCAAAATTGCTGCCGTAGCCAGAGCTGAGCTAATCCAAAGCTGGGAGTCAAAAGCTTTTTCTAGGTCTCCCACATGAGTGCAGGAGACAAGGACTTGAGCCATCCTCCACTGCCTTCCCACGCTATAAACAAAGAGCTGAATTTGAAGTTTTCTGCTGGGACACAAATAGGCACCCATATGGGATGCTGGAGCCACATTGCCAGGGATTAGCCTGCTGCACCACTGCACTGGTGGCATGAACATTCATTCTTATCACTCTTGTTCGACATAATGTTGGAAGGTCAAGCCATGTAGTGAGGCAAAGGACAAACTAGTCATCTAAACATGCAGATGGGAAAAAATAAGCCCATTTAAACATTCCCTGGTTAATTTACAAAAAATTTACAAAAATGTACAAGAAATTTACAGAAGCTCAGCATAGGAAAGATACAAAATCGCTGAAATCCTCTTTTGCCAACAAATTGGATGAGACTGGAAATGATTATGCTTAATGAAATTATCCAGTAGCCAAAAGACAAATATCATGTTTCCCTTATTTCCAGTAAATAACATACAGAGCACAAAAAGTGTAATGTATATGAGTGAAATGGACATTTTGATTATTGTTTGTAGCCCTTGCCTTTACTCTTAAGAAACAGTACTTTTTCTGCTTACTTTTTGTTGAATTTCTTATTTGGTGGAGGGTTACGTTTGTGGTTATAAAATTAACGAAACATGTCATTGTCAAAAAAAATAAGGAAGGAAGGCGAGGGAGGGTTGGAGTGTAGGAGTATAGGTGGGATGGAGGATAGAGTAGTAAGTATCATTACACTCTTAAAGCTGTACATATAAAATTTGTTCATCCCATATAAATAAAAAATTAAGAAAATGAAAATTCTAAGATGAGTTACAAATTTAACTCAATTTCTGCACTAATCTCAGCATGATATTAGGTTAATTATTATAAAATTTATTTAAAGGGCATGAGACTAAAATAGATGAAACAATCTCACCAAGTACAATAGAGTTTGTAGCTGTACAATGTGTTATCCCACTACTTGAGATACTGGCATTGCATATCATAGCAATAGTTCATACCCCAGCTATTCCACTTCTGCTCCAGTTCCCAGCTAAGCCACTTGAGAAATCAGCTAATAATAGATCAGTTATTTGAGCCCCAGTCATCTACACAAAGAACCAGATGGAATTCCTGGCTCCTTACTGCAGCCTGGCCCAACTTCAACCAACACAGCTACTTAGGAAACAACTAATGGATGAAGGATGTTTCTCTGGCACTCTGCCTATCAATCAAAGAAGAAATTTATTTTAAAGAAAAATAAGGGTGAGAGAGGCAAGATGGTGGTATGGGGTACAGACATGTTTGATATGATGAAGAATCTTTAGACAGGGTGAAGTACAAGAAGTAGATTACAGGGGCAAATTGGGGTCAGGCAGTAAGCAGGGGGTACCTGGAGAACCCCTGGACAAAGGGAAGCTGCAGCGATGGGACGGCAGTGTTGCAGTGAACTGAAAAACTCTCCAGCAGTCAGCGAGCAGCAACTCAGACCCCAGTGATAAACTGCAAGAGGAGCAGCGGTAAACTGCATGCACTAATTCAGTAGCACTCAGATATCAGTGTCACAGGACCAGGCACTGTTACACTGAAGGGATGACAGCTGAGCTGCCCAAGAACTAAGCTGGGAACAAAAATCATCTTCATCTTAGAGCACTGCACAGGCTCTGCAGAAAAAACAGCCCCAGCAGGGCATGCCACCAACTTCACCCAAAATAACTCCAGGATGGACTTAGACTTATCAGCCAGCTGTTGTCGACAAGATCAGTGTTGCCTACAAAATCAGTGCCACCAACAAACCAATTATTCAGGACAATTGTGTTTTCCAAATCCAGGACACTGGTTAAACATAAAAACCAACTTGTAGACTTTTAGGTAATACATGTTAGAGAAGATTCCATCAACCAGAATAGCAAATACAAAAGGTAAAAGAAAAGACAAAGGCACTATGATTGCTACTGAAGACTCTCCAGCAAAGAAGCCAAAGCTTCACCCACCCTCAGATTAACTGAGGAAGACATTGAAAAAATGGGGGACACAGAATTCAGAAAACTTGTTATAAAGCTTCTGATCAACAATGAAAAGCACATGTAAGAGTTCAAAGAATTTAAGGAATATGTTACACAAGAAATAGCAGCAATGAATCAAATCAAAGCTGATATCAGAAATTAAAAACACAGTAGAGCAAGTTAAATGTACAGTGGAGAGTCTAAAAAACAGAATGAATGAGGCAGAAGAAAGAATTTCAGAATTGGAAGATATTTCTTGTCACCATGAAGAAACAAACAAAAAGCTGGAAGCAGAGCTGTGTCAAGCTAAAAAAAAGTATCCAAAAATCAAAAGATATGATCAAAGGCCCAGCATAAGAGTTATGGGAGTTTTAGAAGGTGTAGAAAGAGAAGGTAGGATTAAAGGTGTATTTAATGAAATAATAAATGAAAACTTCACTAATCTGGAAAAGGAATTGGAAAACAATATACAGGAGGGCCACAGAACTCCCAACAGAGTTGATCAAAAATGAACTTCACCACGACACATGAAAATCAAGCTCTCTTCAGTTGAACAAAAAGAAAGAAAATCCTTAAATGTGCATGTGAAAAAAAAAATCTAGTGACATATAGAGGAACCCCAATCAAACTCACAGCTGACCTTTCAGAGGAAACACTAAAGGCCAGAGGAGAATGGAGTGACATATTCCAGATTCTAAAAGAGAAAAATTTTCAGCCCAGAATAACTTATCCTGCAAAGCTCTCCTTTGTCTTTGAAAATGAAATAAAATTCTTCCACAATAAAGACAAACTTCAAGAATTTGTCTCATCTAAACTTGCCCTACCAATGATACTCAAGGATGTTCCCATGAAAGAAAAAAGAAATAACAACCACCAAAAACAAAGGCAAATGTGGAGACCATCCACTAAACAGCTAACAGAGGACTCAATCATAGAACAACACATCGCCAAAATGACAGGACCAAACTGCCCCCTATCCATAATAACACTGAATATAGATTACTTAAACTCAGTCAAACACCATAGATTAGAGGACTGGATCAAAAAAAAACAAAACGCAGCTATCTGCTGCTTACAGGAGACACATCTCACCAACAAAGATCAGAGGAAATTGAAATTTAAAGGATGCAAAAAGATATCCCAAGCAAATGGTAAGGAAAGATGAGCAGGTGTAGCCATTCTTATATCAGATGATGTAAACTATGATGTGAAGACCATCAAAAGAGAAGAAGGATACGACATAATGATCAAAGGATCCATTCAAGAAGAAGAGATCACCATAATAAATGTATACAAACCAAATGCCAAAGGATTTAGCTATGTGTAACAAATATTAATGGGTTTGATGGGAGAAATAAACTCCAATACGATCATATTGGGAGACCTTAATGCCACATTAACATCAATGGACCAATCAAAAAACTAGAAACTCAGCAAAGAAATACCAGAACTCACCCTAAACTTAGAGGAAATGGACTTATTTGACATCTATCCAACTTTTCATCCTACAGACAGATAATATACTTTTTTTATTAGTACATGGAACCTTCTCCAGAATTGGCCATGTTATAGGCCACAAAACAAGCCTCAGCAAATTTTAAAAAGTCAAAATCATGCCATGCATCTTCTCAGACCATCAAGCAGTGAAGCTAGAGACCAAGAAGTCGAAACACCAAGGAAGACTTGCAAACACATGGAGACTAAATAATATGTCACTAAATGAGCAATGGGTTAGAGAGGAAACCAAAGGGTAAATTTAAAAATTGTTTGAAACAAATAAAGGCATCAACACAACATATCAAAACTTATGGGACACAATCAAAGTGATGCTAAGAGGAAAGTTCATTTCAATCAGTGCTTGTGTCAAGAAACTAGAAAAGCATCAAGTAAATCAACTAACCTTACAGCTGAAGGAACTAGAAACACAACAACAAAGGAATCCCAAGATTAGTAGGAAAAAAGAAATCATCAAAATAAGGGAGGAAATAAACCAAATAGAGTTCAAGAGAACTATACATAAGATAATCAAAGAGCTGGTTCTTTGAGAAAATCAACAAAATAGACTCCCCACTAGCCTGACTAATCAAAAAAAGCAGGGAGAAAATGCGCATCAATAGTATCAGAGACGAGAAAGGAGATATAACAACAGATGCCTCAGAAATACATAGAATCATCAGGAACTATTACAAGCAACTATATGTGAACAAATTAGAAGAACTAGAAGAGATGGATAAATTTTTGGGCACATACAACCCACCAAAAATGAATCAAGAAACAATTAACAATCTAAATAGACCAATAACATGCTCTGAGATTGAATCTGTAATTAAAACCCTCCCAACCAAGAAAAATCCTGGACCAGATGGTTTCACTGTGAATTCTACCAAATATCGCAAGAAGAATGTATCCCAATCCTAAACAATCTTTTTAAAACAATAGAAAGAGAGACAATCCTTTCAGGCTCTTTCTGTGAAGCTAATATCACCTTAATACCAAATCCAGATAAACAACAGAAAAAGAGAACTACAAACTGATATCCTTGATGAACATAGATACAAAGATCCTCAATAAAATACTAGCCAACAGAATCCAACAACACATCAGACAGATCATTCACCCAAACCAGGTGGGATTCATCCCAGACATGCAGGGATGGTTCAACATCTGCAAATGAATGTGATACATCGCATCAACAAATTGAAAAATAAAAACCATATGATCTTCAATAGAGGCAGAGAAGGCATTTGATAAAATCCAACACCACTTCATGATGAAAACCCTAAGCAAGATAGGCATAGAAGGAACATTCTACAACACAATTAAAGCAGTTTATGAAAAACCTAATGCCAGCATCATACTAAATGGGGAAAGATTGGAAGTCTTCCCATTAAAATCTGAAACTAGACAGGGATGTCCACTCTTACCACTACTCTTCAATGTAGTATTGGAAGTCCTTGCCAGAGCTATTAGGCAAGAAAAAGCAATTAAAGGAACACAAATTGGAAATGAGGAATTGAAATTATCTCTATTATGATTCTCTACATAGGAAAATCAAAAGACTCAGTGAAGAGACTATTGGAACTCATAAGAGACTTTGGCAGAGTAGCAGGATACAAAATTAATGAACACAAATCAATGGCACTAGTGTACACAAATAATTCCATGGATGAGAAAGAAAATGTAAGTACAGTCCCCTTTAAATAGAGGAGAGGAATTTTAAACAGCTAGGAATTAAGCCAGCTAAATATGTGAAAGACCTCTATGATGAAAACTATAAAAACATTAAAAAAAGAAATAGAAGAAGATCTTGAAAAATGGAAACCCTTACCATGTTGCTGGATTGGCAGGATCAACATTATCAAAATGACCATATTACCAAAAGCAATATAAAGATTCAACGCAATCCCAATCAAAATCCCAACAACATTCTTCTCAGAAATAGAAAAAATGATACAGAAGTTCATCTGGAATCACAGAAGACCACGAATAGCTAAAGCTATCCTGAAAAATAGAAATCAAGCTGGAGGAATCACAATACCAGACCTCAAGACATACTACAGAGCAGTGGTTATCAAAACAGTCTGGTACTGGTACAAAATCAGAGAAGATCAGTGGAACAGAATAGAAACACCAGAAGGGAGCCCACACATGTATAGTCAACTAATCTTTGACAAGAAAACTGAAAACAATCCAGGCAAAACTCCTGGTCTATTCAACAAATGTTGTTGGGACAACTGAATAGCAGCTTGCAGAATTAAGAAGCAAGATCCACACCTGTCATTATACAAAAATTAGCTCTAAATGGATCAAGGACCTAAATCTAGACCCAGAAACCATCTAACTATTAAAGGAAAACACAGGAAACACACTCCAAAATGCAGGAACAGGGAAAGACTTCTTAGAAAAGGTGACAAAAGCACAGGCAGTCAAAGCCAAAATGAACAAATGGGATTACACCAAACTAAAAAGCTTCTGTACAGCAAAAGGAAAAAATTAACAAAGTGAAGAAGCAACCACAACAAAGTGAAGAAGCAACCAACAGAATGGGAGAAAATTTTGTACAAGACACAAGTGGTAGGGACTAACATCCAGGATCTACTAAGAACTTCAGAAACCCAGAGACAGAAAAAAAAATGTACAAAGGAAATGAACAGACATTTTTTCAAAAGAACAGATTCAAATGGCTAGCAGACATACGAAAAGATGCTCAGGCTCCCTAGCCATCAGAGACACACAAATGAAAACCACATTGAGGTACCACCTAACTCCAGTGAGACTGGCCTACATTCAGAACTCAACTTACAACAACACCTGCTGGTGTGGATGTGGGGAGAAAGGCGCCCTCTTTCACTACTGGGAGTGTAGGCAAGTGCAACCACTGTGGAAATCAGTATGGAGAATGCTTGGAAAATTGCAAATAAACCTGCCATATGACCCAGCTATCCCACTCCTAGGAATATACCCAAAAGAATTGAACTCTGAATATGAGAAGGGGATCTACAATCCTATATTTGCAGCAGCACAATCTACAATAGCAAAGACATGGAAACTATCCAGATGTGTGTGCAAAGAAAAGTGGTTGAAGAAACTGTGGTACATCTACTCCATGGAATATTATTCAGCTGTTAAGAAGAATGAAATTATTCTATTTACAACCAGGTGGTCCCAACTAGAGACCATTATGCTCAGTGAAATGAGTCAATCACAAAAGAACAAATACCATATATTCTCTCTTATATAAGGAAAACAGCATGGAAAGTGTAACTCCAATAATCTGATCCATACTTTTTTTGTTTGTTTGTTTGTGTTTCTTTGGCTGTATCCCATGTGTTTTGATGTTTTTATTTCAGTTTGGTTCATTCAAAATAATCTCTTTTCTCTAGTCGAATTCATCCCGGGCTCATGAATTATACGATGGCATCATTTTTCCCAAGAGACTTTTGTGTTTCCTTTTTGTCACACATGTTGCTTACTCAGTGGCGCGTTTTTTTCATGGTGCTGTAATTTGTTGTTGTTGTTGTGGTGGTGGCTGTTCTAATTCACACCAGTTGTTGACCTTGTTTCATGGCTTCAATAATGGGAATATATAGTGATAGAGTACTGGGGTCTATCATATGTAGATGTGGGGGTATAATGGAACATGCATTCCTGCATCCAGATCAAAGATGAATTCCCAGTGAAACTGTTGGACATGTGTAGACAATGGGATGCTGGACTGTCGAACGCTGTCTGTACCAACAATGTTGGGGCACACGTAAACAAGAGACTGATAGAATTATAATTCCTTATGAAGGACTACATCATTGTAGTAAAATGGGAAAAATTTGTAGGGGGTGGGAGTTTGGGGGGGAACCCCAGTCTATATGAAGTTGTACAACATAATTCAAAATTCAAAATAAAAATACATTTTAAAAAAGAAAAATAATATAGGAAGAATCAATCTATATAATTTCAAGGCTCATCATACAGCTACAGTTGCCAAACTTGTGTGGTCCAGACACAGGGAGAGATATATAAATCAATGGAAAAAATAGAAAATCCATAAATATACTCACATAAATACATCCCAACTGATTTTTGACAGAAGTAGAAAAGGAATTAAATGAGGGAAAAATAAGCTTTTAACAGATGGTGCTGAAGCAAACTGACATCCATAGCCAAAATATGGACCTTCACCTAAATCCCATGTATTACTCAAAAACTAATTCAAAATTGATCATGGATTTAAATGTAAACATAAAGCCTTCAGAGAGAAAATGGAGAAATCCTTGACATTTAGACCAAAACAAAAGCAAAATCCATAGGAGGAAAATTGGCAAATTAAACTTTATCAAAATTTAAAACTTTAGTTCCATGGATATCCCCACTAAGAAGATAAAAAGGTGAACTACATAGTGGTAGAAAACATTTGCCAAGTACAATTTCTCAAAGTCCAATTTTTTTTGTAGTTTAACATAGTCTTTTTTTAAAAACAAGATTTATTTATTTACTTCGTAAATTTGCCAGTTTTATGATACAGTTTCTTAGAATCAGGGATTTCGCCTGCCCCCTCACTGATACGGTTTGTTTATTTTTAAAGGCAGATTTTTCAGAGAGAAGGAGAGACTGACAAAGAGGACTTCCATGCATTGATTCGCTCCCAACATGGTTACAATCGCCAGGGCTGAGCTGAGCTGAAGTTAGGAGCCAGAAGCGCTTTCCTAGTCCCCCATGTGGTGCCGGGACCCATAGACCTGAGCTGTCCTCTGCTGATTTTCCAGGCTATAGCCTGGATTGGAAACAGCAGCTTAGGACTACGGGACACTAATAGGCATAGGATTAGCTTGCTGTGCCACCCTGCCAGTCATCCCCCTCAAAGTTTATTTTCTTCATGTATTTTTTAAATTAATAAACAGGGCACTTTGTCAACACAAGCAGATTTCACAACTTTCATAAATCACTTTTCAATGTTAAAGATGAGGACCTGGATGCTTTACATTTCTGTTCCTCCTTCTGTCCCCTGTATTCATTTGCATATTCATAACAGTAATGATATCTTAAAGCCCAATTTTTAAAGCACTATTTTTTTATTTTTGTTTTTTTTAAATTTTTATTGGAAAGGCAGATATACAGAGAGGAGAGACAGAGAGGAAGATCTTCCGTCCAATGATTCACTCCCCAACTGAGCACAATGGCTGGAGCTGAGCCAATCTGAAGCCAGGAGCCTCTTCCGGGTCTCCCACGCGGGTGCAGGGTCCCAAAGCTTTGGGCCGTCCTCGACTGCTTTCCCGGGCCACAGGCAGGGTGCTGGATGGGAAGTGGGGCCACCGGGATTAGAACTGGTGCCCATATGGGATCCCGGGTGTGCAAGCTGAGGACCTTAACCACTTGCGCCACCGCGCTGGGCCCAAAGCACAATTTTAAAAAATGTACACACACAGCCAATGTATCTTCCTATTCTCTGTTACTTCTTCAGAGTTACATTCTTAGTTTCCTGTATTCTACATACAACTACCCCCATCGGCACATAAATTGCATTTACTCTGATTACATACACACACACACACACACACACACAAACACACACTTGAAGCTCCGTATGTTGTATAGCTGGATTTTGTTTGGTTATCTTACTAGACTTTATTTTGTTTTTAATTTCAATGCCTTTGGGTAGCTTAACTTTTTGTTTAGTCTTTATCCCTTAGTGCCCTGGTAGAATCAACCATTTGTTACTTATATGATTCCTGTAGATATTAAGTTTTTCAACATCTGACACCAACGACTCTCAATCAATCAGTAGCCCAAACTATATTCCTGTACTCCACAGAATATATTCAACTTTTTGCCACTAGTTTCATTTGGGTATCTGTTAAATATCTCAAAAACTAAGCTCATGAATATTCATTCACATCTTATCCTCCTGTGACCCAGCTCTCAATGAATACTTCTCTCAGACACTCAATTCCACCTGAGAGTTATACTGGCTCTCTCCTATCCATCTTACTACTAATATCCAACTGGTTTCCAAGTCCCATCAATTTTGCTATGTGAATTTCCCTTAAATGTATGTCCTCTTCTTCCCTATTTTCATGTTTTTAACTCAAGGCCTCATCATCTCTACATGGATCATTACAATGCCTCCATAGGGCAGTTCATGATCAGACTCCTACTCCTTCACCCTCAACTATTTCCACTTCAGTTCACATTTAAGGTCAGGCTTAGAACTCCCAGGAACTCTCCAAGTTCTCTACAATTCAGAGACTGCATGCTCCCTCTGCTTGAAACACCCTTCCCATTTCCCTTGTTTCAGGAAAACCAATACTGTTTTTATTTCCCCACGTCTACAATGAATGCTTTTCCCGACACCTCACATCTTGTATGCAACAGGCATCTTCAAACCTCTCACATATCTCCACTGATTTCTCCATTGACAGCGAATTATTCCCCATGATTTTTGAAGTGCCTTGTCCACAACAGCTCATAAACAATTCTTTTTAAATTAGTGGTTCTATTAATAAAGTGTGTCTCCACTAGACTGTGTCCAGAAGTCTTTGTAATCCAGTTCCAGCCTCCATTTTCATGCGGATCTGTCTCTGTGCTACTATGAGAATATTATGCTGCAAATAATGGAAACAGCTAAGAATATCACATTACAGCTTTCAAGTGGAAAGAATATCTGTAAAACTTAACAGTTATACTCACAGTCTTCATCTACCAGATTAGACATTGTTTTCCTGAAAACTGACTAGCTTTGCTTGGCCAGAAAAAGAAGTTAATTGCTCTGACCACTAAGTTCCTCAATACTCAAGATTCTCTAATCAAGATCCAACTTTGCCTTGTTTGGTAGTTTTGAAGTGTGTAGCTTTATCCCCTGCCTGATTATAATCCCCTTCAGAACAAAGAACATGCATTTTTGCACTCCAGATACCCAACAGAACCTTGAACCTGAACTTAGAAGATACCTAATGCATATTTTAAATGAATATTAAAACACAATCAGATTCGAGAAGCATTTTAACTAATGACAAATGCATCTGGCATTTGATTATTATCCCAAAAGTCAACTGCTTTCTGAATTTTGAAAAAATAGAACTCATCCACTCTGATAATTATTAATTATCATAATGTTGTTTCCCATTTACAAATATTAACATAGGGAGAAGGGGCTTTCAAAGTCACTGAGAGATGCCACTTTTCCATTTCTAAAATCAAACCTACAGAATATATTTATTTCCACATGGTCTGCTTCAACAGCAAAGTGACTGCCTCAGCTTCCAGACCAAGCTATACTGACAACTTGGAGGTATCGCTTCAAGCCCAGAGTAGGTCCCCTGGAGCCTTACCGAGAAAAAGAACTGTAGTTTAATTTGCCATTGCATAACCCAGTCACGGAAAGCATGAAGGAGTTCACGTTTTCATTCCCTTCATAGTAGACATTTAATTATATGATAATTACTTACAGCTTGCTGCTCAGCTTCTACTTTTATGAAATGTAAATTACACTTCACTCAAAAGTGCAAGATGAGCATTTAAAATAGTTCACTAAAAAGGTTCAAAGAATTTTCTGATATTTTTTCCCCAGGCCAAGAATTAGAAAGGCAATATCTCTTTAAAGAAATTTTCATTTAGATACACCAGAAAAGCGGAGTTCTTAATAAATACCTGAAAGGAAGAGAAGCTTCAAAAAAAAAAAAAAAAACCATAGTGAGCTCTAAACAAGCTCATTGGCCTCAGTAAAGCCAAAACCTCGTATCTCAGAATAAGTCAGTCATCTTATCAATTTTGCATGCTGGTAGATTCAGTAACTGAGTTTCTACTGGCAAGGTGGAGGAAAAGAGAAATTGATGACAATGACAAAAATGAAACCACTTGAACGACTACCTTTGGAAATGAATGTCAAGTATATCTTAGTATTCTTCCATTACCAGTATATTCCCCTGACACTAAAAAGTACAGACTCTAAACAGAGGTCAAGTGGTTGGGGAAAATCATTACTTTTGATGCTGCTGCATTATGCATTTAAATAGGAAAGCCAGTCTGGGCTGCCCAAAGTCACAGATGACTCAAAGGAGCCATGATGCAATCTCCTTCAAACTCATACCATGCGTTTGGAGGCCTTGCCACTGGTTATTGCTAGCTTCAAATGTAAGCACTCAGGATTCACTCTGTAAGATTTCTCTCTGGCAGTTCATCTTGGATCCTGACAGAAATTAGGAGGGGAATGTAAGCCATAAAGAGGAACTTGAATTTTCAACTAGGAAATAAGCAAATTATTGGTTGCAGTTTGAACAGGAAATAACCATGAATTTAGGGTCAACTACCCCTGATAATAAGATCTCATAATAAAGAACTTTATTTTTTCAAACTATTTCTGCATAAAATTGTAGTGTTAGAGCTACAAGGAACATTAAGATTTACCAGTGTAACTCTCCCTCACTTTTAGTATATCATGTTATTATATACACGTCTAATTAATAGATAACAAATGTAATACTGTCAGTGAACTGATAACTTTTACAAAACAAGCACATTTATTATTACTGCCTAGATCAAAACTTGGAACAAACACTATCTCATGTCCTTCTGAGCCTCTGCCACTACTCTAATTTGTATTACCACAGACTCATTTTCCCTGTATTTGAATTTCATATAAATGGTTTTCCTTTGCATCTGACTTTTCTCAACCTTACCTCTATGAAATTCATCCAGATCATTTAATATTTTAGTATTTCACTTTTTAATTGCTACATGAGATGTCATTATATAAATATACCACAATTTATCCATCCCAACATTATTCAAAGATAGCTTGTTATGTGCTAAGATAGCTAAAGTTACTGTGAACATTTTGCACATGTATTTAGGTGTACACATATACACATTTCTGATAAATATGTACATAGCAACAGATCAGTTAGATGGCTGTATACACATATATTCAATCTGAACACATACTAATGGCTTTCCAAAGTGGTTGCACCAAACTACACTACAATAAACAATGTCTGGAGTTCTACCAGCTGAAGCCTTGACGTATTTATTGTCACTGCTCTTTTTAGTCTTACCTATCCTATATACCTGTATACCAGGCACCATATATATAATGGTGCCTTATTGTGTTCTAATTTCCATTTCCATGATGATAAGCAATGCTTTCTGATGATTTCAATGTTCTAGTTAGTAAAATGCCTATTCAAGCCTTTAAATCTTTTAATATGGTTATCTGCCATTGTCTTACTGATCTGGAGGAGTATATATAACCTGAACATAAGTCTATTGCTAGTTATGTATATAGCCAATATTCTCCAGCTCTAATTTGCTTTTCATCATATTAATATTGCTGTTAGATGAACAGAAATTATTTCTTTTAATAAATTCCAAAAGAAAAGGTTCAAGTTATCAATATTAGAAATGTAAAAAGACTAAAATGCAAATAACTGTCAACTTTATGAATATAGTCCACACACTACCTATTTTCATTCTATGAGCCATCACCACTGTACAGATTTAAAGAATGAACAATTGAGAAAGTGGATTTCAGGTTGTTACTTCTCAAATACAGAAAGAAATCTTTACTTATTCAACATCAATTTGTGTCTTTTAGGTGTCAGCTATTATACGAAAAGATGAAGATGTAACAATAAACAAGAAAGGTCAGTCCTCACTATTATGTAGCTTACAAACCAGTGGAGACAGCAAACATTAATAATCTATATACTAATTCACTGCCATTATAAGCAGGTGCTACATAGAATAGTTACAGGGAATGATACAAATGTGTAATGGGGGCCTTATTAACACGAAGCACAAAAAAAGTATCTGAAAGAGTTAAGTATCTGACACTTGTAGGATAGTTATGAGCTTCCTAGGTGAGACAGGTTAGAGAAATAGAATGGCTAAGAGAAAATTCAGGAGAAAAAAAAAGAGCACCCCTTCCTACCCACTCACTCAAACATACATGCATGCATACAACCTATCTAGGGCTGTATGGCCCAGAAATCCAATGGTTCCATGCCAAACTTAAGAAAATTCTGAGTTCCAAAGCTAAGGCAATGGGAAGCAAAGAACTAAATCACTGTCCTAAAAATCAAAGTGGTCCTAAACCTTGGACAACAGAAGGGAGCAGCTGAGTTCAATGTCCAGCTCCACTTCTAAGTCCAGCTTCCTGTTAACTCAGACACTGAGAGGAAGTGGTAATGACTCCAGCAATTGGTTCCTGTCACCCACGTGAGAGACCTGGACTGCATTGCTGCATCCCAGCATGAGTCCTGGGCCTCATCCTGGCCATTACAGGGCATTTGAAGAGTGAATAAGTAGATTGGCAGTTAATGGTTACACTAGCTCATGTTGTCTCTGTCTCGCAATTTTGTATTTAAAAAAAAAAAAAAAAAGGACCTGAAGCTTTAAAGTAAAGTTATTGCAATTTTACAGTTTCCCAGGAGAATCCAGATGGCGGAATGGGGTAAGGACACGTTTAAACGGACAGAAAACATTTAATCAGGATGAAGCAGAGAGGACATATTTCAGGAAATAGGAAAGGACAGAACAACAGCAGAGGGGTACCTGGAGACTGACAGACACAGGAAAGCAGCAGGCACAACAGTGTGGTGTTGCAGTGAATGAAATTCCAGCACGGTGATCTGAATTCCACCAGCAGCCAGGTGGGAAGGGACTTTCACTGGAAGCTTGGGAGGTGAATCCAGACAAAGAACTGTCCGTCCTGCTGGTCTGTTTGATTTGACCAGGAGCAGAGACAGAGCAGCAAATCTCAGGTGGGCAGTGCAAGAACAGAGTGGATTTCAGAGCCCAGTCAGCACCCCAGAGCTGAATCGGGCGCCATTTTGCATAAGGAGGAAAGGGCAAGGGAAAGGACCAAGCATGGTCTGAGTTGGGAGTGAACTCATTTCTGACACAGTGAACTGCAACGACATGGTTCCACCCAGGGCAGGTCTGGATAGCCCTCAGATCTGACAGCCAGCAGATCAAGACCTGTAGTGGTGGTACATCAGGCACCATTTTGTGCACTGTGGCAATAGCTTTGGGACTACAGGGGACAACAGTGAACTGCGCACGTGCTAAGCTTGCAAGAACTCGCTGAGGTGCCACAGGAAAATACCGACTGAGGCATCGAATGGGTCAAAGTAGCTCCATGTGGCACCCAGATCTAACATCCAACAGGTTCCAAAAAGATCAGTACCACCAACAACCTAACTATATAGGACACCTGGTGTCTCTCTAATCCTGGGACTTGCTCCAACCGGAAGTGGGAGAAAGGTTGCAGAGACAACAGTGCAGCCTCAGTATGAGATCACAGGAGGTGGAGACTGGTGAGCCAGGAGCTGAGGCTACGAAGACCATGGTAGAAGTCTAACACAAGTACTCAGGCCTTGAATTCGCTGGAGGTTGTGACAAGTGGCTGCAAGCAAAAAGTTGTGTACCAACTGCAATAAGTAAAATTGAACTGTGGACCTTTGGGTGACACAGCTTAGAAACCTGCCCCAAGAAGAAGACTCTGCTAACCAGAAGTGCAATGATCAAGAGCAAAAGAAGAGACAAAGGCACAATGAGTATTACCGAAACCTCCCCTGCAAAGGAGTAAAACCCATTGCCAACCTCAGAGTTAACTGAGGAAGACATCAAGAAAATGGGGGACACAGAATCCATAAGACTCATTTTAAAGATTCTGATCAAAAATGAAAAGCTCATGCAAGAGTTCAAAGAATTTAAGGAAGCAGTAAAGCAAATCAAGGCTGGTATATCAGAAATTAAGAACACAGTAGAGCAAATTAAAAGTACAGTGGAGAGTCTCCAAAACAGAATGAAGCAAGCAGAAGAAAGAATCTCAGAATTGGAAGTTATCTCCTGTCACCAGGGGGCAGCATACAGTTTCCCACATAAAAAGGGGTCTGCTTTCATAACACTACTCAGGGATGCAGTAGGATTTCAAACAAAATAAAGAAACAGGCAATATGATAGTGAAGTAAAGCCAGCCTCTTCCCAGCCTCCAACCTCAGGGCCATTCCAGAGCAGAACTGCTGTTTCACTCTGCATAGAAATCCCTGTGTCTCAGCTTGGTCCAGGCTTATCAGAGCCACTAGCCTCGAAGAGACTGTGCAGACCTGGATAATGCAGATATAATGGGTGACTAGTGTATAAACTGAAGACCCAAGGACTCACTATGATTGACTTAAATGCTACACACCTAGCCTCAATGACTAAGATTGAATGTTCTATCAAGTTCCAGTTGGGAGGTATGGCTTGTGAGCAAATTAAATCATATTTTTTTAAAAATGTCATTTCTGTCACTTCACATTTTGGGGTAAAATTCCTGCCCACTGGGAACAACATGGTGGCATATCAGACTAATCCTCCACCTATGGCACCAACACGTAATATGGGTGGGCATCAGTTCTAGTCTTGGCTGCTCCAATTCTGATCCAGCTCCCTGCCAATGGCCTGGTAGGACAGCCCAACTCTTTAAGCCCCTGCACCAGCATGTGCCATGAATTCTTATTCAGCATGCTTCTGCAGCAAGAAGGGAGCAGCTGTGAGGCTCCTTGTATTCTCAAGGTTGGGCACTCATTCCTCGCAAGGCTACCCTTATCAACCTTATCAGAGGCATAGGAGCTACCAAGCTCTGAGAGACCAACTACCTGAGAAAGGTGGTGGAAGGCCAGCATTTTGGTGTCACTGTTGGAGGAACCTTTCTAGTTGATTGAGTGCTAATCTGAGAATATGTGTAGACCACCTGTAACCCCACTGTCAGGAACCACTAGGTGAAACAATAAGACCCTGTAATTTGTTACTATGGTTCTGTGTTCTTTGCATTTTTCTACAAGACCCTCAAATCTTTGTAATAACTTATTGGAGAAACCTAATAAAATCAATGCCTGGGAGCCACCCCTTCATTCACTTGCCTGAGACTGTGTTGAGTCCACTAGCCCCCACTATTAATCTTAAATTTTGTATTTGTATTTCTACATCTTGCAGCTCTTGTCCTTCCGCCTTGTTTCTTGCAAGAGTTCTGCATAATAGTATGCAACATATGTGGAAAATCCAGAAGAAGCCCCTGGAGCCTAGCTTTGGACCAGCCCAGCTCTAACTATTGCAGTCATTTACGGAGTGAGCCAACAAATGGGACATTTCTCTTGCGCACTCTCTCTCTCAATCTCTCCCTCCCTGACTTTCAAGTAAAATAAATATTTTTGTAAGAATCCATGCTCACTGACCCCTAGTGGCTAAAGTCCTCATCTTGCATGCACCAGGATCCCATATGGGTGCCAGTTCTAATCCCAGTGGCCCCACTTCCCATCCAGCTCCCTGCCTGTGGCCCGGGAAAGCAGTCGAGGACGGCCCAAAGCCTTGGGACCCTGCACCTGTGTGGGAGACCCGGAAGAGGCTTCTGGCTCCTGGCTTCCGATCATCTTAGCTCCAGCCATTGCAGCCACTTGGGGAGTGAATCAATGAATGGAAGATCTTCCTCTCTGTCCCTACTGTATATCTGCATATGCCCCTCTCTGTATATCTGACTTTCCAAGAAAAAGAAATAAATCGTTTTTTTAAAAAATCAATGTTCACTATAAAATGTAATATTGGAGGTGCGAGGCAACAGTAGAACCCAAAGAGAGACCCAGAGTAGTTGGGACCAAGCTATTGGTGTCTTTGATAGAACTACTTTGGTCATGAGCAGGGAAGGGGCAGTTAAAGGCCAGCATAAACATCCAGGATATGATAGCATGAAAGGTCCTTGCTCTTTCAGGAAGCTATTCTCATCTCCAGAAAGTCCTCTTTCTATCAGACCTCCATCTCTCCCACAGGAGACACACAGAAAATGCTGTGCTGCCTTTCTTTAATCTATTGCTTCCCAGCAGTGAAAGTAGACCTCCCAAGTGGCCACCAAGGTTGTAGGGGCAAAAATGTGCTTCATGCTTAACTGAGAAAGAAGCACCTCCTTGAGTTATGTGTCATTAGTGAATCTTAATGTCATTAGGTACCAGAATCAGAATTTGCATAGAAATCATTGCAGGGAATTGTTTCTTCCCCATGCTAGTATTGATTTCCCAGCACCGTTAGCTGCTTAATGCTACTGCTTTTAATTGATTACTCCAGGGGAGTCCCTCAATAGCAGGCTTCTTCAATTGAGATGCTAGAACATTCATTGAATGTGATTCGACAACCCCAGTTGTCTCTGGAGACCTCTGACTATTCATAGCATAATCACAACAGCCCCGCACAGTTTAATAAATAACGTGGCCCTTCCAAATCAACACTCAGCCTACAGCCCATTTAAAAATATGAACCTGTCCAGATCTCTTTACCTGTTAAAAATCAATGATCAACTCCAGCATTTGTAACTATATGCATAGTTAGGTATCAGAGGCTTATTTTCAAACCTCTGCTTGCTTCAGTATCTATAAATGTAGAAAAGTTCTGAAATCGCTGAGCTCACCGTCCTGTCCTAGTAAGTAGCTGGGTCGCTCTAGCTAGGCTCTCCTTGTCTAACCAGGGACCCCACAGTGTTTAGCATTTGGAGCACCACTGCCGCTATCAAAGACCAGAGAAGTTGACAAGTATTGGAATAAAATCAAACAACAGCTCAGGGAACACCTGAATCATTTACCCAGGCCCCAGCAGGAACTCCTTGTTTTCTGATTTACTTTTCTGCTAAATGTTGGCCTCAGGAAAAAGGGCCTGCTTCATCAATTCAACCCAATCGACCAAATATAGTGTGTCCCAGTGGGATTGATATAAACATCTACCCATAAATTCAGATGTACAAGAATGTTCTTAAAGCTCAGTCTATTTCGAGCCCCCTCCAGGTAATAGAAATCTTAACTTCATCAATTCAAACTATCTACAATCTCAAAACCAATGGCTTAAAACCAGAAAGTAATTGACGCCCTGGTTACCTGCTGCTCTTCACCCCAGAACGTGATGGGCACAGTCACGTGTAACCTTGTCCCTATACTTGTGTTGCAGAGACATTCAAGTTCCACTCCGGCCTTGGTTACAAGTACACTTACAGCACTTCTTAGGCTCTCTTAGGTCTCAGGGACTCTTGTGCATACCCAGGAAACACTGGCTCCATCCAATTATCTCACCAGGGTTCAGAAAATTGTGAGCTGGCTCAAGCCCCACTTCCTGAGATAACAAATGTAGCTAAAGCATGGTCACATTTGCTCTCAGATCTCTCTCCTCCCACCCTCCATCTAAGGTAATATTTTTCACCCAAAGTCTCACCATGGACAGCTTAGAATATCTCTGTCAAGGCACACATCAAGGATTCACATATTCCAGTAATCCTACACCTAACTTGGGGGAAAGTAAACATTGGCTTTGACTGATTCCCAAACATTTCAAATCTATTGGGTATACAATTAAGTGTATTTCCAAGGTTCTTAGTCACTTGAGCACTTGCAACTCAAAGATTCTGGTTCCTGTACGTATGCGCCAAATGCTAAGAATTTTGGTTTCCAGCTCTTCTAGTATAAAAGCCTTTCTCTTAGGTGATGACTGCCTTTGCTGAGTATGACACACATATCCCACAATAATTTAAAACATTATCACGTTATGATCTACTTAACGCCATGGTAAACACACACATAACTAAAGGAGACAAAAGAATAGGCACAGCCTGTGTGCTAAGGAAAAGGGTTTCATTTTGCAGATCCTAGCGCAAGTACCTGAGACATTCAACAAAATGCATCACCGGACACTGACAGATCCAAGACAACTGAACAGAGAGGCCCTGCACTCACGGTGCCAGAGAAGAACCAGAACAAAGGAAGAGCCACTTTTCCAGGAGACCATATGAGGGAAAACTTCAGTAAAGAGATCATGGGAACTCTAAACAAGAGCAGAGACTTTGAATGCCAGCACAAAGAAAGAGGGGGGAAGGTGGGAGGGAGGGAGGGAGAGAGAGAGAGAAAGAGAGAGAGAGAAACAGAGAATACCACAGCGCCTACTCTAGTTCCTTGGCCATGGTGCCCCACTTGCTGAGAAAAGGGTAAGAAGAAAGTTCTGCAATTCCTGCCATCACTGCAAAAAGGGCAGCTCTAACTAGCAGGACAATTACACTGTCCTTATCAACTTTCAGTCCAGTCTAGAAATCCGACTGGATTCTGAGGGACTATCTGAAGCAGACCTACTGTGAAACAGCCACTACTAAACTCCATTCTCAGGAGTTAGCAAGCAGCCCTGTCACTGCAAGGGCATTTCAGGGGACAGAGAACAGGTCCCTCTGTATCCCATGGCTGCAGCACTGTTGAACACGGGCCCCAGAGTAACACTCACTCATTCTATGGAATCTTGGAATGCAACCCTTTGCTGCTTGTGGCCTGGTGCCAACAGCAGGTGATACATGAGAACAATAGTTCAGACCTGAGGAAATCTCCTTCTGCATCTCCTGGCATAGGGTGCTGGCTAGGGCACATGCCCCAGCATCACCCTTACATGTCCTATAGCAACTGTGGTCACTCCTTTGCATGCCCTGCAACTCTAAGACAGTGGCTGTTGGTGCTACAATCCCAAGAGTAACTTTCTTGTGCCAGGTGGGAACCAGAAGGTCCTATCTGCAATCCCATGTTCCATATCTGTAGCTACTGGTGCACATTCACCAGCATAATCTGTGTGTGAAATGCCACACCTGGGTAAGGTCCTCTCTGAACCTTGCAGCTTCAGGACTGGGACTGTTAAATGTAGAAGTTCCTGTGGGACATGAGGAAAGCTCTGTATCCATGTCACTGCTGCAGGCCCACAGCTTTCAGTGCACAATCTCCACTAGACCCTATGCTTTACCTGTGGGGTTTGGACAGGTTGCCCTTTCTGCCCTGCAGTATCAGGACTATGATTCTTAAAACTACATTCCTCGGAGTCACATAAATCCATACTTCAGGACCTAGAGAACACCCTGCCTGCATTCTATGGCTCCAGGTCCACATCTGCCAATGCACAATCCCCAGCTTAGCCTGTATCCACCTGGTGAGCCTGGTATATTTCTTCCTTATTCCTGGGACTATGGTTTGCAGATTTTTAGCCCCAACATCACCCACATCAATCCAGGAGGACCTGGACAAGGTCTTATCCACATCACATACTTTACAGGGTCACAGCAGGGTCTGTACAAGCCCCAACAATATCACATAGTTTACAGAACCATAGCAGGTGCTGACACAAGCCCCGGTATCACTCAGGCTTGCCTGGTGGGACAGCCCCCTATGTCCAACTGCACTAAGAATGCACCTACAGCCATTACAAATGCTAGTGTAGGTCATGCTGAACATTCTGAGATCTAAAGACACACAAATTTTTAAGTCCACATCCACTTTAAATTCATACTACCAACAAGACAACAGTGGCATGCGTAGCCACTGCTGATTTTTATTACAACCAAGGAAATTACTCAGAGGTTACACTTTTCGGGTCACCTGGAACCAAAGACAAAGCAACTACCAGCTGACATCTACACTCCATCTGAACTTCAAAAAGTCTTTTATGATGAAAGTTACTCCATTAGAAAAAGAATGAACTTGTACACCATAAGTAAAGATGTCAGCACAGAAAAACAGGACCTGCGGTCCTGCCCCCATGTGGGAGACTCACAGAAGCTCTTGTCCATTGGTTTTCACCTGGCCCAGCCCTGACCACTGTAATCCTTTGGTGATCTTTCTCTCTGTCACTTTATCTGTTTCTATTACTTTCAAACCAATAAATAAATCTTTTAAAAACAAAAATAAACAAAGTGAAGATTTCTGAGAAAATAAAATAGTATCTACCACACTAAAAAAAAAGAGGAAAAAACAGAAATACAAAGAGGTGGAGCTGGCATGGTGGTATAGAAGCTAATCTTCTGCTGTGGCACTGGTGTCCCATATGGACGCCATAAGCTAGTCCTGGCTGCTCTACTTTTAATCCACCTCCCAGCTTATGGCTTAGGAAAGCAGCAGAGGATGGTTCAAGTTCTTAGGCCCTTGTGTCCTTATAAGAGACTCAAAGATAGTTATTGGCTTTGCATCAGTTCAGCTCTGGCAGTTGTGGACATTTGAGGAGTGAACCAGTAGATGGAAGGGTCCCAGGGAAGGCTAGATTGGGCCAGGCCACAGCACCTGTTGGCACACACAAGAGCCAGTACAGGATGTAGGCCACATTTGGTTTGGCTAGGCTGCAATACCTGCCAGAAGATTTGAGACTGCTAGTTGGCCATTCCAGAATGAGATGAAGCACCTGCCAACACATACAAGATTCAGGGCTACAATCAGACCTGATAGGGAAAACTTTGGGGACTCCCCTGCTAGGCTGCAGCTCCCACTGGGAAGTGTGAGGGTCATGACTATGGGCAGAGTGGGTTGGGCAAGGTTGTAGTACCCATTATCATTGGTATGCAAGTGGGCTCAGTTTGGGGGTGGTCCAGACTGAATTGGGTCCCCGCACGAGAGCTGTAATGGGTATTAGATGGGCCAGGCTAGGCCAAAGTATCCACCAGTTCAAGAAGAACCCAAAGTCTTAGGACCCTGCAGCCATGTAAGAGACCCAGAAGAAGCTCATAATTTTTGATAAAGGTGCCAAGAACTTACTGTGGAGGAAGTATGCTTATTTTAAATAAATTTTGCAAGTAAAACTAAATAAACATATATAAAATGAAATTAGATTCCTAACTTTCAACATATGCAAAAATACACTCAAGGTAGATCAAAGACCTAAATGTAAATGTATGAAATTGCCAGGAGAAAATATAGCTAAAGCACTAAAATCATAAATGTAAGTGATGATTTTTCAAGTAAGACCCCAAAAGAATATTAAACAAAAGCAAACCCAAACAAATGTGATTATATGAAATGTGATTAGAAGCTTCTGCACAGCACTGTAAACAGTAAGTGTGAACAGGCATCTAACAGAATGGGAAAAATGTTGCAAACTATTTATCTGACAAAACACTAATTTCCACAATGTAGCAAGGATTCAAACAACTCAAGAACAGAAGAGGAATGAATCCAGTTAAAAATGACCAAAGGAGCTGTGAGGCCAGCATGTGTCATAGTGAATAAAGACACCAACATCTCACACAGGCACCAGATCTAACTCTGCTACTTCACTTCCCATCCAGCTCCCTGTTGATGGTCTAAGAAAAGCAGTGGAGGATGATCCAAGTACTTGGGCCCCTGCCACCTACATGAGAGAGAGAACTGAACAAAGCTCCTGGCCCCTGGCTTTGGGCTGGCTTAACACTGATCTAACAGCCCTCTGGGGATTGAACCAACTGGTAACAGATACTCTGTATAAGAATCAAGATGGCAAAATAGGTAAGGACATGTTTAAACAGATGGAGAAACACTAGCCAGTGTGAAGCAGAGAGGGCACATTCCAGGAAATAAGAGAGGACAGAACAACAGCAGCGGGGTACCTGGAGACTGACAGACACAGGAAAGCAGCAGACACAATGGTGTGGTGTTGCAGTGACAGACATCCTAGCAGCATTCAGTGAGTGATGATATGAATTGCACCAACAGTAAGAACTCCACCAGCAACCAGGTGGGAAGGGTCATTTACTGGGAGCTCGGGAGGTGAATCCAGATAAAGAATTGTTCAACCTGCTGGTCTGTTTGATTTGACCAAGAGCAGAGACAGAGCAGCAGATCCCAGCGGCAGTGCAAGAACAGGGTGGATTTTGCAACCCAGTCAGCCCCCTAGAGCCAAATTAGGCCCCATCTTGTTTAAGCAGAAAAAGGCAAGGGAAAGGAATGAGCATACACTGAGCTGGGAGTGAACACATTTACAACTCAGTGAACTGCAACAACGGGCATCCCACAGGTTCCATCCAAGAGGTGAGGGTTCCTCAGCCCTCAGGCCGGCAGATCAAGAACTCTGGTGGTGGCTCATCAGGTGCCATTTTGTACCGTGTGGCAAAAGTTTTAGGACTGCAGTGACAACAGTGAGCTGTGCATACACTAAGCTTGGTGAGAACTCACTGAGCTCAGTGCATTGCACTGGTCCCACAGGGGAAATAATACCGAGTATGGCACTGTGCCGGTCAAAATAGGTCTGTGTGGCACTCAGACCCGATGGCCAACAGGTTCTGGCAAGATTATCACCAACAACAATCTAGCTATATAGGACTCCTGTTGTCTCCCTAACTCTGGGACCTGCTCCAACCAGAAGTGGGAAAAAGTTTGTACAGACAATGGTACAGCCTCAGCATGGGATCACAGGAGGTGGAGACTAGTGAGCCAGGAGCTGAGGCTACGAAGACCATGGTAGAAGTCTAACACAAGTACTCAGGCCTTGAACTGACTGGAGAGTGGCACCAGTGACTTCAAGCAGAGCCGTACAACAACCACAATAAGTAAAATTGAACTGTGGACCTTTGGGTGACACAGCTTAGAAACCTGCCCCAAGGAGAAGATTCTATGACCAAGAGCAAAAGAAAAGACAAAGGCACAATCAGTATTACTGAAGACTCCCCTGCAAAGGAGTAAAACCTTCTGCCAAATTCAGAGGAAGACGTTGATCACAAAGATCCTAATGGGAGAGATGAGGAAAAAGTCGACTGCAGAGGAGAAGATGGGTGACAGAAGCAGAGATTTGAGGGAAGGGGCCGAAAGCCAGGGAATGCGGCCATTTAGTAGAAGCAGAGAAAGCTAAGCACATGGAGATTTTTCCTTAGAGCCTGCAGAAGGAAGTAGCTCTGACTACACTATGATTTTCACCCCCAGTGAGATGCATTTTAACAGTTGACCTCGAATATCGTAAGACAACAAATCTGGGTTGCATTAAGCAAGCTGCCCCCCAAATTCTCTTAGATGTGCTATAGAACTGGAAGCTCACACAAAATTACTGCATTGGGTGTTATTGCAGAAACACAGTTGCTTAAAACTACTATTAAAAGATAAAGGGCAAACACATTAGGCAACATTGAACCTGTTGTGCCTTGGTCTGACTAGGTGACACAGTGTGTGGCTGCACACACATCGAGTAAGTGATGTTGGCAAATAGAAGTGCCAATAGAAGGTGGGGGTTGAAATTAAGATTCAGATTGAGATTGAGACAGAAAATTTAAAAACTAAATCCCATATGTACCATTTGTCATACTTTTCCCAGGAACAACCCAGTAGAAAAAGTCAATACTTGAATGTATGCATAACTTTTCTATATGACTAATCCAGTTCCAAGTCTGTCCCATAGAGCTCCTGGTGAGCCTAGAGAAAGATACAACTTTTTGTGCTTGCCAACTTTGTAGAGTCCCGGCTTTAGAAATGGACTATATTTTGGCCTACCCCAATAAGATCTGGAGTCTTTTTGGTATTTTGTAGAGTACCATTCTTCCAAGTATATTGGACATCGTTTTTTTGGTAGGAAATGTATTCCCACCACTTGGGTATCAGACAATGAATCAGACAGGGGAGTAAACAATTAGATGAGGTCCGATTATGGAATTACCTGATTATGTCAGTAGAGTTGTAAGTAGAAACATGTGTTGAATTGCTGAATCTCCTCAAAATCATCTCCTAAAATTTGTGCTAACTGCTATTTATATGTAGTCAGAATGAATTTTTAAACATGCTAGATTCATCTCATTGCTTCTTTGAATAAACACCAAACTGCATGGTTTAGCTCCTGCCTACTTCATTCTCTCCATCTTCTACCATTTTCTGTTTCTCTCTTGGTGCTACTCCATTTCACACTGTTTTCTTCAGGAGCCCCAGCTCCCTACTCTTTCAGAGCTTTTACATATGCAACACCTTCTGCTTGAATTGTGTGTCTTCATGTTTCCAATCTCTGTGTATCACATCAGGAAGGCCTTCTCTGATTTGTTTGCATAAAATCATATCCCTTTATTCTTTTTGTTTCCTTCTGGTGACAGGAAATATCTTCCAATTCTGATATTCTTTCTTCTGCCTCCTTTATTCTATTTTGGAGATTCTCCGCTGTACTTTTAACTTGCTCCACTGTGTTCTTCATTTCTGATATATCAGCTTTCAGTTGATTCATTTTCAGTGTGATAAATTCCTTAAATTTCTTTTATGCCTGCTTTATGTGCTTCTCGTTGTTGTTAAAAAGATTTATAACATGTTTTTTTGAATTCTGTATCTGTCATTTTCTCAATGTTTTTGTGATTACACTGAGCTCTACCTGCCTCACCACACACAAGGATACTCCAAGCTGATCTTTCATATCGACATCCTTAATCCAATATTAATCCCATCTGCAAACTCCTTTCTACAAATAAGGTAATATAGAGAGATTCTAGGGTTTTATATGTGAACACAGTCAAGAAATTCATCCCACCATCAGGAACATGTCACATTGTACCATGGTTCAAACATTTTCTTGTAGAGCTTATGGATTCTAGATTCTGTTTTTTAAAGACTTATTTCATTTTTATTGGAAAGGCAGGCATACAGAGAGGAGGGACAGAGAGGAAGAACTGCCATCTACTGATTTACTCCCCAAGTGGCTGCCATGGCCAGAGCTGCGCCAATCCAAAGCCAGGACCCAGGAGCCTCTTCCAGGTTTCCCACACAGGTGCAGGGTCCGAAGGCTTTGGGCTGTCCTTGACTGCTTTCCCAGGCCACAAGCAGGGAGCTGGATGGGAAGCAGGGCAGCCGGACTATGAATTGGTGCCCATATGGGATCCCAGCACATGCAAGGCGAGGACTTTAGCCACTAGGCTAACATGCTGGGCCTGGGTTCTAGATTCTTAAATATGAAACAGTTTAGTATTTATCTCTGCTGAATGAGTGGCATCCTCCAAAGTCTGAGTAAAGGTGGAAGCAGACGTTTGGGAACAGACTGGGAGACAAGACAAGAGCACAGCATAAAAGTTCTACGACAGGACATTTAGAATTGGTCTCTTACCTGACTAACTCTTCTGCCAATTAGGCCCAGGCTCTGCCTTGCACTTTCATTTGAAGCCTCATTTCATGATAATTCATTTTGGAGATTCTGCTGCTTTTCCAATACAATTTGCTCTTGAGCTCAAATGCTGCTCTCAGCCTGCTTGGAGATTGAAGGCCAGCTTCCTTCAACTCTGGCCTTGATCGAGGAAATAGGAAGTGGACATTTAGAAAATTTATCTGGGAAGGGAGGGAAATTAAAAGTGAAGGAAATCCAATTGTTCTTCAGAAATGTCTGAAGAAGTTAGAGCAACAGTGACTCACAATGACATCCTACTTAGCTTACAAACTCCCCTTGTTCAGCGCTCCTTGGGGCAGGAGACAGCCTGAGTCTTGGCGCCCGGGGAATCCTCATAAGTCTCAGGAGCTGAGGGTAAAGACATAGTGACGAGCAAGACAGGTGCTAACAAGGGCCACTGCTTCCTAAAGTTTGCCTTTTCGGAATAAGTCTATACAACAGCTAGCATGGGCTGTGTACAGGCTAAGCAGAGTGTTCAGCATACTGCATGTTTCTTGTCATTTAATCTAACCTTCACAATTACTTAAGCTCAATAATAGGTCCCTTTTTGTCAGGTAATAAGCTGAGGCACAGACAGGCTAAGTGACTCGCCAAGCATCAAATAGCTCCTGTAAGGGAGAGGTAAAATGGGAGTTCAAGTGTGTGTGTCTTGTGAGCCCATGTGCTTATGCTCTTCTATATGGAACTCTGGGGGACTGTGAATTAAAGATATGAACATTCATTGTACCAAGCACATCATCACATCAGCTCAGTAAAATGATTGGCTGCAAATACTTAGCATTTACTTAGGCTAAGCACAGCCTGGACCATTTTACCAGATTTTCATGAATCTTAGTATTTGGGTGAATCATGAAATCCAGGTACATGTATCTTAAAAAGCTACTTCTGTGATCATATGTTGGGCCACACACACTCAATGATAATATGACACACACTTTATCATGCAGGAGTAAATCCCTTCTGGAGAGGATGTGTACCTGATCATGGTGTCAATTCCAGCAAACTCCCTAAAACAGGTGATCCTCATTTTTTTTGCTTCACATACGTTCTGATGAAGTCTCACAAAGCCTATACACCTTAAGAATGGACGAAGCCCTACATATCATGTCTACCAATCAAAAGCTTCCATAAGTCACCTTTTCTCAATTACCCAATATGGCTCAAGAGATATGAAGACTAACAAGAGCATTGGATCTGAAACTTAAATTGAGGAAGGAGAAAAAAGAATGAAGAGCAGGCAGGGAAAAGGAAGAGAGAAAATGGAAGGGACGTTTAAGTACCTTGCTTATAAGGTATAACGAAGGCTCTGATTTTGGAGGCTGCCATTGACAGCTAAGGTTGGGCAGGACCTGAGTTTGATATAGGCAGGGCAATGTGGAGACTTCTCTATTGGGTCTCAATTTAGCACCGTTGCCCCCCCGCCCCCATCAACTTTACATATTGTCTCAGCTCCCACAGTTTTTTGCACTGTTTGTGTAGCAAACCACTAGCAATGACAATTATATGCCCAGAACTATGCTAGACACTGTGAAAATATGAGATTTACACATAATAATAATAATGTATAATAATTCTTTCTACTTGGAGCCTTCAACAAGAACAGAAACTGTACCGCAGTGTAGACAACAAAAAACCTCTTTTCTCAGTGATCAAGATCTCTTAACTCTGGATCATTTTCCTTTTTTCCCTATTACTTTTTTGTTGATAACCTCATTCTTTGAACATCAGATTGCCATTCCTTTCCCCTTCTCAAGTTCCTGCCCATTTTCTTAATATCTTACTGCCACTTTCTGAAAATTGATCCCAACTCTGATACCTTCACCTATTCATAGTCATCACATTACCCCAAACCAGACACATATACCAAAAACAACAAGGAAAAACAATTCAAGCTTTAGTTTGAATTATAAGATCCTGTGAAGGGACCAGGGGAGGCAGGCATAGCAATCTACACCTCCTCCCATGGCACTGGCACCCCATATGGGTGCTGGTTCAGGTCCCAGAAGCTCCAATTCTGATCCAGCTCCTTAATTAAGGCCTCAGAAAACAGCAGAGGATGGCTCAAGTCCTTGAGCCCCTGTACCCACAATGGAAACCTTGATAAAGCTCCAAGTTCCTGACTTCAGATTGGCTCAGCTCTAGTCATTGTAGTTATTTGGGGAGTGAACCAGCAGATAGAAGACCTCTCTCTCTCTCTTTCTCTCTATTTCTCTCTCCCCCGTCTCCCCCCCATCTCTTCCCCACTACCTCCCCCCCTATCTCCTTTGTCTCTCCTCTCTGTAACTCAAATAAAATAAAAATTAAAGAAAGATCATGTGAAGGAACAAACTGGCAACCACTTGGTGGCAGCATACTCAAATTCAAATAGAAGGAAATATTTCTAAACTGGAAGGAATGACCTAAATTCACAAAACTAAAGTTAGAAATGCCAGATTTGCAAAGCTAAAGTTAGAAAATCATAACTATGTCACTTCTGTAAAATAGCATCAGTTGAACTCAGGAAGAGAATTAAAAGTATGTTGCAATACTGATAATTTTTCTAAGAACAGGAAAGAATACAATCATTGTGAGGCATGTTCACAGGGCACAAGAAAGAACCCCAGTCCCTAAGAGTTCAGCACTAGAAGCAAATCTCTCATTCCCCCAGAGAAAACTGACTTTAGACTCAAATAGCTCAAGCTACTGGAATTAAGGACAAGCCAAATGAAAATGCATAGACATCTTTGTTTTTGGTATAATGGACTGTTAACAATAGGATACTTACAAGAATATACACAGCAAATATAGGACTTTGGGGAATGCACTCACTAGGGATCAAATCCTCCTCTGGGATCTGTATGAAATATCAAATGAGTTCTCATTGAAGCCAGAGGAAGCGGACTGACAGAGATGACCTCTCAAGGCTATTGAATTCTACAAGAACACAGAGACTGTATTCCACTTTTTAGCAGGCAAAATACGGTGATTATTAGCTGTTTAACACAACAAATTACTCCTGATGTCTTGAGAAATGTGCGACTGAGAACAGCTTTGGAATTGGCCCCTTAGTCAATGATGTCCAATTGATTAAGGCATGCCTGTTTTGCATCCAAGATGGCCCAAAAAACAGTTTATCCTGCTCTTTAAAGCTTTTCTACTTCTAGGTGAGTACATCTATAGTTATCATGCACAATGAGATATCCAAGCTAGGAGGTTTAATATACATATGTACAGTAGCTCAATATATACTTTATTTCAACTGTCAAGTATAACCAAAGTCAATCAAAAATATATATACTGGCTGGGAAGGCAGTGGGGCAGAGTGTGGAACAGCAAGCATTTGTCTTATCAAGACATTGAGTCAAGATGCCTGCATGCTATGTCAGAGTGCCTGGGTTCAATACCCAGGTCTGAATCCTGACTTTAGTTTTCTGCTGATGCATACTCCTGGAAGCAGCAGCAATGGCTCAAGCAGTTGGGTCCTGGATGGAACTTCTGGATCCCAGATTGGAGCCACAGCCAGAGGCAGTTGTAAGCATTTGGGGAGTAAACCAGAAGATGGGAGTCCTCACTCTTACTTGCATTGTCTCTGACTTTCAAATAAACACATTTTAAGAAATATGTACTAGGCCCCTACTATGTACTTGAACCAGCTGCTACAGAGCAGAGAGAAGTATTGGCATGGTGCCTGGTCTCAAGTGCTTACAACTTATTTAGGAGCTAAAATTATCATAATGTATACAATTAGAAAAAACAATGTTTTGGAGTTGACTTGTTCAGAATGGAAGTGCTATGGCATTAACAGGAAATTTCATATAGACTACGATTGTTGTAATGGACTGTGAAGTACCTGCAATTTTACTCCATTTGCAAATTAGCAAGTTACTTTACCACAGTTTCATGGCTAGTGTAAAAAAACTGAGATTCTGAGCTTAGAAATGAAAGCTAATTTGTTACTCATCATATCAATAGTTGACATATCAGCATTTTTAATGTTGGTTCTTGAGTCCCAAATCCCACAGGCTAATGTCACAAGGATGGAAGATCTTCCTGTCTCTCCTCCTCTCTGTATATCTGACTTTCTAGGGAAAATACACAAAGCTTTTTTAAAACAAAACAAAACAAAAAAGGTGTATTCGTGCCCAGTGAACTCAAGTATCACAGTAGGACATTTATTGTTAAGTAGGTTGCTGAGAAATAATCTCATTGAAAGTCAAGTTTCTACCTGTATCAGGTTTACACTGATGTGTTGGCATCTTTAGAACTCATGTAAGTGAACCGTGAATGTAATACACTGTAGTCATTCTCCATTGAATTCCATCAGACTTCAAAAGGATCACCATTCTGATATACCTGCTGTTTGCCATTTTCACAGAGACTCTAGCTGGATTATTCCCAACGAAGAGACAACATTATGGAGCTCTGATTTACTTCTAGTAAATGTCACATCACTAACAATAGTCATCACACTTCATGTTAAGTCTCCGTATTTACTCACCAAATAGCTGCTAGTTTGGACCTTAAACCCCCTTTCCCCTACCCTACATCATTCATTGGCAAACACCATGCTAGTCTTGGTGATTATTAGTTTGATTTTTTTTAAGTATTCCTCAGAGTCAGCCCTGTGGTGTAGCAAGTAAAACCACCTACTGCAATGTGAGCATTCTTTATGGGTGCCATTGATAATTTCAGCTGTGCAGCACCCATGGGTGTACACGAGACCCTAAGGGAATGCAAACTGGACCAGGATAGACTGTTGCACATGCCAGCACATGCAAGATCAGGGTCTGGGGAAGGGCCTGATAGGGGTTATTCGGGATCACCCTGACTAGGCTGTGGTAGCTGCTGACATGCATGAAGACTGGGCCTGTGGCAGGCTGGGCTGGGCTAGGTTGCAGCACCCATCGACTTGCATGAGGGGCAGAAGTTTTCAGGCACCTGCATCCACCAGTATCTCTGTTGGCTCGTGTAGGTGTTAAACTGAACCTGACCCTGCACTGGCTGGAGCACAGAAGAGTCAAGTCTGAGGTCATCCCAGGCAAGGTTTCTCAGGCAATTCCCTAACTAGGTGGTGGGGCTCAAATCCTGGTTACAGGGGAAATCACAATATATGTGCTCCAACCTTGGAGTGCATGTGTTAGGAATAGGTCTCCTCAGTTACTGATGCCTGTGCAGTACACAGCATGTACAGATGCACTCAGAGGATATGACAGCCAGCTCGTTTAGTTCAGCCAGCGATGTCAACTGCCTTGTCAGAACTGGAAAGCAGAACAGACCAAACAATCCTCCTCGCCAAGCTTTACAGCATGTTCCTGGGTATGTGGATGCACTAAGGTGGACTTGGTTAGCAATTAGACCTTGGAAAGATTTTCTCAACCCTGGAGCAATGAAACCAACCACTTCTCAGAACTTTCAAAACCCCTTGGAACACTCTTCCCCATATCAGGGTCTCTAAGGCATCATCAAATGACCATTCTACACCCCTGGGTTCTGACGTAGTTTGACAGCAAGCAGCTGCCCCACTGCAGAATAAAAAGGAGAAACTGAGAAACATGATTGGGCTCTGTTACCTCTTTGAACATCTCCCACAGTGAATATTTCAAAGGGGAGAACTTTCCCCTTGCATTTTCTGTCTCTCCAAGCCAGGATTCTGACATGCTACAGGAGGAGAGTAGGGAATCAGGAAAAGTCCTCTCCAAATGTCTAGCTTTCAAGCTATTTTCCTGATATAGAATGCTATTTTGAATGTCCAAAGCTAAAGTTAATGTTTTCTTTCATTTTTAATTCTCAGTCTTATTTCCTAAGCAGCAGATGGGTGTCTTGAGCATTTTCCTGAAGTTAAAATACAGCATACTAAAAAATGCAAAATGGAAAAGGCATTTTTTAAAAACTATTTCCTCGATTACATGTATCACCACTTATGCAGCACTATTCATGATAACTACATTTGATCGTAAATACATGTTATATGCTATAACATGGCATAAGTCAGGATTATTTTAGAAGATTTGGAAAAAACAACTTAAACTAAATGAACAAAAAAAGTGTGGGGACTCATTAGATTGTTGAAGTTCAAAGGATAGCCTGCTTCAGACACAGGTGCATTCAAAAACATACTGTTTTCAACTATTTTCTTTGGTTCATTTTGGTTCATTCTGCAGACTCCCTACATGTGCAAATGAAGATAACTGCCCATAGCTTCAGGCTTATATGCTCCTATTTAGATAGTTTATGTTCTTCCCCAAACCCAAAATTTAATTTACAAAGGCATCCAATAGGCCCTGTTCAAATCTGGTCCCCCCCACCCCTAGGCCAATCCCTGTTTCCAGGTGATGGATACTATTAAAAGTTCACCGTAAATAGTATCATTACCACTAGTCAGGCAATGGAGTGCCTCCTGATTAGCAATGCCTCCAGGAATGCTTATGATGAGAGAGGGAAAAACCCTCAAAAGACCCAGAAGGTTGGGTACACTGCCAGGTGTTGACTCTACAAACAGCACCTCAATACTTGAAATACTCCATCTTATTCTTATTTAATTCAAATAAGCTAAATAACTTTTCCAAACACTCATTGCTGTGTAATAGACAGGAATCTAAAACTAATCTCAACTGAGTCCCAATAAATACCCTTGCTCTTTCTATTACATCTTCTACTTTGTAAATGCCTGTTTGCCCTGGAATGGTATTTGGTGTCCTCTGCTTCCATCATTTAATGCCGGTCAAAGTCTGCTGTGAGACAGGGAAATGGCAAACATTCTCACACAGCTGTCTGACAATGAATGACTTAGATTTGGGAATTCCTCCTAGAAAAATATGGTAATTTAGTATGTATTAAATCGAGGAAGCCAAATGACTTGATAATTAATGGAATGGGTTTAAGAATCAGACAGACGAAGTACAGCCTTGCCTCAATTCTTTAAGTGTGTGATCTTGAGAGAGTTATCACTTTGAGCCTCAGGCTATTCATCTGACAAATGGAAAGAATAACATATATGAAAACAGACATGTAACGGAGTTAGTAGTTAGTTCTGTTAGAACATCCAGGCCAAAATCTCACAATTGGTGCCAAATATTTTCCTCTATGCCAAAGAACTAATTCAAGTTTTATTCAAGTTTTGTTACTAACCCTTGGATATGGAAAGTTGGTAGGAGACCAGCAATCTCTCTTGCTCCTCAGAAATTACACCAGAAAAAAAAAAAAAGCTCTTATATGTGCATAGCTCTAGCACCTCAATTTCTTTCATATACTTTAGCTCTTCTGTCATTTTAAGCAACTCATGAAGAAAATAAGACAACCCTGGTTAAATACTTTCTTAATTAGGAAATATGGGTTCAGAGAAAGTTGAGTCACTTTGATAAATAATACCTAGCTGGTATTTAACTCCACTGGAGCCAGAACTGAACATTTTTATCTTCTTTTAAGATTTATTTACTTTTATTGGAAAATCAGATTTACAAAGAGAAGGAGATACAGAGGGAAAGATCTTCCGTCCATTAGTTTACTCCTCAAGTGGTCACAATGGCCAGAGCTGAACCAATCCAAAACCAGGAGACTCTTTCAGGTTTCCCATGAGGTTGCAGGGGTGCAAAGCTTTGGGCTGTCCTCTACTGATTTATTTCCCAGGCCACAAGCAGGGAGCGGATGGCAAGCAGAGCAGCCAGAACATGAATTGGCACTCATATGGGACACCAGTGCATGCAAGGCAAGGATTTAACCACTGAGCCATTGGGCTGGACCGAAGATTCTTATCTTCTAATCTAGAACTGCCTTCTGATAGATAAACTCATATTTTTCAGTAGCCATAGTAAGGCAATAACATTTCCCCATATGGAAATTTTTTCCTCCCCATTTTTACCCACCATCCAGGTTAGAGCTAACAGAGGAAGAACAGCTAAGGGACAAAATAAGTCTTACATGATAGTCTGTTAGCGTTCTTCAAAATAACAAAACCAATATTAGGTGTGCACCACTCACACAGGAGATCCAGATGGAGTTCTGGATTCTTGATTTTGTCCTGGTCCAGCCCTGACCATTGCAATTATCTGGGGGGTGAAACAGTAGTTGGAAGATCTGTCTCTCCTCTGTTAACCTTTAATAAATCTTTAAAAAAAATCCACCATGTGAATATTCAAACAAGGATTACAAAACCAGTTTTCCTGCTACCTTCGGTGGCTAACATAATCAACAGTAGATCAGGATTTTCTACTAGTACTTCTTTTAAAGGTTTATTTTTATTGGAAGGGCAGCGTTACAAATGAGGAGAGACCAATTTTCTTCGCTGGTTCTTTCCCCAAATGGCTGCAATAGCTGGGGTTGAGCCTGTCCAAAGCCAGGAACCAGGAGCTTCTATCAGGTCTTCCACTTGGGTGTAGGGACCCAAAGATTTGGCCATCTTCTGCTGCTTTCCCAGGCCTTTAGCAGGGAGCTGGATTAGAAGTGACCTTGAACAGGTACCCATATGGGATGGTGGCGCCACAGGTGGAGGTTTAACATGCTATGCCAGGGCACCATCCCCCTCTACCACAAATCTTTAATTAAAAAATGAATTAAGAACACAAATATATTCTGAGAGCTACTGCCAGCCAACTAGAGGAATTCAGTCTGGGGGCTATTTGTTCCAGCAACAGTAACAAAAAAAAAAAAAAGTTCCTTTACACATGAAACTCATTTGCATGAAAGCAGAAGGCCATTTCCCTTCATTTGATAATTGGTAACATAATTTTTGCTGTTTCTTTAACTGATACATTTCTCCATGTCAGGGATACTGCACTTCACTGGCACCCTGCATGGAACTCACAAAGCTTGGCTTCTAGTGATTCTCCCTGGAGTGCAGTGCTTTCAGGGGGTTCTTGTGGGTCTGCTTGTTTGTCTCACCCAGCAGAAGATCCGCCTGAGGGCTGGGTCTCTGTGTGATGTCTCACTGGATCCCTAGCACAGTCTGGCATGCAGTATTTTATCGATTTCCTGACATTTGGCAGCCTTTCCTATCCTCTGAGAACTCAGTGTCTACTTGGGAATGTTTTATGTCCCCTAGTGTAAGATCCTGAAAACAAATCAGGACCTATATTTCAGTCATCATTTCAGCATCATTCTTGGCACAACCAGAGCTTGCCCATGGAACTACCCCTAATGGTAATTGGAGAAGACGCATAATGCTGAAGGGATATGGAGACTTCATCTGAACTGTCTTTCACAAGAAACAATGTCTTTGAAGTCTGACATCCTATCTTACAGATTCTTATGAATATTATATTTCACAATACAACCATTTGTGTTTTCAGAAAACATTCTAAAATATATTAAAAATACTGAGAAATATGGCCAGGTAACAAATATAAGCACCCATCCAGAGTAGGATGCTACAGATTCCACTTCCTAAGCAAAGAGACGGCTTGAGAGCAGTTTCAGTGAGGGACCTGGCCTTTTCTATGCTGATTGGCACAATTAGGAGCCAGGATGAGCGGTGCTCAGTTGTGTCTAAAATGACATAATGGGCTTATTCCATCCCAGATGAGAAGCGTCCATTAAGTGTGAGGCTGCAGACCAGAATCAGGGGAACCTAACATTTCTTGGGGAAGAGGTAAAGGGATTTGTAGGAGATGCTGGCCTTCTGGGAACACATTGCATGGCATCAGACCAGAAGAACGACATACCTCAGTCACTTGCCCATCTGAGTTCCAGCTCTGAAAAGATGAATTCCGAACTCCTGGTTTCAGCCTAGCCTACCCTAGCAATTCAGGCTATTCGGAGTATGAACCAGCAAGCAGAAAGTAGGTAAGCAGGGGGGATGGGGTGTGTGTGTGTGTGTGTGTGTGTGTTTCTCTCATGCTCTGCCTTTTAAATAAATAAATACACAAAGAGCACAGATGGCACTATCTATAGGGAAAAAAAGTTGTGATTCATTAAAAGATGAATTACAGAAAACTTACTGCATTTTTTTAGTTTTGCCGTTGCTTATGGCCTGAGACTGAGCCCTGAGCCCAGTCCCTCCCAAGTTCCCAACGCAGCCTACAGTTGGAGCCCTAACCCCAACAATCACATCACAAAATAAGTAGTTGACTAGATGAGACAGCTGAAACACAAAAGAAACATAACATAATATATCAACACTTCTCACCTTTAATGTCCATATGAGTTGAAAGTGAATCCTTAAAATGCAAGTTCTGATTTGGGAGGTCGAGAGTGGGGGCGCGGAGCTCAGATACTGCATCTAACAGGTGACTCCCAGGTCTGCTGATCTACACCTCTTCTCACTAATGCTTACCTCCTGGGCTCACTCTTTCAATTTTAAATTGTTCCTCTTTGGGACTTCAGAGACTTCAGAAGAAAGGTGCAATTTGAATAGAAGGCAATCAATTTTTACTCCATGCTATCATTATAGTTAAGTGCTTTTTATTGAGCACTATGCACTATAAATAATCCTATTTTTCCCAGCCTAAGAGACATACATCTGGACCAAAAGAAATCAAGCTGTAGGCCATAAAATAAATTGGGCAAAAATTTATCTCCAACCTACTGATGCTCCACAACTCAAAACACCAATATATCTCACACAAGTATAAAGAAAAAAGGAAGGAAATATGTGGAATGCACTATTACACAAGTATTCTATTAGGAACATCACTGGAGATGGCTCTGTTACTGCAATCAAGGGAGGTAAACGGGATGACTAAGCAAGCTCTTTATAGCATAGTAACTGCTTACTAAAGAGAAACCACTCAGATCTTTAAACCAAGTGAGAATAAAATCTTTAAGTTTTTTAAAAGTTGTTTTATTTATTTGAAAGACAAAGCAAATGGGAGTAGAATGGTGGGAAGAGGACCGGGGGAGGAGAGAAGAGAGCTCCCATCTCGGGTGGGCCCAAGTACTTCAGCCCTAACCCATATGGGAGACCCAGATGAAGCTCCCGGCTTGGGCCTGGCATGACACCAGCCATTAAGGCCAATCAGGTGAATGAGCCAGCAGATGGAATTCCTCTCTCTGTCTCCTTCTTTCTGACCCTTTCAAATAAAAATTAAATAAACCTTAGTGTGTACATACCATACATACATATAAGGGTAGTAGTTCAAAGGTTTGTTAAAAAATGTAATTAGGATATCTTCATTTTCACACAATTTCGAATTCATATATAATGTTCTAATATCTGAATATTCCTTGGATGTACGGATTTCAAAAAATTTTGCACCAAAATAAAGTTATCTTTTAATTCCATTTTCACAAACTCTCTGTCTCTCATATGCACACATACACAGTATCGTCAACTAGCTCATGGAAAATGAATATCCTGGAAAAAAAAAACAGGCCTGGATGTCAACACCATTTTACACTACAAAGCTTATCTTTTAATTCCATATTCCCAGCAAAACAAATTTGAACACAGAAATTTCTTTACCTTAAAACTTGGCTCAAATGACTTGGGGTGGGTAGGTCCAAAATCTGACAAGCCGGCTGGGAATCTGGAAGTTCATGCAGGAGTTGATGCTTCCAGCTTGAGGCAGGATTTCTTCAGCGAAACTTCTGCGTTCTTCAAGTCTTCGACTGATTAGACTAATTGCATTCACATTATTCAAAGTTAGTGCCTTAAAGTCAACTGATTATAGATATTAAGCACACCTACAAAACATTCCTCAGTAACACCTAGATTGGGCAGGCTGACACATTAAACCATACAGGGATCATGCTACATCATTGGTTCTCAGCCCTGGCTTCATAATAGTCACCTGAGGGTTTTGTTTTGTTTTTGTTTGTGTTTTTTTATACTAAAATCAGATCTCAGTTGTGGGAAGGTCTAGCATTTTACACAGCTACTGAGATGATTCCAACATGCATTGCAGTCAAGGGCAGGAACAACTGATACAGAAACTAACCCTCTTCCCTTTACCTGTGAAGAAATTGAGGTCAAGAGGTTTTCCCCAGCATCCCTTAATAACTAGAGGCTGCCTCTGGACTTAGCTCATACCTCAATATAATATGTTCTCAGCATCTACTCCTGATTCACTAGATGAACAAAGGGATTTCCATATTATAATTTTCACTTGAAAACTGTTTGATTTTAGGGTTGGGAAGAGTAGACAGGATGCTTATAAAGCCAGTCACTATGAGGTGATGATTGTTGGAAGCTGGCAACATGGGCTTGAGGAGTAGCATACTTCTCACTTTACTTTTGTTTGTCCTCCAAAATATCATTAACACTGTTTTATTTTAAAAAAAAACATAATGGAGGGTATTCATACATCTAACTACATCAAAATATCAATCATAATCAGCTTCCACTGAATTTGAATAGTTTCTATTGAGTTTAGAGAAACTTTCCTTATTTTTCAGCTCTAGCAAGAAATAAAATAGTCTGTCAGTTCTGGACACTTTCCTGTAGCTTTAATGAATGCCGATTTCTATTACTGTCTCTAAAATAATACACTACAGGACCAAACAAAAAGATATCGGTATCTACAAACATGTTAATAATAAAAATGTGCCCTTCAAAAATCACAAGCTTTTGAAAGCCAACTGCAGAAAACAGGATTGACCTTGGTGAGATACAAGGCACTTGAGGAGATACCCAATATTAATCACAAAAAAAGATTATTACACAGTTCTTGGGTAGAAGTTTATAGATGTCACTTAGGTCAAATTGGTTGATGGAGCAGTTTCAGTTTTTATAACCTTCCTGGCTTTCAACCTTATTGTTCTATCCATATTAAAAGTGGTGGAGTGGGTATTTGGCATAGTAGTTAAGATGTCAGAACACCTGCATCCATTTGCAGTACATGGGTTAGCGTTCCAGATCAACTCTTAGTTCCAGCTTCTTCTAATGCATACCCAGGCAGGTGGTAGGTGATGGCTCAAGTGGTTGCAGGCCCTGCTTCCCCCATGGGAGACCTAAATTGGATTCCCAGCACCTGGCTTCACTTTAATCCAGTCCCGGTTTTCATGGGGATTTGAACCAGCAGGTGTGGGATGTCTTTCCTATTCTCTTTCCCTCCCTCCTTTTTCTGTTTCAAACAACTAAAATAAATGTATTTTTAAAAAACAACAGGATAGTATTGATGTGTGCAAAATTAACGCTGAATTGTCTCACTTCAATTCCACCAGGTTTTACTTATATTCCTGATGAATTAAGCCTTTTATCATTTTAACCCATACCCTCTTTATCCCTGCTAACATTTTTTAAATTCCACTTATCTGATTTTAGAAAAAGCACTCCAATTCTCTTAATTATATTGTTCGTATATTATTATTTCTGTTTACTTTCAACGTATCTCAAATATAAGCTGTATCCCTGTCTTTTTTTTTTTTTTTGCAATGAAATGGATGCAACTAGAAATCATTATGCTTAGTGAAATAAGGCAGTCTCCAGAACACAAACATCACGTTTTCTCTGATATGTGGCTGTTGAGATCGAATATAAGAAATATACAGGAATTAAATGGCCATTTTGGGGATATGACTGTTGTTTCCTGTTTATACTCATGTGGAAGTGTGGTCTTCCTATTTTCTACTTGCTCAAAGTAATGATTTGTGGTGAATTAAGCCTATAAATATAGAATAGATTTAAATTATATCTTAGCAAAAACTGATGAAGAGGAGGGAGGGAGGAAGAGGAACAGAAGGGAACATAAGAGAGAGACAGAAGAACCATTTCTTCTTGTAACCATACCTATGAAATGCATCAAGTCCATTCTCTTGATATTAATTTTTAAACTGTATTTTAAAAGAAAAAAAAAGCAGCAGACACCCATGCCTTCCCATGTTCGCCACTGTCCTGACATTGTGATCCAAATGACCAAGGTTAGGGTCAAGTTTTATGGTTTTTTGTGAGTTTCCGAGTGACTCCGATATCCTCCAAGAATCCAGAACTGTGAATCTAGTGACTAGCTAAGCAAAGCTATAAATGGCCATCTAGCGAATAAGAAACAAAAGGCAGGACTAGAATTCAGGTTTTAGGATGACAATTTGGATTTTACTTCAAACACAGTCCTTTGCAGTTGAACAATATGCATATAAGGGCACCTCCAGAGAACCTGGTAGCAGAATTCCTAATCACAAATAAATAAATAAATAAATAAATAAATAAAATTTAAAAAGAAAAAATAGTAATAGGACCTGTCCCTGACCTTCACTGTTTTCATTCTGTAACTCCTGAATAAAAATATCCCAGGGGAATAGATGTTTGCCATAGCAGCTAAGGCACCACTTGAGAAATTTACATCCCATGACAGTGCCAGATTTGAGTCCCAGCTCCTCTACTTCTGATTTAGCTTCCTGTTTAATGTGCATCTTGGGAAGCAGCAGATGATGCCTCAAGTATTTGGGTCTATTCCACCCATTTTGGAGACTGGGATGTAGCCTGGCATTCCTGGTTTGGCCTGGTCCAGCCTCTACTGCTGCAGGCATTTGGGGAATTACCACTCTTTCAAGTAAAATAAAAGCAAATGCAACAATAAACAAGCCAAAAAACAAATAAATAAAACGTAAACTGTCCCAGGACATCCCAAAATTTCTGCCTTTTCAGGCCCGGCACAATAGCATAGTGGTTAAAGTCCTCATATTGCACACGCCAGGATCCCATATGGTTGCCAGTTCTAATCCTGGCAGCCCTGCTTCCCATCCAGCTCCCTGCTTGTGGCCTGAGACAACAGTTGAGGACGGCCCAAGGCCTTGGGACCCTGCACCCACATGGGAGACCCAGAAGAGCTCCTGGCTCCTGACTTCGGATTGGGTCAGCTCCAGTCATTGTGCTCACTTGGGGAGTGAACCATCAGATGGAAGATCTTCCTCTGTGTCTGTCCTCCTCTCTGTATATCTGACTTTGCAATAAAAATAAATAAATCTTTTTAAAAATTTCTACCTTTTCTTAAAGTGTATGGTCCATTTTCATTTATTGCATTTATAACTAAAATAAAATGTATGGCTGCTATCTTGTTATTTGCTTTCTATATGTCATGTCGTTTGTTCCTCTGCTTAATATTTCTACTTTCTTCTGTCTGAATTTACTTTTCTAGAATACCATTTTTATTTCTTTAATTATCTTAACCATACATTTGAATTGCTTTCCTAGTGATTGCTTTGATGTTTACAGCATGCATATCATTATATCAAAACCTACTTATAAATTATATACTAAATTTCAAAAACTATAGAAGCTACTCCAGTATAGCTCTCTTCCTCCCTCTGTCCTTCATGCCATAATCACTGAATATACTATACCTATATACATTACAAAAAATAATGTAAGGTCCAGCTTCGTAACACAGTGGCTTAAGCTTCTGCTTGTGACATCATGTCAAAGTGCCAGTTCAAGTTCCAGTTGCTCAGTTTCCAATCCAATTCCCTGATAATATACCCTGGGAAGTACTTGGCCCTCTATCGTCAATATGAGAGACCTGGATAGAATTCCAGGACTCTGGCTTTTGCCTGGCCCAGCTCCAGTTACTGTGACCATTTGAGAAGTATACCAGTCAATGATACATCTCTCTGTTTCTCCCTCTCTATGTTTTTCTATTGCTCTGCCTTTCAAATTAAATGAAAGGTTTAAAAAAAAAAAGATTGCTCTCCCTGGTTTAGTTTCAAAATGCCCACAATATCCAGGACTAGGACAGGAACCCAGAACTCAATCTGTGTTTTCCATACAGGGGGCAGGAACTCGACTACTTGATTCACTACCTGCTACCTCCTATGAGGTACATTAACAAGAAGCTGATATTGGAAGCAGGGCGAGGACTTGAACTAGCCACTCCAATATGGGATATAGGCATCCAAACTGGTATCTTAATCTGCTGTACCGAATATACCTGCCACAATCTTTACCTCTTAAAACATTTAAGAAAATAGAGGATAAAATGTAAGTAGTACCTTATGTATTTAATATTGCTTCTATTTTCATATGTTCCTGTAAAACTTGGTTACGGTTTGGTTTCATTTCGTTGCTCCAATACAGATCTATTCTCTCTTGCTCAATTGTTGTAATATGTTTGCATCTTTATAGGTTATGACCAAAATGCAGTTTTTAGCAGTATTTTAAGTAATTATACATTAAATCAGTGAAAAATATATGTGTGCAAAATTTGTTTTCTCATATAGATGCTACATTTTCATAATTATGTACTTTGTTTCCTTGTGTATATTTGTTAACTTTGTGTCTCTTCCTTTGAGCATGAAGAATTTCCTTTAATATTTCTTATAAATCAGGTTTGATGATGAAATAATTTTATTTATTTATTGTTTTATGATACAGTTCCATAGGCTCTTGGATTTCCCTTCTCCCCTCCCCAAAACTCCTCCTCCCCCGATTTCCTCTATATCATTACAATAGTATACTCATTCATAAACAGCCATAACTCCATCATTCTGCTATTCAAGTACACTCCCATTTTCACAGATTCCTATACCCTTGATTCTGAAAATAGGGTAAACACCACCATATGCGGGCATTCCATACTGATACAGAGCAAATAGAGCTTTCTGGAGACTTACAGGACAATATATTGGTGTCTTCAAAAGGCCATCCCAATGATTGTATCAATCCAGCTGACTCAAGATGGTGAGGAACATAATGAGACCAGTGAATTTCATGAACATGGGACCATTATTGCATTTCTTTTTTTTAAAGATTTATTTTTATTATTTTTTTTTATCGGAAAGGCAGATATACAGAGAGGAGAGACAGAAAGGAAAATCTTCCATCCGATGATTCACTCCCCAAGTGAGCGCAATGGCCAATGCTATGCCGATCCGAAGCCAGGAGCCTCTTCTGGGTCTCCCATGTGGGTGCAGGGTCCCAAAGCCTTGGGCCATCCTCAACTGCTTTCCCAGGCCACAGGCAGGCAACTGGAAGGGAAGCGAGGCTGCCGGGATAGAACCGGCGCCCATATGGGATCCTGGGCGTGCAAGGCGAGAACCTTAACCACTGCGTCATCGCGCCGGGCCCCCATTATTGCATTTTTTTTTGCTGTAGTGAGTTGTTTGATTGGAAGGAATATTGTGTATAGTAGTAAGGCAGTAGATAAGCCATTAGGTAAGTTTATGGATGATACTTTATCAGAAGTACAGTATGCACACAAGGTAAATCTATATACAGCCGAAGTTTCTGTTTCATTAAAAAAAAAAATTACTTCCCCTCCCATAGTGGGAACAGTTTGATATAATCAGCTTTGCCACAAGGTAGCTGATTGATCATCCTAGAAGATAGTGCCATATCAAGGGGCTCAATGTAATCTTTGCTATCGGCAGAATAGGCACTCAGCAGTGGCCATAACCATGTGGGTCTTGATAAGTTGAAGTCCATGTGATTGAGTTGAAGCTAACAACTCCATTCCTATTTCATGGCCACTTTTATTTATGAATCTCCTGGATGATGACAAGGATGGCTGGAAAAAGAGACTTACTGATATGCATAGAGTAGGTGACCCTACCCATTTGATTATCAAAATCCTCCTCTTTGGTGAGCTGTCACATGAGACAGTTTTGCCCTTTGCAGAAAACTCTAGGCAGATTCCTTTTCCCAAAACGTCCTTGCTACCCATATTCCAATCATGTTCCTTCCTAGTCTGTGACAATCCAGCCAAGCAGCCCATGAATTGGTGTATAATTGCATGTTTGTCCATTTCCATACAAAGTGAACAAATAGGTGGACTATTTAGATTTCTGCTCATCGGAAAGATTTTCCTTCACTATTGTCCCTAAGGGATATCTCAGAAAGGGGCTATAGTACTGCATCTGCCCACCTAAAGATAATTCCTACATATTGTGTCCTCCCCATGAGGTCTTAAGTGAAAACCAGATATAGAAGGAAATTTAGCAGGTGTTAAGGACCAAGGATCATTTTATCCACTTTTCCAAGTACCTGGGCCTTCAGAACCTGCCTAGACCAATTATATATACCCCACCTGCATTTGATATTGTGCTGTGATGCATGCCCACCGGATCACAGGCAAATGAGGTTACGTGATAATCTGGTGGGACATGGTTATGTATTTATTATCTAAGAACCAGAATTGCTTCTCCAAAAAAGTAGCTATCTGCAGATTATGGCAGGGCAATGTTCTAAAATCCCAAGGAATTCCATGGTAATTCACTTATAGGAGCTTGGCCTCGAAACAGTGTCTGTATTGCTGCTAACATCTCAAATACCATTGGATCTCCTGGGCCCAAGTTCTATTTTACTCAAAACTAACAGCTTTTTCAGATTACTGTCTCAGTGGGCTGGAGTAGCACACCTAAATGAGGACTGTGTTGCCTCCAAAATTAAAAACGTCCTACTAAGTATTAGACCTATTATTTTAGCTGTAAAGAAAGCTAGATACATAAATGTATCCTTCACCTTACAGAATATATTTTGGCTCCACACCACTGAAACCTTAGAAATTTCACTGATATAGAAGCCACCTGATTTTTTGTTAGATTTATTTCTCACCATTTGGCAGCAAAATACTTTATGTCTTACTCCCTATATTCAGCCAGCAAAATATCATCAATGTAATGGGCCACTGTGATCTCACTTGGAAAAGAAAGCAATCAAGATTCTTTTAACTACATTATGACATACAATTGGAAAGTTGATGAGCCCTAAGGTAGGATAGTGACAGTGTATTGCTGGCCTTGTCAACTGAAAGCAAACTGCTTCTAGTGGGCCTTATAGAGAAAGTGGAATTTTCCAAACCCATAGATGCATACAAGGAGACATGTCAATCTGTTTAAGTAATGAAACTACATCTGGCACAGCAGCTTCAATTGGAGACAGCACGTAGTTAAGTCTATAAAAATCCACCATCACCCTTCAAAATATATCTGACTTCTGCATAGGTCAGACAGTGCAGGTAAATATGGATATGGTGGGAATCACCACCCCTTCAAGTGTTGGATGGTGGCACTCTGATATCTTTCCAAGAATGTGGTACAACTTTGGTTTCATTCAATCCCTATACAAAAACAATTCTAGTGGTTTCTACTTAGTCTTTCCCATCACAATAGCCTTTACTCCACAGATCAGGGAATAAGTGTGGGGATTCTGCTGGCTGATAAATATGTCTGTTCCAATGATGCATTCAGGAACTGGGCAAATAACCAGAAGATGGGTTTAGGACCCACTGGATACACTGTGACATGGATTTGACCTAAAATTCTATTTATTAACTGACCTCCATACGGCCCTAGCTGACTGATTTGCTACAAGGACATTTATAGGTATCCTGGAATTTCAGAGCTAGTGTCTAATACTTCCTGAAAAATCAGATTATTTGCTTTTCCCCAATACACACACATTCTGGTAAAAGACCATAGGTCCCTTTGGAGAGGCTTGGGAAGAAGATCAATGGAAAATTTAGTAGTATGCCAGGATCCCTTCTTGGTATCTGACATTCCTTCATTCAAGGGTTTATAAAATAGCTTAAGTCTGGATTCTGCTCCACCTAACAGTGAGAGGACCAATATCTTTACATACCACATGGGAATCTCTGCCTTATTTGGCCTAACACTGCCCTTTAAAATAGGCTAGCAAGTCCAAATATTCAATATTGCGTGACCTTAGACTTGGGCCAGCTTCACTTCTCATTTGTAAATGGAAATATTTATAAATATTGTTTTCCTTTCCAGGCTCAGAGAATAAAGTGAGGATTAAGTGAGGTGATGAATATAAAAATGCTTTGTTTAGAAGTAAAAATGAGACATGAAGTAGGTACTGTTATTCTTTCCCCACATTTAACACCTAAGAAGTTTCAATGCCTATTGACTTGTGCGACAGCAGAATGGGATGTAGGACAGACTGGACCAGTCTGCTGTTCATGCTGGCAAGCACAGAAATCAGGGCAGGGGGGCGGACCCAATGGAGGTAATTGCGGATAGCTGCAACTAGGCTGCAGCTCCCACTGGTTTGCATGAGGGCCAAGTGTGGTGGGCAAGATTGGGGGGGGGGGAACTGCAACATCCATTAATTTAGCATAGAAGAGAAGGCTGGAAACAGAACTGACCCAGCAATTTCAACTACCAGTATGTGCATAAGCTGATTTGGGTGACAGACTATGCCAGACCCTGTGTTGGCAGGTACACACAAGAATCAGTTCTGGGATCACCTCAGATGAAGTTTCTTCGGGAAACCACTGGACTCAGAACTCCAATCATGAAGACAATTGCAGGTGCCACAGTCTGACCATAGCTTGCATATGTCAGAGCCGGGCCTCCTCAGTAGCCAAGACAGAGCAATGAACAGCGTATCCACATGCAAACATAGGATATGGCAGTACACTGGAGCCTGAAGAGGACACTTGGTACCATAACAGAGGACAGAGGAAAAAACAAATCAATCAATTACCCCAGACGGGCATTGACAGTGAATACCTGGGCAAGCAGAGACTCTAAAGTGGACTATGTCAGCCAATGGATTCTGGAAAGAGTTCATTGTAATTGGAGTGGTGAGATCAACAACAATACAGAGCTGTTGAACTATCAATACCACTTGAGCAGGACCCTCAGAGCATGCCCCACATTGGGGACCCTGGGATGGTTGGGAGGCTGGGTGTGGTTTCTCCCCTTATAGCCCACCTTCCCCAGGTACAGGAAGGAAAAAAAGAGAATGTGAAAATGGTCTCATCCACTTTCCTGTAGCCCTTGACCCTTTGTACCCTAATCAACTATGTTAAAATTATCAAAAATAAAATTTTAAAATAAATAAAACCTAAGAAGCTTTAATATCAGGGAGACTGACACCTCATTGGCAACAGCAGCAAGCAATCTCCACAGCAGAGTTAAGTGTTTACTTTGGCCAGTAATACTAGGTGCTGGTAACCACATTTCTGAAATCCAGCAACCCAGTGGCCATGCCTCACAAAGTCAGCCAGTTCACATCCTTCATGCTCCTGTAACCACATTTCCATGGCTAAGATTGAAAGTCCCTAGATAATTCTGTTTCTGAAAGGTCACCAATCCCTGAACCCCATATGTCCCAAATCTTGATATCCTATAAACTAAGCTCTCTCTTATATGGACAAGCAATAAATCTGGCCTTTTGGTTCAGTGATCACATATGGCCATCAATAGCACTAGCAAGTGTTATACAAACGAGTCAAGGATAGCCTCTGTTCTCTGTCTCTATATATTGGTCTTATGTTGTCTACTTCTTCCTAACTGGCTGAAGATCTCTTCATTCAAAGGCCAATAGGTACCAAATTCAACTTTTTTCATATCCCAAAGTGTCTGTTTTGCATAGTGGGAAAAATGTGCCTGATGTGCGCTAATCATGGATATGATGTTGCTATAAAAGATCCCAGCTACAGCTGCCTTCTAGGTCACTAAGAGGCTCCTCCGTCATGCTGCTGAGTGACATCATCTAGACATAAAAGTCCCTTTCTCCAATTTCCCTCTCCCCTGGAAGTTTCTTGCTCTCTTCCCTTTCCCTATGGCTTTTGGATTTACCCTCTCTCCAACCCATGTAAACCTGTGAACGTGGCATCCGAATAAAGCTTGATGTGTGCTGTTGCCACAGGCTGCCCTCAAACCCATACAAGAAAAATTAGACTGGCTTGAATGTCTGTCCTCCAGAAGTTTCAATTTGATGCAGGACTTAGAACAAATCCATCAAATCAGAGGCCAGTTGTTGGACATACACACTCTAAGTAGTCAGATTCAAGAGGTGATACAAATAGGAGTAGAATATCAGGAATAGCTTCCTGGAGGAGGTGGAAATTAAACTGTGTAGTGACATAATTGGGCAAAGAAAAGACAGCAAAATAAATAAATAATACAAAAAGCAAATAGGATAACTTTTAAAATTCAAAATCTTCAAGGTCCAGGTAGAATGAGGCTTACTGAGAGAGAGCAAATACTGAAATCCAGTTTCTACCAAGTGATGTGTATCTAAGCAGTGCCTCAAAGGTCTTTTTATTCCCCGTTGTTCAGAACAATAAGAATGCTTCACATGAAAATGACTGCAGCCTGGTAATATGGAGATCCCAACACAGAACAGCTTTTGATGACTCCCCCTCCCCTTTGTCCATGGGTCTAAATAGCCCCAGAGAGAAATAACCTTTATAAACACAGGGGAGAGACTATATCCCACCACAGCTTTTCAAACACACACAAAAAATGCTCATAAATATTCTTTGATTTCACTGGTAACAGCAGGTTGCTCACAGGCAAATAAAACTGTTCTTCCCTGCTGTCCTCAGCCTTCCAAAGGTACCCCACTGCCCTGATCAGGTTATCCTCCCTGAAACAAAGTAACTTTTAATAAAGTGTGCCAGTGGCAGGGAGAACCTGATATGATCACACTCCTGTTATAATAGGATTTAATTCTGCTTCAGATGTGCTAGTTTTAATAAAAAAGGATTGAGCAAATCGAAAATAAATTGCATTGAAAGGTCAGGCTTATTGCTTGTACAGTTATGTTAACTCCCCCACCGACACTTTTAGAGACTATATTTATGACACCTTTTGATTTGGGAAGGAGAGGTATAAAACACATCTACAATTTTCCCATTATTTGCAGAGGTATTTCATTTTCAAGTGTCAATTCCAAGCACTTAAGTATGGCATTCTTTAGCAGGAGTAAATCTGAAAAGTATGAGTTGTTTACAGAATGCTGTTACTCACTATATTAATAAAATGAGTTTTCTATCCAGTGAAAAGTTAGAAAAACCCTTCCTGAGTTTACACAGCACAATAATTCACTTCAATGCAGGTGGAACATTTATTAAGAGTATGTTGGATGTTAGCTTCTGATGTGAATGAGCATATTCCTCTGACAGCATTTCTTTATCAGAAGAAGAGACTACTTGATTTAGTAGGGACGGGTCAACTAATAATAACCCACCCAGGATTATTTTCCTACTATTTCCAAGTGATAGGTAGCAGCAGTCCTCCCCCCTTTTGCTTAGCTCCAATTTAACCAGAAGTATCACACAAATAACTGCAAATATCCTTCCTCGCTTGTAGGTTGTCTTCATAATCTAGCCACCAAATGTGCCAGAATGTGGAAAGGGACATTTATTACCCCAAAATTGGTGACTGAAGACAAAACGATAACGATGCCATCATCGGGCTTTATCTTAAGCACTTTGCAACCATTAATCCCATTAGCCCTCACCGTGACCCTGTGAGGTTGATACAATTCTGAATTCTACCTCAAAGATGAGGAAAGATGAGGCCTGGAAAAGTTAAGTTGGTTGCCAAGTGGCACACAGTTTGTAAGTGTAACAGCCAGGATTTAAACTTAGGGACTTTAACTCCAGACTTGAAGCAAAATGTGGCATTACTCTGTCATATTCTTTAAAATATAGATATGTATTTTCTTTTTCATGTGAAAGACAGAGTTACAGAGGAGGGGAAACAGAGAGGGGGCTCTTCTATCAACTGGGCACAAATGGCCACAACTGCTGGAGCTTCCTATGGGTCTCTCTTCTGGATACAGGGCCCCCAAGAACTTGAGTCACCCTCCACTGGTCTCCCAGGCCAACAAGCAGCAAGCTGGATCAGAGGTGAAGCAATGGGGATACGAACTGGCATTCATATGCAATGCTCACCATCATACCAGCCCCAACTCTGTCATGTTGTAAAGGGAGTTACCAACAGACAGAGGCAGACATCTGCCTCAACACTTATTGGACACGCGAATACTGTTTTCTATCCTTTATTACTCACCACCACCAGTCTGCTCCAAGCCCACAGAAAGGTAAGACATTATTGCATTTTCCAACATGGGAGAAATGGCAGGAAGGGCACAGAGAGGATGGAGGAAGGAAATGTTTTTCTCTCTACCAAAGTCCAGTGAAGTGAAAGTGATTCCCCCAAGAAGACCACATAGATTTGAGGAGAGCCTGTAAATAAAGGACACTGTCATCTTGTCTCCCAGCAGGACACAAGGGAAGCTGTGGACAATGCTGACTTAGCCAAATTCTTTAGGGTGGAACCAGGCAAGACTGTTCTGGTGAGTGTCATGCATAGTCTCTAAAGGTAGACAGAGAGTGTGAATGAATCCCGAGGCTGGACCTGCTCCTCACCTGGAGATCTATGATGGCAGGAGACTTGCTGGAGCCACAACTCTCAGGAGCACATGAAAGGACAGTGGCATCCCATAAGTGGAAGAGGCTGCAACTCCAATCCTGGGACCTGGCTTTCTTGTAAAACAGAGGACAGGATCAAGGCAGCTCCTCAACTCCATGCACAGGAGGACAGGCACACAGAGCAGCAAGTTCCTTAGCGTCCCCTGGCCACTTAGGGCTAGCCCAGAAGTCACAGTGACCACACACAGATAGGGTTGAACACCAGGAATTTTGGGCATGGCTAAGAGAAAAGGGGATGCTCGTCTTCAAAAGAGTCCTCAGTTACAGCAAATGCTGTGATGTGGCCCAGAAGCTGAAACTACCACCACCATGAACTAGAAGTAAGTATTTCCAGGGTATAACCACAAGTGTCTGCCTAGCATCCAGCTGTAGAGCAACACCAGAATCACTAGCTTACATCAGAGAAGCCACAGCAGCGGGGAGCAGGGGTACTGGAGAGCACTGGGGCCCTGTAGCTACTGCTCCTAGTTCTCCTTCTCACCCAGCTAGAAGCAACAGGGTAAAGAGTAATCTTTCACTCGGCTATGAGATTAGAAGGTTTTTCAGAGTGAAGTTTAATAACTGCAAAGCACTAGAAGGTTATGAATTTAAAAAATAATTCAACAGCAAATGTGAAACCTTGACATGCTGATGCCCTTCGTCCCTTACTACTCTACTTTGACCTGGTCACGTCTGAGCTCCACTGGGAGCAGGCTGTGGGAGTGTGGGGATGGCTCCCCATGCCCCTCACAGTGAAGAATCCATCTCTATGACAGCATTCTGAACTTCTATGAGCCAATGTCAGCTTGGCACACACAGACTGAGAAGCAACAGGTCTCTGACCACACTCTCTGGATACCTGTACATCATTGCTGCCCAAATGCTGCATTCCACCCTCATGATACTGCCAATGCCACCCTCTCCACTGTAGCAAAAGGCTTCTTCTATATAGGTACTTTTCATCTCATAGAGATATACTACACTAGACTGTGCTGGCATTCGGGAGACTACAGGGAGTCCTTCCTCCCTTGAAATCTGACTTTTTTCCAGAAAGGATACACCAGAAAATCGCATGTGTGTCAGCCCTTCACAATGCATCTTAGGATCCCCCTTTCTGCACTACAGCATTACCCTGCCCCAAACTTACAGACTCCAACTTTCCCTGTTACCAAGGTGAGTTCCCAGTAAGACTACACACCGATTGGGTAAGTGTTCTGTAGTCGAGCACTGTGAAAACTATTCTATTATACTTAATCCTTAAAACTGTCCCCATTACATAATTCCTGTTTAGGATTAGTTTTGCTTGGAAAGACAGGAAGTAATCCTGCCTTGAGCAACATCAAGGCTTAGTTTCCTCTCATGTTCAAAAATATGATGCCTGCACTGTGTCAAAAAACTACACTTATTTCACTGCTGTATTTAGTGGATCTGCCATTCCCATTTACATGACATGAACTGGTATGGCTTTGAAGTAAAATAAGTGACATATTGGTTGCTGAGATTCCAGCCATGGTTACTCAGTTCATTATGGAAGGAGAAGGACACCCCATCTCCCTCTATGAACTTGTCCCAGGGGAATGTTGCACTCACAAATTGTGCTTATAATTTGTTGGCCAAAACTTATCACTTGGAAACACCTAGCCACAAAGAATGGCTAGGGGATGACAGCTTTGTGGCATGGCAAGTTAAGCCACTGCTTACAATACCAGCATTCCATAGGAACACCAACGGAGGCTTGGCCACTTCACTTCTCATGCAGCCCCTCCTAATGGCCTAGGAAGGCAATGGAGGGTAGCCTAAGTGCTTGGGCTTCTCTTTCCTCCTTCTCCTTTCCTCTCTCCCTGTCTTTCTCTATATATAACTGCCTTTCAAGTTAAATACATAAATCTTTAAAACAAAAACAATAGCTAGGAACTGTAATCCTAACTCCTGATGACCAGGTGACAAGCTAAGGCACTAAGATTCTACTGCCCTGATGGAGGAAGGGAGTACATTGTGGGTGAGCAGAAATAAACAATAGCTACCATAGGTAGGTACAAGGTTCCTACAAATAACTGTGCACTCTGTAGACTTAAAAATCCCAAGAGCATTGTGGAAAATAGTATAGAATTTCCACAATAAAATTATTATATGTTCTAGAAGTCCCAGTGCTAGACATATATCCAAAGGAAATGAAATCATTATATCAAAGAAATAGCTATCATGTTTGTTTCAGAAATATTCACAATAACCAAGATACAGAATCAACCAAGGTGTCTACCATCTGATAAGAATATATAAAGAAAATGTGGTATATATACACAAGGAAATGTTATTCAGTGACAAAAAGAATAAAATCCTGTTATTTTGGCTACATGGATGGAGCTGGAAGACTTCCTGTTAAGTGGAATAAGCCAGAAACAGCAAAAGAAATACTGTGTGACCTCACGTGCAGAAGCTAAAAATGTCAAATTCATGGGGAAAAAATGGACAATCGAAGAGTATGGGGGGGTTGGGAGACAAAGAGAAATCAGATAATGAGTACCACAATACAGTTACCTAGGAGAAATAGTTCTGGTGTTGTACTAAGGTAACCATAGCATAGAAAAATTTTTTATATATTTCAAAATAACTAAAAGAATCCTATGTTTTGTGACACATTTAATGATAAATATTTGAGCAGATAGGAATGCTAACTGGCTTGCTTTGATCATTGCACATTGTATGTATGTATTGAATCATCATATTGTACCCCATAAATATTATACATCAATTATTATTTTTAAATCATAAATTTTAAAGGTAACAGGTGACTGAGAGGTAGAGGGGTGATAGATTGTAGCTAGTGCTCCTCTAGCCAAACCCATGTACCCTAGCTCAAGATTCTGTCAGCCTGAAAAAAAAGGAATGTTTTTCTATTAAGTTGAGTCATATGAAATTACCATTTTCATAGATGAAAAATGATAGAATGTCCTTATTTTGACATGATTCAACCTAATAATTCTTCTGCCCAGAAAGGAAAACTTTTTCATAATTCTCACATTACCTGTGGTACTTTGATTGAACAAATGTCCCTGATTTTCCATCTTTCTGATAACCACTCCCTTTCTAATGCGACTTTGCAAGTCCTCTCTTCAAGATGTAGATCCACGTTGATTTAATTCCTGGGTCCTGGAATTTGGACTGGCCTAGTGGTTTGTGTGACCAGCAGAGCAAGGTGGAAGTACAAATGTACCAGGCCTGAATCCAGGTCCCAAGAGATCCACATACTTCCTTTTTCTTTGGGAAGCTTGTCTAGCCCACCTGAAAAAGACCAGGCTAGCTTATCAAAGGAAGACCGGCCTGGATCATCTCCCAGCCAGCCAGCCCCCAAAACACACGCACAAGCTTTTCCAATATCAATAGAGCTGCCCACCTAACCTGAAGCTGTTCACCACCATATGAGCAAGCGCAGTTGAGCCCAGAATCACCCAGCTGATTCAGAGAACTATAGTCAATGCCTATTCAGTTTGCTACTATTGAGGTAATATTGATATTATAAAAGACTTTGGAAGTGCTTTCTCCTCTTCATTGTTTAAAGACGCATTGTGGAAAGTTATTATATGCACCTTAAGTGTTCAGTAGAATTCATCAGTAAAGCCACCAAGGTTGTGGGATCTTTTCTGGTTTTGACTCAGTCTCCTCATTGATTAGCTGGTCTGTTTAAATTTCTTTTCTACTTATGTTTCAATCTTGGTAGGTTGTATGTGTCTAGGAATTTATAGAATTTTCCAGATTATCTAAATTTTGCCATATAATTGTTCATAATAGTTTTGTATGATCATTTGTATTTTTAAGTCTTTTCTATTATCTCCTCTTTCATTTCTGATTATACTATTTAGCATTGAGTTTTGAGGTGGTTAGGTGGTTTATTTCCACAGCAGCAGTTAACTGCTCTAACAGTATAAATACTAATTGCAATATCCCTGTGTAGCTACTAGCCCATTTGATAGCTAATTGAATTTGTTTATAGTTAAATGACTTGTCTAAGATCTCACAGCTTGTTACCAAAGGGATAGCCAGGATTCAAACCAAGCTATTTATACACTCTGTGATCATAATCATTACTCTATATTACCATAGCACTACTCGGAGTAATGGGGAAGGCAAAGATCCCTGAATTCTGCAATGACTAAATGCTAGGAATTTAGAAGCCAGATTCAGAGGAGAAAGTCCTAATTTGCAGAGATAGCTGATTTCCTCTCTCAAACCTACAACCTGAACATGGAGTTGGGAAACTACAACCTATAGAACATGGAGTTGTTAAGATATTTTCAACAGCACTCCATTATATAGTGTTTCTGCCATACAAATACAAGTCAATGATTTCAAAAACATAGATAAGTACAAATTAACAACCAATGAGTTTTGAGTGGTCATCTTTGTTTTAACATAACTTTTAATTATAAGGTTGTGGATTGATTTAATGCTTGTGTACAAAAAAAAAATGGCTTGCCAATGTTCCTGAGGTTTAAACAATTGTTTCTTGTGAGTCAGTATGAGTAGATTCCAGTACATCCTTTGCTGAGGCTCATAATGCAATCATCCACTCATTTGATCACCTCGGTAGCCTCCACGCTTTTCCTGAAACCAATCATGAATAACCCACCTCTTCAGAACTCCTGATGAGTATAATTTAGCTGAGTATTTATAATTTGATGCGCACACTGGAACTTCTGCTGTAATGTCAGAATTTTTTAAGCCTCTACCTTTTACCTTTTCAGCCCCTACCCTTTAACATAGTCAAGTTTTATCTACTCCCCAATGGATGATTTCCACATTTCCCTAGTTTATTTATACCAAAATGATATCACTCAACATCTTGTTTCAGAAAGGGCCCTCACCAACCCTTTACAGGACCCCAAATTTAGACAACTCCATTTTCTCCCTCTCACTAACTTGCCCCTACCTTTCTTGTAGCAAAAATCTCTGTTCTGTCAGCTATCCTCTCTTCACATGGGGGAAACCTAATACTTTGTCATTATGATCAAATTTATCCACTCCTCACCCCTTCTCCAAGGATCTTCCATGTAACAGCTGGACATTTCAGAAGCAGGTGTTTCGAGAACAAATGAGATGTCAAAAAACTGTGTTATCTCTGAGCTCCCTGCAACTTCCCAGCTTGTGTTAATGTGGACAATGTCAGCCTTTCTTGGCTGAATGACAACTTTGGCACAGGACTAGCTTCTTACAGAATTTGTAAAGAAGCTTCCAGAGTAATTTATTTTACAAGTTTTCCCTGCCATATACCCTAAGGCTGAACTTCTGTGATTCAATCTTTAGTCTGGGATTCATTCCTGTATTTCCTTTAGCTAGTGTCATTTTGGGCTATAGAGTAAAACATTTCAAAGTCTTCATATGGCCCTTCATGATGTCCATGGAAGTCCCTCTGTAGGGACTTGAAAATACCCTCTCTTTAGCAACGTTCACCCATGAGGCTTCTCTTCATCTGCATGAAGGTTTTTCAGATACTTTGAGACAGAATTCACCCACCTTTCTACTGCATGATTTCTCTATTGTGCACATACTTCTATTCATATGTGACATATAGGATTGCCAGATTTAGCAAATGAAAATTCAGGACACACAGCTAAATTTGGGGATAGTGAGTTCCATAATACTTTTATTAAATTCGTTGTCAAGGTCATAAAGACAAATTTTGAAAGCACTTAAGAGGTTCTTTTACAGCTGCACTTAGTAACAAATAACAGATATATGTTAATGCAAATTCATCTTATAGAAAATATTTTCATACGGATTTTAGGTGACAATTAAATTTGAACTTGAGATTGATAAGTAATACTTTTTGTTATTATAAGTATGCCTCATGCATGATTTGGAACACATTTATTCTAAGACATTTTTATTGTTTCATTTCAAATTCAAACTTAAATGAGCATCCTATATCTTACCAGTCAATTCTAGTGACACACGACACTAGTGTTTCTCTCTAGCACTTAATTTTGGAGATCCCAGAGGGCAGAAGTTTGGATTTATTCACATGTTTCCTTAGCGCACAGTAAGTGATCAGTACACTTGGATACTGCTTTACATTATTTCAATATGTTTATACATATCATCTTACTCAGTTTCATTTTAAAAAGCCAATGAAGTAGAAACAAAAAAGATATTATTTTCATTGTGCCAATTATGAAAACAGATGACAGAAAAGTGCAACTTACCCAAGACCATGCAGTATGGTCACAATAGAGCTGGAAGTGAAACCAGGCCTGCCTTTCTCCCTTATTCTTTCCATTAAGCCACACAGCTTTATTTTCTATATGTGGTCACAGATTTTATGCAACTTTGCAATTTTCAGAACTATTTCTATGCTTTGAATAAATGATCATAGTTGCTTTGGTTTCAAATGATATTAAGCTTCCATTGGCATAGCAGTGACGTTAATATAGCTTGAGATGCTTGAAGTTAAGCCTAGTAAATTTTTAATTAGTTATCAATCAAATTGAAGGACTGGTTATAAAGCATCATTTTCCAGTAAAGTCAGCAGCATGGTAAGTGATTTTATTGGTAAACCATAAGCTTTCTTTACATACTTATTATTATTATGTCAATATTGGTTTCCTCTATCTGTGTATGTATAGCAGTTGACAATATCAGCCACATTATTAGTTTGGTTTCCTCTGCTTGGCTAGCTTTTCAGTTGGGGTAAGTGAAGTCTGCATTCCCTGTTTCAGCAATTTTGAAGAAGTAGCAGTAATAGGAAAATTTATATTAGCTTGCATCCATGCAATGAGCCCTCTCTTTAATTGAAAAAGTTCTGCACTTGACTCTTGTGGAGAGGGAAAGATCTAATTATGTAAAGATGGACTGACTAACGTTTTCCCCTGAAAGTATCTAGTACAGGTCTACGTAGTCCAATTCCTTGTACTACTCTATTTGGACTTCTACTCTATTTGGAGTTCTACACATTAACTGTTAATCAGTGCCTTGGCTCTTGCAAAGGGCCCAGCAACCTAGTAGGTGATGCAGGGCTCAAGGGGGACAGTTTAACTAATGCTCACAGAATGACTACTATGAATATTTCTGGAAGAATACCCAAGAAATAGAGAAACAGACTGAGTAGGGGATGAAAATAAGGATTATTCTGCCCTCTAGTCTCATGCATACTTTTAATTTTCTATCATGCATTTATATTAGCTAACCAAATTTATTATTGTTTTCAAGAGCCCACCATGTTCTTTGCATGATTTCTGACAATGATCCTTTTAAGTGCTGTTAGGAATTTTTTTTTTACAGAGAAAAACTGAGGCTCAGAGAGTGAAGGCCACTTGTCTCAGACTGTATATTTTAAGTAAGGGGTGCAGAATCTGAACTAGGGCATGCCTCCCTTTAAAGCCACAGTAGCTATCCTGCTCTTGGAAGAAGATGAAAATCCAGTATCATCCTCAAGGACAACCATGTTGAAGAACTAAAACATAAAACTCTGAAGAGTTCATTGCATGTCTCACTGTTTTTAAAAAACACTTCTTACCTTTTTCAGAAATGAGGATGTGTCTTCCAGTGGATGACATACTACAGCATATTTATCATTGCTTTCTCTTTCTAAGTGACTTGTAAGATAATGGCATGTCTTTCAACCAATGACTTTTGAGGTCAGTGAAATTTGTCAGTATAGCAGAGAGGACCAAAAAGTCTAAAAAGATGTGCTGTTGGATTTCTTAGGGGAGAACATTCTATTCTGTAAAAGTTTCCGGGGAAAAACCTTGCACTGATTTGAGCTAAGATGCGAATATTGGGCAGTATTGCCTACTATTTAGTGAGACAAAAATGTTGTACAATAATGCACTTCAGAACTCAATGCCTTTAAAAAATATTTATTTATGGCTGTTCTTAAGTCTGTAAGGTAGCTGGGAAGTTTTTGCTGATCTTGGATGCACTACCGTGAGCTATAAGTCAGTTGACTGGGCTTGGCTAAGCTAATTGATGTCTGGAAATTTCCCTGTTAGTGGCTAATCCAGAATGACCTCAGCCTGATTTAGGGAAAGTATGGCTCTGCTCCATGTGTTTCTCGCATACCTCCAGGAGCATAGTCCAAATGTCTTCTCCAAGATATGGCAAAGGAGCAGGAGGAAGGGTGCAGGAACAAAAAGGAGGGAAGGTGCAAGAAATTTTCTAGCCTTTGTAATGCCCTGCTAACATCCTTCTGGCCAATGAATACCAGGCTTAGTCCAGGTTCCAGGGGTAACACAGGACAGCACCTTCAGTAGCAAAGAATGCATACCATTACAGCAATCAATCTATTGGAAGTAGGTTTTAGGTCTGAAATTTTGAGGAAGAGGCCTTTGGTTTCAGGCAAGAGAGATTTTACAAGGGTGTTAGAGTAATACAAATCAATCCTGTATACGTGTTTGGGGGGCGGGGTTTGCACCAACAATACAGACAAGGTTATAGCTATGAGTTTACTTAGATATGATGTTCACAATAACACAGAATCATTGCATGCTTGTTTGAAACAAGGAGAGCACCAAGCATCCTCCAACCTCTGTCCACAGAAACTCCTCTAAGTATCACCCATGGAACCATAACACTCTATCAATCACTGCATGCCATTCGTGCTCCAAGCGTCAGGCCTGTCCCATCTTTCTTCCACTTCCTAGGACAAGTACAATGACAAATTCATCATTTTCTGCTTTCCTCATTCTTTCCTTTAGATTGGATATTATCTTTCTGTGTTCTAATTACCCTTACCACAATAGCACCGTGAATTACCTTTAGATCCTCTTCTTTATCTACTAACTCAAAATCATTTATTTTTGTCAGAATTTCAATTGGGAGAAACTCTCAGTTCTCTTAAATGACCCAGGTGTTCCACCTCTTAAGTAGTGACCCCATCACTTTTACTTCATGAAGTTCTTCTTTCATGGTCAAAATTTGTATCAGAGCAAGACTTTTCCCCCTGTGATTACCCCTATTTTCTGGAAAATGACATTTTCAAAAAGGTAAGAGAAGGAAGGGGAAAAACATATTAAAGACACTGCTTTTATCTGGATGAACTTCAGGAGTGGAAAGATAGCAATAAAAACTGGAAAAATAGAAAAGGCTTCCTCAAGACAATGAATTCTAAGATGGAGTTTCAAAGTCATTTGGGTTTAGAATAACCAGAGTAAGTGTGGAAGGTGAGTTTGTGATAAGCTTTTTTTCTCAAAGTTGAAAAGCACCTGTAACTGCTCACAGGCAGATCAGGCTATTCTGTTAGTAGTTTCATCAATCACCATCATGAACTGATCTGAGGAAGGATGTATGTGGTCTACCATATACAAAAATTGGTGCTGGTGGGCCCAGCATTGCGGGGTCTCCCACACAGATTCCTTTAGTACCCGTTGCCCTGGGGGATGAGCCTGCTGCCCACCACCCAGCCTCCCAGCCCATGAGAGACAAACAGACAGACAGGGGTTCTGTCTAAGCAGTTCCGATTTATTGGGGAAATTCAATTCCTTATATAGGGTAAGGGATAGCCTCAGGCCAGGAGTTTCAGGAAGTCCAGAAGAGGAGAAACTAGAAGCCAATTACTAGGAGAATGACTGTGGAAACCACCTCCCATAGGCCAGGGGTAGGTGAGCGAGATGGCCCCGGTTAATCAGTATTCGCTTGGAGCTACATGACCCCTGCCCTGCTTCACGCCAGGGCTATGTCTTTGGCCGCCATCTTGCACACCAGTGACCTGGACTGTTAGTCACCATCTTATTGGCTTAATGACCTCTTTGCTCCTGAGCCCCACACAGCATGATAGCATATTGGCTAAAATCCTTGCCTTGTATGCACCTGTGTCACCTATGGACACAGGTTGGTGTCTCACTTGCTCCACTTCCCATCCAATTTCCTGCTTGTGGCCTGGAAAAGCAGTAGAGGATGGCCCAAAGCCTTGGGACCTTGCACCTACGTTGGAGACAAACTATTTTAAAAACAAAATCGGTGTTGGGCATAATGAATATGATTTGCAATGTGGGCAGTCTAGTCCTGGGAAAGCCACCTCCAGTCCATCCATCCTGGGAGCCAAGATGACCATGGCATCACTCTTCATGTTTAACTCCACAGAGATAAAAGTCTCTAGCTCTGCAGCTGAACTTCAGAAAAGACACATGAAAAACCTCCAATGAGATTCCAATGTGTACCCTAATAAGAGCTTCCTTTTCTGTGACAGTGTTGGATAATTAACCACCTCTGAGCTCTGAATCATACCAAGGATATCCATACCACTGAGAGTTTTTCTTGGGAAAACAAAAGAGAAAACAGTTTCAGCCAATTCAGTTGTTGACAGTTTATGAAGTTAAAGTGCTCAATGTAAATTAATGCTTTGAATGTATGTCTGTGATCAATAAGTGTAATTATTGATTGGAGTCCCACAAAGCCAATCATTCTTGACACTGTAGGTGTTACACCATGCAGATAAATCCCCAACACGACTGCACTGAGCTCAAAGCTTATGTGACTGCTGATCCCTACAACCCAGCCCACCCCAAACCGCACCACTGGTACAAGGCAACTCTTAAAAAGAAGGCAAACATGCTCACTTTCTGCTTTCTTTTGCAAACGCCTCTGGATTTTTAGCTAGAAAAATTCATAGGCCAGAATAGGAGAAGCTATTCCTCATTAGTCACTTGTCCAGAAAGCAATTCAGACCTTATGCATTGTAATGATAGTGTTGCTAATCATGCAAAATATGCTTCCATAGGGGGGTCAGTGTTGTAGTACAGATTAAAGCTGCTGCCTGTTACACCAGCATCCCATATGGATGCTGGCTTGAGTCCCAGCTCCTCAAATTCTAATTCAGGTCCCTGCTAATGTGCCTGAGAAAGCAGCAGATGCTGGCCCAAGTTCTTGGACCCATGCACACATGAAGAAGACCTTGGTGAAGTCCTAGGTCCTGGCTTCAGCCTCATCCAGCCCTAGCCATTGTAGCCATTTAGGGAACAACACAGAAGATGGAATATCTCCTTCTCTTTCTGTCTCTCCCTCTCTGTAATTGTCCCTTTCAAACAAATAAAATAAACCTTTAAAAAAGAGTATACTAACACAGAGCACTCAGGTAAAGCCAACACGATCTCTGCAGTCCCTCTCCAAACAAAAAGATTGTTTCTTGGGTCTGTCAAAATGTCCAAGGTTGCTATTTGTCTCTGTTAGGGTGGCCAGTGTCCTCTCTTTCAGATGTACTTATTTTTACTTGAGAATTAAAGTTACAGAGTGGATGAAACAGAAAGAGCTTCCATCTGCTAGTTCATTCCCTAGATAGCTGCCATGGCAGAAATGAGCAGGCCCAAAGCCAGAACAGGAGCTTCTTCCAGTTTCCTACATGGATGTAGGGGCGTAAGGACTTGAACCACCCTCTGCGGCTTTCCCAGGCCTTAGCCGGGAGCTGGATCAGATGTGGAGCTTCTGGGACTAGAACTGGCTCCCACATGGAATACTGGCACCACAGGCAGAAGAGTAGCTCTTTACACCATGATGCCAGAACCCCTCTCCTCTCTTAAGCCTCAGAATCCATTCAAACTTCAGGCCAGTTTGTACCACATTCACTTAGATGCCAGGTACTCAGTTAAGCACTTCATATGCATCACCACGCTGATTTATTAGAAAGCTCTGTAAAATAGTTAATGGTACCCTAGTTCTGATTCAAACATACCATTGCTGTTAAGACTTACTACCAACTTCACAAATCCTGTATACACTGACACATTGATTGTAAGATACTCATTAAGTACAGAAGTGTTCAGAAGTCAGAATGAAGAAAATTGGTAATACTGTTATTTTACAGGTAACAAAATTGCTGTACACAAAAGTTAAATAAGCAGTCCAAGGTTGCAAAGCTAGCCAGTAGTGATGGGGATTCAAACCGGGATCTCTGATTACCATGCCTATGCCCACCTACAGATCAACAATCACTTTCCTTCCTTTGCCATGGGACTCCCTTGTTCCTTCCTTCTTCCAGATGTCACATTACATTCCACTTTAAGAAGTTCTACTAGAGGGTCCAGTATGATAGCCTAGTAGCTAAAGTCCTCACCTTGCATGCCCAGGATCCCATGAGAGCACTAGTTCATGTCCTGCCTGCTCCATTTTCCTTTCAGATCCCTGCTTGTGGCCTGGGAAAACACTGGAAGGCAGCCCCATGCCTTGGGACCTTCCACCTGCATGGGAGACCTGGAAGAGCTTTTGGTTCCTGGCTTCGGATCAACTCAGCCCTGACCATTGTGGCCAGAACTAGAAGATGGAAGAGGTTTCTCTTTGTCTTCTCCTTCTCTCTGTAAATCTGGCTTTCCAATAGGAATAAATCAATATTTTTTTTTAAAAAAAAAAAAGTTCTACTAGAACCTGGATGCAAGGGTGCTATGGCTACCTATTTTTCTCTCTTCTACAGAAACTCAAATAACCAGACACTAATCATCAGGCAAGGAAACACAACACAGTCTGGCAGATGCAGGTGCAGGAGCACTGATTTCAAGAAGAAAGACTCAGTACACGATGTGGCTTCTCCACCCACACACCAAATCCACTCTACTATAGCGGAGTCCTTAAAAGACTTGGAGCAAGTACAACCGTATTGAAGAGAGAAACTGTAGACTAGGAGAGGGCCATAAAAGCCTGCAGAGTAGATGCGAGCTTCATGCCCATAGGTGAATTAAACAGGAAAATTTCGAGGATAACTGAGATCAAACAGGGCAATCAGCCCTGTGCATCCTCTTCTACCTCCTCTGGCCTCAGGGCATGTAGTAGCCACACTAGCAGCAGTAGTAACTACATCCAAGTGAGAGGAGTACGCAATGCTTTAGGTAAAAGCTTGTCAGACAAAACACACTACAGGCAGTTACATTTGAATTTCAAATAAGCAATGAATGTTTCCATAAATATGTCCCAAATATCATATGGCACATACTTACACTGAAATAAATCTGTTGTTTGTCTGAAGTTCAAATTTAACTAGGAACCCTTTGTTTGCTCAGTCTAGACATCCTGTTCATGAGGCTAAAAAGCCCTGAGAAGAGCAGAGGGCACCAACATCCAGAAGAGTGGCTGCCCATGTACTCCCAACTGGCAACCCTCTCCCTGAAAATTGTCACCGGAAACACTAGTAGAACCCACGCTGACCCATCCTCCAAAGCATACTGTGCAAACAGAGGCAAGGACTATCAAAAAATAATGAAAAATCATGCTACTGGAGAGAAACAACAATGAATAAACGAAGACACTTATGTTACAAGAACCAATGGACAAATTGCAATAGGACTTGTCGAAGATGAGAAGGGCATAACACTCATAGAACAAAAATGTTTTTCAATGATAGCCAAAGATTCACTTTTAAGAGCTAATTAGATCACCCAAAAATGAAAATCTAATCATTGACATGAATAACCCAATAGATAGCATTTACAATTAGGTAAGGTAAAGCAAATTAAATAAGCTGCAAGACTGGAGGGAGAAATCATCCAGTAGAATCCAAACAGTTAACAATATAGAAAGTACGAGAGGGTCAAAACACAGAAGACAGATCCAAAGCTATAACTGCATCTAATAGGAATTCTCAAAATGAGGGCAGGGCCTCTCCCTTTTATCTCCCCCTTTACCCCAAATACAGGAAAACAAAATGTGGAAATGATAGTCTTACCCACTTTCCTGTAGCCTTTGAACCTTTGTGCCCTAATTAACTATGTAAAGATTTGTCAAAAATAAAAAAAAAATTTAAGATGAGGACAAAAGAGAGAGGAGGCAACATTTGAAGAAAGTAGCCAAGATTTTTCTAGCATGGAAAACTAATACAAGTCTCTGATGGAAAAGGCCTATCAAATTCTATGCAGAATGAATCACACACACACACACACACACACACACACACACACACACACACACATACACACACACACTGTAGTATAGTGTGAGTTCAGAAGCCAAAAGGTTAAAAAGCTAGTGTTGTATGAGTGCATGAGCACTGGGGGTACTTTCATCTGTGCCTTTTGGAACTGGGGTTGTTGACGCTGGTAATGTCATATTTGGAGTAACTGATGCAGTTTCTGGAGAGCTGTCTGCAACACTGCTTCAGACAGGTAGTTACCACCATGCCCAACACCTGGCTCCCAACCCAGGAGGTCAGGGCAACAATCTGATTGCATCTTGCAACAGCAGAACTGTAACAACCTTTGCTAATTTCCTCAAACTCAGTGCAATCGAACTTAATGGGACCAATTGAATGATCTGCCTGAATTTCACTTCTCTGGACCCGTGCCTGCCAACCAGCACAAAATCTCCCATATACCTTGTAGTTACCCTGTAGAACTGGAGCAGTGTTCAGCTCACATCCCCAACCCTGGGACTAGGGCTTTTGGTGTTATAAGTTCCAGTACCAGTTGCCCTCTCCAAGCAGGAACTAGGAAAGGGTCCTTCTACATCACATAGTCCCAGAGCCATCATTATTGGCTTCGCAAGCCCTACCATTACCTAGGCTTATCAGTGCGACAAGGGGATGCTTCCCTTTGTGTCTTTCAGCACCCAGAATGAGATTCTGAATATCACAATCCTTAGGGTAACTGACACCAAACTCTTCTGGCAACTGATGGTACATACCCTAGAAAGCCCACATTCACCCCAGTCACACTTCCACTCCTATAAAATGATGCAGAATACTGTGTCATTTACATACACAACTGACAGTGATTAAAGCAAAAGAAATCACTCAAAGCCTACACTTCTGAACTCAACTGGAACCAATGCAAAAGCAACAACCTAAGTGATATTCTACATTTCCCCTAAGCCATTAACTCTTCCAATAAAACTCGGACTATTGGACCCAGCACGGTAGCATAGTGGCTAAAGTCCTCACCTTGCACATGCCAGGATCCCATATGGGGACCAGTTCTACTCCTGGTTGCCCCACTTCCCATCCAGCTCCCTGATTGTGGCCTGGGAAAGCAGTCGAGGATGACACAAAGCCTTGGGACTCTGCACTTATGTGGGAGACCCGGAAGAAAATCCTGGCTCCTGGCTTCAGATCAGCTTAGTTCAGGCTGTGGTGGCCACTTGGGGAGTGAATCATCAGACAGAAGATCTTCTCTGTCTCTCCTCCGCTCTCTATATCTGACTTTCCAATTTTAAAAATTTCAAAAAAAAAAAAAACCCCTGGACTATTACACCAGATGTGCAGGTATCAGTGTAGGAACACAGCAAAGCATCAAGGATCTAGGTAGTGTGACACCTACAAAATAACACAATGGTCCTCCGAAAACAGATAGTGGTCCAAAAGAAATCTGTGTAATATATGAAATTCCAGACACAGAATTCAAAGCAACGATTCTGCAATGTAACACAGATAAAATACAAAGATAAAGAATATAACTAGCTTAAAGAAACGAGGAAATCAATAGCTGAGATGAATAAAAAATTCACTGCAAAAGTAAAGTTCACTAAGAAGAACCAAACAGAAACGTTGTAGATAAACTTCAATCGATGAAATTTAAAATCTTATTGACAGCTTCAACAGCAGAACAGACCAAGTGCAGAAAAGAATTTGGGATCAGTAGGAAAAGGATAATCAAAAATAAGGATGTAGAAAGTCTATGTGAAAGATGGGGTATTATTAAGTGACTAAATATTCATTCTATAGGGATTCCTGAAAGAGAAGGAGAAAGACATAGAGAGCCTATTGAATGAAATAATAGCTAAAAGTTTCCTAAGTCTTGAAAGAGACGTGGATATCTGGAGGCTCAAAGGACCCCAAGCCAACTCAACCAAAGCATATTGGAGTCATATAGTCAAAATTTAAGGACAGGGCCTGGCATGGTAGCCTAGTGGCTAAATCCTTGCCTTGCAAACACCAGGGTTCCATACGGTCACTGGTTCACATCCCCGCTGCTTGTTTTAGCATCCAACTCTGTGCTTGTGGCCTGGGAAAGCAGTAGAGGATGCCCCAAAGTACTGAGACCCTGCACCCACATGGGGGACCCAGAAGAAGTTCCTGGCTCCTGACATCAAATCAGCTCAGCTCTGGCCATTGCGGCCACCTTGGGAGTAAAGCAGCACATGGAAGATCTTTCTCTCCTTTTCTCTGTAAATCTTCCTATCCAATAATACATACATACATACATAAATCTTTTTTTAATTTAAGGACAAAGATCTCTCGTAACGCATATTAGAAAAGGGTGTCAAGTTACATACAAGAGAAAAACCATCAGGCTAACAGAAGACGTCACAGCGTTAACCTTAAAGGAAAGAGAAGAGGGAGATGATGCATTCAAAGTCTTACAACTAGAAAAAAGAAAAACCACTTTTCCAACTAAAAATTATATCCAATGAAGCTACAATTGTGGAAGATAGTATGGTGCTTCCTCAGGTAGCTGAAAATATATCTACCATATTACCCAGCAATCTCACCCCTTGGAATTAATCCAAATGAAATGACATCAGCATATGGGAGAGAAAATAAGATGTACAAACAACCCAGATGCCCACCAATGGATGACAGACTAAAGACTATGGAATACCACTCAACCACAAAAAAATGAAACCTTGCTTTTTGCAACTAAGTGTATGTAATTAGACACTATTATGCTTAACAAAATAAAGTTAGTTCTCAAAAGACAAATGTATATTTTCTCTCTGTGATGAGTAATAAACAGTAATCTATCACTATTATAATGATATTCTGGGATTTGATTATTGTGTACAACCTTTGTTAATAAATTTGAACAGCGACAGCGTTTTTTGTTTTTTGGTTTTTTTTTTTTTTGCTTTGTTCTCTTTTATTTCTGTGGATTTTTTTCTCTTTGTTATTATTTTTTACTTGCAAAGTGTTGATATCTTTGCCTAATGTATTGTTAAACTTGTGATTGTAAAAGGAAATGAAAACATACTATTATAAAAACTAGAAAGAAAAAGAAGGAAGAAGGGAGGGTGGGGAATGAGGCAGGATTTGGAATGGATGGGCTTATTTGGGGGAGTACCAGTAGTCTCCCAAATCTGTATTGTGACATATGTGGAATATTTTCCACTTCACATAAATAAATAAATAGATTTAAATGATAAATATAAAGTAAAACAGTAAAGCAGAAATACGATCTTCCCACTTATCAAAGAAACTGAGAGATCCATCACACTAAAACTGAAAGCAAAATACATAAAATTTGAAGAACTCAAAATATACGAGAGTATTTTTTTTAAATTCATGTAAAATGCAATGCAAGATACATTAATTTTGGTACAAAAAAATTTGAAATCCAGACATCATAAAAGTGTCTTCAAAAATTATTTATACACTTCACATATCACAATCCTTAGGAGCAGAGCTCAATGTGATGGTTCCATGGCTAAATCCTCACCTAACACACACCAGGATCAAATATGGACACTGCTTTGTGTCCCAGCTACTCCATGTCCCATCCAGCTCTCTGCTTGTGGCCTGAAAAGGCAGCAGCAGATGACCCAAGGCCTTGGGACCCTTTACCCACATGGAAGAACCAGAGGAGGCTCCTGGCTCCGGATCAGCTCAGCTCCGATCATTGTGACTACTTGGGGAGTGAACCAGAGGACACAAGATCTGTCTATCCTTCTCTTTGTATATATATGATCTATCTCTTCTTTACTCTCTATATATTCTTTCCAATAAAAAATATTTTTAAAATGCAGCAACATATAGTTCATACCATTTTCCATATACTTCTAAATTACCCTTATAGAAACTTTCAAAGATTTATCTATTTTTACTTGAAAGGCAGATTTTACAGAGAAGAAAGGAGAAACAGAGAGAAAGATCTTCCATCCACTGGTTCACTCCCCAAATGCCCACAATGGTCCAAGCTGAGCCAATCCAGGCCAGGTGATAAGAGTTACTTCCAGGTGTCCCACATAGGTGCAGGGTTCCAAGAACTTGAGCCATCCCCTACTGTTTTCCCAGGTCATAAGCAGGGAGCTGAATCAGATATGGAGCAGGTAATACATGAACTTGAGGCCATATGGAATGCCAGCACTTGCAATGGAGGATTAGCTTGCTATGTTACCACGCTGGCCCTCATAAAGCTCTGTATTTAGACTGGAAGGGAGAACAGAGGGAAGGGGAGGGAACTCAAGGAAGGAGGAAGGGGGGGCCTCACTGCCAACTAAACTAGATCAAAAAACAATTCTTAAAAAGCTTTGTGTTTATTTTTTAAAGATTTATTTATTTTATTGGAAAGTCATATAGTGAGAAGGAGAGACAAAGAGGAAAATCTTCCATCCACTGTTTCACTCCCCAGGTGTCCGCAACAGCTGGAGATGAGCTGATCCAAAGCCAGGAGCCAGGAACTTCCTCCAGGTCTCCTACACAGGTGCAGAATCCCAAGGCTTTGGGCCGTCCTCAACTGCTTTCCCAGGCCACAAGCAGGGAGCTGGATGGGAAGCAGGGTTGCCAGGACTCAAATCAGCACCTATACGGGTTCCCAGCACATACAAGGTGAGGACTTTTAGCTGCTAGGTTACCACGCTGGGACCAAAGCTTTGTATTAATAGAATATAAATTCCTTTTAAACATATACAAGTACTCATAAATGATATCCATGCATTAGAACATAAGGAAATATTGCTAAATTCCCCAAACATAATGCCTTATAGACCATGTTCGCAGGTCTTTTAGACAGAGAGACGTAAAGGGGGTAGAGGGAATACAAAGGTCTTCCATCCACTGATTCACTCCCTAAATGGTTGCGATAGCCAGAGTATGGCCAGGCTGAAGCCAGGAGCTCATAATTTCATCCAGGTCTTCCACATGTGTAAGGGTCCCAAGGACTCTGATAGCAGGGAACCGCATGAGACATAGAGTAGCTGGGTCATGAATCCATATGGGATGGTGATATTGCAAATGGATCTTAACATACTACACTACAATGCCAGTCCCTCATGTTTCCTAAAATTTGAAATCAACTACAAAATGATAGTTCCTCAAATTCTTACGCCTGAAAATTTTTTAAGAACTCAACTCAAGGGCCTGGCACAATAGCATAGTGGTTAAAGTCCTCGCCTTGAATGCCACCGGGATCCCATATGGTCACCGGTTCTAATCCCAGCAGCCCTGCTTCCCATCCAGCTCCCTGCTTGTGGTCTGGGAAAGCAGTCGAGGACGGCCCAAAGCCTTGGGACCCTGCACCCGTGTGGGAGAACCATAAGAGTTCCTGGCTTCAGATTGGCTCATCTCCAGCCGTTGCGGTCACTTGGGGAGTGAACCATTGGATGGAAGATCTTCCTCTCTGTCTCTCCTCTGTAATCCACCTGTCCAATAAAAATAAATAAATCTTAAAAAAAATAAGCACACAACTCAAAATGACTTTTTGTCAGTAGGCAATGTGGTATAGAGGGTGAATCTGTCACTTGGAGGAGAAAAGAATCTATACCTAATGTGGAGATAAAAAAAAAAATCAATACAGCAACCATGGACATTCATTTGAAACTAGAAATACAACTGTCATGATCTGGCAATCCCACTACAGAGTGTGCATTCAAAAGGTATGAAATCATTGCATTAAAAAGATCCCTGCTTTTACTGAACTCTTCACAATAGGCAAGTCATGGAATGAAGCCCATGGAGAATACTGGAGGATGGAACAAGCAGAGGGGATCTGATGCGATTGGATAAAGGATGTGGAATGAAAGTTAGACAGAAGGAACAAGTTCCTAGTATTACAGAACACCACGTAGAGGCTACAGTTCAAGATAACCTAAGAGATTCCGTATGAACACATAAAAGAAAGCCGCTCCAAGCCTCCGATCACTAAGCAACATCAAAGAAGCGGAAACACTGGCTACCTTGTTTTTACCAGAATGCATTCTACACAAGAAACGTCACACTACTGCTCTTTGTAAAGGATTTGTTAATACAAAAAAATTGTTAATAAATAAAATCTTGTTTAAAAGGAGGGGGGAGTCTTGGTTTGTATCTAAACTGAAAATCCATAAAAAGTGAATAATTCCCTATATAAAGATATTACTGACTCTCTACCACTTACTAGCTGTGTATCTTTCAGCAAATTATTCAACATCTATAAGTCTCAAATTCATCTGTAACTGTGGATAATACACTTTCCTTACAGGACTGTTTTAAGTGCATGAGTCAAACACAGGAGCACTTAGCACTGTGTTTGGCAGGTGGTAATTGCTCAACAACTATTTATTATTACCATCATTATTTAATACAGTAACAACGTTGGGCTTGCCTCGATGGCTCAACAGGCTACTCTTCAGCCTGCAAGCACAAACATCCCATATGGGCACCAGTTCATGTCCCAGTTGCTCCACTTCCCATCCAGCTCCCTGCTTATGGCCTGGGAAAGCAGTAGAAGATGGCCCAAAGCCTTGGAACCTTGCCCTGCATGGAAGGCCAGGAAGAGGCTCTTGGCTTCAGTTCAACTCAGCTGTAACCATTGTGGCTACATTGTGGGGAATAAATCAACAGAAGGAAGTTCTTTTTCTCTTTGTCTCTCCTTCTCTCTCTGGATCTACCTTTCCAACAAAATGAATAAACTTTAGAAAAATATAAGGTAACAGTGTGGAAAAACAGCAAAGGCCCCAGAACCTTATTGCAGGAGTTTCATGTCACCATCTGTTCCATCTCTTGCTTGCCATTCCTAACTCCATCCTGAGTCAAAGGCAACTGTGTTTGCTTGGGTTTCCACCCTTTACTGTTCTTTCTTTTAAAGATTTATTTATTTTTATTGAAAGTCAGATATACAGAGAGGAGAAGAGACAGAGAGGAAGATTTTCCGACTGTTGATTCACTCACTCCCCAAGTACCCACAATGGCCAGAGCTGAGCCGATCTGAGTCAGAAGCCAGGAGCCTCTTCTGGATCTGCCATGCAGGTGCAGGGTCCCAAGGCTTTGGGCTGTCCTCTACTGCTTCCCCAGGCCACAAACAGGGAGCTGAATAGGAAGTGGGGCCACCGGGATCAGAACCAGCACCCATATGGGATCCTAGCGTGTGCAAGGTAAGGACTTTTGCCACCAGGCTACCATGCTGGGCCCACCCTTTGCTGTTCTTCCTGTTGCAGGCCACATGCTCCCTCCTCACCCACAGTTTGATTGACCTTAAGGAAGCCAAATAAATTCCCCCTTTTTATATTTATTTGTTTTATTTCTCTGGTATTTCTATTGCATAAAGAAAAAATATTTCATATATCTATTTTATATACTATATATATACCATATACCATATAATATACAATTACACGTAAAGTATATAATCATATATTTTACCACTTATACCATTTTAAGTACACAGTTAATAGCCTTGCTTTCATTCAAACTATTGGGCAACCATAATTGCTATCCATCTCTAGAATTTGATATCATCACCAAGTGAAACTATGTACCCATCAAATAACAACTTTCCCATTGTACATAGTTTAGGCTATTTCTGGGATGATCCACTTAGCACCACAAGTCAGGGCTTTGGACAGCAGCAGGCATTATAAGGAACTTAAGCCCTGGGGAACTTGGAATGTTCATCCAAGCCAGCCCTGCCTATTATCACTTTCCTAGTGCACCCAAGGATACTCTTTCTGTGTCTATCTGATGGTTTTTTGGTTGCTGCATGATGCACAATCTCCCCCTTTTCTGGTGTTTTGTCCACCCAAAGAGACCTCTGGGGAATTGAAAGGTACTCTAGGGAAACCATTAGATGGTGGCAGCTCTCCACTTTCAAAGCTGCTCCGAGGCTCGCCCTGGAAAGGGCTGCTTAGGGCCCAGCACACGTGTTGTTGAACTTGCAACTGATTCTTGTCCTTTAAAGAATGCCAGATTTCTCTGGGTATCAGCTAGGAGCTTTGATGATACAGTATCTGTAATGAGTTAGGATATTCAACACCCCCTTTCCCAGAAGAGCTGGGAGCTGTCAGCCTGGGTGTGATTGCCTTGCCATAGAACTCAGGCTCAGGAATCCAAGGTCTACCATCAGCCCCCAGCTCTTATCTCAGGGTGCGGTTAAGGCCACAGAAACCTGACCAGAGCTGCCCTGAAGCCTGCTGACCTGCCTGCCTGCCACTTGGGAAGTCAGGATTCTTTCTGCTGGGCTGGAGATGGGCTTCCCCCTTTTCAATTAAAAATTTAAAAATGATGGAATTTAGAAGTTCACAAGATTGTAATGATCCTTTGCTGAGTTGGCCTTCAATAGTCTTCTACTTCTCACGTGTGCTTTCCTGCATTCTAGCCTCCTGCCAGTGTGCCCATGCAACAAAGAAAATAGCGCATTCTCATCAAAATACTTGGAAGGACTTAAATGATAAATAGCTGAGAAGGGAGAGATCCTGTGCCTTAGTTGGATATGTAAGTTTAAAATCTGTCAGGCCTTATTTTTTAATTATCTTTTGTGGGTTTTTTTTTTAATTTCCCCAGTGAGTTTTTGCAGAAGTTAGGTAATTAGCATTACAAGCCAAAGGAAGTCTTTCCCCTACAGAATCACTGCTAAGATTGTCAGCCATAATCATCTTGACCAAATATCTAATCTTCATATGCAAGCATGCCCTTGACATTTGCAAATACTTTGCAAAATCAGAAAGTGTATCCTTTTTTAAAAGTTTATCAAACAAAAATAGTAAAATGGGAGCATTATGGCAAATGTGGCATTGTCATATTTTGCTAAGTCTTTTGGAAGGCAGTATCAAACTTAGTCCACGGCATGACTCATTCTCTCATTTGTTCATTAGCAGATATATTTTTAAGAACCTACTTCAGGACACAGGAGAGAAGCTTTCTCTGGTCCTTACTTAGTTCCAACTTAGGATCCCCACCCTCTCTTGCAATGACCATCAGAGTCGCTCCGGAGCCCCCCCCCCCATAAAAAATTGGATCAGATAGACAGAGACCAATAAGGAAAGTTTAGAACAGACAGGAAACAGTCAGCTTGGACTAACATATACCTTAGTAGGTAGGACACAAAGATTAGTTACTCCTCACTAAGGTATTGAAGATTTCTCTGCACACCCCTCCTAAAACTGTTCTGCTCCTCAATTGTCAACATATGCCTCGTTAGTTATAAGCCTGTTTGGACTATCCTAAAATTTGCCAAGTTCAATAAAAATCATGCTTCAATACTATAAGCTGCTAAATATAAAAATGAAAATAGACACGAGACAGCTGAATAACCATTATACCCTATAACCATTTTAAGGTGTATAGCAGCCGGTTGTGTATAAACTAAAATTGAAATGTTAATGAAGTAGTCACAGGATGTGGTTAAGAACTTGCATTTTCTAACATATTGGTCACTCAATAACATGTTAATTCATGATGTTGTAAATTTCCATGTTTCTTCCTGTTGAAGTTGTGTAGTCACTTTTCATTGGAGGGGATGATATTCTGCCAGCTCTACTTTCAGACTAGTGATGGTCTTCCAATGAAACAGTTGAATTTATCTGGACAATGAGATGCTGGACTCTCTGCATGGTCCATGCCCGCAATGAAGGAATCATGACTGGATGAACTGTACTGCTGCAACAATGTGGAGGAATCCAACATGGGGGGAGAGCTTTTTGGAGAGGTTGGGGGAATCCCAGAACCTATGAAATGGTGCTATAAGATGAAATAAAAGAAAAAGAGCTACTGGGTGACTTTAGCACAATGATGAAATACAGGGTCCAGGTCCCAGTCTTGTATCCTCCCAATATGAAGACCTCCCAGTAATTATCTAGAGACAAGAACACCTTTATGGGGAAAAAAGTAACAATTTGGGGGGTATGATGGATATAGTTAAATAAAATATAAAATTAAATACAGTCCAAATTGTGAGAGTCAGAGAAATGATCCCTCTTTGCTTCAGCCCTCCCTTTCCAAGACAGCAATAACAGCTAATATTAGGCCTGATTTGGATGAACAAATACCTAGGAACCCAGAAAAGCACTATTTTGTGTATGTCTATAGGATGTTTCCAAGCAAAATTAGCAGGTGAGTCTGAGTAAACTATAAGGGAAAACCCTGCTTTACTGCAGGTGGGTGCCATCAACTGGCTGAGGATCTGGAGAACAACAACAACAAAAAAGAACGTGGACTGAACACTCACTCAGAGGGAGTTACTCTCAACTCACTTGACCCCTCCTTTGAATCACAGAACTTCACACTTGCTGACTTTTACCAGCAGCCCCTCCCCCTTTGCAGTATTGAGAGGGCTGTCAGCTTTGAGATGGCTGGGTGAAAGTTACACCCTCAGTGTCTGTGGCTCTGAGCCTTTAGACTTGAACCAAGCCATGCCACCAGAATCCCAGGGACTTGCCAGCTGCAGACAACCTGTAGGGCGACTTCTCAGCTATCATAATAGCGCAAGCCAATTTCACTAATAAATCCCCCCCTTGTGTATCTACATACATATCCTATTAATTTTTTCTCACTACAGAATCATAAGACATTGTTAAAGAAACATATAGAGAAGATTCCACTAGATGCATGGCTTCTACCAAGGGAAAAAGAGTTAAAAACAGACGTCCAGCTTCCTTAGCACTCTAAAACAGCTTTGGGAAGCCTATTCCTACGTCACCTCACGGATAACACCAAGGGTAGCAGGAGGGTTAGCCTACTGGGTTCCAAGCAGAAACAACAACAACAAGAAAAAGGAGGTGAGGTTCAGAGCAATGAATATGCAGATCTTGATGGTAGCTGGGTGTCCCATGGGGGACTCCCCCACAGCCCTGTTCAGAGAAGGAGACATTTGTCTCAACAAATTTTTAATCTTGACCTATCTTTTTCTAACATTGACTCCACATAACTTTGCAGCCCTGCCATGTGGGCTTACCCAACAGCAGAAGCCAAATAAAGGAACCATTAGGCATTGACCATACCCAGATATAGGGACACACAATTTAAGTACAATTGCAATAAAATACGGCACATTCTGGAAAAGGGTGATCTCTCGGGAGACTGTAACAGTATGATGGAGACATGTTTATCACAGACTTGGGAGTGGGAATGTAGTTGGGAACACTCTCCAACAGGGGCAACATTTCAGCTCAGGCCACAAGGGGGAGCTAGCCTGGCAGGTACGCAGCCTGCAAATACACCAAGTATTCAGAACTGAACTCGCTTCATCATAGTTGGAATTGTATGTAAAAGACAATTTGATTTTTGAAACAAAGAATGTAATGGGATGGATAAGTGAACTGATGCCAAGCCATGAAAGATTTCCTCTAAGACATGTTAAGAAATGTCGACAGGTAACCCTGCACGGTGGAAAGCTACAGGGTCTTTTCAGCAGAGAAGGGCCATGATCAGCTTTAAAAGTCTACTCTGGCTGCTGTATAGACAGTAGCTTGGAAGCAAGGCCAGGAGTGGAAGTAGAGAGACCAATTAGGAGATGATTGCAGTAACCCAGCAGAGACACGCTCATGGCCTGGAAGGGAAAGGACAGTTCCCAGCGCAGCAACGGAAATATAGAAGAGTGCAGAAATTCAAGTGCTATCTGGGAAGTCAGGATCTGGTAATTGCATGTAGGAGAGGAGAAAAAAAAAAAAAAGATCCTGTGTAGATTGAGTCCTTGATTTAGGGACAGGAAACTGAGTGCCTGGTGATTCCATCCACTGAGATAAAGCACAACAGAGAATGTGAAATCATGGGAACCTGAAGAGAGAGGAAGGGGATCCGTTTGGTTTGAGGAATATTAAGTAAGTGGTACATGTGGCATATTCAGATGGAGATGCCAAGTCAGTGATACAGTAGTGATCTTTGGTCGAGGATATAAATTGAGTGATATCATAAACTAGATAGCTGACTTAAGGGCATCAGATGAGATTATGCGAAGAAATAGAGGACAAGTAAGAAGAGCTGAGGTTCACGTCTCTGGAAATCCAGCACATCACATTCAGAGGTGAAAGAACTAACACCCAATGAGACTGGGAGGGACAAAGGAAACCTGCAAAGCTGCATCCTCTAGAGGGCGCAGGCAGGGCGCATGCTCAGCATAAGGGACTAGCCAGCAGTGCAGGAGGCTACTGAGAACCTAGGTGCAACAGGACCCTGTGGACACCGGATTCAGTGGCATGGAAATGATTTCCTGGTCCTGGGTCTTGGGTTTCTCAGATTTCAAGTGCAGGAATTGCCCTCACCTAAGATACTTTTATTTTGCTCTGCTTTGCATATTGAGCTTCTTTATTTCATTTGAATAACATTTCATGGAATAAATATTTCCAGTTGGGGTTAGTGTGCCAGTGTACCAAGTTAATCTTATGCCAGCACCACCACCACCCTTTATGGATGCCAGTTCAGGTCACAAATGCTCCACTTCTGATCCAGTGATGCAGCAGCAGAGGATGGGGCAAAGCCTTTGGACCCTGCACCCCTATGGGAGACATGGAAGAACCTCTGGCTCCTGACTTTGGATCAGCCCAGCTCCAGTCATTATGGCCATTTGGGGAACCCAGCAATGGAAAAAAATCTTTATCTCTACTTCTCTGTAAAATCAGCCTTTTAAATAAAAATAATTTAATAAAACAAAAAAATGCAATGAAAATTATATGACATAGACACAGGCTGGAATATTAAAAGTGTCCTTCCAGCTCCAATATTCTATAATTGTACTCATTCAAGAGGTACTCTAACCAAGACATCTCCCACTTGCAGAGTTATCTCCAAATGGTTACTGGCATGGATCTTCCATTCTCTCAGTTCAGCCTCCATACTTTGCAAACCCTATGTTGCTTTCTCTGTGTTCCTTTCAATTTTCAGCTTGCCAAAATTCTTCTAAGTCAACCTCAAGTCCTCACGTCCTCTCAAAAGTCTTCACTGACTCCAGTTCTCACTGACCAGATGCTCCTCCACCCTCGTTTCAGCAAATGTCACGCACTACCTCCTGCTTCAGAATTCCATGTAAGGTACATTAGTCTTATCCTCCCCAGTAAGCCTGGAAACTTCCCTAGAAAGCTACCATGTATTTTCTTCCCAATTCCCCTCTGCTAGACATAAGCTATGTGTTCAGCAAATGCTTAATACAAACCATTTGGCATACAGCCTGCCTTGTTAGCTGTTAAAGCAGCAAGACCAAGGCCTACCACTTACTGGTGGTGTGTTTATTGCAAAGAATTTTCAGTTTATCTTGTTTGCTCTGAGGTGGCACAGGGAGATCCCAGTATTCTCGTTGCAGTAAAACATAGAGACAAGCACATGACATAAGAAAGAAACACAAAGCATTTTTAAGCTTAGGCATATGAGGCCAGTGGTACAATCTTTCAAGAACAACATGGACCTGGCCTTGGAAATCACCATTTCACACTGAGAGGCGCTCATTTCTAAAGAAGGTCATGTGTGAGGTCCAAGCTAGTGAAATATGTTCTCTTAATGGGGACAATATAAAAACATTCTCGAAACAAGAACTGGAGGAATGACTTCGCCTTCACTTGTGGTGTGTTGACCCTAGAAGGAAAACATGAAAACACGGTTGAGAGCTTCATTAAACTATAAAAATGGGTAGATACAATTATTTCCCTCTGGAAAGTTAGCCAATATGAGAAGAGTAGAAAAAGTATGAAAGCAGAGGTGGGGGCACTGAGGGAGACTTGAGCACCATCTAAGCACTCTCTATTTCCCCAATATTACACAAAGAACAAGAAATCCTTCTGAGAGAACAAATGTGACTGAAGTCAATCAACTTTTACAAGAATGTTCTGCTTCTGTGAGCCTTTGTGTCAAGTTCTGTGAGGGATGACATTAAAATCCAGGGTCCCTTGGGACTGCTATGGTGGTACAGCATGCTAATCTTCTACTTGCAGCGCCAGCATTCCACATGGCCACTTGTTCGAATCCCAGCTATTTCACTTCAATCCAGCTCCCTGCTAAGACCTGGGAAGGCATTGGGTGATGGCTCAAAGTTTTGGGACTCTGCATCCATATGGGAGACCCACAGGTAGTTCCTGGTTCATGGCTTCAGATTGGCTCAGCTCTGACCATTGCAGACATTTGGGGAATGAACCAGAAAATGGAGGCACTCTCTGTCTGTAAATCTTTTAAATTAATATATATACACACACATATATATACAGGGTTCATGAGTAGAGCCAAGACAAATACGTAAGAAATAATGAAAGAACATTTTTCAAAGTGCTATGAGCTGAAATAAAATGTAAACTAGCTTCAAGGACCCGGGAAATGAGTATTCAGGGAATCAGATGCAGCTGTCTGTGTGCTCAGGTGTCTGTGTGTCCATTTGTATCTTGGGAAGGGAGTCGTGCAACACTCTGGGAAATCGAGTTTTATCCTGAAGCAATAGATGAGCTAGGTTGTTGGAGAAAATGGAGCATTCTCTTGAACTTTATGAGCAATGAGTACAGAGGCAAAAATATGCAAGGCACGAGAAAAGATGGAGAAAAAAATCAGACTGTTTAGACTAATGAATCTTTGTGATTAAGCCTGAGGTTAAGAAGCTGGACAAGAATGTCAGCAGTTGCAAGGAAAGGGAAAGAAAAAGTTGGTTAGATCAATTGAAACAGGTTGAAGGAGAGCTTTAAACCTCACAGCTAACATCACACTCACTGGTGAACTGGTGAAAGAATGGCAAGCACACCCACACTCACCATTTCTGTACAGCATTTTACTGGAAGTTCTAACACACTCAGGCAAGTAAATGAGACAAAAAGCAGCCAGACTGAAGAGGAAGGTAAAACTACTTCAATTTGCAAAGTACACGATCTTTATGAAATGCTAAGCAATTCACTAGAAAAGAGTTTTAAATAAAAATAAATAAATCCATCAAGATTGCAGAATACAGCATACAGAAGTTAACTGCTTTTTAATACACTTCCAATGAATAATCTAAAAATGCAATTTGGGGGCAGGCTTTTGGCATGGCAGTTAAGGTGATGTTTGGGATGTTAACATCCCAAATTGGAACATCTAAGTTGAGTCCAGGTTCCTGTTTCATTTCCAACTTCCTGCTAGCATGTACCTTGGGAGATAACCAATAATGGCTAGGGTGCTTGTGTCCCAGCCATTCACAGAGAAGACCCAGACTGAGTTCCCAATTCCTGGCTTTGGTCTGACCCAGCCTTGCGTATTACAAGCATTTGGGGAGTGAACCAAAGAAGGAAGATCCCAACTCATCTCACTGTTTCTCTGCCTTTGTTCAAATAGAATGAAAATAATTTAAAAATTTATTATGAATTCCATTCGTAATAGCAGCAAAAAGTATAAAATACTTTGGAGTCAATTTTTAACATACTGCAAAACTTTAAATTACAAAGCATCATTGGAATAAATTTTTAAAATTCAAATACATCAGGATTGGCACTGTGGTGTGTTAGGTTAAGCCTCCAACTGTAGTGCCAGCATCCCATATAGGCTCTGGTTCAAGTCCTGGCTGTTCTCACTTCCGATCCAGCTCCATGCTAATGTGCCTGGGAAACAGCAAAAGATGGCCCAAGTCCTTGGACCTCTGCACCCACATGGGAGACCCAGAAGAAGCTCTAGTATCCTGGTTTCAAACCAGCCCAGCTTGGCCCAATGTAGCCATTGGAGAGAGTGAAACAGAGGCTGGAAGGTCTTTTTGTCCTTCTCTCTCTGTAAATGTTATTATTAGAAAGGCAGATTTACAGAGAGAAGGAGACACAGAGAGATACATCTTTCATTCACTGGTTCACTCCCTAAATGGCAGCAATGTCCAGAGCTGAGTTGATCCAAAACCAGGAGTCAGGAGCTTCTCCTGGGTCTCCCGTGTGGGTGCAGAGCCCCAAGGACTTGGCCATCCTCTACTGCTTTCCCAGGGTAGGGGCAGGGAGCTAGATGCAACATGTAGCAGCTGAATCACGAACCAAAGCACATATGGGATGCTGGTGCTTGAAGGTGGAAGATTAGTCTGTTGAGCCGTGGTGCCAGCCTCATAAAAATAAATCCTTTTAAAATCTAAATACATTAAAAAATCATCTGTGTTCATTGATTCAAAAACTTAATGTTTTTAAAGGCATACTCTGGGGCCAGTGTGATGGGTCACTGGTTATCCGCTACCTCAAGTTCAAGTATCCCACATGGGCACTGGTTCATGTCCCAGGTTTTCCACTTCCCATCCAGCTCCCTGTTTGTGGCCTGGGAGGGCAGCACAGAATGGCCCAAAGCACCTTTGTGAAAGGCCTGGGGGAGGCTCCTAACTCCTGGCTTCTATAAAACAATCCAATGAGTTTCAACTTATATATCAGGAATAACACTAGACTAGGAGTTAGGAAATCTCAACTTTTGTCCCAACTCACTCCTGACTCACTGTATGGTTTGGGCAAGTCCCTCTTGTAAACTGAAGTTTTCTTTTTTTAAAACGAAGGGATTGGTTCGCATGATCACAAAGGTTTCTTCAAGAATGAAATTCCCCACCATTAACTAAACTTGTTCATTACACAGTTCTGAAAATGGTAGCATGAGACCACAAATTCCAATGACACCAACAAAAAAATGACACACTTTCTAACCAAATTAACTCCTTCCATCTTCAAACGCTTTTGTTCCTCTAGAAATATGAGTGTTTGGGAATTACAATCATCCCATTGCTTCTTATCTCCTAGAAGAACATGAAGTCACCCCTCCACCCTGGGACCTTGTGGGGACTAGGAGTTCGGACAGAGTACAGATGCAGAGATGTAATTCAACTGGGGACTGAACTCCATTTGTACCTTCTGTTACAATTTGTAAATGAAGAACTCAGTTTCCAGCACCATGTTTTTATGAAATCCTATGTGTTACCAACAATTATGCTTCATTTGATTCAAGAAAAGAAGGTAGCATTGTCCCAGTTTTTCCGCCTTGGGATCAAAAATGGTTTCTGCAGTTTGTAAATCACTGGTTTGGGTTTTTTTTTTTTTTTTAAATAGAAACCAAAGAGATGTCATGCCGATCTCTCCTTTATTATTAAAAATGTACAGCATGATGTTTCACAACACAGCAAGTGTTCAAAATGACTTATCCTTCCATGTTTTTAAGATTGGAAACATAATACCGTACTCTTTGCTTTGTTTCCTTTCATTTTTAACCTTCCTTTTATCTCTCCTGTAGTCTTTCTGACACTGTATTGTAGCTCTAGAAATGGAGTATACATCATTTGCTAAATTGTGCACATGTCATAAAGATGTCTTTTCTTTAATACACAGCCCCGTGTGAGGTTTAAATTAATTTCCCAGATTACCACAAACCCAGAGACTGCTTTTTCACAGGCTGAATATTCAGAAAGGACTTTTACATTTAGCTTCAAAGTAATGAACTCTCCTGTCCTAAGTGCCAATCATTGACTTCTTGGCAACTGATTATGCAGAACACCAAAGATAAAACAAAACAATCCTACAAAGGAATGGCTATTAGATTGACAAGGGAGGCTCAAATAAAAAGAAATGATAGCTTCAAAGTGAGGAGGAAAAATACCTGCTCCCTGAAGCCTATGCCTAGCTAAGTAAGCATCAGTAAGGGACAGTAAACAGAAGCATCTTCACATTCACAAGACTGAGAATGGCTTTCACTCACAGACCCTTGGTAAAAGACAACGAAAATGTGTACTTCGGTAAGGAAACAAAATCAAAAGGAAAATGTAGGACACAAATAAGAATGATGGACAGAGATATTGAAAAACATACTTGCAAATCTGAAAAGCACTGCATATAAAAATAAAAACTAGATGAAAGTTACCTAAAAAAATTAATACGCTAGATGATAAAAAGAGGTGATGATGAGGATTTGGGTTCTACCATCCTTTTATTTCCCAGAAAAACTCATACAGTGATTTATATTAGATATTGTTCAATCACATTCATCTATAAATATTCAAAGGATCACATATTGATCTATTTTTTTAAATAAGCTACTAGTAAGAGAGGAAATAAAATTCATTATTTCTAAATAAGTAGAAGGCGGAAATACAAATGAAGGAAACTGGATCAAAAAGTTTCATCATCACCAATTTCTCCAAAAGTAAAACATAGTTTCCACATGATCCTGAAATTAAAAAGAAAAAAAACTGAAAACATACCCCTACAAACATTTGCATATGAAGATCCACTGCAGTATTATTCATGAAAGTCAAAAGCAGAAGCAATTCAAATGTCTATCAACAGTTGAAAAACTTCTATGTACATACAATGAAATGTCATTCAGCCTCAAAGAGGAATGGAGTACTGACACAAGCCATAGAAATGAAAGAACCAGGCTGCCACGATGGCCTAGTGGCTAAATTCTCTCCCAGCTTGCATTGGGATCCCATATGGGCACCAGTTCATGTCACAGCACCTCCACTTCCCTTCCAGATCCCTGCTTGTGGCCTGGGAAAGCACTAGAGGATGGCCCAAAGCCTTGGCACCCTGTGCCAGAGTGGGAGACCCATGAGAAGCTCCTAGCTCCTGGCTTTGGATCAGCTCATCTCCAGTCATTGTAGTCACTTGGGAAGTGAACTATCAGACAAATTGATTCATTCTGTCTGTCTCTGTCTTTCTGTCTCTCTCTTCCTCAATCTACAATTTCCAATAAAATAAATGCTTTAAACATTAAAGAAGATATAAAAGATCACATACTATATGATTCCATTCATATGAAATATCCAGAAGAGGTAAGTGCACAGAGATAGAAAACTGGGAATTGCCAAGGGATGGGAGAAGGAAAGAACTGAAAGCTACTGAATAGAGGTTCTTTATGAGATGATGAAAGTGTCCTAAATATATATTTTTAAATGTATTTGTAAGAGTTTTAGAGCAGGTGGGGAGGGAGACAAAGATCTTCCATCTGATTCACTTCTCAGGTGGCCACAACAGCCAGCACTGGGGCAGGCAGAATGCAGGAGCAAGAAGCTTCTTCCAGGACTCCCATGTGGATGATAGAGGCACAAACACTTGTACCCCACCTTCCATTGTTTTTCCCAGGTCATCAGGAGGAGGCTGAGTTGGAAGTAGAACAGCCAAGACAGGAACCAGTGCCATTTGGAGTACCAGCATCTCAGTAAGGGCTTTATCAAGCTTTGCCACAGCACCAGCTCCTCCAGCTTCCTTCTAATGCAGATCATGGGTAGTAGTGGTAATGGCCCCAGGAATTGGAGTCCTGACACCCACATGTGAGATTGGGATTGGGTTACTGGCTTCCAGTTTTGAATTTGCCCAGCTTTTGTCAATTGTATGCCTTGATGTCAAAACTAGAAAAGAAGAATTCAAAAAGATGAAATAGAGCAATTTGATTTAAGATCATTAATGTAAAATCATAAATCAAATATTACCAAACAAAACCTATATATCATAATTTTTAAAATATGACCAAGGCCAGTGCTATGGCTCAATAGGGAAATCCTTGTGGTGCCAGGAGCCCATTGGGGTGCTGGTTCACATCCTAGCTGATCCACTTCCTGTCCAACTCTGTTGCCTGGGAAAGTAGTAGAGGAGGGCCCAAAGCCTTGCAACCCTGCACCCACATGGAAGAGCTGGAAGAAGCTCCTGGATCCTGGCCTCAGATAGGCTCAGCTCTAGCCATTGCAGCTACTTGGGGAGTGGAGCAATGGACGGAAGACCTCCTCTCTGTCTCTCCTTCTCTCTGTAAATCTGCATTTCAAATAAAAATAAATCTTTTCAAAAATATTATAACCATGTTGGTTTTGTTTCATAGATACAAGTTTAGTTCAACACTAGAAAATCCATGTAAAACATACAGTTCAACATTCAGGAAAGAAAATATACCAAATCTCACTAGGTACATAAAAATCACTTGATAAATTTAATACTCACTCATGTAATCAAAAAACAAACAAACAAAAAACCAAACAACTCCTAGAAAGCTCATAATGAAAAATAATTTCTGTGGTTTGATAAAAACTAGCTTATTCAATCCCAGCAAGAAAAACCACACTTAAAAGTAAAATATTAGAAATACACGCTTTAGGATCAGAACAAATGAAAGCTCTTCATCACTATTTACATGCTATATAGACTGAAGGTACTCATCAGAAAAACAATACAACAAAAAAAGGTGAGAACCTTGCAAAGAAAGGAAGCAAGCTATTATTCCCACTGCAATGAAAGATTCCAGCAGTATTGCTGGATCAAATCAATACACAAAATTCAATCAATTAGAAAATGGTGATATATTTTGTACAGTATCATTCACAGTAGCAACAAAACCTGTAAGATATACATAAGTAAAACTAACCAAGTATGTGAACAATCATAATGGAAAAAATTACTATTCAACTGTATTCCAACCCAAACCAAAGCAATGTTTGTCATTGTTCTTGACATGCAAAAATCCAAAAGCTTTTGATGTGGAAGGGTAACATATCAAGAGCAGTCAAGCAACTTTTAAAGAATGAGCCAGAATTTGCACTACCAGGTATCAGTGTTTTATAAAACTATATATAACATTCAAAACAATAGGATATCAGAATGGAAATAATCAAATAAGTCACAAGGCTGTAATTTTTTCTGCAAGGGGCTAAATAGTAAGCATTTTAGGCTTTGCACTCCAAGGAGCAAAATTGAGGGTATTATGTTAAGCTTCTACAAAAAATAGAATATCTTGCCCCTTTTTCCTTGAGCAAGAGATCAGTCCCAGGCATTGCACAGGCTTTGTGCTGTTACAAACATTCTCTAGCTGGAGAGCTACCATCCAGAGTACAAGGGAACTGTCCATCCATCTTGGTTTGCCTGGGACTGCCCTTCTTTTTTAAGTCCCAAAAGTCCCAAGGCCTAAGTCTCCCTTCCATTTCCAGAAAATTGGCATGGTTGTTCACTTTCCCTAAGGATGAAGGAGGTATTGGAGGCAGGCAAATCGGGCAGCAACCATCACAGTTTCATTTTCAACCTCAGTCACATTCAAACTCCAGCACTTTCTGCTCCCCTCCCACAAGGCTTTGCTGTCTTAATTTGGCCAAGTGGCCGGAGTTATAGTCACTAAATCCCCCCAATAAGATTCCACTGGATTATGTTTTCATGGCCCAATACTTGCAGCTGTTAACAGCAGATCCTCCAAAAAACGTGTGAGCTCGGGGCAGCATCAAGGCACAATTGTTGACAGAGGAGGCAGACACTGAGACACTAACCTGCTTGAGCAGTGTTTATGGGTCAGTTTTAGCATGAAGTTCACTGAAAGCAAGAGTTCACCAATACCTGAACTAGACCAATGCTTCAGATTGAAGCACCAAGGAGTGTATGTACATTCACATGATAACTCATTATATAACAGAATTTATATTAAAATGAGTAGGTGACAAAGGACTATGCAATAAATGATGTTGAAATAATTCAGTACAGACAATAGTATGGGAAAATAAAGTTTAATTCCTACCTTGTATCACACATAAAAATAAAAATTCTACAAGGAATAGGACATAAATGAGAAAAGCAAATTTTTCAAAGATTCATTTTATTTGAATCTGAAATACAGAGAGAAGAGACAGATAACTTCCATCTGCTGGTTCGCTTCCTTTCAAATGATTGTAGTAGCTGTTGCTGAGCTGATCCAAAGACAGGAGGTAGGAGCTTCCTCCAGATCTCCTATATGGGTGAAGGGGCTCAAGAACTTAAGCCATCCTCCACCATTTTCCCAGAATATAATCAGGGAGCTGGATGGGAAGTAGAAGAGCTGGGACATGAACTGGTGCCCATATGGCATGCTGGCACCTCAGGCAGAGGCATAGCTATAGTCCCAACCCTGAAAAGCAAAAAGGTTATCAAAAGCTTAGAGGTAGAGAAATTGCTTCATGTCATAAAAGTCCAAAAAGAATTATTATGCAGGGCACAATGAACAAAAGTAGTCATGGAAATTATTAGTAAATTTGGTTATGTTAAATAAGAACTATATGATAAAACATCATTAAAAATTAAAAAATAAAAAGCAACTCAGAGACAGGAAAAAGATCTTTTCAATGCATAGACTCAACAATGAATTAACAAGTGGCGGTTTTTTAACACCTACAAATCAATGAGAAAAAATCTAGGACCTGGCACGATGGTTCAATTAGCTAATCCTCCAGTTGCAAGTGCCAGGATCCCATATAGGCATCAGTTTGTGTCCCAACTGCTCCACTTCCATCCAGCCACTAGCTTGTGGCCTGGGAAAACAATGCAGGCTGGTCCAAAGTGTTGGGATCCTGAACCTCATGGAAGACCCAGAGGAGGCTCTGGCTCTTGGCTCCAGATCGGCTCAGCTTTGGCCATCACAGTCATCTGGGGAGTGGGCTGGCAGATAGAAGATCTCTCCATTATTCTTCCTTTCTGTAAATTTGGCTTTCCAGTAAAAACTAACAAACTTTCAATGGCCCAAATGAAACAAAAAGACACGTAATGAATAACAGTTCCCAGAAGAGGCCATTCATGTAGCTAATATAGGAAATACAAACAAGAATGTGCAAGGATGTTATATGGATCAGAAAAACCTGGAGTTACAGTAACAGATCATCCCCAAATCTCAATCACTTAACTAATGAAAGTTTCTCATTCATGAAAAGCCACCCATAAATCGGCCAACTCTCCAAGGCACCAGTTCTTCAAGAAGAAGGAAAAGTATCTTAAATATCTCACTGCTTCAACCAGGAGGTGACTCACACCACTCTACTCACAAAATTTTATTGACTAGATCTAGTCATAAGCCCCAGCAACAGGACTGGAAATGACAATTTTCTGTTGTTTGAGAAGCTCAACAACAACAAAAAGTGGGTGCTGAGATGTGGAATTAAGCATCGACTAACTGAGTCTGTACACAGCTCTCTTGATTTTCCCTAATCTCCCCAGTTCCCTATACATGGTAAGATTGTTCTTTCCTCCTTCAGTTCAATTCACAATAGCAAAGACACAGACCCAACCCACACATCAGCTGATGAGTATTAAAGGAAATGTGGTATATATACATTGTGGGATACTATGCAGCCAAAAAAGAAGAAGAAGAAGAAGAAGAGGAAGAGGAAGAGGAGGAAGAGGAAGAGGAAGAAGAAGAGGAAGAGGAAGAGGAAGAGGAAGAAGAAGAGGAAGAGGAAGAGGAAGAAGAAGAGGAAGAGGAAGAGGAAGAAGAAGAGGAAGAGGAGGAAGAGGAAGAGGAAGAAGAGGAAGAGGAAGAAGAAGAGGAAGAGGAAGAAGAAGAGGAAGAGGAAGAAGAAGAGGAAGAGGAAGAAGAGGAAGAGGAAGAAGAAGAGGAAGAGGAAGAGGAAGAGGAAGAAGAAGAAGAGGAAGAGGAAGAGGAAGAAGAGGAAGAGGAAGAAGAAGAGGAAGAGGAAGAGGAAGAAGAGGAAGAGGAAGAGGAAGAAGAAGAAGAGGAAGAGGAAGAAGAAGAGGAAGAGGAAGAAGAGGAAGAGGAAGAAGAAGAGGAAGAGGAAGAAGAGGAAGAGGAAGAGGAAGAAGAAGAAGAAGAGGAAGAGGAAGAAGAGGAAGAGGAAGAGGAAGAGGAAGAAGAGGAAGAGGAAGAAGAAGAGGAAGAGGAAGAAGAAGAGGAAGAGGAAGAGGAAGAAGAAGAGGAAGAGGAAGAAGAGGAAGAGGAAGAGGAAGAAGAAGAGGAAGAGGAAGAGGAAGAGGAAGAAGAAGAGGAAGAGGAAGAAGAGGAAGAAGAAGAGGAAGAAGAGGAAGAAGAAGAGGAAGAGGAAGAGGAAGAAGAAGAGGAAGAGGAAGAAGAAGAGGAAGAGGAAGAAGAGGAAGAGGAAGAAGAAGAAGAAGAGGAAGAGGAAGAAGAAGAGGAAGAGGAAGAAGAGGAAGAGGAAGAGGAAGAAGAAGAAGAAGAGGAAGAGGAAGAAGAAGAAGAAAAAGAAATCCTGTCTTTTGCAATGAAATGGATGCAACTGAAAAATCATTTTGCATAGTGAAATAAGTCAGTCTCAAACATAAATATCATGTTTTCTCTGATATGTGGCAGTAAACATAGGACACAAAAAATGGACTTTTGGAAATATTGTTGTTTTTAGCTCTTCTTTTTTTTTTTTGAAAGATTTATTTTTATTATTTTTCTATTGGAAAGGCAGATATACAGAGAGGAGAGACAGAGAGGAAGATCTTCCATCCAATGATTCACTCCCCAAGTGAGCGCAACGGCCGATACTATGCCGATCCGAAGCCAGGAGCCTCTTCTGGGTCTCCCACGCGGGCGCAGGGTCCCAAAGCTTTGGGCCATCCTCGACTGCTTTCCCGGGCCACAGGCAGGGAGCTGGAAGGGAAGCGGGGCTGCCGGGATAGAACCATAGAACCGGCGCCCATATGGGATCCCGGGCGTGCAAGGCGAGGACCTTTAACCACTTGCGCCACTGCGCCGGGCCCAGTTTTTAGCTCTTCTTTATACACCACTGCGAGTGTGGTCTTCCTACATTTTTACTTGCTGAATATGATTCATGGTGAATTAAGATTGTGAATATAGAGCAGATCAAAATTATGTCTTTGCAAAAAAGATGAAGAAAGAGGAGTAAGAGTAGAAGGGAGGAGAAATGTAGGAGTAACAGGGAAATGGGGGAGTAGGGGAAGTTTGCATGCATCTATGGAATACAGAAAATATTTCTGTTTAAATTTGAAAAGCAAGAACTATCCGTCACCAGACTTCTATTCTAGCCAAGGAAAAGGCTTCTTCTCCAGAGAAATTCAACAGTCCTGCAGCAAAAACTTCTCTGTCTTTTGATCTTTGGGAGCTTCCTACCAGCTTGCCTGCAAGTAAAACACACGAATTGACAAGCTTTATCCAAGCACAGAACTACCAAGCAATTTTTCATGTTACATTGCATCATTCTCACGTACAAGACACACCAGTCTCATTGGGAATTTGAATACATTTTGCATGTAAAAAGAGGTCACTTATACAGAGAAATTAGCCCCCAGAGAAACATCAATAGCTCAGGGAAGCAAGAGGACAATATGAGAGAAAAAAAATTGAATAGTGTCCTCAGAGAGAATTGAGATATTACATCGCCAAAGTATGGACAAAATGCTAATGACAAAGGATCAAGAACAGGAAACGACCTGTGTTCATTGAAAACGTGATTTCTAAAACAAAATTAAATATGAATTTGAAAAATTTTCCCAGAAATTAAAACGAAGAGACAGAGAGGCAATCTAAGCATGAAAATGAGACAGAGAATCAGTCCAAAAATTCCAAATCTGATGAAAATAATCTTTAGAAAACAGAGGGGAAGAAATTATCAAAAGATACCATAAGAAAATTCTACAGATCATCCTGGAAAATTGTTTCTGCATCAAAGGAACCCACTTGACAGTCTAGTACACTGAATCAAGAATATCCTACAACAAGCCATCTCATTGTGAATTCCAGAATACCAAACACAGTGTACTAAAATTCTCATAAAAGAGCAAAAATGCTGATTCATAAAGGTAGAAGAACCAGATTGGCATCATATTTCTTCAGCAACACTGGATTCTAGTCCTGGCTGTCCCACTTCTGATCCAGCACCCTGCTGATGCTCTGAAAAAGCAGCTGGGGTTGACCCAAGTTCTTGGGCCACTCTATGTGGGAGATCAGGGAAAATGCTCCTGGCTCCTGGCTTCAGGTCAAATCGGTTCTAGCCATTACAACCATTTGGAGAGTGAGCCAGCAGACAGAAGATGTCTCTCTCTGTCTCTCCCTCTCTCTAACTCTTTCAAGCAAAATAAAATAAAATAAAATAAAATAAAAACAAATCTACTTTAAAAAGCAAACATAGTAAACAGAAAAGAAGACAGAGCTAAGAACAAGTGGTTCCATCAGCATTACAAGAGAAGGGCTAGGATGACTTTTGTCCATTAGGACTACAGAGTAATTGTCAGTTTGAAAGCAAGGTGATGGAAGATTCCAGCAGTGAAGCATCCATAGAAAACATGAATCAAGAGATTTTACACTACAGCTAAAAAGCTGGAACAATGCAAGGAAGTGATAAGGAAGAAAGCACTTGGGATTTGGGAAAGTCACCAAGCAAACAATAATTTAGGTAACACACTGCCCATGCAATTTTCTGGAAGAAACTGTTTTAACATTGAAAGATATAAAGGCAAGTCTCAAGCAAAACAAGTGTTTTAAATGAGGCCCTTTGATAAAGCAAAATGGTGTTCTAGACATTAAATCCATATAAACATAAAACTAAAACTAAACAACTGTAGAATTTGAGATTATAGTGTCTGCACACTTTAAGCATTATGTTCTGTGTAAAAACTATATTCCCCAGTCCCCCATGCAGATGGATTGAGGAGTTAAGGACAATGAATTACAAATAGCAGTTGGAATCTCTGGCAGTCTTCATCTCCCTCCTCCTCCTGTTTGCAGCTACCTTATGACCTTGAAAATGAAGTCATTTACTAAGCATGTCAAATCAGAGCTGGAGAAAGTTGGATCCCTAAGAGCCCTAACCATGACTGACACCTATCTCCAGTCATCCTTTAGGTGAGAGATGAAATCCTTCTGTGTTTAAGTCCCTCTAATCAGATCTGTATTCACTGTCAGCGCTCCCTTTGACGGCACATACACTAAAATTGGAACGATACAGAATAGATTATCGTGACCCCTGTGCAAGGATGAAACGCCAAGTGATGAAGTATTTCGTATCTTGAAAAAAGAAAGAAACTAGCAGACACAATTTCTCACTGATTCCTGGATAAGAATTAAATGTTATAGGCCTTGACAATGTGATATATTATAATATAAAACAAACACCGGGAAGTTTGAGAGAAAAAAATATATATATGTAATTTCCTCGTCGTTCACAGCAGGGAGTCAATCAACATTACTTAAAATTGAAAAAGAAGGGAAAAAAATCGGAACATGAACCTCTTGCTTTTGTTTTCATCATATTTATCCTTGACTTTAGAGAGATTTGTGAGAAACTACTGCCCCTTATTGGAGAAAAATTATTTTTTTCCCAAAGGTTATAGTTCCTTCCTTTTTCCCCTAATTTTCATTTTATTGTTATTTTCTAATTTTTTAAAAAGTAAATTAAGTAATTTTGACTAAAAATATGTATAATCCAATTCAATTTTTATCAAAAATCAGATCCTTTCATCTGTCACCTGTCTACGTGTCCAATAAGGTATCTGCAAAGCTGTTAATTTCATGCTAATGGAAAACATAGCTTGGTGGTGGGATTTGGAGGGGTTGAGCTCTCTGAGTTGCTAACATTTTTTTGTAATGAGCACAAAGTCATTATGAAATGAAGGCAATGGAGTCAAAGGTCTCAAAAGATCTCCAAACTCTCAAACTCTCAGATTTAATGTTCCATGAAACGAACACATCCACAATTCGCTGATGAAAGTCTCTACATTTAAAAAAAAAAAAAGATATGAGTCGTCAAGCCTCTTTTGATCATTGATCTTTGTCTAGACTCAAGGTTTATTGGAAAAGCACTAGATGACCTCAACTAATTAACCTTAGAGGAAGTGTCTAGTCACCAACAAAAAGCAATTTCTTAATACAAATGAAAATTTTAAAAGGGAAAGTATGCTAAGTAATCCAAGAAAATGAAAAAACATCAAATTACACATCAAGTAGTTTAATATTTTATTGCAGTGATGGTAAACTGTCTGCTTATAGAGGCTATAAATATAACTTACACTATTATCCCTGTCTTTAAAACAGTCCAAATACACTATCTGCTAGGAACATCCACTATTCCCATTATCACTCAGGTCTTTCATATCATTCTGTCTGCACACGCTACTGCCTTTTCCTTTATCCGGATTTAGCAAAAGTGCCTGCAGCACCTGGGTCCACCCCTGTTATAACAGTTCTCATGGTGCCGTGTGTAACTGTACACTGGCAAGGGCACCAAGATGAAAGAGCAAGTGAGAGGTGCAGTTCAACCTAACTCAGCTGCCAGCCATATGGTACCTGCTTAGAGGTCTCTACTGGATTTTAACAAAGGTACTCTGTAAGCTCTATTGCCTGTTGTAGTTGTTTGGTCTGGAAGTCAGTGTCTATTGTTCTTCCTAGACTGTGACTTCATCTGAGGTAGGGATTACACAGTGGTCATCACTTTATTAAGGGATACTGAACAAATACAAGATATTCTGTGTCCTTAACTACTCAGTATTTCATGAATGTAAGAAATCGTTCTCTCCCTTTATTTAGGTTGAAAAATGTTTTTAAAGGTATGCAGGAAAGGAGGAAATAAAACTAATATTTAATGAATGGCACCTGTAAGCCAGGATCATCACATATATTATCTCATTTTATACTCCAAATAATCCTACCTACTGAGTGGTATTAGGAGGGACAGCCAAAAATATTTAACAACCAATCAAAGTGGACAGCGGATCAAACAGATCCCAGTGGTAAACAACTGTTCTACCCATACTGGTGGGTATCAGGCAAACGCCAGGCCTGGTTAAACAATCCGCACATGACAGAAGGGTAAATGAATGCTCAGAGAAGTCAGACAATGAGTCACACTCACACAGCTGGACAAGCAGAGAAGCTAGGGCTCGACCCCAGCTGATTCTGCTTTCCAAAAACTACACTGTTTCCCCCGCCTGAGACGGTCTGAGTTTCCTGACATCTAGTAAAATGTCTGTTCACAGCAATAATCATAGATTATAACTCGAAAGTAATGACCCTCATTCCACAAGTCACACACAACAAGTAGTCAGTTGCTTTATAGTCAGGCTTAAGATCTTAAATCTGAGTGCTGCATTTTTATTACGTTATACATTGAAGTTCTGAGCAACAGAAGACAATTCTTAAATAATGCTCTTGGCTGCTTTTGCATTTTTTTTTTGGATTCTGTATTTAAATTTGAACTACATAATGCAATTCCTTTCAGCAAATACACTTCAACTTCTGACAAATACGCCCAATATAACTGTTTTGTGAAAATTCAGGATAATACTTTGCATCCATATATCTGACTGTTGGTGGATAAATTCTAGTTTGTTTCAAGACATCAAATGTTTCATGAACGTATGTTCATTTTGGGACCCTATTATTTACTTCTTTTTTGGATTAGCCACTGCATGCCACTATGACCAGACACTATACATCACACCAAATCCCTTCTAGAAACAAAAGTGTTCAGCAATGTTTGGCTTGCTCTGAGGTTGTATTCATTACAGTACTGTAGGGGATTGTAATAAATTTTTTTCTACTATTAAATCAGTTCTTCTCTGTAAAGAAAAGGGAAATTTTTCCCTAGGTCAGTTTTGCTGGAATATAATACTAACCTAAAGGCAAGCTAATGATTTTGATTTGTGATCAAAATTTATTTTCCTGGCAAGAAGACAGAGAACCTATGAAAGATGATCACATTTAAAAATGCTTCCCAAAGATGCAATTTCTTCTTTTTTAACCCACATTGTGAACCTTTAAAAATGTCGAATTTAAGCATAGACACGTGAAAATGATTTAAAACAAATCAACCAGGCTATGAACACATTACTTCAAGCTACAGTGACACAAGTACACATAGAAAATATCATATGTGTGTCTTTTCTAATGTGAGCTTTGAAGCCCTTTTCCATCCAAGCCATGGCAGTGATATTCAAAACATTTAACAGTCAGTCTGGCACAGACATTAGTTCCATTGAAATGGTGGCCAACTTTAGCCCTAGAACAGAAGCCAGAAAGTCTCTGTGAATTCACCAATTAACCCCTTAGTAGCTTGGTAGTAGGAAGGTCTTGGGAGAGTCCCAGGAAGGGATTAGATCAGCTGGAGTGAAGGAAAGTGCTTATGATACTGAGGGAAGGGTGTTTTCAACTAATCATGAGGAGGCATTCAGGATTTTTATTAACCCATTCAGGGGCAGGCATTTGTCCTAGTGGTTAAGGGAGGCCCACATCAGTTATCAGAATGTCCCAAGTCCTCACCCCCGCCTCATTCCTGCTCAAGTGCACCCTGGGAGTCAGCAGATGACAGCTCAACTAGTTGAGTACCTGCCACTCATGTGGGAGATTCGGAATAAGTTTCCAAACCCTTGTTTTGGCCCAGCCCCTAGCCCTTAGCCTCTAGCCCCAACCATAGCAAGCATTTGGAGAGCATACCAGCAGATGGATATTCTGTTTCTCTCTCTGCCTATCAAATAAATTCAATTTTTAAAATTCAGTTTAGCTGATGAGGGGACTTCAAAAGACTTGTGGGAAATAGAATTAAATACTAATGCAAATTTCCCACAAACTTGTTGAATTTCTTTCATGTATTAATTGACATCACATTCTAATATTATGTTCAATGTTATCATTATTGTTCAAACTAACCAGCAAGGTGGATTCCACCTGAAAAGTTAACCCTGCCAGACGACACATAGTAATCAAAATGTCCCTCACTACCTGTCAAGCCACAGGCCCTTTGTCTAATTACTCTATACCTAGCACCTACTGCTTAACCAGCCTTTAGTCATTCACTGGCCACAATTGAAAGGACTCGGGATAAACTTAAAACTCACAGGCTGAAACTCCTAAGCTAACCAGCAACCTTGGACATTGCTGGCACCAAAGGATCGCCTACCAGGCAAGCTGATTCCCACTGTAAGGAAAATGGATTAGGAGGCATGAACACTTGGATGTAAGTGGCAGTTAACCTTTCCTGGGCAGGAGATAAGAACAGGAGAGTTGCTAACAGAGGAGTCACTAAAAACGCAGAGGGTGGGCGAAGTAGGTCAGTGGTAGCACTTGATCACAGCTGTGGGCCTGATACCGCGATCAGCACCGGAGGAAAGATAGCAAGCCAGGTGCCAGGATGTACAAAATACATGGAGACCTCAGTCTGGGGTTTACAATCAAAGGGGTTCCTGGGAATAAAAGTACCAGATGGCCTGGAAAGTTCCTCCTGAAAAGAACTACCACCACCACAACAACAAACCTCCACTCCTGCTCCGTGCTTGAAGATCTCCAGAAGAGCAGTAGGCAAGCAGGATGGCTGAATGAGCAGCATCAACCTCACCTGGGAAGCTAATGTTAGGAACGGCAATTCATACTGAAGCAAAAACTCAAGCAGGCTGCCAAATCCAGCCTTATAGCTGATTACCCTCCAAATTCAACTCTGAGAGCCAATCCCCCAAGCTACCTTTGCCCCAAGTACCAGCCTTACCTGGAAGTGAGTGGCTGCTGTTGTTACAGCCTCTTGGCAGCACTCTCCAGTTGGTAAGATTTGCTGCTGAGCTGAGGAAGCTTACTCCTCTGCGATCCAGGAACACCTGCTGCTTCCAGCATGGACTCCACTCTCCCCACACAGTGGCAAGGTGCAACACAGCCTCTGAATCAGCAGACCAGGCAGGCCTGGGGCCTGAGGATCTGAAGTTGCCCCGTTAAAGGTTAGTCACTCTGAATCAGCCAGGCAGCTTCTAATATGATACTTTCACATTGCTTCTCCAAGAAAACGATTTGGCTATTTCATGGACATAGGGAGAGTACATTTGTGTTTGGAGTGTAACAGGTGGGATGCTTTAAGCAGAGACAGCTTTCGAAATTACACATAGGAGAAAGGTTAGTGTACTAACTAGTGGGCAAGAAACAGACTCTGAGCAGGTTATCACTGGCTTTTCATCAGTTGCCTGTGATCTGCTACTAGTATTGCCAAGTTTTATATCACATGGCCTTTGGCCTCCAGCCAGAAAGTACTCCTGACCCAGGTATAGCCCATTCTATTGACCCCTTTAGTTATAATGTGACTTTATGTGGAATAGGACCCATAGCCATATGCTTTTATCATTCAAAAATGTGAAAGATTGTAGGAGGTAGAAATAAGAGATAAAAAGACTGGAATTATGGTACAGCGGGTGAAGTGATGGTGAGCAATGCCAGTAGATTATATTAGTGCCAGGATCACTGTGACCACTTGGGGAGTGAACCAAGCAGATGAAAGATCTGACTCCCCCTCTCTATAACTCTGCCTTTCTAATAAGTAAATAAATATTTTCAAATATCTTTTTTCATTAGACAGGCAGATACACAGAAGGAAGGAAAGACAGAAAGATATTCTGTCTACTGGTTCACTCTCCAAGTGGCCACAAAAGCCAGAGCTGAGCCAATCTGAAGCCAGGAGCCAGGAGCTTCTTCTGGGTCTCCCACGCAGGTGCAGAGTCCCAAGTCTTTGGGCCATTGTCAACTGCATTCCCAAGCCATAGACAAAGAGCTGGATGTGAAGTTGAGCACCTAGTACATGAATCACCACCCATGTGGGATGCCGGCGGATGCAAGGAGAGGATTTACAACTAGGCTATTGCTCTTGGCCCATTAATAAATATTTTTTAAAAAAAACAAAGAAATGAGAACTGGAGTTTGCATCAGTACCCCCAAGGAAAAGAAGGATTTATGAAGGCATATATCAGCATAAAATATCAATAAAAGCAAAATGCACAGTACAACATAGAGTTCCAAGAAGTAAAATCAGTAGGCCATGCATTAAGGTCATAGACACATTTAAAAAAAAAAAAAGCAGAGATGCTGAAAGAGAATAATGAGGACAAACACACATATGCATGCATAAGAGAGAGTTGTGTAGGCCTGGAAGGTATAAATGAATCCCTATTGGCTGGCATCCTTACAAAAGCTCACTGTTCCTTATTTAGCAACCAAAATGAGTTACTAGAGTGCCCAAGGAGAGAGCTATTCCCCTTAGAGAGGTGAAAGCAAGGAGCAAGGTGGCAGAGACAGTGAGAGAAACAGAGACAGACACTCCCTCTGGATGCCAAGCTTAAAAGGCACTGTGTCAGAATAGGCAGCATGGCACAACCCCTTCTGCCAGTGGTTCAACCTGAAGTCCAATTAAAAATGAATTGATAGAAAGAATATACAAATATGAATAATGAATAAAAATAATTGTGAGGGAACTTCAAATAGCTCATGGAAAGTGAAATTAGAAGATAATACATTTTTCTATCTACTTTTTAAAGATCCCCCCACATATTTAAAATGAACACATTCTATTAATGACATTTGTCAGGAAGAAGAATGGTGACTGGCCAAGGCGCAAAGCCAAAAGAATCAAAAAAGCTTCTCATATCAAGCAGTGAGAGTAGAAAGAGAAAGTTCCAGAAGGCTAGCTCTTGCCCCAGGTCAATTAGTCACAGAAAACAGAAAGTTCAAATGTGGAAAATGGCAAACCCAGCAACCTAGTTCTCCAAGTGTCCTGAGCAAAACTTAATGTCCCCAACAAGCTCAAGGGTTTGAATTTGTAGATCAGTTCTCTCTGGAGCATCTGAGCTCAGCATAGCATGACTGACTGGGAGCTCACTTAAGTGCCAATGTCATTATCCAGGTGACACTGCACAGTCCTGCATTGGCAATGGTGACAGTGGCAATCAAGGGATCACAGACCTTGCCAATGTTGGTGACAGGAAAAGCAGCATGAAAGCCTGTTCTAAACAGATTAGGCACCGTAAGTAGAAGTTTTCTGCCTCAAAGGGGCTTGACAGTTCTGATCCGGTGGCAAGATAGGGGTATTAGGACCATTGCAGATCTCAGTAAATATTTTGGACCTTAGGGTACCGCTACATGACATGGGACATCTTTGTCTCATTGCCTAGCGTTGACCACAACAAATGCATTGTTATTCAGTGTTTGCTCTTTTCTCTACTCAAGAGGATAGACTATTCAGGTTGTAAGAATTCAACTTTACTAGCAGTTCAACTTAATACCGCATTTCAACTTTAAAAGACTTATTTGAATACATAAATACAGATTTGATGTTTCAAATGTAGCTGAGTCTATCCTCTTCTGGATGGAATTGTGAGTTGAATAAATGGTTGGTTTAAGCCACAAAGTTTTAAGTGGGTTTGTTATGCAGCAAAAGCTACTACAGGCCCTAACTAAAATAAAGTCAAACCAAGTAGAACTGTCTCCGGAGCCTCAGGCTACCAATAATGAATGCAACTCTGAATGTTCTTCAGCACGGGAAGTCCACATCCCTGCGTCATGTGGGACGCACTCACCATTCCAGCTCACTGTGTCACAGCCTCGGCCTCACACTGGGGAGGACCATGGGCAAAATCATGCCATGACACACGAATCATTCACATAGTTTACATTACTTCGAAAAAAAATGAGTAAGCTCCAATCTTTGACTAAGAAAAACAGCCCACCTCCATTCAAATTTTTGCTACTATGCATTTCTTTCATTTCTTTAAAAAGAAAAAAAAAACCAGGAACAGCCAATGTGCACATGGGAAGTGTCATGTTTTAGTCTTGCTTCATGATCAGTAGCAGTGGCCACTTCTCAGATGAGAAAGCTCAGAATAAATATTGTGCCATGTCTGTATAGTACACCATTGTCCTCAAGGACTCCGCTCATTGATAAACAGCCTCACCAATAATCATAACATATGGATGGTCATAAGAATCTCCATGCAGGTGACATGATTCTCATGCGAAATGATCAGCTTTGCTTCCTATACTGATATTTCTTGTGATAGTTTTGAATATATGTATTATTTATATAAGGGAACAAATCCCATCTATCGTATATATGCAGATATGAAAGCATAATGATATTTCCACCCCACCCTCCTCGCTGCCCTCACTCATACCTTCCTTTTGTTTTAATGTTTCAGCAACAGATGGGCTTATGTAATCAGCCCCAGGCTGTAGGAACTGGCTGCTACAGATGCTAAGCACCTGAGCAGCCTTAGTACCCAGGGCAAAGGGTTCTAAGCTCTTGCATCTGCTCTCCAGTCTCGTATTCATATAGAGGAATGTTGAAAACCCAACCTCTTTTTTATGAAGTATCCAAGGGCAAAAAATACATTCTGTGAAACTAGTAGGGGCAAAAAAGGCCCATGCAAATGTTGTCCTGAGTTGCCTCAGAAGCAGACCTTGAAATGAACATGCTAATGCAAAGTAATTTATTTAGGGGCTGATCTCAGGAAATACCCACAGAGGAATAGGAAACTGATACAGGGAAAGGGAAACAGTCAACAGTGTATTATCCAGACAGCTACTGCTGTGAGAGACTGGAGCTTAATCCCGTGGATAAACTCGAAGGAGCGATATAAATCACACACCTTAGTTGTCTTGTTCAGGAGAGGCGAGAGCTGCGGTATACTCAAATACCAACTCCCCTCAGGGTTTGGTTGCAAGCCACTCCCACAGGTGTTAATCCCTAGCTCTTTCATCCTCTCATATAGAGGGTCAAGAAGCCTTCCGGCCTCTGAAAACATTCCGAAAGATACTGGTAGTTAAAATTCAGCTGAAAGGCTCATCAACTGGTAGTTATGGATACGGGACATGGCAGACATTGGTTACAGGTACTTGAACTACAGAAGTTCTTATCTCCTGCCTATTGAGAAGGGGAGCATAGATCAATCAACTGCAGGAGACACTGCATGGAATACTTGTGGATGTCTGAAATTTGAGGGCAACTTAAGGATTCCATGATTGTTAATGCCACCTACAGAGAAAGTACAATGGACACCAGCATTCATCACGGGCCTCGAAGCTGCCTTGGGAATCCTAGTGATGTGCACCAGACAAGGACAATACACCACGATAGGGACATTCACCAGCACCTGGGAAATAGCATTTTACTTTGTTGACAGTGGATTTTCCCAGTTGGTGTGGAGGCTTTATAAACAACACCCAGCAGCTAAGACAGATGTGAGGCCACTAGTTTAATCACTTCTCTTAACTAGGAGGTCTAAAAAAGGCCCAAACTTGACAGAGAAGTCTCATGGGAGAATTGTATGATCCGAAAAGTATCCCAGTTTTCCATATAGTGCAAACACTAATAAGCCAGGAAGCCAGGGGGATAAAAGGAATTGCTTAATAGATTCAAATGGCTATAGTAAAATGGGACTACTGAGTTTACCAACTTCCAATTCTGAGGAAATTAGGGCCCAAGTAATCTAGCCATGTATATGCTTGATGAGGGCCTCCGTGGAAGCCCTAGGGGAAGATCATTCCTGATCTTCTAGAGACATGGAGTGGTTTCCTTTACTCGGGGTCTCTGCTCCTCTACTCATTTTCTTCCTCAAATCACTACAGGGAATCAGGTTGGGTCATATTCCAGTACCACTAGTCAGGCCATTCTTGCTGATGGGCAGGCTCACTGTGCTTTTAGTATAGTGGTTAAGATGACCGAGTCCCACATCAGTGTACTTGAGTTTGATACCTAGGCTCCGGATTCTAATTGCAGTTTATTGCTAATGCACACCTTGGAAGGAAGACAGTGACAGATCAAGTAACTGGGTCCCTGCCACCAACATGGGAGCCGTAGATTGAGCTCCTTGCAATCCTCAGGTCCAACATCAACCACTGGGAGCTTTGGGGGAGTGACCCCAAATGGCAGCACTCCCTGTTTCACAACTCAATAAAATTGCATCCGTGTATATTGTACAGTCTCCTGCTTCCTTTGGCCTCCAAGCATCTGCCATGGTAAACTTGGATATACTATTTCCTCTCCCCAACATAGCAGCCAAGTCTAAATATTCAACTGTCAGTCTAAGCCTCTTGTATGAATTAGAATTTCTTTGAAATGGGACTTTTAGATTTTCTAGGGTAGTCTGAATTCTCTGTGCAAGTGTGACGATCAAAGGGATTTTGTGGGAACATTCTGCATCTGTAGTGTTGCATTCGTTGAACCAAGCAATGATCTGGTGTTCACTGTAAGGGTTTCCTTGGTAGGTCAGAGTCAATGATGTAATTATACACTCTTGCTGGAAAATTGAAAAAAAAAAGTTATGTTTTTCTCTAGATAGTGCAATCTTTGAGTCTTGGGATGAAGCAAAACCATTTCATGTGTTTCTAGGGATGACATGAGAAGCATTTACTGAAGGACTTGGTGACTGAAGTTCCTATCTCTTTGGTCCAAGAAAGGCTTCTGTGAGCCATACGGATCAGGGCAATGGTCTCATGAAAGGCCTGGAAAAACTTACCTGCAGACTTTCTCCTTTAACGTAGATAGCCACACACAGCTCAGTTATTAACCATTTTGGATTTAACCAAGAAAGAGCAGCATGTAGATTTGCATGGAAGGGTTCAAAGAGCTTGACTACACCTACTCCCACCTCCATCTTCATCCCTCCAGAAGAAGAGGAGGGTTAACTCGATGTATGTATCAGAGGCCAGGCCTCTCACTGTGCTGTTTGATAATGTACCGGCCTTGGGGTTTTGTGATGGTGTGCAACAGCTTATAGCTATCACCCGCTCACTGCTGGCTGGGTTGACAGCACAGACAGCATGGAAACAGAGGTTCTACACCCTGCCCTTCCCTCCTGCTTCCCACCACACACACACACCATTCAGGTTAATTGAATCCACAGACCAGCTCTGGAGGCCCCAAGTACATGCCCCACCCCTTGACAACCTGAAAATGGCTCAGGGAGATCCCTAGAACCTGGCGCCTCCTTCCTCCTACTGTGCTACTTTAGGTTAATTAGCTACAGGGAAACTTTGGGTTCCAGCAGCTCCCTTCCTGCTTCCTGCCACTTAGTTAATTGAATGCATGGATACCTTGTTTGCCCTGTATGGCTTTCAATCTGAGTGGAAGTTGTGAACCTAATAGCCCCTGACTTTGGCACACCCTATGCAGTGGCTCCTGGAGTACAGCGGGAGCTGCTGGCATCATGTTTGGAAATCTGGGTAATAAATGAAAAATTAGAAGAATCCAGTAGACACTGAGCTGTCATTCTCCAAGATCTATGTTGCAGAACCTATATGGGAAGACTGAGGACATGAAAGATGCTAGCTTAGCATTCAGGGACTATACAGGGCTTCACAGTATTATAGTAAATAGAGTCCGATTTAAAAAAACACAAAGGATATTGGTAGGGAAAAGAGGCAACTAATTAGTTACCCAAACTTTTTTAATAACTAACATCACCATCTTGCATCCCCAGGTTTGTGTATTTGCTGTGTTTCATACCAGATTCAGGTCCATTTTCCTAGTTCTATTATACTTTGAGCTTGATCACAGGCTCTTTGCTGAGCAGACAGCCCCTGTGGCAGAGGTGATAATAGAAGACATTCTATTTGTTCCCTGACATTTACCAGGGACCCAGGACCACAGGACTGGTTTGGGGCAAGATAATGCAAGTAGTTGTGAAATGTGTCACTTTTGGTCTGAGGCAATGAAGAGTCTGTAGGACATTGTCCAGCCTCTCATTTGCTGCTACAGCGGCAGCTGAAAGGTCAGTCAGCCCAGAAGCTTGAGCTAACTGGGCAGAGCAGATCCCCTTCCATTCTCGTATCCTGCTCATCTGCAAGGGCTATGTAGTGCAAGCAACACTCAACTCTTGCTGCCTCAAACCTCTGACACATTGGGACTGTGACTTGAGCATAACTGAGTCCCTAGGGAATAGAAACCCCTCCTGTGTGCACAGGCCTCATGGCACAGTCTTAGTTGTTTAAAAACAGAAAGAAACTTGCAAGTTACACCCAGGTTCCTCTGAGCTGCCGTAATGGGACAGAAGATCACACATCAGTCGACAAGCAAAGTTTGAACTTTCAAGCAAATACACAACAACGAGCCACGCGATTCAGGAAACACGGCTGCTTTCTACCACACAAAAAACAGGAAATAATTAAATTTCTTATAGATATTTCTTTATTATATTTTCCCACTTGAATATTTAGAGAATAATTTAAATGTAATGCATACTGACAGCAAGCACAGTATCAAATATGAGCTTTTTTTTTTTTAATAATTCTTTTCTCACCCTTTATTCCGTTAGGAAAAAAAAATATTTAGATAACCTCAAAGAAACAATTATTATGCTAATCACAGTATGCAGCAACACATACAAGCCCAGACTCAATAGAAAAGAAAGCAACAAAGAAGTGAAAAAGTCTTTCTCCTCAAATCACTTTAATTCATTTTTCCACAGCCATATAAATTTAAAGTATGAAACAACAATAATACAGCTATAGAATCTAGGTTCTCTTTCAAAGCAGCGGCATATAAAACATAGAAAAGCTAAAACCTCAGCACAAGCTTCAAAAAAACAAGGACTGAGCAGATTTGGATGAAAACATGAAATGCACAAAATACAGTACACAAAAATACTACAATGCATAAAATATAAAGCTACACATTTCAGGTAGAAAGCATTGTAAAATATATAAAATATGCAAGAAATCAAAACCAAAGAGATTTTTTTTCTCAGAGTACCATAAATACACTGGAACTGGCAATTAGCATTTGAAGAGGGGAACAAGAAAATAGCAGTTTCCCACTTAAAACTTTATTTCTAGGCTTTAGGATTTCACCTTCTTGACATCCTTCTTTCCAGAGCTCTCAGTAGCTGACTCTGCTTTTCTTTTCTGTGACTAAAATGGAAACAGATTTAATGTTCTGCTCCAATATGCACATATTTAAATGGCCCAACAATGTTAAATCTAGGATGTAAATGCATCAAAAAAATTTTAACATGAATATTCACTTCAGTGTTATACTCACAGTTAATGTTCTATATAGTCCCACAAACTATATAACCCAATGTAAAATAACCTTCAAAGATGTTTCTTTTTACAAAAAGACATAAAATAGCCATCAAAAATAGTCATCAAGTATCTACTTACACATGGTATTATAAATGTACTCTTATCGTAAAGAACTGATTAATACTCAAAGTTTTCCAGGCAAAATTTCACTTAAGTGTATCATCTTATAAAAATTTCCAGCAGGTTTTAACATACCATATTTCATATCTTCTATGATGCACATTTCTGTCACATGTTCACATCTCTGAAATCAGGATGTAGCTCACAAGTGATGACAAATTCTTTTTTGGCAGCATTTTTTTCTTGGTGGTATATAAAAGAATGCTGTCTTACCAAGGGAAGGCATCTTAGATTTGATGAAATATGGCAGTTTACTTAATGATACCCAAAGAGTAGGATCTAATAAAGAGTATTTTAAATCATTCCCATACAAAGCAATATTACGGGATTAAAATCAAATTATCTAATTGTTCAACAGTTTCTGCTCTAAGTTCGCATTTGCACACTTGGTTCCACAAAGAGCAGAAAACACGTCTGAGCAAATCAGAACTTCCAATTTCTACTTCACCCCATCCCATCCCATCCTACCCTTCTCCTGCCTTCATCAGTCTCCATTCAAAGGATTCAATTTGCATTGTACTTCTGCCTAGATCCATGAGGAAATATTTTAACTACTAAGCCCCATTGCTAGGGAATTTTTAATCATATTCTATAAACAAATAGGGAACATATGGTTGTCTTGTGATTCTTTTTCTGTCCAAAACAAATTCGTATTTCAAAGAACCAGTTTTTGTAATAGGTATCACTATGACATTAAACATAGCATAGGTATTTTAATTATGTAAAAAAAAATGGGATCTACCTAAAAGTTAGGAAAATGCTGAAAATTTTACCATTGGAGTTTTAGTTGCCCGTTTCTTCTTTTCTGCCCTCTCTCTTTCCTCAATCTCCATGTTTTCTTTCTCAATCAATGAAATCAGAGTGTTGCAGCGTCTCTGGAATTCCTGAAAGCAACAATAAAACTTTCTCACTCCCATAGTCCAGTCATATTCTTTAAACAGGTGACAATTCTTTGTGTCATTTCTGTGATGTGGAATTTCCAGAACTGGGATGTTTGAAAACAACATTCATATAGCATATTAAAGATTCCACCAAAAATAAGAGGCAGGGCAAATGCCATTCAACAGTATTAAGCAAACCATAGTATATCCACATCACAGCATACTACTCAGCATTAGAAAGGAAAGAACTACTGACACATACAAGGAATGGGCCTTAAGGTAATATGCTGAGTGCAAAAAGGCAATCTGAGGGCCCGGCGCAATAGCTAGTGGTTAAGGTCCTCGCCTTGCACGCCCAGGATCCCATATGGGTGGCGGGATCCCATATGGGCACCTGTTCTAAACCTGCTTCCCTTCTAGCTTCCCAGGTGTGGCCTGGGAAAGCAGTCGAGGACGGCCCAAAGCTTTGGGCTCTTGCACCCGTATGGGAGACCTAGAAGAAGCTCCAGGCTCCTGGCTTCAGATTGGCTCAGCTCCTGCCATTGTGGTCACTTGGGGAGTGAATCATCAGATGGAAGATCTTCCTCTCTGTCTCTCTTTCTCTCTGTTATATCTGACTTTGCAATAAAAATAAACAAATCTTTAAAGAAAAGGCAATCTGAATCATATGATTCACTCACTCATTTGGCACTTTTTAAAATAAAATATTTATTATTTTAAAAAGTTATGAAGACATGGCAAAAGACACAGAGAGATCTATCTGCTGGCTCACCTCCAAGACAGCCACAATGGCTGGGGCTGAGCCAAGCCAACATTCATAGAAATGTACTGATGGAAATAAATGTACACAAAGATTTACAAAAGAATGTTTACTGTAGTGTTAGGGAGATACTGGAGACTACCTAAATTTTGGTAATGTGAAGAGAATACGCAGATTTATATTAGGTAGGTATACACAGCAATAGAATACTGACAGTAGCTAACTAACAGCAGCTAACTATCAGAGTGGGACCACTGATAACTTCTATTTTCTTCTTTATACAAGTACCAGCCTGTGTTTTCCAAATTGTCTGTAATAAACATTTAGGTCTTGAGCAATCTAACAGTCTTGATAAAACAGCTATTGTTTTCCTAAATACTCATAATAGAGTTTTATTTTTCCAAATAAAATCCAGAAAAATGGCATGCAATAGAGGAAACATTAACTACAGAAATATAATCAACTATCCAAGCATTCTCTGCGTTAATTGGAGCTCTAAAAAAGGCAGACAACCAAAGATTCTAGCCAGGAAAAGCTCACTAATCAATTATTGCTTATCTATTAAAGTGATCTTACATACAATTATCCAAGATTAAATAATTTAGGAAGACTAACACTAGAATTTTCCTTACTTAACAAAACAATCACAACATTTTCATATGCAGACTAAATGCTCTTCATAGCTTCCCTCAATAATACACATACAAGTTAAGCAGCATGTTATTTAATTTATCTATTATAGAAAGGGCTAAGTTGACCCTGATGAGATTTGACCATTAGTTTCTAGAGAGACTAGATAGAGTCTTCATGTGAAGCTTATTCTTGAATCATTAAACTATACCCTCTGGCTGTTATTATTCTCAATAAGTAATAGTTGCCTATGACTGCACTTATCTTTAGATACATATTCCTGGTTTATATGCATGATTCAGGAGAAAAAACTAATTCTTTGAGACAGTCTGTGTAGAGGGAAGTTACATGTCTCCAAATGATTATAAATAGACGATATCGGGAGTTCTTTATTCCCTTTAACCTGTCACTAAGTACTCCAGACACAGAAAAATAACCTACCCTCTAGAGAAAGGCATCAAGTAATGGATGAGTAAGGATGTTACCTTTTCAGCACAGGTCTCTGTCACATTTTTGGGAAGACCAACTCCATTTTTTACCCTAGCTAAACAGATGGTATCATAAAAAGAACACTATCTAAAATCGGAAATCAAAAGGGAAAAGGACAAATTAACAAGACCATGACTTCTTTTCATAAGTGCTTTTGAAGTTTTAATTAGCTTTTAACACAGATACAGTTATAAGAATATAACGATATTCCCTCCTTCCCTTCCTCCTCCTCTGGCTACCTCCCATCCCCACTTTCTTTTTCTTATTTTTTAAGATAACATTGTAAATTTACATTACAGTAAAAAAGGTTTAATGCTTCGCCAAGAGGTTTAACAAGCAAAAAGCAAATAGACCTTAGATTAGTGGGAATACAGATGATAGCAAAAGACAATAATTGATGAGAAAATAGCCATTTCACACATCCCTCATACAAAGAACTCGGTGACTATGAGAAAGTTCATGTCAAAAGAACTTTTCGCTTTCTACAATTTTTCTCTTTGCACAGTCTCTCAGATTCTTGTACCTCTCTACCTTCCTATTTTTCTGGGGTTAGAAGGAAGGGTTCATAGGACATCAGCTTCCACAATTCTGTAGCTTAATTAGCTCTTTTTTGCCCCATTTCCCCACACTGGATTTAGGAATGAGGGGAATGAGGTGGGAGGGAGAAAAAATGACACACCAGAGGAAAAGGGGGGATGCAAAAATGAGAAGGAAAATAATAGGACAGTGATGAACGTAAAAGTAGTCTTAAATGTCAAGAGCTGTGGCAACAGACCAAAATATCTTATTTGGTTCAGATGTGGGGGAAACATTAGAATGCTAAGAAGTGAAGCAACTCTCTTTATTGCAGGACTTCTCAGAGCATTCAGCACCCAAGGTGTCAAAACAAAAATTGAGCATCAGCACATCCCAAATCTATTTGAATACAGAATTCTTCTGTATGTCTTCTGTTTGCATATCCTGGCCAGTGGTTGGAGAAACAACTTTTAAGGAATGTGGTACAGCATTAAGAGTGATGGGTAGGGCCCGGCGCGGTGGCGCAAGTGGTTAAGGTCCTCGCCTTGCACGCCCGGGATCCCATATGGGCACCGGTTCTAATCCCAACGGCCCCACTTCCCATCCAGCTCCCTGCTTGTGGCCTGGGAAAGCAGTCGAGGACGGCCCAAGGCCTGGCTTCGGATCAGCATAGCATTGGCCATTGCGTTCACTTGGGGAGTGAATCATCAGACGAAAGATCTTCCTCTCTGTCTCTCCTCTCTGTATATCTGCCTTTCCAATAAAAAAAAATATAATAAAAATAAATATTAAAAAAAAAAAGAGTGATGGGTAAACCTAAGTTAGGATCAAAGTACTCAGAACTTACAAAGTAACAAGGAACTAAGGCATTGTTCTTAATTCTGCCAAGCACAGCATCCCATTGACACTTTTTTTAAAAAGCAGGACAAGCAATATAATCAAAGGTGTATTTTGTACTCCAAAAGTTTCCCTTAACAATAGATTCTCACTAGAGGGAATTCATGAAGTCATAGGCTCTAAGGATTAGAAAGGATTTGTAAGATTTATTTATTTTTGCTTGAATGGAAGGTTTACAGAGAAAAAGAGACACAGAGAGGTCCTCCACCTGCTAGTTCACTCCCCAAATGGCTACAATAGCCAGAGCTGAGCTGATCCAAAGCCAGAAGCCCATTGCCCTCCTCTGGGTCTCGCACATGGGTACAGAGGCCCAGAGACTTGAGTCATCCTCCACTACTTTCCCAGTCCATTAGCAGGAAGCTGAATGGGGAGTGGAGCAGTTGCTATTTGAACTAGCACCCATATGGGATGCTGGCACTTGTGGGTGGAGGATCATCCTGTTAGGCCACCATACCATTCCCTAGAAAGGACTTCTAAAAATCGTTTAAGTTGATAGTTCAATCCCTTGATACTTAGTTGCCCAGCTTTGTCTGAATTCTTCCAGTCATTGAGTAGTCACTATCTCCCAGAGCTGGCTCGCTATTCTACCCAGGGAAGGCTAAAAAAGCTCTTTTATGCAAAGCTAAACCTTGTAGCTTTCTAGTTTTCAACAACTGGACCTAGGTCAAAGTTTCCCAGCATATGGAGAACAATCTGATTTCCTTTTCCATGTAATCATCCTCCTAAGGAATCTGCAAGGCAGCGGCCACATCTTTGCCACAATTACTACTCTTCTAGCCTAAATATTCTCTCCCATTTCTCACGCTTCATTCATACATCTCATAAAGGACTATGTCATACACAAAGGTACTTCCAGCAGTGTATGGAAAATAGAATTAAATGATAAGTTTGCTACAAAAAGAAAAACTTTGATATCTAGGTATAATTGCTTTTCAGAAAAACACTTTCCATGAGCTTTTTGGACACCCCTCCTATCACACCCTTGGCTTCACAATATCTTTCTTTCCACTTTCACTGTGCATTATTTTAAACCAGGAGTCAGTACATGTTTTCCAGTAAAGATGGCAGAAAGGTTTTGCCTCTGCAATTCACACAGGCTCTGTCACGGCCATTCAACTCTACCACTGCTGCATGAAAACAGGTATAGATGATCTGTAATTGCCAGTGTGGCTAAGGTCCTCATGGCCACTCAAACAACAACTGGAAAATTTTCACATCACAAAATAGTGTCCCTGCTTTGATTTGTTTTTTCCCAACTACTGAAAATATAAAACTCATTCTTGACCTGCTAGCCATGCAAAAATAGGTGGTAGGCCACAATTTGCCAACCCCTGTTTTCAGCTACAGACTTGAGACTGAATTTCAACAAAATTGGTCAGCCTTGGTTTTTCCACACCATTTTAACTGCCCAGGATTTTATTCAAAGCAAGTACTCACAATTCAACTTTTGGATACTAGGACATGTACCCCTGCCCCCAATAAATGATGTAATGTTTTCAATGAGTGGTGCTGCCCCTTAGCATGTGGTGAATATCAATCCTGCTGCCTACCAAGTTCAAATATCCTTTGCACTGATACGCACTTGGCTTCAAAGCATCAATTCAAAAGGCACAGAAAGCATCAGTAGACTTGAAGTGACTTATTGAAACAGATTAAAGAGGCTCCACATTACATTTTCTATGTACTAAAATCCTAGACACTAAGCCTACCTAAGACTGAATGACGGAAGATCTGTGCCTGTTGTGGTGGGGAGTAGTTGAAAAAAGCAGCTGAAAAAGTAGCTGAAAGAGGCAGGGGCAAAAGGAAAAATAAAAGACTTATACTCCACATTTGTGCCTCTGGTAAAATTCTGTTAAGATCAAAATTTTCTTCTACAGTTCCTACACAAAACAGGCATTTTTTTCCAACTTTGCTTTTAGATATTCTCTCTATTTTGCCTCCAAAGTACTGCTTTTTCACTGACACTCTCACTCCCACATACAAGCAGCAGAGTACACAGGTTCCTAGAGACATCTGAATCCCTGGCTCACTAACAAACAGCAATGGAAGCCTGCATCAGAATCTCAGGATCCAAGCATTAGGGCAGTTAAATGTGAGTTACAATTCAAATGAAAAAAACATGCTATGATTCTCAAACTAGTGTCGAGGGTCATGATATTTTCACATGGCTGCTATCATGTGAGCACTGTTATTTATCAAACATTATGTCACACCTCCTCACAAAACAACACATGCATATAAACACCTAAAATGAACTCCCATAAATGCATTAATTGTATACCAAACTGTTGTAACAGTTCAGGGTCCTAAATCAACGGCTACAGCTGCATAATAAAGCTTATGAAATTTAAAACTGGCTGTTTAAAGTGAACAATAAATGAAAGCTGCAGAAATGGCAGATCAACAAAGTCTATCATTAGAAAAAAGGTAAATTAAAAGAAAGGAAGTCTAGCACGTTTGTCCATTTCCTCAAAGTCTTTCCAGATATGGTTCCAATTGCAGAGATCTGTAAGCTAGAAATAAAGTGAAATATAGAAGTTCCATACTCGTTCATTCACTGAATAACTACTCTGGGAAAATTCCTGTGCTGGTCTCTTTAAGTATAACCAAGTAATTCACTTGCGGGTTGAGACAACAATGAGAACAAAATCACTCTATGGTCTCCCTGTTCCTATCTACATATGTTTCTACAGCTACGCATGTCTCTCACGACCCCTTGTTGTCTTTCAAGACTTATTGACAAAACACTCTTCTCTATGAAGGCTACGCCTCTGACCCAACCTTCAAGGCAAATATAAGCACTGACTCCTCTGTGTATACCTGTTCTAGGGTTTGTTCAAAACGAAGACAGGAAAGCGATTCTAGTCCTTTGAGTACATGAGGAAGTAACAATCCCCATAAGAAAAGTATAGCAGATTTTTAAATATTTTAATTCTAAAGAATCACCAATATATTTCAGTTTACCAATTTTACTAATAATGTATTATTCATATTTCTCATATTTTATTAAGAATGTAATAATCAAGGTGGCCATTAGACACAATCAAAATGCCACTTGGAGAGCCTGCATCTGATGTGAGAGTGCCTGGTTCTGTTGTAGCTTCCTACTAATGTGGAAGCTAGGGAGGCAACAAAATGATGGCTCAAGTACTCGAGTTCCTGCCACCAGATGGGATCCTGCTTTGGCCTGGCCCAACCCTGACTATTGTGCCCATTTGAGGAGTGAACCAGCAGATGGAAAAGATCTTTCCTTTTCTTTCTTCTTTCCTTTCTCTCTCTCTCCCGGTCTATCCCTTTCTCTCCGCCCCCCCCCATTCAAATGAAATAAAAATAATCATGAAAAACATGTGATACACTAAAATGTCAATATTACTGGTTACACACTATTAAATACCATCAAACACATAAAATCAAAACTCACGAGAAACCTTTCCCTATGAGGGTCCCTAGACTAGGCTTTACTAACACTGGGAGTATAAAACAAAACTTTTAGTTTGGCTTTCACTTTTCTAGAGTATCTCTAAAGAAAATTCTTTTCTGACTGAACAGATAATTTATAAAATACACTATGCTCAACCAAAACCTAATTAACATTTACTATTCACTGATAAACTGATAAAAAATGGAAGTTCATCAAAAGCTACCACAATATTTTTTAAAAGCATTTTTTTCCAATGCTAATATGCAACTTCATTTTCCTGCTTTTAAATAAGGAACATCGCATTAATAATGAAGTTGTGATCTCGAAACAAACCATACTAACATGAAATTTTTATCAGATTGCATACAGTAGTGTGTGCTTCTCTTTCTGAGACGCTATCAAAAGAACTCATTTAACCTGCTATAAAACGGTAACTGTAGAGACTAACTACTAACTCAGAATCAATACCAACCTACAAAGCCACAGGCAGAAAACACCAAATTTCTACAACTGGCTACAAAAGAAAAACTCCCCAGAAAGTTAAAAAGTCGGATTATCTTTTTTAAAAAATTTTACTTCTTTTCACTATTATTATTATTTTATGATACAGTTCCATAGGCCCTGGGATTTCCCTTATCCCCTCCCCAATTTCCTTCCCCCTCATTGAGTTCCTCTATATCATTACTATAGTATAGTTCTTCATGCAGTCATATGTCCATCATGACATGGCAGACAATGGGCAAGGACAATGGCAGAGAGTCCAGCATCCTATTGTCAAGATACAGTAAATAGTTTCATTGGGAGTCCATCATTGTCTGGAAGTAGAGATGCACACTGCATTGTATCCTCACATCTGGATATGACAGTCTCCATTACACAGACTAAAGCTATACCGAAACAATCCTACAAAAGATACACTGCAGGATTACATCAAGAGATAGTCTTAATCTCAGAAAATTAAATTCTGCTTTTCCTAGTTAAGTAGTATTTAGCCGTAAGGAAGCTCAAGGATTGTCACTAAACTTTGGGTAGTTCTTCCACACACCCTTTCTAGTAGTAAACATGCTAGATTTTCCACTTTCTTCTCAAATCTCAAGTCACATCAGAATACTAATAAATGAACAGGGAGAGTGCTTGGACATCCATTACCTAAAAGGCATAGCCTGAAAATTAGTGAAGCAACATTGATAAAGGAATTGCAACTATCCAAAGTAATATCATTTCCTCTTGTGGTTGCTGTTAAAGATCCCTTTAATTCTGATAGTTTTTGATTAGACACACTCCATTTTAAGATCTTCTTCTAAGAAATAAAATGGCAGATTCATTCGCTCTAAAGCTTAAGAAATCTGAATTGATCACATCCTTCCTCCTTGTTTATGTAGTTCAATAGAGGCTGATTACGTACTTAAAGATCACACAAGTTCTCAGAGAAAGAAATCACAATCTTTTTTTAGTACAGAGAAATGGAACTGAAGTTCATTTTCTCTTTTGTATAGCCAGCACTTTTAAATGAAAAAAAAAAGCCTCAAAGAAATTTTCAGTCGTTCGTTGAAAGCTTTCACAGAGAAGCATGTTTAAAAGTAGAGGTTCATGCCTTGAGGCACTTTATGACTGTTAGTTATGTCAGAAGCCATGAATTCAGTACTTTGAGATCTCAGAATAAAATACAGTGCTAAGGTTTCTGCATTTTTCTAATAAGTATTTCACACTACTTACTGGTATCTCTAAGGAAGAAAAGATATCTTTAAACATGATAAAGTTTTTCAAGATAGCTGTTTTAGTAGGCCAATTTTAATCATGGGTAAGGTTTTGATTCAAACACAGTGACACCCTAAGGGATCCATGATCCCCTCTGTAAGATCAGATTTTTCAACGAAACAAATTGCTTTTATTGTGTTTCAGGATCATAATAGCCTGTTTCAATGGTGGCAGCTTCTCTTCCTAGATTGTAAATATGATTCAACAGAAAGGAACAGTCATTCAAACTGAGGGGAGAAGAAGTAATTTAAAATATTAATAACGTATTACTTAAACTCTAAATCCTGAAATATAATAAAAAATTCATTAACTAGAAGAGAGATATGAGGAAAAACAAAGCTTCCAGTTGAAATGTTTAAATATAAAAAACTATTGCACGCTTTTAATATGCCTTAGAATAAGAAAGTCTATGTTCTAGAAGGTAATTTTATTTTTAACCAAAAAAAAAAAAGATTTCACTTTGTGATCTCTTATGTAGTTAATATCTGGTTTTTGGAAGACATAGGTTAGAGATTTAAATCTCTTGGCAAAAAAAAAAAAAAAAAACCAAAAAACTATGTAGGTAAATCTTGTGTAAAACGAAAATGGAGGAAAAATATTCTTTACAAGGGAGTCCAGAGACATCTAGTGGCTGTTAATAATATACCAGATTTTTTTTCTCTTGGAAATGAAATCAGAAATTTATGCAGTTATACTACAGTCAAGTTTATATTGCACATAGGTTAAGTTATTCCTTTACATTCCTTACTTATTTAGTTTCGTGATTACAGAAACTGCAAACAGCATTAAGCTCACAATCTTAATAAAAACTACTAAAATATCACCTTAACAAAACTCAAAATTCAACAGATATTCCATCACAGAAAAGGACATGTACGTCCTAAACCATGATTCACCAACAAATGGAGGTAGACATTTGTCTTTTACAAGCTGTTGGAATTATTCTAAGCTGCACAAAATCCCAAATGATTATACATTTCAAATGGAAGATCTATGCTAATCATGGGCACAGATTAAGCTAGAAGGCACCTTGAAAGGGCAACTAATTCACTGTCAAAGTTGTCAAGAGGGTTCAAAATGAATCTCATTTTCAAAGGCTAATAGAAAAGCTATTCTACATTGTTCTTCCATAATCTATCTCAATGATCCAAAGAACCATGTCAAACAACTCTAACCTCAGTTCTTCATGCTACAGATTAAGTCTTACCTTTTTTCTTATTGTTTTCTCCATTCTTCTGACTGTATCTTGTGAACATTTACAGCTCTTACTAGTTTTTTGTAAATGTGTATAACTACATTTATCCACAGTAAGTATTAGGTTTTGAGAGTCAACTGATCCATTATTCCAATTGTTCTCATTTCTTTCTTGTATCCTGGCTTGATCTAAAGTATTTGCTAGCTCTACCAAAACTGTCATCCACAAGTTTGATGGACATTCTAACAATATAATTCATGTGTACTATAAATGCATATATTGGGCATGTTTCACACCCCTAATGAACTTTGAGATAAGAAAATATTTATGATAGAACTGTAACAAAGAAATGCATTACATTTTATGACTAGTCACAAAATCACATTTTGGGTTGTTAGTTTCTGGTTGCTTTTAATTTTTAGACTGCATAAATCTGTTTTTCTCTTAATTACTTTGGCTGACAAAAAACTGAGGATGCCAACATTAAAAATGTGTTGCATGAATTTCAATATCATCATGAATGGCACTGCTAAGTAGCACTAGAATCTAACAGGAACACAATTTACATTAGACACAAATGGAGGAAATAGCTTAAGCTAAAACAAAGTATTTCTTCTACTTCATTATTATGTTTATAATAATTCATACAACTCTTATACACAACTTAGCTAACAATTCCTTTTCATTAAAAATAAATCCTTAGGTTATTAGCATCATCTCAAGTACCTACTGCTTAATTACAAAGAAGAAAATTTACCTTTAAGTTGCAAAGCCCTGGGAATAACCATATTAATCAAGTGAACAAACTTAGCATCATCAAAAGTGAGACAACCTGCCATGCCTCCTGCCACAATACAATAAGAAGGACACATCACTTCCGGTACATTCTTGACAAAAACGTTGAACCCAAATGTAACAATAAGCAAACAATACAAGCCATTCTATGAGACAACTAGCCTGGATACCTTAAAAAATCTTTGTCATTAAAAATAGGAAGTTGTGGATTAAAAGAGACAGAAGATCCAATAACCAAATACAATGTGTGAATCTTGCTGGATCGGTTTAAGAAAAAACAGGGCCCAGTGTCTGGCACAGTGGGTTAAGTCGCCACTTGTCTCATATCCAATATTGGAGTGCCTAGTTCAAGTTCTTGCTGCTCTGATTTCAATCTGGTGTCCTGCTAATAAGCACCCTGAGAGGCAGCTGATGATGGCTTAAGCACTTGGTATCCCTCTTGGGAGACCCAGATAGAATCTAGGGGTCTACTTTGGCCTGGCCCAGCTCTGGCTATTGCTGGCCATTTGGGGAATGAGCCAGCAAATCAAAGATCACTCCCTAACTCTATTTCTCTCTCTGCCTTTCAAATGCAAATGTAATTTTAAAAGTTTAGTAAGTTACATAAGAAATATACAAAACAGATATAAAAATACTCTGATGATATAATTTTTGTCTCCAACTAGTTAATGTGTTTGAATTTCATTTTTTTTATTGTTTATTTCAAAGGCAGAACTATAAAGAGAAAGAGAGAGGAAGAGAGAAATCTTCCAACCACTGGTTCACTTCTTCAGAGGGTTGCAATAGCCAGGGCTGGGCCAAGCCAAAACCAGAGGCCTAAACTCCATCACTCTCCCTCTTAGTTGATGCAGGTAATTAGCCAGGAGCTGTATCAGAAGTGGAATAGTCAGGACTCGAACTGGTACCCACATGGGATGGCTGTAGCACAGGCTGGCACCAGAGTGCCAGCCCCATGTATTGGAATTTAATCACTCAGTGGAGTCGTTTAGGAAGTGGATTCAAATAGCAGGTTTTTTTTAGGTCTTTTGGGATGCGACTAATGGGAGATGTTTGGATCAGGAAGTATTCGAGTTCATGCCCTCATCACTTGAGTAATGTTAGGTTTCAAGAGAGTGGACTAGTTACCTCAAGAGTGGGTTCCTGGGACTAGCACTGTGGCATGGCAAGTTATGCCACACCCTGGGACACCTCTTTCCCATATCCACGTCCAGTTCAAGTTTCAGCTACTCCAATTTCCATGCAGATCCCTGCTAAGGCCTAAAAAATCAGCAGGTGATTGTCAAGTGCTTAACTCCCTGCCTCCCATGAGTGAGACCCAGACGGAGTTCCTGACTCCTGCCTTTGGCTGGTCCTGGCCATTGTGGTCATTTAGGAAGCGAGCCTCTCTCTGCCCTTCAAATAGATAAGCAAATCTTTAAAAGAAGAGTAAATAACTATTGAGCCTCTTCAGCTTTCATCTCCCTCCACATGTGCCTGCTTCCCCATGTTGGTTCTCCACCAAGTTACAATGCAGCACGATGCCCTTGCCAAAAGCTGTTCAGATATGATTGCTCGATATTGAATTTGCCAACCTCCAGAACCATAAACCCAAACAAATATCTACTCTTTATAAATTATCTAGTCTTGCTCCCAGCACAGTAGCCTAGTGGCTAAAGTCCTTGCCTTACATGTGCCGGGATCCCATATGAGCGCCATTTCATATCCCAGTTGCTCCACTTCCCTTCCAGCTCCCTGCTTCTGGCCTGGGAAAGCAGAAGAGGATGGCACCCTCATGGGAGACCCAGGAGAAGCTCCTGGCTCCTGGCTTCAGATCAGCTCAGCTCCAGCTGTTGTGGCCATTTGGGGAGTAAATCAGTGGGTAGAAGATCTTTCTCTCTGTCTCTCCTCTGTTTAAATCCAACTTTCAATAAAAATAAAACTTTAAAAAAAAAACTGTCTGCTCTTAGGTATTCTAATATTACAACATGAAATGGACTGAAGAAAGACAACATCTGGGCCCGGCGCAATGGCACAGTGGTTAAGGTCCTCGCCTTGCACACCCGGGATCCCATATAGGTGCCGGTTCTAATCCCGGCAGCCCCGCTTCCCATCCAGCTCCCTGCCTGTGGCCTGGGAAAGCAGTCGAGGATGGCCCAAAGCTTTGGGACCCTGCACCTGTGTGGGAGACCGGGAAGAGGTTCCTGGCTCCTGGCTTCGGATTGGCTCAGCTCCTGCCATTGTGGCTGCCTGGGGTGTGAATCATTGGAGGGAAGATCTTCCTCTCTGTCTCTCCTCTCTGTATATCTGCCTTTCCAATAAAAATAAATCTTTAAAAAAAAAAAAAGACAACATCTGCAGAAGCTTCTAAATGGACTATTTTTCCAATGACGATGCCGAATCACTGTTAACATTTTCCAGCGAGGCTGTGCTAACATAGGAAAATATATTTATTCCTAGCGGATGCATGCTAAAATATTTGAAAGTGAGCACTCATGTTGTCTGAGACTGCTTTTCAAGTAGTTCAGAAGTACAGATATGGGCATTTACAGATATGAAACAGACGTATTTCTGAGTATAGAATATAAATGGTTACCTATTTCTGAAAATACAGATTATACTATATATGGCACATATTTAGATATATAGATGCTGTGAGATATATATATATCTCCATATATATCTCACATATATATATATGGAGAGTATGAACAAGTATGCTACTGTGACAAAATGCTAGCAACTGGAGAATGTAAATGAAGGACACACAATATCTGCAATTTTTCAAAACAAAGAGTTGGCAGAAATAAGTAAGAAAGCAACACATACCATTGCAGTTCTAGACTTGATAAACCAGTCAAATCTGAACTGGGGAGCATTCCGGACGCACTGTCTTAGTTCTTCATACACATTTTCTCTATCAAAACCCATTTTGTGTAACATACAAATCAAGAATCTATCTTCTTCCTCAGTATAGTTCTTCCCTTTACTGGTTCCGTACTGAATGCGTAACTGATGAAATGGAGCCTTGTATCTTGCAATCTGTGTATTTCAACAAAAATAGTGCTTTTAGCAAAAAGCGCAGTAAGTCTAAGCTAATCATCACATACATTAAAATAACATAAGAATAATTTGACATAAAATGTAGTACTTTAGCATCCAGGGCTTTTTTGATACTGATCCTTCGCTGAATTCTTGCTTCTCCACGTTCAATTTGAGCCATAATTTTCTCAATATCCTGCAACTCATTGCAACGTTCCCAAAACACAGCTGAAAAACAGTTATTTTAAAATAGTATCATTTAGGCCAAAAACTAAGGAATCAGAGTATAAAAAGTGGGAAAAATTGTAGTGAACTTACATCTTAAAAACTGTACACCCAGAATCATCTGTCTATGTAAGTTCAATTATTGAAAACTATCTTTTATTTAAAAACAATATGTCAGCAAGGTTTTAAGTTAGAAATTCCCATTTCATGAAATACTCATCCCAAATAGCTGCGATCTCAAAGGATGATACAGACACTGATTTAAGCTAGGCTTTTTTCTCAAACATGACATAGAAGAGACCAAATACCTAAAACTTAACAGAAGAGGGCAGTATACAAACAGAGAATTCACTTTCCTAGCAAGCAAAAGCAAAACCTTACCAACATGTCCAATTTTTCCCATGAAACAAACATCTCTACTGAAACTGTTTTCTGCTTTTCAAACCATTTATTAAGATTGCAATATTTCTAATTCTGTTTTGTTTCTAAACTCAACTCAAACAGGCTTTTCTCTAAGAAACACGTTCTTTGGGATTTTAATCACATACAGACAAAACACTCAAATTATCCAGCCACCCAACCAAATTTTATATATGAGTCCAATAATCTGGTTGTATTAATATTCCCCATCTTACGACTTCAGTGGAAGGAAAGCCTTTTAATGACTTAGTCTACATTCTCAAAGTCTTCATTTTTATAGCCTATCAACAAAGGTGTTTTAGCACTCAGATTTTATAAGCACTTGTGTTGGGTTATCCATTCACAAGCTTATTCACGCAACACACATTTAAATGCCTATTTAAGATACTGTACACTCACAAACAGCCAACTGTACATTTCCTCTCTTTCTACACAACTGACATGGTATCTTTTAGAGTCACTTTTTGTCTTGCAACTTCACATACACTGCTGCGATTTCACTTCAAATCTCCTGGAAAAAAAACTTGTAAAAATCTACACACACACTTTCACACTCTTTGCATTTTACTTTGGCTGCTAAAATCTCTGTTTTTCTCCTAAGCCCCCAAATGCACTGAACTGACGAGTCACATTTTAACAGTAATCGGAATGTCACGCTGCTATCAAGGGAAGCCTCCAAAGCCCCTGTAATCACCAGAAGGCCCTTTCAGCCTCCCAAACGTTAAAAAAAAAAGTATCTGTTCTCCAATTAAACTTGGATTTAATCAAGCATTAGCACTCCAGATAAAGCGAAAAGCTGTTCCATACACTATTTCGTTGCTACTATTGTAAAAATACCGTATTTCAGTGGTTCGGTTAAATAGGATGGAAGCACAAAGAGAAGTTTCAAACTTAAAACTACTTCTGTGCCATTGCTTCTGTAGTGAAAAGTGTCCTATATTCTAAACTGCTGTTATTCACACCAAATTTCAGAGTTCAAAGTATTTGGAAGTTAGAAACATCCTATGTTCCACATAGAGAAAATTACCTGTTTTGTTTTGTTTTGTTTGTTTTATTTTTCTGAAACCTGAGGTTGGACATTCTGTGGTATGCAAATTACTACTAACTACACCTGCTTCTGCAACTAAACTGATTCTGGTTAAGAAAAAAGACACGGCTAAGTAGAAGAGAGAAATGATTCCAGGATCAGTAGACAGATTTATTCAAGCAACATTTTCAGACCCATCCCAGCTTGCCTCACATCAATAGGACCCACATAACTAGTCTAGAATAAACTTGGAACGCCAGGTACGTTTGTGCGTCTAGACAGGCCTATCAGGAACTCTCCAGTTTCAAGGATAATCTAGAAGAAAAGACCCAAATCTGAACCTGAAATCACATGACTGGACTAGAAGAGGACCAAATCCAGAGGTGGAAGAGTAAGAAACACTTTGTCCATACTTATCTAATAACCACCCTTAGTCATCAGTTTTACTTGGTTGTATGAGCTAACTACTAGAGAACAAAGTACTTAGTATGGTAGAATAAATCCTTAACATCTTTTCACAGAAAACAGTTATATTTATACTTTCACCTGCATGTAAGCATCAAAGTTTAAAAGATCTCTGAACAAAGGGACAACTAAACCGATGCTGAACAAATGAGTAGGGCTGAAGCAAAACATCAAGTTTCAAATTATTTACTGACCTGAATATTCCATGACTTCCTCAGGGGACTTTCCCTCCACCTCCCGAGCTATATTATCAATGTCATCTCTTCCGTACTTTTCATTCGCTTTAATAAACTGGTTAAAATCTCGCTTAGTCCAGTTCGTAAAACCCTGAGGTCAAAGAGTTAAGTAGACATTAAATTAATATATCCATTTATTATCCTATGTACTTCTTTCTATACCGTGACAGTGTAAAAACATTCTTAAATGCTCCTTCTTATTAAAATTGTGCTTTTTTATATGCTGGACTCAAAAGTTGAGCAACAAATGAAATAACTGCTTTCTATGCTTTCTAGCTATTTCTAGAAATAGTTGCTTTACTATGATGAGAAGGTACCCCCTTCCAAGTGCTTAAAGTTGATTTTAAGGTCTAAGATACTATTTACTTCAGTATATTTTACAGATCTCTACTACATTAAAATACGAATGCATTACAATTAAAATGCTAATACAATCACTAAAGCCCTTATATTCTACTACTTTAATATTTTTTAAGACAGATCTGTTTTCATGTTTTCATGTAGATTGAGAGGATTATAGATGCATTAAATCAATATAACACTGAGGGATGATCAAAACAATGAGAAAAACCTTTTGTAGTTCTTTTTATTATTCCAAACTATAATTAATGATTCTTGCTCAAAATTATATGCATAAATATAATTTCCATAAATAGTATATTATTGAGCCTACTTAATTTCTCTATTACAACAGAGATCAGCTTAGCCTGTGTTTTAAATCTCCTGGCATTATTAACATTTCTGTGAAATCATAGGACCAAGAATTCGCTTTCTACCCAAAGTGTGATGCACTTGACATTACAATTGGTTTCCCTGGCTTTTAGTTGTCAAGATTTCAAGTGACCTCATATTTTGCTCCTTTAGACTGACATGATTTTAAAAATATGTGTAATTATTATTCAGCAACAGAGAAAGATGATTGAAAATGAATTCAACTATGAGATAGGGAGAACCTGCTGCTGTCCCAGTGACAGCACCAGCTCGGTGAAGACTCTTCTTGTTCACTCACAATAGATTGCAAGCCAGGGAGCATTTCTAGGCCCTAATGTCACTTTGTGTTCAGGAAATAAATTTTTGAAAATAGAACATGAATATTTAAAAGTTTTATTCTGTGTTAAGTCCCAGTGCTCAGCCACTGCAATTATACCTTCAAACCAAACTTTATGACTTTCAGACATCTGACTCAAAACTCTATGAATATTGCTTGTAAAAAAAAACCCTTCAATAAAAATCACATTATAACAAGGAAAAGACTCATATAATAAATAATACATAAATATAAAAACTATCTTTCAATAATTAATGCAGAGAATTTGCTACAACTCTATACATTCTTAAAAAAACTATTGAATAAATAAATCATACTGGCAACTTTCTATAATAAGATGGTATCGAACAGTAAACACATTCTTATTATTTTGCAAGAGTCTTTTATGCTGGTACTTTTTACTTGGTACAGTTTATTTGAGATTCATGATATTAATGAAATTCATTATTAAAAAGTTTGAACATACTAATATTTTGTTCAAATGGAAATGTTCCTTTTTAATAATAGCTAACTTTTAATTATATAACAGTCACCATAAAATTTTCACACAGTTTAGGGCTGCCATTGTAGTATATTGGGATATTAACAGGCGATGCTTGCATCCCATATGATCTCTGGTTCAAGACCTGGCTGCTGCACTTCTGATTCCATGCCTTGCTAATGTAGCTGGGAAAAGCAACAGAAGACAGTCTAACAACTAGGGCCCGGGACCTAGGCAGGAGACCTGGCTGGAGTTGCACAAGCTTCAGCCTGGGACAGCCCTGGCAGTTGCAGAACCAGCTAGGAAGATTTCTGTCTTTCCTCTAACTCTGCTTTTCAAATAAATAAATCTTTATTTTAAAAGTTTCAGAAATTTCTCATGTTTTAAAATTCTTTCCCAGAAAACTGTTTAAATATGAGATTATTCTATAAATTAAAAATAGTAGGATATAATTTCAGGGTAAAATCAACATCAACCAATAAAACAAACTAAAATTTTCAAGAATATGTTAGTGATTACAATTTACCAGAACTCAAAAATAGATTCACTGACCTTTCACATATCACATGGTTGACAGTTACATTGTATGTATATGTGTTTTTTCCCAAAGAACATATTCTATAACAGGTATTTCAGAAATAGGGATAACGGGCTGATGTTATAGCACAGTGAATTAAGCTGTGCTTACAACACACATCAGACACATATCTGAGTGCCCATTTTTTTAAAAAGATTTATTTTTTATTGGAAAAGCAGATATACAGAGAGGAGGAGAGACTGCTTTCCCAGGCCTCAAGCAGAGAGCTGTGTGGGAAGTGGAGCTGCCAGGATCAGAACCAGTGCCCATATGGGATCCTGGTGAGCTCAAGGCAAGGACTTTAACCACTACGCTATCACACCGGGCCCTAAGTGCCCATCTGATTTCTGGCTGCTTTAGTTCAGATCCAGCTTCCTATTAATGCATCCTGGGAGCCAGTAAATAATGACTCTAGTGTTTGAGTCCCTTTGACACCCATGTGGGAGACCCAAGTGGAGTTCCAGGTTCCTAGATTCAACTGGGCCTAGCCTTGGCTGTTACAGGCATTTGAGTAAAACAATGGACGGAAGATATTTCTCTCACCAGCCTGTATCTACAGGTCTCTCCCTTTCTTTTTTTTAAATTCTCTTTCTCCCTCCTCCTCCCAACAGCTCTGCCTCCCAAGTAGATGAAAACACATGCTTTAAAAAGACGTATCTGTTCTAGACATATGTTTAAGAAGGGTGGCTCATACAATAAAAAACGTGATGTATATTTTCCTATTTTCTTTTATTCTAACAGTTGGTTGGAAGCATTTCAGGCACTTAGAATACATTACTTGTGTGAGAAGCTTTTCCTTTTCTTCAGTCTCCTCTTGTGTAAGAGTTTCAGCTCCATCGATCTTTCTTTGCTCTTCTCTTTGAGCCAGAGCTGGATTTGGGATATCGGGATTCCTGGGAACCTACATAGCACAAGTGATAAAATTGACAAGACACATTATCACAATGTATATACACATCCCAATATTTAGAGTCACCTTAACACTAAAGAATATGAAGTTATAACCAGAATGGCATGTGGTCTCCACATTATCAAAAGAAAAACCATTCTGGTCCCATCCAACATTATAGATTTAATATCCATTAGGAAATGAACCTCAGGTTATAGTCTAGACTTGATTATACTGTGGTACAAAATACATTCTTACAACATTATAATAGTACTTGGAGTAAATAAAAAGTTCCACAATTAAAAACTGTTTGTATTCCCCTAGTTAAAGAGACCAGGGTACAGAGACGACAATGCACCTAAAGATTATACTCAAAACTTTGATTAGTTCAATGTGTAAAGAATGTTAATATGCCTTCTGGGCCATGAAAGGGGAGAATATTTTACGTAAAATAGAAAATTAGACAACAAGCTCTTGGCTACCATTTAAGACAACAGTTCGTATGCTTGCACGTTGCATCCCTTATCAGAGTGCCTAGGTTCATCTCGCAGGTCCAGCTCCTGATGCCAGCCTCCTATTAATGCAGACCTAGGAGTCAGTGGTGCTGGCTCAAGCAGGGTAGGTCCCTGTCGTAGGACTGAGAATCCTACGTCCAGGCTTTGGACTGACGCAATCTCACAGCCACAGACATTGGAGGAGACTGCTTTCTTGTTCATTTGCTTTCTTTGCCCCCAAATAAAATATTTTGAGAAATAGAAAATCTGCATTCAGTGGCAGGATAATGAAGGAAAAATGAAAAGGACATTATAAAAGGAGGGGAGTAGTACAACCTACAGACAACTGTCGCGGAACCCACTGTGAAGGGGAAAAGGGCAAGAAATAGTGATGAACAGAAATGACGCAAGGTTTTCTGGGCAGAGTTACAAATGTGCTGACAACCAAGAGGACAGCTCAAGTTCAAAAGATGGAGGACAGAAACTCAAGCTCCCCAACAAGCAAGCCATTAAGTGTATGGCAAAACTGAACTCCAAAGAGCTTCAGGCTCCACAGTGGAGCACATATGATGGGTCTTCCCAAGGTCCATGGAAAATGTACCCTTCACATGGCATTGCTCTTTGCCACGGTACATTTATCTTTTGACTTCGTTTTCCACAAACATTTTGAAGTATGCTTATACAGTACAGCTCAGCAGCCTGGGCAGTGTTCACTTTGTGGTGGAGGGAAGGGGGCAAACTTTGTGTCTCTCAGCACCAAGTCCAGCCAACTACTATGCGCATCTGCAGCCACAATGCAGCATGCTGACTTAAGAAGGCAGGTAGAGAGCATGTACATTCTACAGCATTCTCTTCAACATGAAACGAAAAGGGCTGGCAATAAGCCTCCTGCAGTTTGGAACATATACATGTCAGAAATTACTCATTCTCCAGGGGTATCAGATAGTCATGGTTTTGCTCCATTACTATTCTAATACATTTTTCTCATCATTACACATATTTCACAGTTGGTAAACATAACACTAGACTCTAAAGATAAGCATTTTGTAAAATGTTGTGCCCAACAGCTCTCCAAAAACACAATCTGCTTGCTGGGAATTAAAAACAAATACTGGACCCAGCATGGTAGCCTAGTGGCTACAGGACTTACCTTGCACACGCCAGGATCCCTTGAGTGTACCAGTTCTAATCCCGGTGGCCCCGCTTCCCATCCAGCTCCCTACTGTGGCCTGGCAAAGCAGTCGAGGATGACCCAAGGTCTTGGGACCCTGCACCCATGTGGGAGATACCACGTGCAGCTCTTGCCATTGCAGCCACTTGAAGAGTGAATCATCAGACAGAAGATCTTCCTCTCTGTCTCTCCTCCTCTCTGTATATCTTTCTAATAAAAATAAAATAAATCTTAAAAAAAAAATACTAAAGAGGGCCCAGCGTGGTGGCCTAGTGGCTAAAGTCCTCGCCTTGAACGTGCTGGGATGCCATATGGGCACCGGTTCTAATCCCGGCAGCTCCACCTCCCATCCAGCTCCCTGCTTGTGGCCTGGGAAAGCAGTCGAGGACAGCCCAAAGCTTTGGGACCCTGCACCCATGTGGGAGACCTGGAAGAAGTTCCTGGATCCTGGCTTCGGATTGGCATAGCATCGGCCATTGCGCTCACTTGGGGAGTGAATCATCGGACGGAAGATCTTCCTCTCTGTATATCTGACTTTCCAATAAATAAATAAATCTTTTTAAAAAATACTAAAGAAAGTAGACTGATTTATAATCATCAGCACCAGATAGCCAAATTATTACATAGGAACTAAATGTCCATTATGTCCATAATACATTGAAAGTACTGAGTGTAATAGGAAACAAGTAGTCAGCATGTTCCTTGATCACAAGCCTGTTGCTGAGTTTTGAGCAGTGCCTTTTTTTTTTTTAAGATTTTAAACAATTTTATTTGAAAGGCAGAATTACAGAGAGAGATTCCATCCACTGGTTCACTGCCCAAATGGCTGTAAGAGCCATAGCTGAGCCAATCCAAAGCCTGAAGCCAGTAGTTTTTTTTGATGTGTCTCCCACATAGGTGCGGGGGCGGGTGGGGGGGGGCATCCTCCACTGCTTTCCCACGACATAAGTAGGGAACTGGGTTGGAAGTTAACATGAATATATTTCACTGTATATATGTTTTACCTGAACAATCTTAAGTAAATATTGGACTTTGAGGGATCAGCTTGTGGTGCAATGGGTTAAGCCACTGCCTGTAACATTGGTATCTCATATCAGAGCACCAGTTTGAGTCACAATTCCTTCTCTTTCAGGTAAGCTTTCTGCTAATGAAAGTAGCAGAAGATGGCCCAGGCACTTGGGTTCTTGCCACCCATATGGGAAACCAGGACAGCTTCAACGCAACCCAGCCCCAGTTATTCCAAGTATTTGGGGAGCGAACCAGTGGATGAATATCAACATGCTTCCCCTCCCTCTGTCACTCTGCTTCACACATAAATACATAAATCCTTCAAAAGTCTGTATTAGGTATTGTACTTTCCCTAAGAACGCACATATTTAAATGCTTCCAGGTAAAATGCACTTATGACTGCAATTTTGAAATACGTAACAAATAAAATGGATCTGAGGGCTGAAGAAATGGAAAAATAAGCGAAAAAGCAAACATAGTAAGAAGTAAACATGAGTGTATGCATATATTCACCAACACAGTTATGTCAATATTTTTCAGTGTTCAAAATTTCTTGGGCATAGCACAATGGATCAATTGGTTAATCCTCCCCTTGAAGCACAGGGATCCCTTATGGCTGCCGGTTCTAATCCTGACTGACCCGCTTCCCATCCAGCTCCCTGCTTGTGACCTGGGAAAGCAGTCAAGGACAGCCCAAAGCCTTGGGACCCGTGTGGGAGACCTGGAAGAAGCTGCTGATCCTGGGCTTTGGATTGGCTCAGCTCCAGCCATAGCAGTCATTTTGGGAGTGAACCAGCAGATGGAAGATCTTTCTCTCTCTCTCTCTCCTCTCTGTGAATCTGCCTTTCCAACAAAAATAGGTACATTTTTTTAAAAATTAGGGAGAAAAGCAAAAAAAAACCCAAAGAGATCAGATAGATAGATGTATCAGAGTGGACATATCTGCGTCTCATTAAAAAAAGAAGAAAAAAGTTTGTATGTTTCAATAGACTACATAGCTTTAAATCTTTAATAAGATGATTAGTTTGATGCTATTTCAAATTACTTTGAGTTCAAATTTTAATTTTGAAAAATCACTTTGATCTTAAGATCTATCAAATATCTACAAACGGCCCATGTCCAGCCATATTCTAACAAAATATTTTATAAATATTTAATTTATAACAGAAATAGATAATATGTCCCTGCAAGATAAAGTGTTTATTATTATGAAGATTTCCCCAATACTGAAAATTTGCCCTTGAAACTTCTGATAACAAGAAAATTGGAGTATTATACATCACAACTGGAATTTAGGATCCACTGGAGGCAGCTTCTTCCATAGCCACTGCACAGAATAACAAAACAAAACTTAGGACTAACTTCAGCAATGCCGCATTTACAATTTAAATTCTAGAAATTATTTGAATATCAAAAATTCCTTCATTTTCATAATTTTAAGAAGACTCTCATGAGGCCTTATCAGTAGTAAGCTTCCTGCAACGATTTCAAAGTGCTGTTTAAGAGAGGCAGGCATGTAAGACAGAAGTACGAGGAGAAAGCAGCAAGCACCAGGTGATGCTGTCTGCTGGGACCTGGTGACAGTGTGGCGTGAGACGTACTAAGTTTGGACAAGTTTACATGCTGTGCGAATATCAATGAGTCATTCTGTGCTCAGGAGGAAATACTAAGTCTGCTCTGATTATACCATTTAGCTGCAGAATTTCTGTTGAAAATTACGATCCTACAATGTAAGACTCATAGAAAAGAAGCTGCAGGGCCCAACATGATGGCTTAGTGACTAAATCTTCACTTTGCATGTGCCAGGATTCCATAGAGGCACTGGTTCATGTCCTGACTACTAAACTTCCCATCCAGCTCCCTGCTTGTGGTCTAGGAAAGCAGTAGAGAACAACCCAGACCCTTGGGATCCTGCCCCCCCATAGGAGGCCCAGAGGAAGCTCCTGGCTCCTGGCTTTGGATCAACTCAGCTCCCGCTGCTGCAGCCACTTGGGCAGTGAACACGCTGATGGGAGATGTTTCTGTTTCTCCTTTTCTCTGTATATCTTCCTTTCCAATAAAAAATAAATTGGGCCCGGCGGCATGGCCTAGTGGCTAAAGTCCTCGCCTTGAACATGCCAGGATCCCATATGAGCACCGGTTCTAATCCTGGCAGCTCCACCTCCCATCCAGCTCCCTGCTGTGGCCTGGGAAAGCAGTCAAGGATGGTCCAAAGCTTTGGGACCCTGCACCCATGTGGGAGACCTGGAAAAAGTTTCTGGATCCTGGCTTCGGATCGGCACAGCATTGTCCATTGCGTTCACTTGTGAAGTGAATCATCGAATGGAAGATCTTTGTCTCTCCTCCTCTCTGTACACCTGACTTTGTAATAAAAATAAATAAATAAATAAATAAATAAATAAATAAATAAATAAATCTTTTTTTTTAAAGGAACCTTAACATCTTAGATACCACAAGAATGGACCAAAGTATAACAGTACATAAAAAATGGACAAGGCTCTACACCGGCTTCTTCCATCACAGCACAGGTCACATTTAATGATTTACGAGATCCTAGACAACAGAATTCTTCTGAGTTAAAGATACACCAGTGGTGTTCCAAAACTTCCGATGGATAACAAGTCTGACTTGGAACATGAGAGTTGTAAGAATGGAACAAGGATAATGAACAACTACCAACACAATGGAACAACCGCATATTGGAATCATCTGTAAAATAAAAAACAATGATAGTGAGACCTTTTATAACCTAGTGCAGCAAACTAACAGAAAATCTCCAGTGCCTAAAAAGGCCTGCAGAATCTCATTGTGTTGGCTGCTTTAATACACTAAATGTGCTGTGGCTGTGAGCCTGGTCTGAAGAACCACTGCCCAGTTCAACACCAGCATTCCAGTGCAGCTAAACCTACCGACATCTTAAATGGACTTTCCCATAATGGTTCCCTGAGATGAAAAGCTATTGTATCAGTTCACACATCACAAATCACTTTCCGGTATTACAAGGTAAATTTTTACTTATATAACATCCCTAGATTATACATCTGGTAATACCAGAGGCTACTTCCAGAATTACTGCTAAGAGACATCCTTCATCCACCAAGGTTGCACACTACGAAAATGGTATAGTTCTATTTTAACTTGCCCATGCTTTGTATTAGAGAGTATGATAATGTAAATCTTAAAAGCATCATTATTTCAAACATATTACAGAAATCACTCTGTAATACTTGTAGCTGAGATGTTCAAAACCATTAACATTGTATAATATAAAATAAGCATTTTGATTATAAACACAACTATATAAGTTTCCTTAAAAAAATAATCTGTGGTGGATCCTGCATTACCTGTAGCAGATTACACTTCCACCTGTGATACTGGAACCCTACATGGTTCTGCTATGAGTCCTGGCTGCTCCACTTCTGATTCGCTTCTACCTAAAGTGCCTGGGAAAGCAGTGGAAGGTGCACCATGTGCTTGAGCCCCTGCTCCCACTTGGGAGACCCAGAACAATATCTAGCATCCTAGATTCAGTCTGCCCTAATTCAAAGGATTGTGGTGTGGCCAACTAGGGAGTGAACCAGTGGAGAGACGCACTCTCTTAGAGTGTGTGAGTGTGTGTGTGTGTGTGTGTGTCCTCTCTCTGTAACCTTTCCTTTCCAACTTTTTTAAACATGTATTTATTTTTATTTAAAGTCAGGTGTATAGAGAGGGAAGACAGGATGATATTCCGTCTGCTGAATCACTCCTGAAGTGATCACAACAACTGGAGCTGTGCTGATCTGACGCCAGGAGCCAGGAATGTCCTCCAGGTCTTCCACGCAGATGCATGGTCCCAAGGCCCTGGGCCATTCTCCACTGCTTTCCCAGGCCACAAGCAGGGAGCTGGATGGAAAATGAAGTAGCCTGGACATGAAACAGTGCCCATATAGGATCCCAGCACATGTAAGACGAGGACTTTAGCCACTAGGCTAAAGTATTGAGTGTATTGGGCACTCAAATAATTTTTTGAAATCAAAAAGAAAAAACTATAGTTTGAGTTTTCAAAAAGTCTTTGAGAAAGTGATCATACCTTTAAAACATAAGTCATTTCCTTTAGATTAAAAACATTGCCTTTACCATAAAAGATGGTCCAATGTGTTTCAACCCTGCACCCACATGGGAGATGCAGAGTTCTTGGCTCCTGGCTTTGGCCTAGTCCAGTTCTGATTGAGCCCTGGCCAAGGCAGTAATTATCTGTAGAATGAACCAGTGGATGGAAGATCTCTGTCTCTCCCCCTCGCTCACTCTGTTAACTTTGACTTTCAAATAAATACATAAATGTTAAAAAAATATAATGTCTTAAATATCTGCTATGAAAGAAATGTCCAGAATTTTTAAACTTTAGAATGTCTCCATTTTTGTCAGCACAGGAAACAATATTTATAGTTGTGTATACATACAGTGGAGGTCTATATCAAGAAACATATATTTTTAAGCAATTCTTTAATGATTTAATGGTTTTATAAATCATTTTCAGGCCCCTAGAGCTGACGACACTCACTGTGAATCTTTAATATCAAGCATACAGCTTTAGTATTTTTGCCTGTAACTGATTGTTATGTGTGTGTAACATTTTTATAGCAAGCATAAGTGGTGGACGTGCACAACTGATGTGAAATAGGAAGTGACTTAATCATGGTGTTTTTGGTCACAAAGTCTGATTTTTACTAATTTGCTGTTATACTTAACAATGCATTGATGCTTTGTATGCTTTAATAAACATGCTTTAATAAACATGCTTTAATGTTTATTAAAGCATACAAAGTATGCTTTTAAGTATGCATTAAGTATAAAGACTGTGCTTCTGGTCAATGGAAAGTCATAGCATTGGGAGAGGCAAGATGGTGGAATAGGGTACAGACTCGTTTGATAAGACGGAGAATCTTTAGACAGGGTAAAGTACAATAAGTAGATTACAGGGAAAAAATAGGGTTCAGGCAGTAAGCAGAGGGTACCTGGAGACCCGCTGGACACAGGGAAGCTGCGGCGACAGGACAGCAGTGTTGCAGTGGGCCAAAAACCCACCAGCAGTCAGTGAGTGGCAACTCAGACCCCAGTAATCCAGGCTCCCGTGATCCAGGCTCCAGCGATCCATTTCCAGCGCCAGCCAGAGATCCAGTAGTGGCCTCCACACAGCTCTTGTGACTGCCAGGTGGTAACCTGGGTCCCCATGGGGAGCTCGGGAGGCGAGTGCAGTCTGGGACCTGCCAATTGTGCTGGGTGACCAGGACCAGCCACAGGCAGAGAAAGAGTAGGAGACTCAGGGTGCCATCTTATGTTGAGAGGTAGAAGGCGGAGTTGACAGAGCAGCACAGAGGAGTCTCCATTCTGGCTGATAACACAGAACTGATCCAAGTGGGGAGGGTAGCACCAGCTTCACTCCCTGCAGGGTCAGTGTGATCCCTGGAGCTGAAAGCCAGCAGCCACAATTCTCCAGTAGTGTCCTGCCTGGCACCATCTTGGGTAGCAGGACAGCAAGTGTGGACCCCAAGTGAAGGTCCAGAGTGGGCATGTTACTAGCTAATTGCACTGAGCTGAGCCCACAGCACCAGCCTTGCAGGCTGTAGGGTCTGTGTGGCCTCTGGAGCTGATGGCCGACAGCCCCCTGATCTTTGTTGGTGACTCTGTGGGCGCCATCCTGGACACTGAGGCAAGTGCTCCAAACACTGACAAACCGCAAGGGGAGGAGTGGTAAACTGCGCATGTGCTAATTCAGCAGCTCTCAGATATCAGTGTCAAGGGACCAGGCATTGTTACAATGAAGGGAGAACAGCTGAGCTGCAGAAGAACAAAGCTGGGAACAAAATCACCACCATCTTAGAGCACTGCACAGCCTCTACAGAAAAAACAGCCCCAGCAGGGCATGCCACCAGCTCCACCCAAAATAACTCCAGGAGGTGCTCAAACTATCCGCCAGCAGGGGGCGACAAAATCAGTGCTGCCTATAAAATCAGTGCCACCAACAAAGCAATTATTCAGGACAGCTGTGTTTTCCTAATCAAGGCCACTGATTGACCATAAAAAAATCAACTTGTAGACCTGTAGGTAATATACCTTAGAGATGATTTCGTCAAAAAGATTGGCAACTACAAAAGGTAAAAGACAAAAAAAACATGAATGTTACTGAAGACTCTCCAACAAAGAGCAAAAGCTTCAACCACTCTCTGAGTTAAGTGAGAAAGACATTGAGAAAATGGGGAGACTTTGGCAGAGTAGCAGGATACAAAATTAATGAACACAAATCAATGGCACTAGTGTACACAAATAATTCCATGGATGAGAAAGAAATTGTAAATACAGTACCCTTTAAATAGAGGAGAGGAATTTTAAACAGCTAGGAATTAAGCCAGCTAAATATGTGAAAGACCTCTATGATGAAAACTATAAAAACATTAAAAAAGGAAATAGAAGAAGATCTTGAAAAATGGAAAACCCTTACCATGTTCCTGGATTGGCAGGATCAACAAATGACCATATTACCAAAAGCAATATACAGATTCAACGCAATCCCAATCAAAATCCCAACAACATTCTTCTCAGAAATAGAAAAGATGATACAAAAGTTCATGTGGAATCACAAAAGACCACGAATAGCTAAAGCTATTCTGAAAAATAGAAATCAAACTGGAGGAATCACAATTCCAGACCTCAGGACATACTACAGAGCAGTGGTTATCAAAACAGTCTGGTACTGGTACAAAATCAGAGACGATCAGTGGAACAGAATAGAAACACCAGAAGGGAGCCCACACATGTATAGTCAACTAATCTTTGACAAGAAAACTGAGAACAATCCAGGCAAAACTCCTGGTCTATTCAACAAATGCTGTTGGGACAACTGAATAGCTGCTTGCAGAATTAAGAAGATCCACACCTGTCATTATACAAAAATAAGCTCTAACTGGCTCATGGACCTAAATCTACACTCAGAAACCATCAAACTATTAAAGGAAAACACAGGAAACACACTCCAAGATATAGGAACAGGGAAAGACTTCTTAGAAAAGACGCCAAAAGCAAGAGCAATCAAAGCCAAAATGAACAAATGGGATTACATCAAACTAAAAAGCTTCTATACAGCAAAGGAAAAATTAACAAACTGAAGAAGTAACCACAACAAAGTAAAGAAGCAACCAACAGAATGGGAGAAAATTTTCACATACTACACAAGTGATAGGGGACTAATATCCAGGATCTACAAAGAGCTTCAGAAACCCAGGGACAGCAAAAATAAATAAATAAATAAATAAAAATAAATAAATAAAAAAAACCCTGTAACAAAATAGGCAAAGGAAATGGACATTTCTCAAAAGAACAGATTCAATTGGCTAACAGACATATGAAAAGATGCTCAGGCTCTCTAGCCATAAGAGAAATACAAATGAAAACCACATTGAGGTACCACCTAACTCCAGTGAGACTGGCCTACATTCAGGACTCGAATAACAACACCTGCTGGCGTGAATGTGGGAAGTAAGGCACCCTCCTTCACTGCTGGTGGGAGTGTAGGCTAGTACAACCACTGTGGAAATCAGTATGGAGAGTGCTTGGAGAATTGCAAATAAACCTGCCATATGACCCAGCTATCCCGCTCCTAGGAATACACCCTAAAGAAGTGAAATCTGCACGTGAGAAGGGGATCTGTAATCCTATAATTGCAGCAGCACAATCTACAATAGCAAAGACATGGAAACAATCCAGATGTCCGTCCAAGGAAGAGTGGCTAAAGAAACTGTGGTACAACTACTCCATGGAATATTATTCAGCTGTTAAGAAGAATGAAATTATTCTATTTACAACCAGGTGGTCCCAACTAGAGACCATTATGCTCAGTGAAATGAGTCAATCACAAAAGAACAAATACCATATATTCTCTCTTATATAAGGAAGCCAACATGGAAAGTGTAACTCTAATAGTCGAATTTATACTGGTTTTGATTGTTTGCTTTTTTGGCTGTATCCCATGTGTTCTGATGTTTTTATTTCAGTTTGGTTCGTTCCAAATAATCTCTTTTCTCTAGTCGAATTCATCACAGGCTCATGAATTATATACAATGGCATCATTTTTCCCAAGAGACTTCTGCGTTTCCTTTTTGTCACTCACGTGTTGGTTACTCAGTGACACATTATTTTTTCAAGGTGCTGTAATTTGTTGTTGATGTTGTTGTTGTTGTTGTGGCTGTTCTAATTCATACCAGTTGTTGATCTTGTTTCATGGCTTCTCACTTTTGGTAATGTATAGTGATAGAGTACTGGGGTCTATCGTATACAGATGTGGGGGTAAAATGGAACATGCATCGCTGCATCCAGACGAAAGGTGAATTCCCAATGAAACTGCTGGACATGTGTAGACAATGGGATGCTGGACTGATTGACATTGTCTGTACCAACAATGTCAGGGTACACTTAAATAAGAGACTGATGGAATTAGGATTCCTTATGAAGGACTACACTATTGTAACAAAATGGGAAAAATCTGACAAGGGGTGGTAGTTTGGGGACGGAATCCCAGCCTATACAAAAATGTACCACATAATTCAAAATTCAAAATAAAAATATTTTAAAAAAGAAAAAAAAGAAAGTCATAGTATTTACATTAATTAAACATAATAGCTTAGAATGATCAAATGTACACCAAACTGTTATAACTTTGCATAGCTTAGTATAAAAATATCAATAAATTTGAATTTCTATGCAAAAGAACTGCCATGTAAGAACTAGACTAAGTATAAACCACTACCAATGAACAGATACCTAAGAGGTGGCTGAAGTACTCAGACTTCACATCCTACTATAGTTCCTAACAATACAAAAAAAAAGTTATCCTTCAAAAGGAAGTATCTCAACTGTTATTTCGGTTTCCAAACAGATCCTAAGGAATTTGGGATGAAGAGCTGGGGTCCATGATCTAGCGGGGGAAAAAAGAAACTGGGGGTGAGGATATTGATTGTTTCTTGGAAGGAGTTTAGCAAGTACATACTGAATTAACTATAACAGCCCATAAACTGAAAACAGGGACCTGACAGCAGCTCATCATGTTTTGATTCTAGTATTGCAGAGTAGGTGGCCCACAATGACCTATCACCAAAACTCAGAACACTTAGAGCTTCCTCCACTTGTCAAATGTTTCACTTAGTCCCTAATTAATTAAATAAGTGGGAAATATTCTACAGCTTTCTTCAGCTCCAAACACGGCAAAATTCTGGCACTCTAGGTCTTAGACTGAATGAACTAAGACATTCCATATTTTCATGCTGTAATTGAAATTTCAATTAAGTCATCCTCTTCCAATGTAAAGATTTTACTGAACAAGTAATTGAATGCATTAAATAACTCCTTTTAAGCTGCAGAAGCAATGAAGCTTGTGAATATGCCTGACGTGTAACAAGATCTCAAGCCTTAGCTAGTGGGAATAATCGACACATAATGCACTGCTAGCCATCAAGTGGCTAGGGCAAAACACTTTTCTCAGCTTCAAATACCCTGTAACCCTAGCTATCCTTATCAATAATATTGATGTGACCTCTTGCTGGTGAAGATGGGGGTGGAGGAAAAAGAGGAAAGAGAAATGCACTTAAGCAGATCCTCAAGGAAAACACTTTTGAACCAGGATCCCCAATGAATCCTGGCCATGAACAACACGTAGCTCCCCCTGAGTAACAATATTCTAAGTATAAAGTATGGATAAGTCCCTTTGGGGGATCCTGATTGTGTACACTAGGTAACTCCATTATAGCAGTTTTATTGATCTAAGAATAAATCAGTGCCCTCCCCCCATTCACTGTGGCCCTGACGAGTTTTCTATATGGGAGAAAAGTCTATGTTCAATGACATGTTTAATCACTATATATCATATACTGCTTGAAAGAAGGATTTTGCAATGATTAACATACCATGCTAATTTCTCCATACTTTGAACTCAAATACAAAACTCAGTCAATTGAAAATTTCACCTTAGTTTAAGTCCTTAAGTTCTTCACAAAGAATAAAGAGACAAGGCTCACAAAGGACCAACATCCAGGATGTGTTCCTATTTGTCTTGTAAATTCTCAGTTGGAAAGAATTCTGAGCATAGAAAGAATGTCCAAAGCAAGTCTTATGACAACACAATGGTAATCCAGAATGGGCCTGAAGAGAGCCCAAGACTAGGAGTAGAATTGTAGACCATCAAATCTGTTCTCTCCACCATCACAATCCAAGTCACCACCATCTTCTCTCATTTTCATACTCCAAAAGCCTCCTGACTGGTGTCCGTGCCATTCTGTACATCACCAATTGAGCTTTTCAAGATTAAGTCCAACCACACTATAACACTTACAAGAGAAACCGTTCAACTTCTCTATGCTCCAGGTTCCTCACCTGTAAACAACCATTCGGTTCTATGGCTGTCATGAGGATAAGAAGCTAATATCTATAAAGAACTTGAAACAAAAAGTAATGCAAGCCAGGATGAAATACATATCTCTTATCCCAGTACAAACCAGGTCCGTCCCTACTTAGCTTCCAAGATCAGGTGTGTTCAGGTCGGTCTGGCCATAGATCAAAATATGTCTGTTGATGTTTCATCGTTCGCTCACCCACTTCCCTAAGTTAAAAACATTGCACTGGTTTGCATCTTCCCTCTCTCATCCCGATCCTCTTCTTACACCTTCTCCTTTCTTTCCATTACCCTTTGCAGCTGTCCCTGCATTCCTACGTCTTCTGAGGTTTCCTCTCTCCTCCACCTTCTGCCAGCTGGCTCCCATGCAAACAGTCACTGTAAGCCCTCACCCCTATAACCACAAACTGCCTGTAATGAAAGGCAATGTTTACATTCAAATCAGAGCTGTGGCCAGAACGCAGTGGACATGCAATTATCATAAGGAACAAAATCTCAGAATCTCCAAAGAAGGAGCATAAACAGTTCTATCATCAGTTCTGATTTTTTATTGCTGCTATTTGACTACCACTTGGCACATTTCCCAAACAACATGCCACACCACTATAAACACAGTCCTTATTTAGGACTGTAGCAAGACACAGGGTTATATCACATGCAGAAATAGCCCAGAATGTCAGAGTGGAAAGAGCACAGCACTCGAATACTCTGAACTAGGGTCTGAAACCAGCTCCCATGGCAACCTTATTAGCTATGTGACCTTGAACAAGGTTAATCTTCTCCCTGAACTTTCGTTTCCTTGCCTAGTACATGAAGGTGATAATAACAGCTACTTCATGTGACTTGTAGGAATCAAATGAAATGTGTTATAGCGTTTTGCACATTATAAAATGCCCTATACAAACATGGTTTATTACTAATAGAAGTCTAACATTCCAACCAATTTTCTTTTCAACTCTTATAACAGTCAATAAAAGTAACAAAAAGTAATACATAAAACTAAAATATCGCAAACCTTGGTGAAATGATAGACATTTGCTCACCTTGTGTTATTTTTAAACTACTCTATTATTAATTTTATTACTTTCATTTTTAACCTGTAGCTTAATAGTTTCTTCTGCCACATCTCTGCTTTCACTTTCTTTAAAAGTGGCTTTATGCCTGATCTAAAAGTTCAATTATAGTTATTCTGCTCTTCCACAATTTCCTTACAAGGATTTGGTCTAGTCCTGTTGGTCTCAATACAGTCATCTCTTGTTAACCCCAAGGAATAGAGGTTCCATGGACAGATTCTCAAGTCTCTTATAGTTATATATAATAATTTAGCATTTGCACAGAACGCTGCACACCCTCCCATATACCTTAAATCATCTCCAGAATACAACTCCAATTCTATGTAAATTGTTACACTGTATTGTTTGGAGAATAATGACAAGAAAAAAATTTTGTATATGTTTGGTACAGAAGCAATATTTTTGCCATATTTCTGATCCATGGTTGAATCTTCAGATGCATTGACCATAGATATGCAGGGACAAACTGCACATTTGAACTTAAACATATTTCCCTAGATTATAACATTACCCATTGACATGACCCTTAAACTTTTTAGTTCTTTTTTATAAATTTTTAAACTTTAATATATCATACAAAGCAACATTTTTTCTTTACTTATTCTTTTGTTTGTTGCTGATGCAAAGAGCAACCTACCTAGTCTGGACAAATAACACACCTCCAAAGATCCACCCCAAATCCAGAACATAAATGAAAAAACAAAATATCTTCATGAAATTTTCCAGGCATATTCCAGCTACTAATCAAAATCTGGTCAAAGTCCCAACTGTGATAAAATTTCAAAAAATAAAAACATAGTTCCTGATTTATAAAATTATAACAGTGTTAATGTTTTTATAATTTTACATACACTAGTGATTATTTTACTTTCGGTCATCCCTGGTCTTGCACTAGGAAGTCAATTCTAACATCAAAATATAACCTAGTATTGCTTACCCCATCAGTACAACAGTTACTGTGATAAATATAATTTACACTCACCAAAAATTCATTTCTATCTACCTACATAAATAAGAATTTTGAATTCCAAATAACCATTTTTATATTATGTAATTATCATTATCTAATACCGAAATAACCACATACTAACTACTAAGATACTAACTTTCATCAACGTGTGGGCAATAAACAGAGATAAATTATTTTTTAGCCCTATCCAGAAAATGGTCAGAATTTTCCTATCACATATCAACATTCAGTTCTAATGAACTACCTGCGTACCGATCTTTGTCCATAGTCTTCAAATATTCAAATACTCACATTATTAACATATTATTATTTCTATTTCAAATATTGGATAACTCTGCAGTGACACCACTTAATCATGATCCTATTGGTAATTCAGTGACTGATGGTTTATTTTCAGTTAAACCTCCTCTTTGTTTCCCTCTTTAACGTATTCAAGAGACATGCAAAGACAGATGACAGAGAAAGAGTATAGATTCCCATCAGCTGCTTCTCTCCCTAAATGCCCACAATGGCTGGGACTGGATCAGCCCACAGTCAGAAAAAGAATCCAGGTCACCCATGTGGGGAGCGGGAACCAAATCCCTTGGGACAGAACCACTCCCTACCAAGGTCTTCATTAGCAGGAAGCTTGAGTCAGGAGCCAAAGACAAGCGCTGAATCCAGACACCCCTACACTGGTCACAGGCACCTTAACTGGTATCTTAACCAGCATCTAAAGTCTGCCCCTCTTTGGTTTGAAAAACACCATTCTGATTTACTCTTAAATTCTTAAATTCTCTCACATTAATATGAAACAACAAATACTCTAGCTTAACAAACTATTATTTTTAAAGGCAGCATTATACTAGTCTAAAAGACCAAAATATTACCTTATAGCCTATTGTCTTTCGATAATAAAGAATTTCTTTTTCCAAAAGTTCAAATAAACGTGGTGGGAAAAATTGAAAGTCCTGAACATTTGGCTGCTTTGGAGGACGTGGAGCCTGTGAAAGAAGAAGGTGTTTTACATATACATATACATATACATATACATATACACACACACACACATAGAGTGAAAATATGGAAAAACAAATACAACAGAAATCCACTGATATGGCTGGCCCAGATGAAGTGCTTCTTCATATCGCTATAATAAGACACCATGGTTTAGCAATAATATAGTTAACAGGATCACAGACCATGTTAGAAGAAAATCCGAAGGCCATAAAGCCCAGCCTTGTAGCAGTTTACCTTTGGGATCTTCGGCTCACTGACACGCAGAGCCTCTCTAAAGTAAGCATCCACTGCGTAGTTTGCTTTGCGTTCTCGTTTAGGAGGTTCAATCCATTCCACCATGCCAAGCTACATACATGACAAACAAGAACAAGGGAGTTAGTTATTCTGAATCGCTTTACCAAAATCAAGTACATCAAGGCTGCAGCAGCATGAGAAAACCTAGGCCATAGTGCTTCATTCACAATAAATGCTGTATCTGCATTACATATCTATCTGACAAGAATATTCATATATAAAAGAATCAAAATACACTTTGTAAATCAGTTACGTAACCAAAGTTCAAAAAACTTGCACTGTACACTAGTTTAGGTCATAAAACAATTTTCTATTCTTTTCCTTTTCAAAGCTATGTTTTGAAACTATTTGTAATGAAAAAGAATTTGTACAATCCACATAGTCATTTAAGTCCAATTAAACAATTAAATCAATGTTACTATAAAAGGAACAGTAATATTGATTCCAATATTCAAAAGCAGATGACAAAAAAAATGAAGAATACCAACATGACAAGCACATTTCCCTTGAAGCCAAGAGAAACATTCAAATAAGACATTCAGGAAAAGCAGTTGCATTTTATGAGAACAGCTGCTGGGACCAGAAAGGCTTAGATTTGAATCTGGGTTCTGCTACTTCACTAGTTATGTAACTTTGGGGAGAATTACTTATATTTTCCCCATTTGTAAAATGGCAATATTACATCCATGAAGACATTGGCAAACTGCCACAAGTTAAACGTAAGATATTAGTGAACACCCAAAGGAGTACAAGTAATGATTTGGTAACATAAGATTTTATTCCATTATCACGTAGAAAATACAACGAAACTGTCCAGAGACAAAACTAATAATAGGAAAGGGGTAGGCACTGTGGGGCAGTGTGTTAAGCTACCACTTGGAACATCCACTTCCTGTATCAGAGCACTGAGCTGAGTCCCACTCCTGCATTTCCAGTTCAGTTTCCTGTTGATGTGGCCTGACAGGCAACAGATGAGGATTCAAGTCCTTGGGGCCTGGCTACACGTGGGAGACCTGCATGGAGTTGCTAGCTCCTCATGTTGGCCTGGCCCAGCCCTGCCTGTTGAGGGAATTTGTGGAGAAAATCCTAAGATGGATGTGCGCTGTCTTTCACATGGATGAAAATAAACATTTGAAAAATAACTTGATTTCACAGTGACTAAGCAATGCCTTTATATAAAAGAGGTCATTAAGGGTCTAAAAGAGGCCATTAATCTACTGTGATCCCAATCCATTTTATCTTTTTTAAGATTTTTATTGGAAAGGCAGATATACATAAAGGAGGAGAGATAGGGAGGAAGATCTTCTGTCTGTTAATTCACTCCCCAATGGTTGGAGCTGAGCCAATCCAAAGCCAGGAGCCTGGAGCCTCTTCCTGGTCTCCCACATGGGTGCAGGGTCCCAAGGCTTTGGGCCGTCCTCGACTGCTTTCCCAGGCCACAAGCAGGGAGCTGGATGGGAAGCGGGGCCACCAGGATTCAAACTAGTGCCCCTATGGGATCCAGGCGCGTACAAGGTGAGGACTTTAGCCGCTACACTATTGTGTCAGGCCCCAAATCCATTATATCTTATCAAGGACTGGGTTCCAAGCCTGGTATCGTATTTTAAGAGTGGATGATAAACTAAGACAACCAGAATGGTTAAAGATTTGTGAACACTCACATTGCCTGAGACTAAAGACACACACAATGGTGTCATTCACATATTTGACTGAAAAGACCTAAATTCTTCGTGGATCCATAATGTTAAAGGTCAAAATTAATTTGATGAGTTATAAGAAAGCACATTGCTGTTCAATATAACAATTGTGCAACGAAGTGCCTACCATATTATATGCATGTCAGTGTCAGGAACACAGTAGGATGAAAGATGAAAAAACTAAACTTCAATTAGGGCTGGTACTGTGGCATAGCTGGTAAAGTAGCTACCTGCAAAGCCAGTGTCCCATATGGGTGCTGGTTTGAGCCCTGGCTGCTGGACTTTAGATCCAGCTCCCTGCTAATTGTCTAGGAAAAACTATGCAAGATGACCAAAGTGCTTGGACCCCTGCCACTCACATGGGAGACCCAAAAGAAGCTCCTGGATCCTGTTCAAGCTGGCCAAGCCTCATCCATTGGGGCCTTCTGGGGAGTGAACCAGCAAACTACAGATGTATCTCTCCCCCACCCCGTCTCTCTATCTCTTTCCCTTTCTACCACCAAAGCTCTTTCTTCAATAAATAAATCAATAAATAGTAATCTCTGTCCAAGGAGCTTGTAAGGCAATCAAGACTTCTTTGTAGAGCCAGAGAACATAACATAGTGATTAAACTGTCTTGAGGGGGATAAGATTCCAACACTACAGTCCTCAAAGTCTGGGTAGCTGTTCCACATGCTATAAAATGGAATTTGTTAGTTAGAAAAAAAGGCTAGAGTAACTGACTTTTTTATTAAAGATTTATTTCTTTTTTATTGGAAAGGCAGATATACAGAGAGGAGGAGAGACAGAGAGGAAGATCTTCTGTATGATCACTCCTAAAGTGGTTGCAACAGCTGGAACTGAGCCAATCCGAAGCCAGGAGCCTCTTCCGGGTCTCCCACGCACTTGCAGAGTCCCAAGGCTTTGGGCCGTCCTCGACTGCTTTCCCAGGCTACAAGCAGGGAGCTGGATGGGAAGTGGAGCCGCTGGGATTAGAACCGGTGCCCATATGGGATTCCAGCACATACAAGGTGAGGACTTGAGCAGCTATGTTATCGCGCTGGGCCCTGAGTGACTTTTAAAGTACTTTTTAACTGTAGTGTGCTATGTAATATGGCTATTATAATGTGATGCTTGAGAACCATTCAGAACAATGACAGAAATTCTGCCTTTTTCTCCAAACAGATGAATGTAAGGTGACAGGAATGGAAAAATAAATTTTATGAATAAGAAATATTTTGTCTTCCTTAGTTGGAGTAAAAAGAAATCAACAATAGCTTAATTTTCTAATTGTTTGGTCACTTACCTGAAGGCCTACATATTCCAATTGAAATAGGCATTAAAGGTCAAATCCAGAACTTTCAAAAATAGAAAAAAAATCATACTGATTTAGTTTGTTTTAGACAACAGTACATTAATACTAATTTATTCATGTTAGTTTATTCAGGTTCACTGTCAATTGTCACATATTTAATTTACCAGGTTCACTGGTCAAATAATACAATTGGTTTAACAAATTAGGTATGAGGGCCCGGCACCTTAGCCTAGCGGCTAAAGCCCTACCTTCAACATGCCTGGATCCCATATGGGCACCGGTTCTAATCCCTGTGGCCCTGCTTCCCATCCAGCTCCCTGCTTGTGATCTGGGAAAGCAGTTGAAAACAGCCCAAAGCCTTGGGACCCTGCACCCATGTGGGAGACCAGGAAGAGGCTCCTGGCTTCAGATCAGCTCAGCTCTGGCCGTTGCGCTCACTTGGGGAGTGAATCAGCAGATGGAAGATCTTCCTCTCTATCTTTCCCCCTCTCTGTATATCTGACTTTGCAATAAAATAAATAAATCTCTGAAAAATTATGTATGAAAATCTACCTCAAGTTAAAATGCTCATGATTTTTAAAACGATTTATTAATTTGAAAGAATTATATATAGAGAGGGAGAGACAGAAAGAGTTCTTCTATCCTTAGCTAGTTCAATCCCTGGAAGACTGCAACAGCCAGAGCTAAATCAGGCCAAAAACAGTAGCCAGAAGCTTCTCCTGGGCTCCATGGGCGCAGCAGCCAGAGCACTTGGGCCGACTTCCACTGCTGTCCCAGGTCACTATCAGACAGTGGAGCAACCTGGATTCAGACTAGTGTCCATGATGGGATATCAGCATCGTAGGCAGCAGCTTTACCTGCTCTGCCACACTAGCCCCCTCATGATTTACAAGCGATTCTTCCAGATTTTCAAATCTCTAGAAAGAATGATTTGAACCTATTAGTGAAACCTACCTAGAAAATATGAAGGAAAAGATAGAAAATTTAATATTCAAAAAAATTTGATTTTCAACATTACGATAATGATCAAACGCTCCAATTTTTTTTACAAACAAATAATCCCAATTTTATTAAAATTTCTCTATATGTCATTATTTATTTAAGTGGAATCCAAAGTACAGGAAAACCTGTTAACAATACAAATAAATATTTTAGTAAGTCTCATTTTCCTCCAAAATGTGAATAAAACACTCCAATGCTTAATATCTTTCTGTTTTACAAACACTTCTAATACTGATACACTCAAAGGAATAGTTATAAAAGGCATAAAGTGCATATCACATAATCAGATCTGAGAAGCTCCTTAGCAAGCCAATTTCCACCCTGTGTAGCAAGACCATTCCCTCCATCACAACAAGGTCAATATTTAAGACTACAGACAGATCAGGCAGATAAGTCACAAACCTAAAAACTATCAGCAGCAATGACAGCCACAAAGCATTATTAGTATACTAAAGCCACTAAAACGACTCCCTCCTCAGATTTTGGTAAAATCAAGACCTAAAGATGAGCTGTTTTTAACATTCATAACATTCGTTTTCATCAATTCAAAAATATAGCAACTTTATAGCATAACCTCAGTGATAACATGGTAGAATTGGATGATAACTCAAGAAACAAGACATCACAAGTCCACACTGATACATAACTGAATACATGAATAAATGAAAGAGTGAGTGTTTTTACAGAAAACTCCTGATTACTAACTCTGGATGGCATGAGAGAAATGAGGCGAACAGCACACAAAGAACTCTCCCAGGGAAGCCCCACCAACAGATGCTGAAATCCAACTTGTAGGACTATCTCCCTCAAGATAGCTTACCGAAAGGTTAGCTAACAGAAGAGAAGCCCAGCAGATACCACCTCAACAAAGTTATTAAGAGTTTTATTTTTTTTTAATGAAACCCATATTCCACAAACTATGTTAAGTATCATCGGAAAGATAGTAATTAAATACATGAAAAGATAGTCAACATACGTCATTAAAAGAATTGAAAATCTGGAGCCAACATCATGGCATTGGGGATTAAGCTACCACCTGTGGTGCTGGCATCCTATACAGACACCAATTCCTACCTCAGCTGTTCCAATGCTTTCCTTGATAACATGCCTGGGAAAGTAGCAGAGGATAGCTCAAGTGCCTGGGCCCCTGTACTCACGTGGGAGACCCAAAAGCAGTCCCTCACTCCTGGCTTCTTGCTTTTATGTGGGCAAGCCCTGGTGCTACAGCCATTTGAAGAACGAATCAATGAATCAATGGATGGAAGATTGATGTCGATCTCTCTCTCTCTCTCTCCCTCCATCCCTTCCTCCCTCCCTTTCTCTCTGTAATTCTGCCTTTCAAATAAACAAATCTAAAGAAAAAATTAAAGAAAAACAGAGAAATCATTGCACATCTAACGATTTCACCTTTCTAACGAAGGTGAAAATCCAAAGTACTGCTGTCAACAACAAATGCTAGGCAGGATGTAAGGCGACAGGAACTCTGATTCATCGCTGCTAGCAATCTAAAATGGTACAGCCACTTTGGAAGGTATTTTGGCAGTTTCTTACAAACTAAACAGCCTCTTACCCTAGGATCCAGCAATCCTGTTCCTTGAAATTTACTCAAGACATTCAAAAATAAATTCAGTCCACAAACACCCCAGAAGTAGTTATAGCAGCTTTACTTGTAACTGAAGTAACCAGGATGTCCTTCAGTAGGTAAATGGATAAACTCAGATGATAGAATATTACTCAGCACTAAAAAAGAGATATCAAGCTATGAAAGAACATGTGGGAAACCTGAATATATGTTACTTAAGTTAAAAAAAGTTGTTCCACAAAATCACCTGCAAGTAATTTGGAATGTTACTTTATGATTATTATGGGGAAAAAGGTTAATTGGAGGGTCTAATTGTTCTGGATAAAATATTACCTTTTGTTTTTCTCTATAATCTTCTCCTTCAAACTTGTACAAACTTTGTTCAACATCCATTCGAAAGTTTCTCAGGGAAGTCTCTCCCATTTTCTTCAAGCGTTCATTCATCTCTGCAGTCTAATGTTTAATACATTAAAATGAGAATATATCAAGAATTTTCTTAGAAAATCTCTGGACTCTCTGCTTTTTTATCAGTTAGGTTTTGACATAAAATACCCACTCTTAATTTATGATGTAAAAATGCAATGTTAGCCTCAAACCTGAATGTAAATTTAACTTATCCCAAGTATCTTAAAAACTTAAACGATGTTTCCCAAGTATTCTCATTTAGGCTTTCTTTAAATTATTTATTACTGAAGGTGACATGCCATAATTTCTAATATGTTCATTTTAATGGTCCAAAAGCTAATGCTGAAAGAAAAACAATATTTTTTTGTTTTTGTTTTGTTATATATGATGCATTTCCAAAGGCTCTGGGATTTCCCCTTCCCCCTCCCTAAAACTCCTCCCCCCACTGATTTCCCCTATAATACTGCAATAGTATATTCCTTCAAAAATAGTCATAGTCCATCATTCTGTTATTTTGTTCCTTGACACTGTAGTTATGGACAATGGCATACTGCCATGAAACATACTAAACACAAGAGTGTTGAAAATGCAGGGGAGACTTCAACAATAAAATCATCTGCAAAGCAAGATGAACCAATTTACAGAATAGAAGACTGTTATTAGCACAGTTTGGACAGGACTGATCCTTCAGAGAGCCATGCGTTAGGAGCCTGGTCTCCAGTGTAATGTGGCTGAGGTCATGAGCCCTTTAAGAGATGGTAATTAGGTCTTTAAGAGGGAGAAATTATTTACTCTGGGGAGCAAGTTAAGTCTCACAGGAGTAGACTGTTCTTACAGGACTGGATTAGACACATGCAAGGGGATGCATTTATGAAGTCCACGGTTTTAAATCGTAATCCTATTCCCAACACTTTTGAAGTAAATGAGACTTTTAAACAGTTTTATTGAAAATAATTTTATCAGGTCGCTTTTAAGGTTCGTTTTTAAAAATTCAGCATTAAAATATTTCCATGGTTTTTGTTTTACTTCTCCTAGTAATCTTCCTTAACCAAGGTTTGATTAAATACCAATATAAAGCTAGCTTTTTCATGGTGATGTGTTTTAATAAATAGCACTCGGTAGTTATTTGGTATACAACCTTAATCTGGATGGCTTCCCTTTTCTTGTCCTGAGTTTCTTCTCCTCTTTTTTTTTTTTTTTCTGCAATGAAGATGAAACCTAACCTCTAACTTACACATGTCAACAAGACTAGAGAGTTGTGATTCACTGAAGGGTTAAGAATTGTAGAAAAGTCCTAGCAGTTTGGGAAGATGTATTTACTTTTTAATATGCATGCCACTTGTTATCCTTATGCCTATGTTAAATTCAAACTAGAATGAGACTTTGACATCTGAGCGCATGATAAGTACTTTCTAAAGAAACAAAAAAGACTTGATAAGTGTTGCAATTAAGACAAAGATATTTAGAAATCTTATTGGGAAGTGTGAGTCTACATATGTTGTCAGATACACGTTAGAGAGCACTATAAATTCTTTAAACAATACTGTGCTGATGGCAATCAGAAATTTGTATCTTTGTCCTGGTTCTTATCGTCCTTGCCATTTGTAATCCCTTACACAGTATTAACAAAACTACCTTAGGGTTTTTTTTTTCTTAGTATTCATAATTTTTTCGTAAGTTTTAAGGTAGAGAGTCAATCAGTTAGTAGTTGATGTAATGTTGCATATTGACAAAACATGCATTAAACAAATTCAGTAAAAATAAGATGGTGAGCTAAACTGATTTGGTTTATAAAATCTGTTTTATTTGAGAGTTGTCTGTTGTTACAAGAAATTATCTTAAAAGACAAAAACTGCATTCATTTGTTTCCATTCTTTATGGGATGTTTACAATAAACTTCTAAGCTGTTTGGCGTCAGTGGCACTCCTGCTGCTTTCTGCCTTAACATGTACCAGAGTTAAATTCAGAAGAAACATGGACTTCACCTTTCTATGATCCAGCTTCACACGTTACAACAAGTGATTCTTGTCTGTCAACAGTTTGTTACATTTATTTTTTAATCTGAAAAACTAGCTTGCCTCTTCCTATCAAAATATGTTTGTGTTTCACTTATTCTTTGCCTTACTCATTGTAGATAGTCTTTGGTCACCTTCAGGTGATGATATGATATTAACATGGTAAATGTATTTAGATGAGTAACCTGCAAAGGCTCAGTTAACATGTTGTTTTGTTGAGGTTTTTGAAATGAATAATTTCTAATTTGTGGCTTATGAAGTTTAACAGGAAAGCTGTGAATATCTGACCTTTTTTTATTTGTGGCCAAATTGCTACAAGGCTTAACTATACTGTAAATAGTGCTTTACTGCAATGTAAGCATGGCTGGGAGCGAAGTGAGGCATGGTGAGTTGTGAGCCAGGACCTGAAGGCCTTAGTTCTGAACCTGCACAATTATGTAAGTTTGATAAAGACTGGCCTGGATTTTTCACACATAATGCTGTCTGTTTCATACATTTAAAATCATGAAATAAAAACATTCAGAAAAGCAACATCATTATCACCTGACGTCGGCTCCAACAGCTATGAAAGTAGCCCAAGTCCTCAGAATATTCAAAGACTCAGACGTAAGCTGTTCAGTACTTTTGCTTAGGTGCTTAACTGGTCAATCATAGACCCCTTTAAAGACGTAAAAGTGTTGCATTAAAAATTCTGTTAACAGACTCTGGTAGTTGATCTTAGCTTATATTTTATAAGTAGGACATCTAATGAATTCTTAAAAACAAACATTGCAGTGGTATTCAGAAGATCTAAGTTTTGCCTTGGAGAAAAAAAAGTTGTATTTACCCTCTCTCTGAAAACGTAAGGCTACTTTCAAAAAATTCACAAAATAAACTCAAAACAAATATTAGAGTTGATTTTTAATTGCTTTTTTAGTGGCATATTAAGCCCTTGTAATCATAGTTGCTACCACAAGTATTCTATATAAATCCTTAAGGAATTTTTTTTAATTGTATATCATCCTGGTAGAACAAATACAACACTAAATTGCGAAACAATTAAACATTTGAATACTAATGGATATTTGATGTTAATAAAAAAAATTGGGGGGGTTTTCAGGTGGGACATTGGTATCACGATATATTGTTAAGAGTCCTTATGTTTGGGAAATATGAGTATGAGACTTCAACAGTTTTGAAATACAGAATTAAAAAGTAAGTTTATTTTTGTGCAAAATGAACTTAAATGTATGCATAGCTTTTACACAATGTACATTTTCAATAAACATTTTGAAGACTCCCTCGTATATGCAATTTCATTTTTTTCCTAATCCGGGGGAAAATACTTATATGGCAAAAAGGAGTATTTCCTTGGCTTTTTTTTTTTTTCTTAAAGGGATGACATTTATTCCTTCTTCAAAAGTTACAGTAAAACTAGGTGGAAGAGAACGGTTTTAGCAATTAGGAAAAAAGTACAATTCTGGGGTTTGGCCATTAAAAGTTATTTACATCAATGGGAGAAAAAAAAAGACAATAAAAAGTTGTTTCACTTTACTGACCTCACCCCAAAACCTAACACTTACTTACCAAGTCAAAAAAAAAAAAAAAAAGGACACAAGTGATTCACGAGCCAGAAGGTAGAACCTGAGTAAGACATTTATAAAAACCCAGACACGGGCAATGTCCTCCCAAGCCCAGGTGACACTAGGACAGCACAAGAGACAAAAAACTCAACAGGGGGAAAGCTGACACTCGGGGTTTGGGAGTGTTAGCACCTCACTTCTGGCTCATGGATTTGGGGAGAAGGTGAACAAAGCCTACTTGGAAAAGAACTGAGGAAGAAAACAAGCAATTGCCTTCTGCAGGGAGGTGGGGGACAGGGAGTCAAGGAAGGGACTGGGACCAGGAGCATTTCACATCACTAACCCAACTTGAGAGAATTGCCCCTATCCTCTTCAAATTTTCTTTAAGGACAGATCGTTCAATTTGAAAGGCTTCTTGAAAGAGAATTTATTCTTCATGAGGGTCTCCTTGGAGAGTGGGAGGTGGGGCATTCCCCCCTTAGCCTAGGCATCCTGGTTATGGGGTGCCCACTGTCTCATCTGTTCAGTTCGTGGTGGGGGGAGGAGGAGGGTGACTCTTCTTCACCCTTGGGGGTTAAATCTCCATTGCTTTTCACGTGGTCATTCTCCTGTCTATTGGCCTTGGGGGGAGGGGGTGGGAAGCACCTACTGCCTCCTCAGCAGTCATGTGGTCCCAGGCAGCTCAGAGTCCTGGCTACCACGATATAGGGGATCTTCTGGGGGCACCTGGAGCCACCTCGGGCTCACGCAGCAGAGGATAGTTTGGTGGGGCCGGGGCTGTTCACAGAGGGGTGGGGCTGGCGTCACTGATGGAGGTGTGCGTGTGCGTGAGCGTTTTGGGTGGGGGGGGGGGACCGAGATGCAGCCCTGTTCCACATCTGACCTGCTAGCTATGCCCACAGCTGCTCCACTCCCTGCCAGAATACTCTCCTTGGCTTTTAAGTACAGTATTTTCAGTATGCACTATTCAGTAAGCATAAGGTATAAGTGCACTAAATTTTAAATTCTAGCTCTTAGTCTTTCTCACCAAAAATGTTCTTAAAAATGTAATCTACCCCAGAAATACATCTGCAAGTTCTTAGACAAAATATAAGTTGTATGAAATTCAGTTGAATACAAGTAGATGCTGAAGAATGTGGATTTTAAAGAAATCCAACATGAAACTAGAACACTACAGTAACTAACCTTCTTTTCTCCCCTTTCGAGAATGGTTGTAATATCTTCATCTGTCAGCTCACTCTCTTTGGAAGCAAACACATGTGTGGCTCCATGGCGTATCATCTGTAACATTTCATCTTTTGCCAGTTTATTGGACTGTTGGTCAATGAGTCTTCCTAATAATAAAAATGAAAATTGTATATATGCAATTACATTCCCAAGAAAGCACTCTGCATTAGTTGTACCTAAACCATACTGCATTTAATCATATATAAGGCTTCATAAGAAAACTAGTGAACCTTTAAAGCAATTTAATGAACAACTCTGTTTTTCTTCTATCATGCTTTCCATTTTAATACAAATTTCTTTCCGTAAAATTCAGTCAAAACCCAGAAGGACAGGAATAGAATGTAACGTAGCAGAGAAGACACCTACCGCCCACATCAGAGTCCCTGGTTTCAATTCCCATCTCTGCTTCCTGACTCCCGCTCCCTGCTAATGCAGACACTGGAAAGCAGCTACACGGTTCACATGACTGGGAGTGGCAGATTGTGTTCTCAGCTACCAACTCTGGCCTCGGCCCAGCCCCGGGCATGGAGTGAACCAGCAGCTAGGACCCCACATTCTTCTTCTCCAATCATCTTTTTCAGAAACCAATTTTAAATCCTGCAGGACACGTATGTGTTTTTCTCATGCTCAGACCATTTTTTTAGAACAAATTTCTCTGTATTAAAATTGTTTTTAAAGCTAGACATTTTACCTGCTAAATCTTACCAGGTACTTCACAGGGCAAGCTTCTGGCATGAAACTATAGGCTACTGGTATTCAACTACTCTGTAGAGTGAATACAAGTGTTTCAATAAGGACCATTTTAATCCACATCTGATTTTTCCTCTAAGCTTGCAAATTTCTGTCAGTGTTTATTAAAAGTAAGCTTATTTAAAGAAAATCATGAGTTTTTGCAAAACCTACTTAACAAAGTTGATTAGTACAAATACCTTGTTGTATGACAATTGAATCAAGTCTCAGTTTTATCTCAGCTCTTTCCACAATCCTTTCTTCCACAGTGTTGTCAGTGATGAGGCGGAACACGCGTACTGGCTTCTTCTGACCAATGCGATGAGCTCGATCCTGGTAGAAAGAGTCCTTGCATGAGATATCAGATATCATAAATAAAACTTGAGAGTATCAGCAATCACACACTACAACATTCTGAAAATAAAATTGGCTTTCTGTTTATCTCCCTAGATATACCGCTTTGAAAGGCAAATGAATGTTAAGAATATCTAAAGATTCACAGGGACAAAAAAAAAAAGCTATTATACTGTACTCTTAAGGGACAATTTCTAGAAGGACAAAATGTAAAGTCCCTTTGGGATGAGAACAAGAGAGAGAAGAAAGCTTATGTACTGAGTAACTAAGTCACTTTAAGCCACTAAATTCAATCTTCTAAACTACAAAGAAGTTTTATAAATAAGTGACAAAGTAGTTAGCAAGGGTTGTTACAATCACAGAAGTCTGCTTTATCGCAAATTGAAGCAGTTTAAGTTTACTGAAATAATTTAAGAATATTTAGTAAAAAAAAAAAAAAAGGTTATTATTATCCTGGCTATACAATGGTCCACAATTGGCCCTACAGATTTACAGTTAGTAAAGGTGACAGAATTTGTTAATATAAAAACTTATAGGAAGAGGGTTTTTGAAACTCAGAAGCTGCTAATCCTAGAAGTGTGCATGCTGAGAGGCAGCAGCCGATGGCCAAGTAGTTGGGTCTCAGCCAGCCACATGAGAGACATAGAGGAAAATATATCTCATGGATTTTGATGTTTTTGTTGGTTCACTTTCCAAACAGCTGCAACCATCTGAGCCGCACCAGGATGCATCTGTGGGGCTCCTCTCTCTGCATGTCTCATGTGGGACACTCCAGTCCAAGTACATGGGCCACCTTCTACTGGTTTCCCAGGTGCATTAGCAGGGTGCCGAAGCAGAAGTAAAACGGATGGGACTCAAACTAGCACTATGATACAGGATGCTGGTGTCATAAGTGGTGGCTGTTAACCAATTTCTTAAAGATTTATCTATTTTTATTTGAAAGACAGTCACAGTGAGAGAGGCAGTGACAGAGGAAGAGATCGTCCATCCACTGATTGATTCACTCTCTAAATGGTTCCCACAGTTGAAGTTGGGCCAACGTCAGGAACCAGTAGCCTTTTCTGGACCTCCCACATGAACACAGTGACCCAAGCACTTGGACCATCCTCTGCTGCTTTCCAAGGCCATTAGCAGGGATCTGGATCAGACATAGAGCAGCTAAAATTCAAAAAAACACCCATATGGAATGCCAGCATTGCAAGCAGAAGCTTAACCTACTATGCCTAGGCACCAATCCCACTAAGTTCTTTTATATTGGGGTGGCATTGCAGTGCAGGACGTCAAGCCACTGCTAGAGACAATTATGCTTAATGAAATAAGCCAGACCCTAAAAAACAAGTATGTTTCCTCCAATTTGTGACAGCTAATATACAGTACAAAAAATGTACTATATATGAGTAAAACTGCCATCTTGAGATGTGATTATTGTTCATAGCTTTTATGTGTAGTCTTGAGGGACAGTGGCCTTTATAATCTGTACTTGTTGAATTTTTTTTATTTAGTGGGGGATTAAGCCTATGATGATAAAGTGAATTGACAGCATTTTCTTATAAAAATTAAAAGGAAAAAAAAGAAAAAGAAAGGATGAGGGAGGGAGGGTGAGAAATATCCTTACATGTATTCTCTTCAGATAAAAGAAAACTAAAGTAAATAGTAAGTGAAAAAAATCCACATCAACACATAAATGTTGCAGTTGGAATCAATGTATGTGTGTGCTTGTCTTCAATTCTTTTGCTTTCATATTTAGCACAGCAACTTTTTTTCCCCCAAGGAAAATCTTTAACTTTTATAAATCTCCAAAGTTTTCTCCCTTTTGGCATAAATCGCCATGTTGTATAAATAACAATGGTTTTCTAAGATCCCATTTCTGAGATTATTAATAAAGATTACTAACCATAGCTTGAAGATCAACCTGTGGATTCCAGTCTGAATCATACAGTATAACCACATCAGCACTTGCCAAGTTAATTCCAAGACCTCCAGCCCTGGTACTCAGCATAAAGATGAATTTGCTACTATTAGGAGCATTAAAAGCCTCTATTGCTTCCTTTTTAAAAAATTGATAAAGGAACAGGAAGAAAAAAAGAGAAAGAAAAATCGAATTACCAGAGTCCTTAATAAACAAATAAAAGACTTAACATGCACACAAAAAGATCTCTGTATACTTTTTAATATACTTTACATATATTTATAATATTCTATCTTTAAAAACACTTAAGCATATATCTACATACTGTACTGTGAACTACTGTAGAAAGTATATCAATGAAACTATTAATGTTTAAAAGCTTAGATCAATAAACTTAGCAAAATCACAAGGGCAACTTCAACTAAAAAATGAATTATTCATTCAGATAATTAAGACCTGAAATATATCTGCAGGTAGAATGTCCTATCTCAACTTCATTTCCATTAACTTATGAAGAATTAATAAAGATACAATTCAGAAGATCAACCAAGAGATAAAAAGGCTTTGGAATGGGAATGAGCAAAAACAGACAAAAGGCAAAGTAAGAAGATACATGCCAGTATGGCGACAAAGGACAAACAAGTAAGCAATAGGCAAAACCAAGAAGCCACAAAAGGGATATTCAGTAATCGATCTCACAAATTAAAAGGATGTTGACATCCTTACTACATAAAGGTCTCAGAGAAATTAGAACACTGAGACTCCAACAGAAAAAAAAGAGCAAAAAGAAAAAATACAACTCTTAAAACAAACACGAATGACCAAACAACACAAGAAACAAGAACAATGTTTAACCTCACTAGTCATCAAATAAATGCAAAGTAAAACAACAATACCATTTTTGAAGATTAAAAGAAAATGATAATACTCAATGTTGACGAGGGGGCGGTGAGACGGGCACTCTCATACATTGCTGCTGAGAATGTCAATTGGCACAAGCTTTCTGGAAAGCAATTTGGCAATATGCGTCAAGAGCCTTAAAAATGTTCATACCCTTTGACCCCGTAATTCCACTTCTAGGAATTTATCCTAAGGAAATAGAGATGTTCAGAAAGATTTATGTATAAGGACTTCACTCTAGCATTATTTATAACAATGAAAATATTGGAGACAGCTTAAATGATAAAAAAAATAGGGGGGGATAAGTTACTCAAACTATAGCCACTGGATAAAATAGTTATTCAAACATTATTTTATAATGATTTTCTTTACTAAAATACAAAAGTACAATATAATGCTGAGTGAGACTTAGCATATTGACCTTTAAACAGTATGCTATCAATTACTTAAACATATCTTACATACATTGAAAAAGATTGGCCAGAAACAGTTTCATTTTCTAAATTTCCTTCAGCAATTATTTATTACTTGTATAATTACAAAAGGCAGGAAAGTATTTCTTTTTTTCAATGAATGACATGGCATGGTCAAAGTTGCAGGCGGAGAAAGTGACTCCCATTGCCGCAGTCAGCAGAGCACGTGAAGGGGCAGTAGAGAAAGCAGCTGGGTGTAGTGAGAGGCACCTTGCTGTAGAGGAAATAGCAAAAACTTGAGCGTGAATCACGACTCTACCATTTATTACATCTGTGATTCTCGGCAAGCATTTAACCTCTCTGAGACACAGTTTCAAATGGAGAAAATTATACCAATACTTTACCAGGCTGCTGGGAGAATTCAATTGGAACTTTAAGTTGCCTAGCTCATAGTAGTTGTTTGTGAAATGTTAGTTCCTTTCCCTATAAAAGTGAGGAGGCCAATTAAATCAGAGGATGACCAGAGGCTCAGCTAGCTGAATTCAGCTGCAGTTATGGGGAAAGGACAAATCAGAGCTATTAAGAAAGAATTATTTATTCACAGCTGGCACACAGAGTAAGAAACCAAATATGGTCTGCCACTTCTTACTGGAAATAATGGATGAAATGATGGCATGGACAACACAGAAGGAATGCAGGGCATCTCCAAGAAAAAAAAATATATGAACAGCTCTGACTTTGCCAAATTTTAAATTACCATACATAATTGAAAGTTTCTGAGAACAAAACACTATTTGAATTTTTTTCATTATTTGAAATTTTTAAAAACCTGAAGAATTTGAACATAGATACATCATGAACAGAGCAAACAGTCAGAAACGACACTTGGCTACTTGACATCACAAAGCACCTACTGTACTGCCTTGGTCTCCTCTTCATTCTATGAAGAACAGTCATCTACAATGGCACTATAGGACGTATGCTTAACATAGTAAAATCAGTTCTTATCAACAGGTCAGCAAAAGCTCAGTAAAGCTTCAAGCCACCATCTCCCAGATGAGTAAAAATTACTCCCAAAGAGTAAAAATCTATATTGCATGGAACAGTGCAAGCACTGAACCGTCCTCATGTGTGTGAATGTTACCACATCTGCCTCCCTCTAGCAGCCGGCCTAAACGCCTTAATAGGAAAAGGGCCTGTGTGCTTGCTGTAAACACCACTCTGTGCTACAGCAGGCCTCCAGAGGAAGCACCTGCGGGACAGGGCCCATTGCATTTACCAACAGGAAGGGATTCAGGCTGAGTACCTGGAGAAAGGACTATAAACCACATGCCTGTAAAAGACCTGTGTGCAATGTCATGACACGTGGCATACGCAGGCACTTCCAAAAGTTTATAGAAAATGAAATTAAAAGCTAAGTTTATTTAGGCCTGTAGCTTTTCATAATATGCACTTGCCATGAAGTTTTTGAAGTTCTTGCATGTACTCAGTTTCAAAAATTGCACCAAAATATTTTTTTAATTCCATTTCCACAAACTTTTGGACATGCACTCATATACTGCATTACTAATTTAAGGCTGCATTCATATTCACTGATCCACCTAACACTATCAGAAAAAAAAAAGAAACTCATGTGTTAATGGTGTACTTATAATACAAGTGAAAATACTGGGGCTCAGAGAATTAAATGGCTTGCATACACTACAAAGCAGCAAAGCAGGTGCTAAAATTCACAGGGCTTCTTTAACCAAATTCAGTGCATTTTTCAATATACCATAAAATCATGATCTTTGCCCAGAACTTGAGCATAGGCTTGAAACAGAAGCCCAAGAAAGAGCCCCGAAAGATAACAGAATATAGAAGATAAATTATCAAAGCCTTCTCCAAAAAGCGCTTGAAAAGCATTAGACCCATGACATTGGTGAGGGATAGTCTAAAGATCTCAAAGAGTTTTCAAATTCAAGAAACCTAATGGGTGCTAGGTAAGCTCACGGACTCATTCATGCACAACAACCTTTGCGTGTCCCAAGATCCAAAATTCATGATAAGCATCTGTATTTTACTGCTGCCATCTAACTTGTACAAAAGCTCCATGAGATCAAGATTACTTCCTTTAGAGATGACTACATGTATGAGTCTTTGTGTTGCTCATTAATAGGCCAAATCTCCTCCATTAAACTCCACAAATGGCAAGGGTCTACTGCAGGAGGCAAATCAAGAAAAGAAAATTGCATCAAATCGTAAGTCAGAGAATAAGCTGAGCAATGATAATCAAAGAGCTCAGAGATAGCAGTGGCTAGAGGAGAGAAGGATGGAGTAGTGTCCAGCTGATCCCTCGTATTGCCTCCAAGACTCTCCTCCTAGATAAGGAGACCTTGGAAAGATGATTTGTAAAGAATCAGCAGAATGGAAACTAAACTGAAGATTCCAGAAAGAGATGGCAGTGAGAAAGTCTATGCACCTAGCTCAAGAAAAAGCAAAAGTTCGAAATGACCTAATGATGAAAAACATTGCTTCACTGAACTCTGATTTTGGAAGTGGTGTTTTATTCTCTCTTCCTCACCTCTCTTTCTTCATGTGGGGTTTGTCCATCCAGCCGACAATACTCATATCCACGCCACATACAATAATCCTCCAAAATGTCCAGCAAGCGAGTCATCTGGCTGAAAATGAGAACCCTTGAACCTAAAACATTTCACAAGGAAAGGCAAATTATACAACTTGTGCAAAACTAACTTGAAGTTAGGAAAATAATACTTAACATCATACACAATATACACATGTGAAGCTACTTCAAAAAGTTCATGGAAAATGGAGTTTAAAGCTTATTTTGATATAAAATTTAGTGTGCTCCATGTAGCATTTTCACAATATACATTTTGTGAACTTTTCAAAAGGCTGGATTTCAACATTTTACACCAAAATAAACTTGCCTTTTAATTCCATTGCACATGTAGCTTTTGAAATACTCTCCTATAATACAAGAGCCGTCCACCAAACGCACACACACCCTTTCAAGGGATGCGCTATATAATTTTGCATTTGCAAGCTACACATTGTTCTTCAACATCCTCTATACATATTGACATGATATAAGAAAAAACTGTGCCTTTACTTTGTCCTAAGGGGGAATGATGGCTCCACATGGCCTCCCATTGGATCGCTGAGTCTGAGCCACTAGTCTCCCAACTAGTCTTCTGTTCATTTCTGGTCTCTTGGCCTCAGCTGATCCCTCATATTGCCTCCAAGACTCTCCTCCTACCACGTTAACTCCCGTAACAGCACTATCCACAGCAAATCTTCTCAGGTCCTTCTTCTGCCTTCAGCAAACTTTCATGTGCCTTAAAACCTGGTTTCAATGACCTTTTGTAATTGGATCCATGCAGCTCCTCAGATTCATCAACTGCCACTTTACCCTCCTTTACCCCCATACACCATATACCCCACCTCCACCCATTGCCTTCTTTCATATATTCATTTCACTGACCTGGAGAACCCTCCCTCTGCTATTACCATGGTTCACTCCACTTTTCAGCATTCACTCCAACTGTTATCTCTGTGAAGACTTTCCCAACTCCCTGTTTCTCAACCCATCACAGCATTTATCACAACCATTCCTCCTCCCTGCGCTGTCAGCTTGTCCAAGGCTAAGACTAATATCTTACTTTTGTGTACCCAACTCATAGGACAATTCCTGGCACGTAACAAATATGCAACAATGTCTGCTGAATGAGTGAATGAATGAATGTGGAAAAGGTATACTCATAATACATTCATACGAATTTGTTCCTTGCTAAAGTAAACACTTCTTACTCACCCTGTTCTTTGAGTTTGGCCAAAAGCTTATCTAGAACTAGCATTTTCCCACTGTTGCTGACAATATGCTCATCAGTGGTATAAGGCGGACCAGGCTCAGCTCCATCAAACAGGTACGGATGATTACAACACTTGCGAAGCTGCATGAGAATGTTTAAGAGTCGCATCTTGTCCATCTTGCCAGCAGAGTTTAAAACATCAATATCTTTCATCAGGATTTTCGTATACCTAAAATTTGAAATAAAATTAGCCACCAATTATTAGAAAGACGAATGCCATGAAGAAATTATCCCTGATGGTCAGATTAGATTCCCATTTGAAAACTTGACTGAAGACCAAAACTGAGCAGCAAAACCAAGAAACAAATAAAGTTTTCACATTTAACTTCTATGTTGCTTACAAAAATGTTTTCTCCTGCTCCACTGATGAGAAACGCTCATCAGCTGATAACTATTCAGAGAATTGCATGCATCTGATCATTATTTTAGAACTACAATATTTGCTAAACATTGACATCCACTTTTGAGCTAAAAGCAGTCTCAAGTTTATATAAACCTATCGTTACAGATAATCTTTTTTCATGATCTTGTAACTGTTTTCACCTTTTTCTAGACCTTTACCCAGACAAAAAGAGACCTGTGCATTCATCTGACGAAAAACAGAATTTAATAGTCAATTTGTACAGGACTTACCTGAATCATTCCACTAAATCATCGCAACTCGAGTATGTATCAGTATCATACCCATATCATGAACAGAAATTCACAAAGCTAAAAGAAGGTGAATAACATACAGCCACAGCAATAAGGCAAGGCAAGGAGTTGGTCTTACTTCTGATGCTCTACTACATTATGCCAGCTTGTAGGCTAGATAAATCATTACATGTTTTATATATGATTTAATTTTACTTATATAAGCAACATTTTCCATCTTCTAGTACCATTATTATATCAATAACCGTTTTATCACTATCACTTAGTGATTCCCTTATCAATTTCCAGTTCTGCTTCTGTTTATCAGACCACTCCAGCATCTGTATTTTGTTAACATCCATAATCACACTGTTTTTATCACCATCATGATAATTATTATTATTTTCACTGATGACAAAAACCAAGAATAACAAGTTTGCCAGTGACATTTTGCTCTTTAAATCCTAAAATCTGCCTCTTAAACTAAGTATTATCACACATATTTTTAGAAAAAAAAAAAGGTGATATAATTTGCCCACACTAAATAGCTATTGAGAGGCAATATACACAGTAAGAGTGGGGGTGGGGTGGTACCAAGGCATAACAGGCTAATCCTCCATCTGCATCAGCATCCCATCTGAGCACCAGTTTGAGTCCTAGATGCTCTACTTCTGATCCAGCTCCCTGATGATGCTGGAAAGCACTGAAGGATGGCTTAGATCCTTGGGCCCCTGCACCCAGTTGGGAGATCTAGAAAAAGCCCCTGGCTCCCAGCTTCAGACCAGCTCAGATCTGGCTTTGTGGACAGGTGGGAGAGTGAACCAATGGATGGAAGATTCATTCTCTCTCTCTGCCTCTCCCCGTCCCTCCCTTCCTCCCTATAACTCTGACTTTCTGAGTAAAAAGTAAATCATGTAAAAAATATATATATGTGCGTACTGCAGTGCGTTACTGGCATCCCACTCCCATATGAACAATGGTTCTATCCAGCTGTACCATTTTCAATTCAGCTCTTTTTCCTGCAAATGCTCCTGTAAAAGATGGTCCAATTACCTGGGCTTTTGCCACAAACATGAGAGACCTGAATAGCGTTCTAGGCTCCTGACCCAGCCCTGGCTCTTACAGCCATTTGGGGAAGTGGACCAGCGGATGGTAGAGAACTCTCCGCAACTCTGTCTTTCAAATAAAATCTTTAAAATAAAAAGGGGTAACACATAGGATTCAAACACTAATCGACGGACTCTAAAACCTGTTCTTTCCCAAAAGTTAGGCAAAATATCTTTTAATTGTTTTAAAACATTTCAACTATTTGTCACATTTAAATATAAAATGTAATGTTTGAACTGAAACCATATGTAAGGAACTACAAAACTATCATTTAGTAAATTCTTAACACAAAAAAAAGTTTTAATGGAAATAAAATAGCTCACCATTCTCGCTGCATCTTACTCAATCCCAAGTAAATTTTTATTTCCTTTTTTGGAGGCAAACTCTTCTCTACATCAGTTTTTATACGACGCAACAAAAATGGTTTTAAAACCTAAAAAGTGATAGTTTTTATTTAAGAATTATAAAGCATTTAACACTGCAAAGCATGTATTTCACTTAACACCACTCGAATGTGAAATTTACTTCATAGCTGTAGGGACCAGCACTGTGGTTCAACAGGTTAAGCTGCTGATTCTGACACTGGAATCCCACATTAGAGCGCTAGTTCAAGCCCCAGCTATTCCATTTCTAGTCCAGCATACCTACTAAAGGAGAATACAGCACAAGTACTTGGGACTTTATTATTCACATAAGAGACCCAGACTGGGTTCTAGAAAGACATTTGGGGGGTGAGCTGGTGGTTAGAAGGTTTCTCTTTCTCTCTCTCTCTCTCTTCATAAATAATCTTTTGACTTTAAAACAGGAGAGGTAATCTGAATTCAGAGCACTAATAAAAGACTAAAAATGAAATAAAATTACAGGTCATCTCAAAATAGTTAAACATATGAACAAAAAGAAAATGGCTCACCATTAATGAAGATACAGATGAATCAGGATAAAACATAAAATACAAAATAATCAACATATACCTGAAAGACAGAGTCTATCCTAACAACAGTGCTATCGCTTACAGAGTGCCTCTCTACAATTTTCCAAACACTGAATTACGAACTTCACTAAAATAAGTACTGAATTACAGCAAGTAACTACAGTACATCTTTGAGATGTGACTATTTCAATCTGAGCAGTAAACTCACCGAAGTCACTTCGCTGGTAAGCAGTGGAAGCCGAACTCAAATGCAGATCTGGCAGATTCTGATTACCTCTTGAACTTATGCATGTTGCTTATTTTTTTTTCCAAGCCCATTTCTTCATTTACTCATTGAAAAAATATTTACGGTATGTATATACGCCGAGTGTTTTTAAATGGGGATAATGATACTATTTCTAGGGCTGTCACAAAGATTTATGGCAGTGCAGGCACAGAGCTTACCACATTTAGTAAACTATACCTATTATTATTAGCAATCTATGAAATCAAGGAAAACAGAACAGTACAAAAAGACTTGATTTGTGCCTCACAAACTTGTTTAGGAGAGAGAATCTTAAAAGTGCAACTGCCTTGGAAACACTGTGCCAAATACCCATCCCCAAAATGTTAAATTTAAGGAACAAAGCAAAGCCCATATAGAGGTCTAAGAAGAGCAGCCAAAGAGGAAAGAGAAAATCAGTATATTGCAAACCAAACATCAAAAAGAGCTTCCAGAAGTAAGGCCAAGAAACAGAGAGTGAAATAGTAGGGAGAGGCCAAGAAACTGAGGGGAATATATCTTGAATTCAGCAACTAGAAAGTCACTAAACATCATATGATGTAACTTTCAGGTGTACACAATGAAGAGAAGCCAGTGGTCAATGGGCTCAAAAGTGAATAGGAGGACCTGGTGTGATGGCTCAATTGACTAATCCTCTACCTTCAAGTACTGGATCCCATACAGGTGCCAGTTCATGTCCAGGCTGCTCCACTTTCCATCCAGCTCCCTGCCTGTGGCTGGGAAAGCAGTAGAGGATGACCCAAAGCCTTGGGACTCAGCACCCACATGGGAGACCTGGAGGAGGCTCCAAACTCCTGGCTTCGGATTGGATCTGCTCAGCACTGGCTACTGAGGCCATTTAGGAAGTGAATCAGCAGATGGAAGATCTTTCTTTCTCTCCTTGTCCCTGTAAAATCTACCATTGCAATAAAAATAAATAAATCTTTTTTAAAAAAGTGAACAAGAGAAGAATTACAGCCCAACAAATTGGATAACCTAGAAAGAATAAATTCCTAAAAACAATATATAAGAAATTTCTTCAAATTGTAGCAAAAAAAAAAACAAAACAAAAAAAGCAAAAAACAGACCAAAAAAGAACCTAATTTTTTAAAGATTTATTTACTTTTTTTATTTCTTATTGGAAAGGTGGATATACAGAGAGGAGGACAGACAGAGAGGAAGATCTTCCGTCTGATGATTCACTCCCCAAGTGAGCACAACGGCCAATGCTATGCTGATCCGAAGCCAGGAGCCTCTTCCGGGTCTCCCACGCGGGTGCAGGGTCCCAAAGATTTGGGCCGACCTCCACTGCTTTCCCGGGCCACTGGCAGGGAGCTGGAAGGGAAGCGGGGCTGCCGGGATTAGAACCGGAGCCCATATGGGATCCTGGGCGTGCAAGGCGAGGACCTTAACCACTGCGCCACCGTGCCGGGCCCAAGAACCTGATTTTAAAACGAGCAAAATATGGGATGGCATTGTGTCAGAGGATTGCGCTTCGTCCTGAAGCACTTAACATTCCAAATCAGAATGTCATTTAAGTCCTAGCTGCTCTGCTTCTGATCCAGCCTTCCCATACTGTGGCTGAGAAGGCAAGAAAGGAAGTGGCCCAACTGCTTCGACCCCTACTCCCACATGGGAGATTCAGATGGAGCTCTGAGCTCCTGGCTTCCGCCTGGCCTGCTTCAGATCTTGTGACCATTTGGGGAGTGAGCCAGTAGTTGTTTTCTCCTATTCTTGCTCTCCATAGTTCTACCTTTCAAATTAAAAAAATATATGTCTTTAAAAAAATAAAATGGGAAAATTAATGGACAGTTCTCAAAAGATTTACAAATGTCCAACAAGCATATAAAAAATGCTCAACATCCCTAACAGAAAAGAAATTGAAGCCATAATGAGATATGACTTGATACCAATTAATACAGTCCCTATTAAAAGAACCAAATATAAGTTTGGCAAGGACACAAAGAAATTGGAACCTGTGTTCACTGTGGTTGGGAATGCAAAATGATACAGCCACTGTGAAAACTAGTATGTGGCTTCCCCCAAAATTAAAATAGAATCGCTGTGAGTTAGCAATCCCACCTGGATATATATCCAAAAAAATACAAAGCAGCATCTCAACACTTCCACTTTCATGTTCACTGCAGCTTTAAGTAGCACAGACAACAACTGGAATCCGTATTCACCAATACTTCAATGACAATACTTTGGCAGACACAATGAACTCTTGTACAGTCTTTAAAAAGAATAAAATCTTGTCACCTGCTATAATATTCATGAATCTCAAGGAAATATGCCAATCAAAATAAACCAGTCACCAAGAAAAATATATGAAATAATTTTACTCATATGGAACATCAAACAGTTAAAATCATAAAAAAAAAAGAGTAGAAAAATAGTAGCTAAGGGGTGTGTGTGGTAGGCACAGCAATTTGTACTTAACTAGTATCATTTCAGTCTTCCAAGATGAAAAGTTCAAGTGATCTGCTTTAGAATAATGTGAATATGCTAAACACTTAACTATACTCTTAAATGATTAAGGCAAATACACTGTTATATGTTTTTATCACAATAAGAAGGACTAACATAAAAAATCTCATTTTAATTACATAGGCAAAGCAAACTTTTACTATAAAAATAATACAAATGGCCCGGCGTGGTAGCCTAGAGGCTAAAGTCCTCGCCTTGCACATGCCAAGATCCCATATGGGTATCACTTCTAATTCCAGTGTTCCAGCTTCCCATCCAGGTCTCTGCTGGTGGCCTGGGAAAGCAGTCAAGGGTGGCCCAAAGCCTTGGGATCCTGCACCTGTGTGGGAGACCCTGAGGAGTTCTATAATAGTAACAGCCAATTGACTCTTGGGTTTGAAAATTAAAAAGCTATAAGAGATATAGATAAAACAATTATTAAATGAATATAGCAAACATAGCAGCTGTATGTTTTAAAAAGGAATGAATGAGAGACTACGAAGTAGAGATAGAGAAACTATTACTTCAAGAAATTTAGTTCTCAAAAGAAGAAAACAGACTCAGGACCAGAGTGATAGCATACAGGCTAATCCTCCACATGTGGCACCAGTATCCCCTGTGGGTGCCAGTTCAAGTCCCGGTTACACCACTTTTGATCCAGCTCCCTGCCAATATACTGGGAAAGCAGCAGAGAATGGCTCAAGTCCTCAGACACCTTGCATCTATGTGGGACACCTGAAAGAAATTCTAGCTTTCAGTTTCAGACCAGCCCAACTCTAGCCACAGCAAGGGTCCAGGAATTGAATCAGCAGATGGAAAATCTCTGTCTGTGATTATAGTTTTCAGGTAAACAGATAAATCTGTAAAAACAAAACAACAACAATAAAGAAGATAGATGCCAGACTCACAGACAGGGACACATGCTGAGTAAGCCATGTTTTGTACAGGGTACTTCAAAAAGTTCATGGAAGATAGAATTTTTTAGAATGGGACAAAAACATCTTATGAAGACAGTATGTGTGGATTTCCAAAAATATATATATATATATACCAGAGTAAGTTTCTAAACTCCATTTTTAAAGATTTATTTTTATTGGAAAAGCAAATATACAGAGAAGAATATCTTCCGTCTGATGAGTCCGTCTGATTGCGGCCCAAGTGGCCGCAATGGCTGGAACTGAGCAGATCTGAAGCAGGAGCCCGGAGCCTCTTCTGGGTCTCCTATGCGGGTGCAGGTTCCAAGGCGCTGTCCTCCACTGTTTTCCTGGGCCATAAGTAGAGAGCTGGATGGGAAGTGAGGCTGCCAGCATTAGAACTGGTATCCACATGGGATCCTGGTGCATGCAAAGCAAGGACCCCAGTAGGCTACCACACTGAGCCCTAAACTCCATTTTCACATAAAATTTTTAAGTTCCCTCACATATGCATGAGGATAGGTGGATACAGGCTTGGATTTGGAGATAATTAGGGAAATACCTGACTATGTTTATATATATTGAGGATAAGGAGAGTGAAAATTAAGTTAATTAAAAGCATAGAATAGGCCTGGCACGGTAGCCTAGTGGCTAAATCCTCACCTTGCATGCGCCGGGATCCCATATGGGCACAGGTTCTAATCCTGGCGGCCCCACTTCCCATCCAGCTCCCTGCCTGTAGCCTGGCAAAGCAGTTAAGGACAGGTCAAAGCCTTGAGACCCTGCACCCACCCATGTGGGAGACCAGGAAGAGGATGCTGGAGACTGGCATGGAATTGGCTGAGCTCTGGCCATTGCAGCCACTTGGGGAGTGAATCAGCAGACGGAAGATCTTCTTCTCTGTCTCTCCTTCTCTCTGTATATCTGACTTTCCAATAAAAATAAATAAAACGTTTTTTAAAAAGCATAGATAATGGGGGCAGGTGTGTAGGAAATGAGGTCCAGACAGAAGGTAGCACAGATGCAGGTGTCCTTGGAAGATAAATATTCTTCAAGTAACTCCTACCTAATGATCTCTACTGTCTTGGAAAATAGCATGATGCCACCTGCAGAGATGAGGAGGGCAAGGAATAAATGGAATAGAAATCTAGAGGGGAAGGGAAAGGGGGAGGTGAAACCCCACTGCCTATTAAACTTGGTCATAAAATAAAAAATAAAATAAAAACAAAGAAATCTTGGGCAAATTGAGAAAAGTCTAGAATAGCTGTTACAGAAAATGCAAAAGTAGACTGTAGAAGTTCACATTTCTTGAGATTACCAGAATCATCAAAACCAAAGCTATGTTAGAGAATATGAGATCACAGTGGTTCCAACTCATACAGCTGTAAAATCATCAGGATTGAGCAGCCACAGCACCAAGAGGGTCAGTCCAGTAAACAGCAGTAGAAGCAGAATTTACACACAAAGGACAGAAATGTTACATCACTCCAGTTTAGGGCTTTCAGAGAAGGTATGGCAAATGGACAAGAGAGCAAGAGAACCTGGGAAAACTGGCAAAAGAGTGCTTTCAGTGCCAGAAAAGAGACTCGCTGCCAAATATAGAAACGCCACAATAGAAGTGGGCTGATAAATGGGGACAAAAGCAGAGGTCCAAGTGACTGGAGATCTCCGTACTGTACAGAAACAATAACACGAGTGAAAAAGCTAGCAACATGGAAGAAGCTTGCTATCAAATCATGGCAAACTGGTGTTCAATGAACGTGAGGAAGTCATCTGGTGATGAACAGATGATAAATGGACGGAGGGTGGAACACCAAGAGAGCATACACCTCAACGAAAGAGTTTTACATATGCTAGTCCGGAAGCAGTAACTCAAGAAATGACACTGGGGAACTAAGGGAACCCTGACGTCATTTTGAGTACCACTGAACGAAGTTCCAGCAGCTGGAGAGACCCACAGCCTCTTCGGGGAGAGCCAACTCAAGAAAGCCATTGCTCAGAGAGGCTGAGGACACAGCGGACTTTGTTAACCAAAGAGGCTGTCAGAAAGCTGAGACTTGGAAGCAGTGAGACGAAGTTAAGAGGCAAACCCACAAGTTCCAACAGATTCTATGGCAGTTTGTTTTCAAACTCATTTACACATTTAATGACCCAATGTGCTTGTCTGCAGCTACTTACTGAATGAAGTCTTTCCACAAGTTTTTGATCACCAAGACAATTTTTGGTATCAAACCAAGAATCAAAGTCCTGTGGAGAAGTAGAAATTCTGTCATAAAAGCACAGCCATTTAAAAAAAATACACTCTATATTCCATAAATGCATGTGTGACCCATATAGACATAACCCATTTTAATAGTACTTTCAAAACTTCATCCATTGTCACAGGCAATATATTATTTAGTTCTAAAAAGAGAGAAAACACTTGAAAAGTCAATGAAATTAGAACTCATATTACAGGAAACCCATCAGCAATTTTTTACCCTAGAAGACATTTATTAGGCTTTCTCATATCACCATTAAGATTGTATCTTATTAACAACTGTCAAAGGAAGAATATAAAATCAAGGACATCTCATGTTAGTGAAAATGTTGGTGATATCAAATAAAACAAGCAAAAGCAAGATAAAGGTTTACAAGTCAATGAATTGCTAAACTACGTACTTTTTTATTATTGATTAATATGGGGAAAAACAAGTCCCAAAAGTCCTTAAATCATTCAGTAGTTTTCTAACCTAGTATAAATTTGTGCTCATGATTTAAAAAAAAGAAATTACACACTCACAAAACATGGTGTTTCTCAGTTCAAATACTTATAGGCTCTTTAACACTTACCAAATGCTAAAACCTAGAATTAAGATTATTTTAAATTCTCCACCTACCACACTAATATATAGGAACATATGTCAAGCTACTGAAATTTAATGAAAAGAGAATGTTGAAGACACTATTCTGAATTCAGATTATCTAACATCATAAGCTACGATTGCAATAGGACAAAGGAAGAGTTTAAAAGGCAGGTTGATTTCAAAAAAGAAAAACACACTAATTTCTAAATATGGCCATTTTAAAATTTTGCACTTAAGAACTATATCCTGAGAAAACTGAAACACGGAGATCAAAATTCATACATGAAATGTAAGTAGAACTTTTGATCTCCAATCTATGCTTTGAAAAACAAATGTCTATGAACATAGGAAAACGATCCGTGTCATAAACCTTAAACTTACATCTGCAGAATTAAAGACATCTGGCAATAGGAAGTTGAGTAATGCCCAGAGTTCATGCAGGTTATTCTGCAAAGGTGTTCCAGTTAGGAGCAAACGGTTGGTTGACTTGAATTCACGAACTATCTCTGAAAGCTAGAAACAATAATACTTTTGTAAGCATTGGTTTAGTAGAAAGCTCAGCATTCCAACACATTTTTTTTTAAATATGAGGGTCCACCAAAAAGCTCACAAAATGCACATAATGAAAAAACTATGCATAGATTTCAGTATTTTTTGCACCAAAACAAACTTACTTAATTTCATTTTCCACAAACATTTTTTTGAAGTCCATTTGGTACAATAAAACTTGACAATGATGCTCTATAGAAAAATATCCTAGTTCAAGTTACACTGCTACAGTGAAGCACAACTAAACAAAATACTCCAGGCATTTCTACATCTGAAACAGTGCAGACCATATTTATACATCAGACTCCTCCTCCTCTTCAGAAAAAGTATTTTCTTCATTTTGGATTCACAGAAAACTGTCAGATCTTCTCCATGGAAACCTGGCTAGCTACTCTCTACAGCAAAATCTCCTTCTCCCTGCCGACCATGTTCATCTACAAACCTAGCAAAGAGCTAACTTAGCCTAACCCAAATCTTTAAGCACCAGAATTGAGTGGTACTTTCTATTAACTTCACAGTAAAACATACAACATAGGAGCAGTCCTAACAACAGTGAACATTTTTATAACGCACTTAAATAATTATTCTTAAATATGCATCGTCTTATCAGGTAATTATTCCAATTAGGAATTAGTGTGATCCACCTGGTGCTTTTGCAGAAGTTCTGTCCCTGTTTCTCACAAACTAGCCCAGAGATGTTCATCATAATACGTGAAGCTTTTCCTACTGCTGATATAGTTGAATGCCAAAACACACTGAGTATTTTCAATGCTAATAACACACTGTAATTCACACAAGTCAGACAACTCCAGGAAATTCTTTTTCTAATGTATAAGAGTATATATAACACCTCAATTAAAAAAAAAATAAGCCAATGCAAATCACATCCACACACTATGTACTCTCAACAATAAAACACCACAGTATAACAGACTACCACAAATGGCATAGCCAATGAACACCTAATTTTCTGTACATTAAAAATTGATCAAATCTTATTTACTCTGTATTCAACAATTCAAGACTTTAAAATCATTTGAAAAACTGATTTTCATTCACATTCTATATTCAATGAATAAAATAAAAATCTTCCATCACTTTTGTATTTTTTTAATACACAAAAGTGAGAGGACAGATCTGAGAATTAGATGAAAACGTTAACAAAGATATTGAGAACTTACCTTGGATTTTTCATTTTTTATTCGGTGAGCTTCATCAATGACTAGGTAGCGCCAATGAAACTTTTTGAACACAGATTTCTCTTTAATAACCATCTCATAAGAAGTGACACAAACGTCCCACTCTCCTGGCATCATTTCGTCGCGAATAAAAGCAGCCTAATGCAAAAGAACAGTTCTTCTTTTTAAAATAAGTTTACAAGACAATCACAGAATTAAAGTGTCAGAGGTGGAATCTGATATATTTTGGGTTTTTGTCTCATCTATTTTTGAGATGAAAAAACTAAGATACAAAGACACCTTTGTAGTCAATTATCTAGAAGACACTTTAATACTCTAATATATACATCAATAGACATGGAACAGGGTTTTCCTTACAGAAATAAAGTACATTCAATACCCTAGAAAAGTACATATTACCAGAGTCCACTAAATAACCCAAAGGACAGGGACAAAATAACACTTTCAGAACACTATTTTCTTACCAAGATCCAACCATTACTAATGGTTCCAACAAATACAAGAACTCAATACACAGGATAGAGTCCAACTTTTTAAGAACTCTTCTATTTTACTTCATTTTCCAGCAAGGATGAGTTATGTACTACAAAGGTCATGAAAATCCATTGTTTTGTGAAGTTTCTACTCTGGGGCTACAGATGTTCACAAAGTAGATTGTTCTGTGTGCTCTAGGAGGCTATTTAGAGGCAGGCATTTAGTGTAGCTATTACGACACTGTCTGGCATGCCACAGCCATATGGGAGTGCCAAGGTTCAAGTCCTGGCTCTTCTTATACTGGCTTTCTGTTGCTGCACACCCTGGCAGGCAGCAGGTGATGGCTCAGGTGCTCAAGTGGTCCCCTGATACAAGAGACTCAGAATAAGTGCTAGACTCCTGACTTCAGCCTAATCCAGCACTAGCTATTGTGACCATTTGGCTGTTGTGCACTAGAGGAGGACATTCATTTGCTCAACTGCTCTCTTTCTGCTTTTGAACAGATAAAAATTAAAACAAGTATAGAAAACAGACCTTGTAAAAATATAGATGTCTGGTGTTTGTAATAAAGAAAAGAGAAGAAAAAGACTACAAAATTGTGATTGATAGGGAAAAAACATCTGGAAGACCAGGAAAATAGTCAATATACTGTGGTACTAAGGTTCAAATATGTCTAAAAGCAATGATCTGGACTTGCATATACATGTCAACAACAATCTCTCCGCACTGAACATATGAATTAGCTATGTAATTGGCCATGGCCGATAGTAAAATTATATTTCAAGTTGCAATCCAGCACACACACATATGCTTCAGTATTTGTACCTAGGAAAAGGTAAATCTTTCTCAAAATATTACTTAACATTACTGCAATATGAAAATGCTGTGCTATTTTCTCTTCTCTTAAATGTTAAAAAAAAAAAGTTGTTGTCATCACCCACTAAGCCAGCTTCCTAACTCATTCATGGACAGAAACTGACAATTTCAAAAGCACCGGCTTTGAAAAATAATTTTCAAGCCTAAGAAATCCATCAGAATCCCAACCCCCCAATTGGGCAGAGATACGGAATCTGAGGGTTTTATGAAGTATTTCTTGGCGTTTTAAGAGTGAATATAATTCATTTACTTCATAAAACCCTCAGATTCCATATAATATAAATGAAAGCTACTGACTTATGGCTTACATTTTTGCTGAGGCATGATAAAAATGCAAGCTCAGCATTGTGATACAACAGCTTAAGCTGCCACCTGTAATACTAGCATTGTATTATTACTAGCATCTCATACTGCAGTATCAGTTGGAATCCTGGCTGCTCCACTTCCAATCATACTCCCTGCTGATGTGACGACTGGAAATGCATCTGCAGATGGCCTAAGTGCTTGCGCCTCTGCCACCCATATGGGAGACCAAGGTGGAGTGCCTGGTTCCAGCCTAGGCCCAACCCTAGCTGCTATGGACGTTTGGGAAGTGAACCAGCAGATGACAGATCTCTCCATTCCACAACCTCTTTCTTTAAAAAAAAAAAAAGAAAAAGAAAACACAAGCCTAGGTATTCCTTTCTTGCTTACACTCTTAAAAAATAGCCTCATCAAAACATGTTAGAAATGCAAAATTTTATAAGGAGTGATATTACATTAAATAATAACAGTGAACAGAAAGAATTCTTAGTAACTAAATTGCTACTGCAAAATATTAGGGATAAGAAAAAAAATCAACCCCATAAATCTAAATTTGAGCTGAACATTTCAATATTTAAATTATTTCTAGGTCAAATATCAGCAAAAAAATGAGGATGAAGTAATGTAGTTAATTGTGCTACCTTTCTTTGAGAAAATCTTTTGATCACCTATCTAAATATATAAAAATAGAATAAATCTTAAAACTGTTCTTTGGAGGCAAAACAAGCTTTCTAAACTGATTATTCATTTTAGAATATTTGCAAAATTTCACAGTCCAAAATTAACTCCCCCAAAATAACCAAGATTTATAATACAATTTAAGAAGATACAGAGACATGTATTTTTCTGTTCAAAGGGCAAACTGAAAGACATGTTTATGTATAAACACAAAACACAAGGCTCTTTGCACATACACAGCAGGTTCCATTTGATGTGAATGAGCAGGTATAAACCAAGTCAAAAACCAAAATGTTAAATAAAAAATTTAAGCAATGAATCGGTATACATTTTTAGCTTCGAAATAGAGGGAATGCTAAGGCATACTGTCAATAAAATAAAGTTTTTTAATAAAGTTATTTGAAAGTACAATTCAAAAATGTTAAGGCTAGCAAGTTAAAAGTAAACACAGATGAGACATAATAATGTATTGTTGCTAAATTAGTAAGATAAGAATATTCCACATAAGAGTGTTCTAAGGGTTAAATTAGCACATGCAAAGCATCTAAAACAGCCAAATGGGTCAGAATTGGCACAAATTAACTATGATTCACTGACAGTAATCAACTTCAACATCTTTAACAGCAATCATGTGTAACTTAACTCCAAAAATGACATTATTCTTTTCTGCCTTTTTAAACATGATTGGCACTTACTCTTGCATCCTTGTCGCCAACGAAACAAATAACACGCAGCGATGGAACCCATCGTTTAAATTCATTCATCCAGTTATGTAAAGTAGACTTTGGAACTAAAACCATGTGAGGTCCAGGCAGGTTTCGGTAGTGTTTCAGGTAACCAAGCAAAGCAATGGTTTGTAAAGTCTTACCAAGACCCTGCATTATCATCATAAAGGGAAAAATGCATAAATGTTCTTTCACAAGGTAGTTTCGTTAACAACAATGTAATAGATATTTGTCAGTTATATACTCAAACAGTAGACTATATTTCTATCAATGAAAAGTGCACAAAGGCTTTTTAAGAAAAGCATTCCAAATTCAGTACTTACTCTGAGCACAAAAAGAAAACAAGAATTTTAAGATGTTATTCAATAAAGCAGCTTTCTATTTAAGACTTTTTAAAATTCCAAACACAGCAAAATTATCCAAATAATTTTTTTCTACTTTTGGCAAAATTAGGCATCACGTGTCCTTTCATTCCATAAAGGAATACTCCCTCTGCCAACCTGTTTAGATACTGGTCTTCTTTTCTTATTGTACCTGAAATTATTACAATCCAGATACTGAACATTCAGACTATACATCTCAAGGGGCTATGGTGTCTAACCTTGCAGCCTTTATCTCTAAGCAAGATATACATTTCCTTTTATAAACCTAATCTTAAAATATTTTTATAGAGTTTCAAAAACTTAGAATGTCTATAATCTCTAACCCAGTAATTCCACTTTTAGGAATCCTATGGGTAAAAAAATCTGAGTGATATAGAAAAATTGAATTACAAGCTTCTCATAACACCATTATTAGTACTATACCCCAGGGAAGCCAAAAGAACAGCAATAAGAAAGGAACAGAATCAAATTACAGCACCTACCTAGGATCATTAGGTAGTAATTAACAATTATTTTTACAAAGTGCTTTAAATACATGAAAAATATACATAAATAAATAAATTATACTACCAGAGTAGATGTAGAATATAATTCTAACAAAGCAAAATAAATACAATCAAAAGAAAAATACTAAAAAGAAATAAATATGTCAAAATGTTAACTGTGGATATGTCTATGCAACAGAATTGTACTTTAATTTTTCTCCCAAAATTTTCTTTACTCCTTCAACTGTCTATCTTTATTTCAGTAATTAAAATATATCTGGTACTAGCATAAACTCAACATGGATTCATCATGCTTAGACAAGCACCAGCCAACAGATGTGTGGGTAAATAATCCTTGTCTTCCAATTGCCTAGTTAGCCAAGTTCCTCCTTCCCCCCCCTCCACACCCGCCCCAGTGCTGAGCTGTCCACAGTCCTCAACCCAGAACATATGCAAGGGTGCCTAAAAAAAAGTGGAATTTTTTAAAATAAGCTCGTCTTGGAGCAAAAATTTCAAAATCAATGTATAGATTTTCCACAATATATGCATTTTCCATGAACTTTTGGAGAATCCCTAGCGAATAAAAGAAGTTACAAAACCTTGATTTAAAACAGGGACTATCAGGCCTGCAGGCCATCTAAGGCCCTGGAAATCATCTGCTCTGGGCCTGACAAAGCAACAGCAGGCAGGACTCAAAATTCAATAAATCTACAGCAGGCTAATTTTTAAGTTGAAAATGGTACATGATGTTATTAAATATCCAAATGATCCTTGGCAGAAAAAAAGGTTCCCAGCCCCCAATTTAAAGGATCCTCTACCACATATCTAACTGATGCTCAACCCAAAATGAGTATCCATGAAACTACCGCACCAGATGCCAGAGGGCACATATTCTAGTTGGTGCCTCAGAATAAGAGTCATGGTTTTCAAGTCATACAAATGAATACCCCTGGGCTTCACGGAACTAAAATCTCTGCCCTCCCAACTTGTATTTTATTAACTGAGCTTAAAATACAAGCCTAGGACCTGCTATATTACCCCATGTGCTAAATTCTTATCTCATATGCCCTTGTTTCTCCTTCTTGATATGCCACTGCATCAAGACTCAACAGTGCCTTTTTTATTGTCACGTATCCCATCTATTCACTTTTTCATTATTCACAAATTGAGATATTGTTATTCATGCATATATTCGTTCATTCACTCCTTGTCTGACTTATATACCCCACCTCATTCCCAAAAGGATGGCAGGTAGCCTACAATGAAAACATGTTTCAGGTGGCCTACAAAGAAAACATGGAACACAATTTAATGGTAAAACAGAAGTAAAGAAGCAGTAAGGAAAGAATAGGAGGTAAAGAATAGGAAGAGACAGCAAAGAGCATTCCATTAATGGTTACACAGATGCTCCAGTTTAACATGCAACTGGACTCGGAGGTTGCTGGAAGGCAGAAGGTCAACAGAAAGAACATAAAACTACAAGGTTTTTTGTACCACCAAAGGAAATCCTAACTGCAATTTCCAACCTTGAAAAGTTCATCTTGTACTTAAAGAAACCGTAGACTTTATACAATTACCTTGTTACACTAAGAACCAAAGAAAGCCTATAGACACCAAGAAAGGGTCAGGAAGGCTCAGGTGTTTTAAATGTACACCAAAAAGCACTGAGAACTGACCTAGTGCTCTTAGCTACCCACTCCTTACCATTTCATCTGCCAAAATGCCATTGACTCCATTTTCATACAGCGAGATCAGCCAGTTGAGTCCTCGAATCTGATAATCTCTCAGCGGTCCTCCTTTCACATCTGATGAAAGAGATCAAGCGTGTCTCTTGTTTGCGTGAACACACTCAAGTCCACTTTTGTTTTTCCCCCAAAATCAAACCGTAAAGGATATCAGTAGGGGGCTGAGGACTTACAGGAAGGGGACACCTCGAACCTCACACACACATGCGATGTTTTCCGGCTCTCTGACAGGAGCTCTTCATCCTCTTCTTGTTCCGTCCGCCTGTGGCGATAACTGGAATAATAAAGGAAACACGTTCCTCTTCACCATGAACACAGTGCTACAGGTTGCACCCGTTGACACTGTTACTATAAAACACAGAGGGTCTGGTTAAGAATTGCAGAACTGGGCAGAACCAGGGCCAGTGCTGTGGTACAGTATGTTAAGCCACTGTCTGCTATGCTGGCATACCATGTGAGCACTGGTTCACCTATCTGCTGCTCTGCTTCTGGTCCAGTTCCCTACTGAAGCCCCTGCAAAAGCAGTGGAAGATGCCAAACTCCATGTGAGAGAGCAGGTTGTAAGGTTGGACTCCTGGATTCAGGCTGGATCAGCCTCTGTGTTTTGGGAAATGAACCAATGGATGAAAGGTATCTCTCTCTCTCTCTCCCTCTCTCCATAACTCTACCTTTCAAATGAATAAATCTTTAAAAACAACCCTCCCCCTCCAAAAGAAAATATGCTTTAAAAAAGAAAGGATTGATCAGAGCCCGCCTGCAGTTTTACTGATTGACCTCTGGTATGGGGGAAAAAAAAAATATATATATATATACACATATATACACAACATATGTACAATAGCAATTAAACTAATTGTTTTCATACAAAACAATGCATAATATGTGAAAAGGAAAGGAGAGAATGAAGGAAGGGAGAGGGCAGGAGGAAGAAGCAGAGAGAGATGCCAACATACTCTCCAGCGGAAATTAAATTCTGCTTCTCATCTTTCTTTATTCGAGGGCGTCCCAATTTCATGTTCAGAGGAGATGTTGGAGATTTCTGCGCTGATGGTTGAATGAAGTGTGCAAAAAGTTCTGTCTGCTTCAGTAAAAATTCAAATCTCTTTGCTCTGTCTGCTTTCTAATTTGCAAAACAAAAGAAAAAGTACCGGTTTTCCTTTTTTGTTCAATGTTGTTTAACATACATACTATGCTTACTTCGTACCATGCTCTAAGCACTTTGGAATATACTAACCTGTTGAATTCTCTTAAGAAACCTAGGATGTAGTTACTAGCTTAACTCTCATTTCACAGATGATAATGCAACGGCGCTGAGAAGCCAACAAAAATTTTGCCCAAAGCTCCAACACTATTAGGTAGCAGAATTCAAAGATTTTCAAATAGTTTAAATAGAAACAAAATTATCTGACAGACTTAATGTCCCGACAAGAAGTACTTTTCTTCTTAAAGATCCATAGGCAAACAATTTTTCCAAAAACATGATTTGCTTTCCTTTTCCTAAACAGTAACAAAATTAAACATCAAACATAATATACTCCCCAATTTTGAAATTACTATGACTTTATTTAAGTTCAATCTAGAAATAACTGAAAGCATTTAGTGTAATCTCTTTAATATGGTAAGTAACATAATAAACACTGAGCCCAGCACAGTAGCCTAGTGGCTAAAGTCCTTGTCTTGTGTTGCCAGGATCCCATATGGGTGCCAGTTCTAATCCCGGCAGCTTCACTTCCCATCCAGCTCCCTGCTTATGGCCTGGGAAAGCAGTTGAGGACAGTCCAAGTCCTTGGGACTCTGCACCCTCCTGGGAGACCCAGAAGAAGCCCCTGGCTTCGGATTGGCTCAGTTCCAGCCATTGTGGCTACTAGGGGAATGACCCGGTAGATGGAAGATTTTTCTCTCTGTCTCTCCTTCTCTGTAAATCTGACTTTATATATTAACTACTAAAGGTTAACATACAATCTCATTTTACAATAAGCTGTCAAGCACCACATAACTTACACCAAACAAATACAGCCAAAATCTTTTTCAGTTAAAAATGCTTTAAAGGTATGCACATCATTCTACATAAAAGAAAAACAAGGATCTTTCAGTCACTTTCTAACCACAGGGCAAAAACTACTTGGATTCCTCAGGATGGATGCATAATTAATAACACCAGAAACTTCCAGAAGAGTTCATTAACATAAATCCAAGAGTTAGACAAATATATTCAGACCGTTAGCTGGAAGGAGGCCAGAAACTTTCCATTTTATGTTATCCTCACTGGAATGTTGTTTTTAGAGTTGTTAAAACAGTAACTGTCTATGTTAGATGCGCCCTTAAACCTTATGACACAGAGTCTCGTAAAACAGCTATGAACAACGGGAAAGTGTACTCAGCTCCACTTACACTACTACTGCAAAAACACTCCCTTAGGGAGGAAAAAGAGTTTCAACTTCTTCAAAGATCCAAAGGCATAAAAGTTCAGTTAAAACTAAAGCAAAGTACTGAGTTTAGTGATAAAAATTAAATAATTAAATGTATAGTGAAGTAATTTAACAGGATAATGAAGATAAAATGTACTCCCTCACTTATCATATTGCATGCTTCCATAGTGTGTAGCATTCACTTACAGTTTTCAAACAGTTCCTGAAAATTGAGTACTATGAAGAAAAAGCTATGCATAGATTTCAAGAATGTTTTACATTCAAACAATCTTCCAATTGTGTTTTCCATGAACTTTTTGAGATACCCTCATTTTTCCAAAGCAAGAAGGAAAAAGAAAAAAAATCAGTCTGGATTTTGGACTGGATTTCTCAGGTCACAAAGCCACAATGATAGTGCCACAATTATTTAAAGTATAAAATATTCTGGATAGAGCTGGCATTGTGGCACAGCAAGTTTAGCTGTTGCCTATAACATCAGCATCCCATACAGGCACCAGCTGGAGTCACAGCTGCCCCATTTCAAATTCAGCTCCCTGCTAATGAACCTGGTAAAGCAGCTAAGATGACCCAAGTTCTTGGGCCTCTCACTATGTATCTCCCTCTTTATCTCTATAAATCTTTCAAATAAAAAAAATTTATTTGAAAAGCAGAGTTACAGAAAGAGAGAGGGAGAGAGAGAGATCTTCCATCAGCTGTTTCACTTCCTACAAGGCCGCAATGGCCAGGGTTGGCCCGGGCCAAAGCCTGGTCTCCCACATGTGAGGCAGAGGCCCAGGCATTTAAGCCACCTTCTGCTGCTTTCCCGGGTGCATTAACAGGGAGCAGGATTGAAAGCAGAGCAGCCAGAACTCCAAAGCATGCCCGTACGGGATGCCAATATCACACGTGGTATTTTACCTCGTAAGCCACCATGCTGGCACCAATAAATAAAATCATTTTAATTACAGAAAGAAAATACTCAAACCATAATAATGCATTTTATTATGAGGTAAAGAACACTGAACAAAAATTAGAACATACAGTTTCTAATACCAATATTCCAATGCAGTTTCTCAGATCCTTAACTTACTCGTCTGAAGAGTGAGATGAATTTATTCAACAAAACACATGATGGATTATACAGCAAATTTATTTTCAGTTTCAAAACTCGGACTTGCTAATGTATTATACACAAACATGCATACTTCTTTCTTTTCCATCACCTCTATAAATTTAACTACATATTCCCCATTTTATCCAAGAGTATATTTACCATTTTCTCTTCATACTCTGGGTCCATTTCTTTCTCAGACTTAGCTTTCATGCCAAGCTTGAGTTGGAAAGGAGAAATGTTTTTCTAGAATGTCAAAGAAATAAATGTCATCAAATTGCAAGGCAAGGTCTTAAAATTAGTCAATGTTCTCATTTTCAGAAAGTACAAATAAGTAAATGTAGGACATGCATAGACCAATGATGACAACATTTATGAATTAAGGTGTACAATTAATGCAGTTCTGTACACCTGAGATCCAACTAAAAAAAATCTAAAAAAAAAAAAAAAATCAGGAAAGCCAGACTAATGATATTAAATAAAACCAAAAGCCAAAACACTGAACCTTCTCATCTATTTTTTTAATTTAAAACATAAGAAAACATGTAACCATTAACTAAGGACTTAAAAATCTAAAACAGGCTAATATTATCAACCACAAACCAAAGAATTCAAAGAAAGTAAATATTAATTCTCAGAAACACTTCTTTATGTAACAGAAACAAGCCAGACTTTCAGAAGAAACAGCTGTGGCTTCTGCCCCTAAAAAGACACTTTTCAAAATTTGTTTTCATAGTTCACTTAGAATATTTAAATGTTTTATGTAATACACTGTGACCATATATATTTAAAATAATTTAATAATATGATTTCAAATATTTGACATGTTCATTTTCTATAACTGGAAAGGAAAGTACTTTAAACTATTTTAGTGCTTTGTAAAGGCAGCTTATCAGGACTATTAATCATTAATTTCCAATACTTTAAAATGTGTAATTTAATGAGAAAGAAAATCAATCAGCAACTTAAAATAGTGAAGTTGTGTGATAGGTTATCTCATGATTCTATCATCTGTAAAGAACTGCTTACATTTGCAGACATGAACAGCAAACAAATTTTTTTCTCTTAGAAATCAAGAAACAAAATGAAAACATATACTCTCCCAATTAAGAGAAAATTCCAGAGTTTTTCAACACAAATCTTTGTGAAAACTATAGAAGCTGTCAATTTTATCATGGCTTTGTCAATGAATCTGAAAACAGGTTACAAATCAACAATACATCATGACTTTAAACATTAAAAATAGGCATCCAACAGTTAATAAATAAATCTTCCAATATTTACTAAAATCTCTATTTTGAGGTAATCCAAACTAAGATTATAGAACTTAACCCTGGTCAAAGTCTGTCTTTGGCCTGCTGCTCATGCATCTTTCAGTTTCTCTAAGCCAAGTCATCATCCTGATTTATAATATCTCATATGGATTATAGATCAATCATGTGAAATATTTTGATATAATCCTGAGGTGCTGGGAATGAACAACTGCTGAAGGTCCCCCCAAACCCACACTTTCAAATAGCCATGTATACTATAAATCCTCTTTCATTCATACTAACAAGGAAAACTAGGTATCAAAGTCTAAACCTTTATCATTTTTCAAAAAGTGATATGAGGTCTAAATTTTCAACTTGATGGCAGTGAAAATCCCTTCACCTCATTTACACAGCTATAGAGCTAACTGTGGGAAGTAAACCTCACTTACAAAAAATAGAACCTTTAGTTTTAGAGAAAACATTTTATGCATTACTTTTTTGCTTACTTTGCAGTTAGGATATAATAAGAATTTAATTACATACTAATAAAAATCCCTACTCTTGAATAGTGCTATTAAAAGCTATGGGTAATTTAATTGGCACTATCTCCCACAACAAATTGTAAAATGCCTATCTTCTTTACCTTCTCATTTATATATGTATATATACAAATACATACAAATTCATGTATATATACACATATCCACATACACCCATTTACACACATGTACACCTGTTTACATACACGTACATATCCAGATCTACACGCACACACACACATATATCCATATGCACAGATATTTGTGTGTACATTTATATTTTCCAAAATATTTCTCATACAAGAAAAGATAAAAGGAGCCAAGATAACGTAATGATTGTTTATAGATGTTATCATTTGGTAGTCCAGATACCATAAAAATGCAGCACAAGACCATCAAAAACTCTTGTGTTAAGAGCCCTGACCTTTAGTTTGACGTCTTCATTGGCAAAACCAACTGTCACTTAAACCAAGCCCAAGAACAGGAGATAAGCACAAATGCCTGAGCATAGCAGTCATAAATGTCACAAGTCAATTCACCTAATCCCATCTACTTCACTCATCTTGGTGGAGTGGGTCAAACTGCCACCTGTGGCACCAGCACCCCATGTAAGTGCTGGTTCTAGTCCCAGCAGCTGTACTTCTGATCCAGCTGCCTGCTAATGCATCTGGGAAAGCAGCAAAACATGACCCAAGTCCTTGGGCCCCTGCACCCATGTGGAAGAACCAGATGGAGTTCCAGTCTCTCCGGACTTCTGCCTCATCCAACCCTGTTGTTACAGCCCTTTAGGGAGGGAATCAACAGACACGTGATTGCTCTCTTCTATTTCTTTGTCTTTCAAATTAATAAATTAATTTCTTTAAATGAAAGAGAAAATGCTCTTATCCAAAAGCCTGCTTTCTTTTATTTGAGACACAATTCCAGCAAGTTTGATAATGTGGCTTCCCATACTACAGAGACTAAAAACAGCAACAAATGACATGGGAAAGGCAAGTTCACTGGAGACAGCAAGAAGACACGGCAGGAGCCCAGTACCAAAACATGTGTTTCACTGCAGGAGCAAGAATAACCCTTAGTGTTCAGGTGTAATTATTTCCTTCTTCCTGCTGTATCACTACTTTGCATTTTACAGTTGATTTTATAATTGGTTTTATGGTTCTCTCACATGTATATAAATTAAATTCTTTCTGATGAAGTAGAAGCAGTGCATAAAAAGTGATAGGAAGGAGTTGGCATCTCGGGATATCGGATAAAACTGCCATGTGCAATCCCATTTGGGTGTCAGTTCAAGCCCTGGCTGCTCCACTTCTGTACCAGCTCCTGCTAATGGCACGAGAATGGGAGAAGCAGCACAAGACGGCCCAAGTGCTTGGACCCTGCACTCATGTAGGAGACCCAGAAGAGGCCCCTAACTTCTGGCTTCAGCCTGGCCCAACTCCAACTGTTATGGCCATTTGGGGACTGAGTCATCAGAAGAAATGTCTCTCTTTCTTCATTATCTCTCTGTCTCTGCTTCCCTATCTGTAACTCTGACATTCAAATAAAATAAATCTTTGTTAAAAATATAATTGTTAACAGCATGGCAACTGAGGCGTAAGACAGAAGCACACCAAAAAAAAAAAAAAAATCAGCACAATCCTGGAAAGATCTGGAAAGTGGTTAGTGGTTATTGAACTAAAGGGAAGCAACAGCCTTGGTATCCACAGTCAGAATACAACTGCTGTACAATGAAGGAAAGGTTCATCTCTGTTAGTACACAACTTAAGCCAAGGTAGTGGGCACCACAGTGAAGATTTTGAGCAAAACAAAGCAGCAACTCTACTACACTTTTACACCCAGGAGGTTCCTGCCAGGTTATACTTCACTTCCCCAACCTGTGCAGACTAATGAAGCACCATTAGGGTAATCTGTGCTGAGACTACAAAGTTCTTGAACCTATAAGCTATAACCTATAAGCTCAGAGCTTACGTAAGTTTTATAACTGACCCCTCCTCCAGTTGTTTCGTAGTTCAAAAACTGTACAACCTGAAAACTCAGCAACCTATAGAGTGACACTAAAAAAAAAAATAATAATAATAGTTTAGCAGTTACATTGTCCAGGCTATGGAATAAATGACACCTGGACATAAGTCTGAATTTTTGAACATTTGTACCAACCCAACTTTCATCGTCAATACCACCCTGCTGACCAAAGGATTGTGTAGAGCTTAAAATGCATTTTGAGGGGCTTTCACTTAGCATCACAATTGTTTTTCTAGTTAATCAACCCTGGAACCTTCAATATCTCACTTAAGCAAGGGCTGAATTTAAAATTACCTTCTAACACAAGGGAAAAGGTGTTCATTTCCCCCCAAAGCTTTCCATTTGGTTGTACAGGATCGTACAGTGATACAGACAAAGCCACTTGAGATCTCTAAAGCATAATTTTAATTATCCACAGGTTTTAATTGCTATATGGCTGCTGGTAAGGGGAGGCTCTAGCCATGAACCATCCATTCTCCTAGCTGGTTATATACATGGCAGCTCCTTACACCCAATGCTATTTTTATCTCAATTTTTGAAAGCATTTCATACTTTTATTTGCATGCCTCAATGTGAAATATGCTTTATGCGATTAATATGTATTTTGTGGATTTGACTTTCATAGATACGAAATCGACTGGTATTACTAGCCACTCATCTCCGCAAAGCTAGATTTTTTAAAAAATAATTACGCGCGCACACAGACACACAAGAATGCGTGTGCGCGCGCGCGCGTGCACACACACACACACACACACACACAACCTGCGCGTGTCCACGAGCCAGGAGCGAGCTGCGCCTATTAGGACAGGGAGGCGGAAGCTTGGAAAGCTTGGGGCCGGATTGGGGGACCATCTGGGTGGCCCTGAAGTGAAACACTATACCGTCGGGGGGGCGGGGCAGGCAAAGGTACGGGTGCAGACGTCGAAAATTTTCCTAAACCAGAGTTCATGGTTCCTCAATTTGGCTTTTGGGATGGGAGGAGGGTACCACGAGGAGAGCTCGTTTTCTGGAAGTGACACCCCACCTCAGCAGGCGTGGAGCAGAAGAACAAGGGATGATTTTTTTTTCTTTCTGCCATCCAAAAGCCCGATATTATCAATCCCAAAAATAAATGTTTTCCCTCTCATCCTTCATCCCTCCAGCGCTAACACCTTGAAATTGCAATTGCAAAAATAAGCCCCCAGCCAAACCCCTTTAGCTAGAGTGTGGGATTGAAGGGCCCAGATTTCCCAGGCAGAGGCCGACGGGAAGGGGGGGGGGCGGGGAGCGAAAGAGCAAGAGCGAGAAAGCGAGCGAGCAAACGAACGAAGGAGAGGCAGAGGCTTTTTTTCCACCGCACGGCGCCATCCCGCATCCCGTTACCCCGGTTCCGGGAGGGTGCAGCGAGTCGGGAGTCGGGGGGGTGGTATTCCAGGGGGTTCCAAGCCCCCTCTGCAGCCCCGGGATAAAGGCGCACCCCAGCGCCCCGAGCCCGCCCGCCCGCGCGCCAGCCCCGCCCCCGGCCGCCGGCGGCGAACAGGGAAGGGGGAGGGGAGCGCAGGCGATGAGCCGCCGCCGCCCCGCGCCAGCCAGCTGCCCCCAACGCCGGCCACCTCCGCCGGTACCTGTCGGCGCCCAAAGGTCAGGGCTTGGGCCCCTCCGAGGGGCCCCGCACACGGCCGCACAGGAGGGCGCGCGCGCGCACGCAGACACACACCCCCTTTCTATTTACCTCCTTCTTCTTCTCGCCCTTCTCGGTGGCGGCGGTGGCTTCGGTGGCTTCGGTGGAAGCGCCAGCGGCAGCGGCGGCGGCGGCTCCCTCCTCAAAGGTGGACGGCCCCGGCTGCTCGTCCTCTTCCACGATCACGACGGTGGCGGTCGTATCCACGGCTGCCACGGTGGCTGCCTCTGCTGCGGCGTCCGGCTCCATGGCGTTGGAGCGGGAACGACGGAGGGGTCGAGGAAGGGGATGAGGGCTCCTGGGCGGCGGCGGCGGCGGCGGCGGCTCGGGAAAGAGCTAGATGGAGCAAGGGTGGGGAATCACTCTGCTTCCAACCCCTTCGCGCGGCCCCCCTTCTTTAAATAACCCTCAACCCTGCCCCACTTCCGTCCACCCACCCTACGTCATGGCCTCCCCCCCAACCCTCCCCCTTTTCCCCCACCCCCCCCTCAACGATCGCGAGACTCCCCCTCCCCACCCAGAGCCCGGGCCGGCCCCACACAACCAACTGTTGCCTTTCGCGGGAGGCGCGGACTGGGTGGAAGCGGGAACCTGCAGCTGGCGTCCCCCGAAAACCTCCCTTGCCACACGCCCCCACACTGAAACGGAGCTCCCCTCACAAACGTGTGCAAGCGGAATCCACTTTCTCTTACACACATCTGCTCTTTGTACCTCGGGACGCCCTCCCCTCTTGCACAAAGAACTTTTTTCTGGGCGTGTAACTGTTCAGCCAAAGGCTTTCTCCACCCACCCCCACCCATTTGCAAAGCCCAGACCCTTTCCGGGGATTGACCAGTCCCAGGTCTCTAAACGAGTAGCACTAGTTGTGCTGTTCCCACCTTTCCAAACTGTGCTGGGGATGCTCTCTTTGACTATTCTGACTGCCAACCTTCACTGACAAGGGAAACCTCCCTAGGGGGTTTTCCGTATTTCAACCCGCCAGACGGCCACCGGGCATGAGCCCTTATTTTGATTTTACCGCTGAATCTTAAAACTCCTGAGAGACAAGGTCAAGGTCCCCCACAGAACCTGGGGCAACACATGGTAGGTACCTGACATTATTAACTGAATGTGATTTTTTTTCGATTCGCTTTCTGTTTGCATCTCCGTTATTATCTGTCGGTACTTCAGCTCCAGTTGCATACGTAATCACAGATGTAAAAAATTCTTCTATAGGATGCCACAGTATACAAACGTTAACCGTAAAATAGTATTATTGCTTTTATCCCCCTTCCCCCCTCCGCACCATTTATTTCGATTGGGTTTGCATCCTGGCCTTTAATTTTCTGTCATTAGGGCCAAGAGAAAACAGTAAACCAAGCAACAAGCACAAAGACCACAGCTGCCAAAAATGAAGGCAGCACTTTCCCAAGTGAAAAGAAGTCATGACTAATTTTCCTCGGCATTTCTCCTTCAATTGCCAATCTGAAATGAGGTGTGATTTCTGCAAATAGCACACAATTGCTCCTTTTTCTTGGGGAGTAGTGGCCCAATTTCTTTTTGTTTTCAAGCCTAAGATCCTCTATGTACACAAACCATATGACTTTTTTTTTTCTTTTTAAGCTGGTGTTGGTCATTTACAAATTAGTGTGAATGAGTGTGAGATCCTGTCCCAAGAAAAAGAGGGAAAAGACATTAAGCTGGTGCTAATGAAAGGGGAAAGGAGAAGCTGGCAGCTCCAGCTTTGATTTGGGGCTGTACATTTCCCCAGCCAGTGCCCGTGTTACTCATTCTGACATACATATGTGTTCTAACCGTAAGACATAGCATATCTCAGTTATAAAAGTGCCTCGTGTTTTTTAAGTGTCAATGTCAATCGAAATGTGGGGGCAGAATTAACTTTATGGGTCATTTGAAATGTGGTTTTTGTTTAAAGTGTTTAGATATACTCAAGAATGAAATTTGAAGTGTCTTAAGACTTCCACTTAGACACTCTACCCCTTTCCCATAGCTGCAATCATTAAGGGTTCTTTGGTTAAACACCAGGATGCAGTGATACAAGTAGCACCCCCCCTGGCTTGACAAGGCCCCTTGCACACAGGCAATGATGGTGGAGGATTTCCTTTTCACAAAACTATAGCTAAGAAGATAGCTGGATTTCGAAGGAAAGAGGCTGGGGCCAGCACCTTAGCAGCGTAGGTTAATATTCCACCTGTAGACAGCAGCATCCCATTTGGGCACCAATTTGAGTCCCAGTTACTTCACTCCTGACCCAGCTCCCTGCTGAAGGCCTGGGAAGGTAGAGGAGTTTGGCCCTGCATCCACATGGGAGACACACATTCTGAATTGGCCCAGTTTGGCCATTGTGGCCATTTAGATGGAAGACTGTCTCTGTCTCTCTCTTTCTCCCCCTCTCTTCTTCTCTTTCTGACTTCAAGTAACGGTAATAAAATAACTCTCAAAAAAAAGGGAGAGATGCTGAAGAGCTATTTGCTATGCGCTGATGTGCTCTTGCTTGTGTAAGTCCTTCAATGCCCTGTATTTGTCCTTGCAATATGCATTGTTTCACTTACTTTGTGAGTTCAATACAACCTTTTGAAGACATTTGGAAAACCCACAGCCCATGTTAAAAACCTGTTAAAAACCTGTTCTGTAGGAGCATGACTTCCAAGTTCCACCAATAAAAAAAAGTTAGGAATTGATTTGAGGACCAGAACATATTTGCATGCTGGCAGTTGTCCATGTATGTATAATGTGTTCCTTCCTTTTCAAGATGCATGGCTGAAAGTGCTGTAAAGTGTATGAATTGGGCTGGAAAGGTTGATGCTCAATAGACCTTGCCACGGGATCCATGTAAATATTGGCTTATGGGAGCAGCTGCTATTTGCAGAGCATGTACCATTCCTTATTTGAAAATCTGCCTAAAATTAATGATCTGTAGACTTTGTGCAGCCAGTCACCCTGCTTCTGATGCTACCCAACACCTTGCTCTCTGCTACCCTTTCCCCCATTATGTCTTTTCATGTGAATGCTGTTTAATTGTTCTATTCCACAGGGTTTGGAGATCAAAGCAAACTTTTCATAAAGAATCTTGGAGCTACATTTGGGACCGTCAGAAATTAATCCCAGTCACCAGGACAGTGTGTCCATTCTGGGAGATTACGGCTATCATCAAAGTTGCACAATAATCATTTTCCCAGAGCCAAACTTGTTTTGTAGTGACAAGAATGTGTATCCGCCGGCGATATTAAATACTTTATGAAGTGCATAAAGGCAAGGCCAAGGCCTTGGTGTTCCTTTTCTTATCCACTATCAGAAATATGTTATTTAGACCACAATGTGACTTTAAAGCCACACAGGGATCCCATTGATCAGTGTTCCTCAGAAACTAATACAAAGCATTCTGGTCACAGAATGTTGCTGACAACTGTAACCATTCTGCTCATATCTAAGCTTTCTCACCACTTTTTAAAAGACTTTTTAAAAAGTGGCATTTTTGAAAAACGACATTTTTCTCAGTGTTCTGTATGTTAAGGGAGGGCTGACTAAGGCATCCACTATTGTATCAGAGTCTGTGCTAGATGCTTTACCTATGATACAGCTTAACATCCTGATAATTCTAGGAAATGATTTATATATATATATATTTGTAAGGCATTGAGACAGACAAAAGGAAGACAGACAGAGGTAGAAAGACATCATCTAGCCAGTGAATCACTCTGCATATGACCACAGTAGCTGGGACTGGGCATGCCAAAGCTAGGAGCCCAGAACCCAATCCGGGTCTCCCATTAAGGAGGTCGAGACCCAAATAATGGAGCCATTGCTACTGCCTCCCAAGGTCTGTGTTATTGGGAAGCTGGAATCAGGAGAGGAAGCGAGACTCAAACCCCAGGCCCTGTGATGCCTGTGTCCAAAGCAGCATGCTATTGGCTGCACAGAATGCCTCTCTTAACTCGACCGGAACATATCCTATTAAGTGAAATAAGCTAAGCTAGACCGAGAAAGACAAATCCTGCATGTTCTCCCTTATGTGTGGGAGCTAAAATTTTAAAAATAAACAATGAAAAAGAAACATCTATGTGCATCAGTATGTGTGGAAATATACTTTTATAAAATGTTTTATACTTTCCTAAAACAAAGGTTAAGAATGTTATACTAGGGCCCGGCGCGGTGGCGCAAGTGGTTAAGGCCCTCGTCTTGCACGCCCAGGATCCCATATGGGCGCCGGTTCTATCCCGGCAGCCCCTCTTCCCTTCCAGCTCCCTGCCTGTGGCCCGGGAAAGCAGTTGAAGACAGCCCAAGGCTTTGGGACCCTGCACCCGCGTGGGAGACCCAGAAGAGGCTCCTGGCTTCGGATTGGCATAGTATCGGCCGTTGTGCTCACTTGGGGAGTGAATCATCGGACGGAAAATCTTCCTCTCTGTCTCTCCTCTCTGTATATCCGCCTTTCCAGTGAAAAAATATTTAAAAAAAAAAGAATGCTATACTATATAGCTTTAATAACTTGATAATACTTTAAAAGTTACTGTATGAGTGTAAAATGGGCATTCTATTCAATTATTGTTTATGGTTGTTGTCTGTATTCCCACCAAGCCAAGATCTTTTGCTTTTGACTTGTTAATCATATTATTCAGTGAACTACTAAGGCTTTTCACTGTAAAATAAATTTAAAGTGCATTAGCTCAAAAACTTTAAAAAGGTGCAAGAAACAGAAAAGGAAGAAAAGTCAGAGGAGGAAGTGGATATCATTATGTCCTTAGAACTGTATCTAGAAATCACATCCAATCTGTTAAAACTAACTAGCAATTAAAATAAAAATTTGAAATGTCTCCCTGTCTTACATATGACAAAATGAAGAGTTAGGCTAAATAACTCATCTGAGGCTTCATAGCTAGTGACAGAAGACAGATGCAAATCCTGGACTCTGTGACTCCAAATTTCATAGTTGCATTTGGTCTTTATTAACTTTTGTCTTTTCGTGACATCCTTCTTGACAGTAGAAATCCTCTTAAGAAAATTCCTGAGATATGTTTCTTCTATCTGCATCCATGTTGTTGCACTAAAATAAATTCTCAGAACAGTAGTGATACCCAAGATAATGCAGAGGAGGAGAAAACCTAAAGGAAGCAACTTAGATGCCTAAGAAGAAGGGATGGGCCAAACTCTGTATAATACATTTATCAATGGAATACCATGTAGCATTAAAAATGTGTATGTAAACAGGTGTCTGTTGATATGGAAATATTCTCCTAATATAGTGATAAATGAACAATAAGGGCTGGCCAAAGAGAAAAACAAGATGATTCCATTAAAAAAAAAACTACTTACATAAATATACTTGCACAAAGGAAAAAACCCAAAGTCTTTACTGCAAATGTTCACAGTAGTTTCAATGGATTTTTTTCCTGCTTTTACTTTTCTAATACTTCCACTTTCCCTCACATAATAAATAAATAACAGTTGAAAAAATGAGATGAAAATTATTGCTCAAAATGGAACAAATTGAAATAATTCTTAACAGGAGTGTGAATTAAAAAGGGGAGCTATACAAGTATCTAATCTAGTGGTTAAGACACCTTTATTTCACATTGGAGTTCCTGGGTTTGATTCCTGGTTCTGGTTGCTAACTGTAACTTCCTCCTAATGTAGACCATGGGGGACAGTGGTGATGGTTCCAGTGACTGCTTTTCTGCCACCCATATAAAAAACCTAGATTCTTGGCCATAACTTTGTCCAACCCCAACCATTATAGGACTATGGGGAGTGAACCAGTGAATGGGAATTTTGTCTGTTTCTCTGCCACTTAGAAAAAGTAAATAAAAGAAAGGAAATGAGTGATTTAAGAATGATGGCACAACACAGAAGTAATGTGTAATATAATAGATGTAATATTGTTATTGTACTGTTTTCAGTTACGTTAACCTGTTTGAAAAACTTGCTTGACATTGTTTTAAGTTGTCTACTGATATGCATGAATTTCAAAATTATTTTGCACCAAAATAAACTTATCTTTAAAAAATAAGCTCATATTTTACATTTGTAAAAATTTCGTGGCACACAAAAACTGCATATTTATGTTTAATTCTGTGTTCTATGAATTTGTTTAAAGAACTTTTCTATATGAAAGGAGTTTTCTACTTTTATTTATTTATTTATTTATTTATTTGAAAAACCTCTGTGACAGAGAGGAAGAAACAAATAAATAATCTTCTTCCTGTTGGTTCACTCCCCAAGTTCCTATAACAGCCAGAAGCCCAGAGCCCAGAACTCCATTCCGGTCTCCCACACGGGTGGCAGGGGTCCAAGCACGTAAGCCATTATCCACTATCTTCCCAGGCATTAGCAGGAAGCTGGATTGAAACAAAGTGGCTGGGATTCAAACTGGCACTCTGATTTGGAATACAGGCACCCCAAATACTGACCCTAGATTTTTGTACTTTTAAAAGCCATTATACAAAATTTGGCTCAGGAAGAAAATATGCCAGATTTAATTGTGCACAGCCCTGAAATCAGATGCATCCATACATGCCCTAAAACACGAAATACATGCTAAATGGTCTGAATTGGATTTGCTAAAAGGCTCAGTATTATGCACGCTGAAAATCATTAGAAACAGAATAGCACAGCTATTACCAGCTTTGACTCTAGACTTGGAAAGGCTTGGAGTTTGAATTCTACAAAATTATATAACCCCTCTAACTTCATATTTGCATCTGTAAAATGAGTATTAATGCTTGCTCCAAGTGTTTATATGAGAATTTCATGTAAAAGAATATGGAGAACATCTTTCATGCTCTTGGCATGTAATGCACACTCTAAGGATAATAGACAGCAAAAGGAAAAGCCAGATGATGCTTTTGCCTGGAGAAAAAGCCAGGATAGGAGAAAGTAAGTGCAGAAGTCAGTCCAGGGATCCCATATGGGGGCCGGTTCTAATCCCGGCAGCCCCGCTTCCCCTCCAGCTCCCTGCCTGTGGCCTGGGAAAGCAGTTGAGGACAGCCCAAAGCTTTGGGACCCTGCACCCGCGTGGGAGACCCAGAAGAGGCTCCTGGCTTCGGATCGGCATAGTATCAGCCGTTGCACTCACTTGGGGAGTGAATCATCATCGGACGGAAGATCTTCCTCTCTGTCTCTCCTCTCTGTATATCCGCCTTTCCAATGAAAAAAATAATAAAAATAAATCTTAAAAAAAAAAAGTCAGTCCAAAACTAAACTCAGACTAAGCATCACTGTTGTTCACCATGTTCATTTTTCTGTTATTGTCACTTATGAGGGTCAGCATTATGATGTCATTAAACTTTCACAAAAAGTTTTGCAGAAAAGCATGAAGTGAAGAAGAGAACAAAGATACTTTCCTGCTTAGACAAGGGACCATGTTTGACTCATCTTTGTTAAAATGTGGCAGAGGGGAAGAAAAACTGCAGGCTGGTTTGCCAGCTCCATGGGGTCTGGACTCCACCCTCCACACATTCCCATCACTTTCTATGTTGCCCTCTTTTATTTTTTTCTGATTCAATATTGCCCTAGCTATCTATTTTTTGCCAGATTTCATGTTCATAGTGATACATTTACACATATATTTTTCAAGGTTCTTTTCCAGTTTACCTATTGTGCATGGAACAAGGTACCAACGAACATGATGACGCACAAAGAAAATAGCTTGTATATTCCTCCTAGGCCTAAACCAGTGATTCATGAACTTTAGTACATCAACAATACCTGGAGGGCTTGTGAAAACACATGACTGGGGACATTCCCAGAATTTCTTCTTTAACAATTTGTTTATTTATTTAAGAAGCAGAGACAGAGGAAAAGAGCAAAACTCCCCATCCTTTGGTTCACTCCCCAGATACTGACAATGGATACAGTTGGGCCAGGACAACAGGGACTGGGAACCCTATCTGTGTCTCTGATGTGGCTAGCAGAAACCCAGTGACTCATGCCAGCACTGCTGCCTCCTAGGGTCTGCATTAGCGGCAAGTGGGAGTCAGAAACTAGTACTAGAACCTGAACCCAGTCACTCCAGTATGGAAAACTAAGAGTGTCTTAATTACCAGGCCAAATGTCCTCACCTCCTCCCACAGCAGGTTTGCTTAAATGGTGATTTGGGGAATGGCATGCTTTTCCAACACATTCCCACAGGGTGCTGATACTGCTGGGCCAGGGACCACATTTTGAGAACCCCCCAAAGACCTAGAACAGGAGCTAGCAAACCCGGGTAAACCTGAGACTTTATGGAAAATACAGTGTTTGTCACAATGGCTAACCACTGTGGTAGTATGAAAGCAGCTATAAACTATAGCTAAACCCATGAGCATGGATGGGATCCAGTAATATTTTATGGATGGGACACTGAAATTTGAATTCCATATAATGAAAATTTATTCTTTTAATTTTTGTCAAGAACTCAAAATATAAAAACCATTCTTAGGTCAAGGAGCGTACAAAAATGGCCTTTTATGCTATGTTTGCCAAGCACTGCACAAAAGACACTCATTATCCAACAGAGATAAAATAAATACAAGTGGAGCAAAGAGTACTGAACATCTGAGAAGGTCATCTGAACATCTCAATAGTTATCTGAGAAATGCAAGGTTTTTTAATAAGAGTTGTTTATTTAAAAAGTAGAGCATTACAGAAAGAGGGAGAGGGAGCAAGACAAGGAGAGAGATTCCATCCCGTGTTTCAATCTCTGAAATGACTGTTAACAGCCAGCACTGGGCCAAACTAGGAAGCTAGGAGCCAGGAATTCTGAACCTCTCACATACTTGGATGCTAGGCAATCAAGTATTTGAGCCATCATCCGTTGTTTCCCAGGAGCATTGTTAGAGGGTTATATCAGAGCAGAGTAGCTGGGACATGAACCGGCCCTCTGATGTGGGATACTGGCATTAGAAGCAGTGGTTTAACACTGGCCATAGTTGGCTTTATTTTGCCAAGTCAGCTCAAGCTTTGTCAGACTTTGTTCCTGTTATCTTACCCTCTGCTCCACACTACTCCCCTGCCTTTCTTTAACAGGTATTGGTAGCTAATAAAAATCTTGAACCCAACACTATTTCAAATTTTCTTTCTGGAGAGCCCAATCTGTGACAGCTTTGTCTCAGTAATTCCAATGGAATAATGCAAGCTTATATAAGAATCATTCAGGGCCCAGTGCAGTATCCTAGTGGCTAAAATCCTTGCCTTGAATGTGCTGGGAACCCATATGGGTGCCGGTTTCCAACTAGCTCCCTGATTGTTGCCTAGGAAAGCTGTGGAGGACGGCCCAAAGCGTTAGTACCCTGTACCCTCATGGGAGACCTGGAAGAGGCTCCTGGCTCCTGGCTTTGGATTGGCTCAACTCTGGACATTGCAGCCACTTAGGGAGTGAATCATTGGATGAAAGATCTTCCTCTCTGTATATCTGACTTTCTAAAAAAAAAAAAAAAGAAGAAGAAGAATAAGAAGAATCATTCGTGTTGTTATGGTGCACCAAAAACTACATGCGAGAATGTCCATAGCAACTTTTTGCTTATAATAACAAAATACTGGAAACCGCCTAATGACTATCAACAGAAGAATAAATGAGTTGTTACAATGGAGTATTACACACCAATGAAAATGAATGACATTTATGTACACATGCATGACAATATTAAATAAAAAAAGCAAATATAATCCATATAGAATTCAGAATACAAGCAAAGATATTTATGATATGATGGCTCAATTGGCTAATCCTTCCCTTGCAAGTGCCAGAGGGATCCCATATGGGTGCCAGTTCATGTCCCAGTTGCTCCACTTCCCATCCAGCTCCCTGCTTGTAGTCTGGGAAAGCAATAGAGGATGGCCCAAAGTCTTGGGACCTTACACCCATGTGGGAGGCCAGGAAGAAGCTCCTGGTTCCTAGTTTCAGATCAGCCCAGCTCTGGCTGTTGCAACCATTTGGGGATTAAACCAGCACATGGAAGATGTTTCACTCTGTCTCTCCTTCTCTCTTTAAATCGCCTCCTTTCCAAAGAAAATAAATAAATCTTCTAAAAATATATATATTTATAGCCATATATACAAGTGAAAAAAAAAATTTAAAGGAACAAAAATGATCGGCAGGGAACTCATGACAATGTCTAAGGATGAAGTACAGCACGCACCTTGCCCGATAGAGACAGACGCTTTTCTGTGACAACTTCACCAGAGTATTCTGGCTGCATACCAGCCTTAGTTTTACTCTGTGTGAGAGGAGAAGGAATGACAAGAGAGAGCTGTCTGGTACGGGAGTGTCTTTTAAAGTGCTGATAATATTCACTCTCTAGACCTCAGTAAAGGTTGCATAAACATTCACTTTAAAATTGTTCATGAAACTGTGTGTATATGTTTTATGTATCTGAAAAGAAGGAAATAATAATTATTTTACCAGAAATTATAAATAGCTGTGATAAGTAGCTGTGATGGCAACATCCCATAGTGTTCCTATTTGAGTCTCAGTTTCTCCACTTCCAATACAACTCCCTGCTGCTGTATCCAGGAAAACAACGAAGGTGGCCCAAGTGCTTGAGCCCCTGCACCCACATGGGAGACTTGGAGGATTGAAACTTCTGGCTCTTGGCTGCAGCCTTGCCCAGCCCCAGCTGTTGCAAGGCCATTTGAGGAGTGAACTAGTAGATGGAAGAGGTGGGTCTCTGACTTTCAAATAGAATAAGCTTTTTTTTAAAAAAAAAAAATGTAACTGTAAAGCACTGCAAAGATGATGGGTAAGCAAGTGGAGATAAGCGTGACTCAAGCTCATCATGTGCTTGTTCATCTGTAACAATATTATACAAAACAGACCTTGAGAAGCTCTATAAGAAGTACATGGAGACACTGTTTTCAGAAGAGAAGAGTATTCCTTTCCAGCTGAGAGGCAACAGGAGGAAAGCTTCAAAAACGAAAGACCCTTTGAGGTAAGCATTGAAAATTAGAGGCTCCTAGCCGATATGGTTACATAACAGATTAGGGGAAAGATGGCATTAGCACTGAGGTGGAGATCAATATAAACAGCATGTGATCAAGAAATGAAATATTCAAATTGACAGGAGCAGCGTTTGCCAATGTGTTTTGATTTCAAATACCCTTAGGAGCCTTCCAAATCCTTCAGCATTGTCTGCAACTTGGGGGTAGGTTCCACAGATACATATGGAAGTGCAACTGTGCTAGGTGCCAGGCACTAGAAAATATTCAGCCGCAAGAAAAGCAGACAAGGTTCTGGAGGTTACATGGGTCATATCTGCATTAATTCTCTTCTAGAGGCTCCATTCTTCCTGAGAGCAGAAAGCAATGTAGACTTGTGCAAAGATGAAACTCCGTTGTTTCAATGTTTGGGGTTTTGTGAGTCGTGTTGAGTTCTGTGGCAATCAGATTTAGGCTTTACTATCTTCTTCTTGACCCTCATGTTGACTTTGAACTCCAGAGTATATGCAAGACTGAAGTAACAGTGATACTGAGCAGGACTTCTGATTTTTGTGTTCTTGATATGATTTTCATTGGCCTTCTTTGCCCTGAGAAATGAAGTCATCCTGTCATCTAACCTTGTTGCCATTCACTGAGGTACCCTCTAAAAGGATATTTATGGCCTCTAAAAGGATAGTCCCTACTACTCCCCAGTGTGGTGGTACCATGGCCACAAGACCACAGGTTCTGCACCCAAGAATTAGGAGTGGGGCTGGCCAGACTGCAACATCCACCAGCACACACAAAGGCCAAGATGGAGGGGGTAGACTATGCCGGGCAAGAGCCTAAGCATGCCTGAGATCTGGGTCTGGGAATGGGCCAGATGGGGGAACTTGGAGACCTCCCCTTGTGGGCTGTTGCTCTGTGATTTAGGCCTAGGTAGGTGTTGGTCAGGTCAGACAGGGCTGATCCTTGTTGCAGGTATGTGGACTGGCCTGGGGGAGGAGGAGATCAAACAGGACTGAGCCAAACCGTAGTACATTGGCTAGTGTAGGAGCCAGGATGGGTGCAGGCCATGCTGGGCTAGGCTATCACACCTATCAGTTTGTGTGAGCCAAGGATAGGAGCCTACTGGGCAAGGCTAGGCTGCAACACCCACCAGTGAGAGTTGGGAACGAGTACAGGCTGGGCAAGGCCAAGCTGCAGCATCTGATGGCAAAGGCGAAGATGAGGGGTGGACTACGCTGAGCTGGATCAGAGCAACCACTGGCACACAAAAGATCTGTGGCTGGAAACAGGCCTGGTTGGGGAGCTAAGGGGATGTGCTGGCTGGGTTGTGGTCTCCACTGGTGAACACAAAAGCTGGAATGGGGGTTGTGAACTGGGCTGGACATGGTTACAGCATCCCTTGGCATGCATGTGGACTGGGTCTGGACTGTGCCAGACTGGGCTAGACTCCAGCACCCACTGATGCTCGCAAGAGCCAGGGTGGGTGTGAGATGGGCTAGGCTAAGTCTTGGCATCTGCTGAACCTCATAAGAGCTGGATGTATGGGTGGACCAGGTGGGCCTGGGCTGTAGCACTCAATGGTGAGAGCCGGAATAGGTGTGGGCCAGTGGCCAAAGGTATTGTTCCTGCCAGGACAAGAGGTAAGTCAAGTCCAGGGTGGGCCAAGGACCCACTGGTATGCATGAGATCTGCCACTGGGAGGTGATCTGATAGAAGAGTGTGGGGAACTCCTCTGTCAGGAAGCAGTCCCTGCAGGTGAGTGCAAGAACTGAGGCTGAGAGCTGCCCAGACCAGGTCAGGTTACAGTACTCACTGGCCTGCATGTGAGTCAGGTCTGGCAGTAAGCTGGGCTGGGCCAGTTCATAGCACCTACTGGCAAATGGGAGAACCAGGACAGGGTGAGGGACAGGCCAGGTTGGGCCACAGCACCAGCCAGTTCACATTAGTGCTGGAATTGGGGGCTGGCTGGGCTGGATTAGGCTGTAGCATTTGCCAGTATGAACTAGAACCAGGGGCAGGAAGGGCCAAGATAGAATGCAGCACCCCCTGACCTGGTGAATTCCTACGTGAGGCAGGCCATGCCAACCTGGGCTGCAGCACCTACCAGCAGACATAAGACCTGGGACGGGGCAAGGGGGACAAGCCTAATAGGGGAGCTGCGGGGGCTCCCCTGCTGGGCCAGTGCTCCCAGTGAGAGCTGGGATTGAGGGCATACCAGGCTTGGCAGGGTCACAAAGCCTATAGACCTGCATGTGAGCTGGTTCCAGGAGAGAGCCAGGCTAAACTAAGCAACCATATCCAATGGTACATACAAGTTGGGCTTTGCCACAGCATCAGCGGCAAGTGCCAGGAATGGGGGGCAAATCCTACTATGCTAGACTGCAGAACTACCTGAAAAGCGCAAGTTCCAGGGCTGGTATTGGGCCTAGTAGGGAAACTGTGGGCACCTTTCTGATGGGCTGCAGCTTTCACCAGTGAGCATGAGAACCAGGGCTGGGGTGAGCCTGTATGGACAGGCAGTAGCACCTGGTGTCATAAGTGTGGGCTGGATAGTGGGGTTAGTTGGGCTGAGTTAGGCTGCAACACCCATTGGTTTGTATGAGAACTGAATGGGATGCAGGACAGACTGGACCAGTCTGTTGCACATACTGGCATGTGCAGGAATCACGGCTGGGGGCAGGCCTGGTGGTGACTATTGGGGGTCATTCCAACTGGACTGTAGTTGCTGCTGGTGTGCATAAGGGCTGAATGTATGGTGGGCAGTGTTGGTTTGGGTCACAGCATCTACTGATTTGCATATGAGATGGAGCTGGGGACAGAACTGACCCAGCAACTGCAACCACTAGTATGTGTGTAGACTGATGTGGGTTATGATCTGGACCGGACCCCGCACTGGCTTGCACACAGAGGATTCAGGTCAGGGGTCACCTCAGATGAGATTTCTGAACTCCTGGACTCAGAACTCCAACTGGGCCTCCTCAGTTGCTGAAGCCTGTGTAGTGAACAGCATGCCCAGATGAACATGGAGAACATGACAGCTCCTTGAGGTCTGCAGAGGCCATGTAGGACCATGGCAGAGGATGGAGCGCATAACAAATTGGACAGCTGTCCCAGCCAAGCTTTGACTGCAAACATCTGGGTGAGTGGAGACTCTAAGGTGGACTATGTCAGCCAATTGACCTTGGAATGATTTTTTCATCCTTGGAGCAATGAAATTACCAGCATCTCAGTATTATCAAAACCAATTGAGCAGTGCCCTGGAAGCATGCTCCATATTGGGAGCCCTGGGATGAGATCAAGTGGCTGTCCCCCTTCCACAGGTACTGGTGGGGTTATAATGCTGGGTGTGGCCTTCTCCCCTTATCTCCTCCCTTCTCCAAGATACAGGAAGAAGGAAAAGGAAATTGGAAACAATTGTATCATCCACTTTCCCCTAATCCTCCACCCTTCCTTCCCTAACCAGTGATCCACATGGGCATGCATCCTTTTCAATTATGTAAACATCATCAAAAATGAAATAAAAAATAAATACTCCAGCTTTTAATTCTCTTTTCCTAATTATTCACCTTTTTCAATTCTGAGTCTGTTGTTAACTGGGGTAGACAGATAGGGTGAAAAGCATAACACTTGATCAGCTGGGACTCTTCCCGAATCTTTGTCTTGCTGGACAAATCTTAAAATGATTTAATAAAAACTAAGAATATGTTCTTTACTCTTTCATGACATTCATTGGCATTGAAACCAGACTCATATCTCACTGCCTGCACTAAAAAATGTCACAAAGGAATGTGGTGATGGTGGTGGTTGTTGAGGGGGGTAGGGGCAGTACAATGGCACAACTGGCTAATCCTCCACTTACAAGTACAAGCATCCCATTTAGCTGCTGGCTCTGTTCCAGTAGCTCTGCCTCCCACCCGGCTCCCTACTTGTGACCTGGGAAAGCAGTGGAGACTAGCAGAAAGCCTTGGGACCCTGCACCCATGTGGTGTGGAAGACCTAGAAGAAGCTCCTAGATCCTGGCTTTGGATCGGCTCAGCTTCGGCAGCTGTGGCCACTTGGGGAATGAAACAACAGACAGAAGATCTTTCTCTCTGTCTCTCCTCTGTAAATGTGCCTTTCCAATGAAAATAAATAAACCTTTAAAAGCAACACCAAAAGAAAAATATCACTAAGTATGGGCAGAGGGGAGCTCAGTCAAATTTCAGATTATCCTATCCTGTCCTTTGCAGTGTACATGAAATTTCACTAGACCCTACTGTGTTCATAAATGGGGAGAAGAAAAATGTCAAGACCTGATTTTTTAGCAGTTAGGTGCCTTTTTAAAAAATCACAGTGCTTACTTTAATTTTGTGTACATAAAATGTGTATGCTTTGTTTCTAATCTCATCATTTTACTTCTCATATGTTGCTAATCTTTATTTCCAGCAAGCAAGAAACCAAATTGAATTTAGCCATAATTATTTGCTCTTTTAAGGTTTCCAAATTACTTGAGAAATTTTTATGTGCTATGTAAGAATTTTAATCAGATAAATGTAGCTTACTCATTTGCTGAGTGTCATCTTGAGAATTTGTAGAATTTTTATCACCTTTATGTGCTATTTTTCAACATCACCATCTCTTGGTTTTACGTTATATATCATATAATATATATAATATAATATATAGTATCTTATTATATATTAATCCCTTAGATTATATATAATAATATATTATATATTACAATTGATATAATACATATCATATATTGTATATAATAAGATATATTATATGACATATAATGTAAAACCCTGAAAAAGACATGACCAAGATGGCAAACTAACAGTGTTCAGCTGCATGATCAACCAAGTAACTGAGTCATGGGCACAGTCGTCTGATTTGCCTTTTTCATATGTTCAATGACAAAGGGAATGATGGACCCAGCAAAAATTCATAAAGAGTAGTCTTGGGAAATAACTCTGAAAAAATACCTTGAGGACTGATGCTTGGCACCTTACATGCCAGGCCCACCTCCCTGTTCTTTCAGCAGTCTTTCCCAGTTTCTGAGAGGAAGCAGGTGGATATGGGCGGTGCTTGGGCTGAGAGTCACCAAGCGGAAAGACACACCTAACCAGGGAGAAGGAAGCAGGCCTGGAGGCAGGGAGGAAAAGAAGAAACTAGCCAGGCTAGGGTAGGAATGCTGTAACAAAGGGAAGGTACTACTTAAAGGGAGAGAAGGAGGAGCTGGAGGGCATTGTGTGCCAAAGGCTAGTGTCTCGTGCATGCTGTGCCTGGCGCCATCACACCAGGAATGTAGGTAATAGGCCATGGCCCCAGGTCACAAACCTTTCTCTTTCCAAAGTCTGCAAAGACTGAGAATAGAAATATGTAAATAAAATATGTAAAGAGAGATATATCATAGAAATGCAGAAATAAAAAAGAAAGTCTTTTTTGTCCTTTCTGTGCAGAAACTGCTATCTGTTGAATTTGTACAGATGAGAAGCAAGCCTTCTCAACTAGTGGTGATTTAAAAATCAATGAATCATTTATGCCTCTGCTCTGCCTGCCTCCCAGCCTCCGGCTGTTGACTCACCTACACACCATCCTTCCCAGCCTCATCTGTGTCAGGCAAGCCTGTTTTTGCCTTCTTAGGCCCTAAGCTCCGTCGCTTGTACAGGCTACAGCCAGCATCATATTAAATGTATTAAAATGCACCCGCATCCTGTATTAAACATTTATATTATTGCTATAAATTTTTGAGAGGGCTTTTGTATTTTTGTTTTGGAGACTGTTCGCACCTAATTTAATTCGTAATGGCTGTGATTTCGCTATAATTATACATTCTCAGGAATTCCGGGGAAGTGAGAGGGTCCAACTGGAAAATTTTCAAATGCAATGAATTCTTAAATAAATGCTAGGCTAAACAACTAATAAACCCAGTAAATCATTCTAGTTTGTACCTATTTAACAGTTCAACAGTTTAAAAAAATATTTTTTTTTAAGATTTATTTTTATTATTTTTTATTGGAAAGGCGGATATACAGAGAGGAGAGACAGAGAGGAAGATCTTCCATCCGATGATTCACTCCCCAAGTGAGCCGCAACGGGCCGATACTATGCCGATCCGAAGCCAGGAGCCTCTTCCGGGTCTCCCACGCGGGTGCAGGGTCCCAAAGCTTTGGGCCGTCCTCAACTGCTTTCCCGGGCCACAGACAGGGAGCTGGAAGGGAAGCGGGGCTGCCGGGATTAGAACCGGCGCCCATATGGGATCCTGGGCGTGCAAGGCGAGGACTTAACCACTTGCGCCACCGCGCCGGGCCCAAAAAAATATTTTTGAACTTGTCATTTTCTTCTGGAATTTTCTAATCTTTTTCAAGATCTCAATTTTTTAAATCTTGTTTTTGAAAAGCTTGTAAGTATCCCAGACTTATAAGCAAGCACTGAAGATCAATTCAAATGTACCTATGTGTACAGTAAGGTGTGGGTGCATCCAGGATTTGGGGGTAGGTGGGTGGAAGTGGTGAAAGTCATGTTTTCTTGAGACTAAAATTTCAATGATTTCAGTTGTGTGCAATGATCATGTAATTCATTGCATTGGGTGTCTCTGATATTGAGTCTGTCCTTTTGTGAGACACCTTATTGTCTAGTGTCCTCTTACTTCAATATATTTACTGAACAACTATTGTATGCCAGACACTACCTTAGGTGACAAGAAGACTGAAGACTTTGAAGAAGAAGTGTTTCATCTTTTCTCTAAGGGTGCCTTGTCTAGCTCCACCTTCGATTCCAGCTACTTTCAATCACTGAGGGACTTTGTTTGCAACTCTTCTATCTCCCTCTGCCAGTATCTCAACACCCTCCCTCACCAGTCTTTGCTAGATATCTTCCATTTGCTTTAATATGACTTCAAAGTTTGTCAAGACCTTCTGCTTGACCCTTCAAATTAATTCCATTGAAATAGCATTCCACATCATCATGCTGTTAATGAAATACTTGAAATTTGTTCCCTTTTTATATATAATTTTTTTTAAAAGATTTATTTATTTTTATTACAAAGTCAGATATACAGAGAGAAAGAGAGACAGAGAGGAAGATCTCCCATCTGATGATTCACTCCCCAAGTGAGCGCAATGGCCGGTGCTGCACCGATCCGAAGCCGGGAACCAGGAATCTCTTCCAGGTCTCCCACATGGGTGCAGGGTCCCAAAGCTTTGGGCCGTCCTCGGCTGCTTTCCCAGGCCACAAGCAGGGAGCTGGATGGGAAGTGGAGCTGCCAGGATTAGATCCGGCACCTATATGGGATCCCGGCGCGTTCAAGGTGAGGACTTTAGCTGCTAGGCCATGGCGCCGGGCCCTATATAATTTTTAAAAGGCTATTTTGCTTATTTCTCTTTTCAAACCTCTTCAATACATGGTTTGTTGTCTCCATTTGCTCATGATACATCCACTCCTCAATTCTCTGCGATCTTGTTTCTATCCTGTCTATGCATTTTTCTTTAACTTTATGCATTTTTTATTTATTTGAAAAGTAGAGAGACAGAGAGAGATCTCCCATTTGCAGATTCACTCCCCAACTACTCACAACAGCCAGGATTGGGCCTGGACAGTTAGAAGCCAGGAGCCAGGAGCCATGAACTAGCCCAGGTCTCCCATATCAGCCTGTCTACTTACTGAAGCTACATGTTTAGATCATCATTTATTGATTATTTGCATTGAAAAATATTTTCCTAGTCTGTGACTTGTCTTTTCAAATTATATACACCATCTTGAAATGCAGACATTTTGAAACTGAATTTAGTTGAAGATACTCTCATTCTTATAACAAATCATAAAGATATCCTATTCTGCAAGTTGCAAAGATTTTCTCCCTTTATTTAAGATCTTCAATCTACTTGGAACTGATTTTTTTCCCTCTGTTATGTGAAGTAGATCTAATTTTCTAGTGAACTGTGTGAGACATTCAAAGAAAATCTTTCAGCTATCATTTTCATTGTCTTATTTTCAGCATTTGACATTGTAAACTCTTTCCCATGGATATTTCTCTAGTCGTTGATTGCAAATAATTTCCACTGCAGGAACGTACATGAAATGAGATAACTCAATGTCTGTATTCACTAGCAAAATCTACCAAATCATGTGACATCAGCATTCAGACAAGTTTCAAGGAAAAATATTCTGGATATAGTTGATGTTCCCTGTCTGCTCCTCCTCAACCTCATTCCTCTTCCTCCCTTAAATTTGGTGCTCATGCTCTTTCATGTATTATATGCTATTAATCCATATCTGTGTGGCCCTGAGGAACAGATGATATTTTCTGACTTTATATACATATTATACCATATATGTTTTACAGTTGGCTTTTTTGCTCAGCATTGTATTTTTAAGATTTAGGTCTGCCACTACATATAGCTCCAATCCATTCATTTTAATTTCAAAATAGTATTCAATTTCATGAACACTATGATTCGCTCATCAAATGCCAACATATTTAATTTGCTTCCATTTTTTTTTTTTTGAGATTACAAAAAATGCTGCAGTAGGCATTCATTTGTTGCGGAGTACAAGATTGATCACACCGGACCCAAGGTGTTAGGTTGAGTCTTTATTTCCCAAGCTTGGTGACAGTAGCTCCTGCTACACTCCAGGAGCCACTACACCAAGTTGCCCAAAGTCAGGTGCTTTTAAGGTTTCATCTTCCAATCAGATTGAGAGCCATGCACTACAAGCAAAGTTTCCATGTGCAGGAGGCAGGAAGGCAGTTACCAGAGACTCAAGTTTTCCTGTAGCTATCCTAATCTAGTACACTAGCAGGCAGGAGGGGCCAGGTGCACTGAGCCTGGAGCCTTGGGAGTAATTTGCGTGCTGACAATTGTCCTGAATGGTGCAGAAGACAGCAAGGTGGGGTGAGGTTCAATTAACTTGAAGGGGCGCCTTCAATTAACTTGAATGGTGCAAGAGGAGGTAGTAATGGCAGGGTGTAGAAATTGTTTCTGTTTTCTGTCTGCTGTCAAGCGGGTGTGAGCTACCAATGGCTGTACCCCAGAATGTTACCCACTGGTGTTCTAACACTTGAGTCAAATTATTGACTCAATCTCACATCTAGTGAAACCCTATCTGGTTTGCAGAATTTACTCTGGTTTTCTAATATCTGCATCTCAGAGCTCCCACTCATACAGGGTAATAGCATTATGATAGAGAACAAGAGCCCAATCTTTATTGGATCTCCAATGTGTTGAACAGTCCTTTTATCTTCCATTTCCAATGTGGCCTTCTTTAGCCAGGAATGATGAATTCAGGAGTTAAGTCCTGCCACTTTCACAGCCTTGGAGGTGTGGTCAGGATCATCTGCTAAGATCCTTTCCAGCAAGGTTCTAGGCCTGCGGGTGATATGTCCTAATCCATACGATGTCTCTAGGCTGGTACACAGGAGTGGGGGTTTCATGAGTGTCCACTGCAGCCTGAAAGAGCCAGAGCTAGGGATGGGCCTTTTGACAGGTCTGCTGTACCACTTGGAGAGACCTGTCAGCTCCTGAGTAGCCTGTTGTAGTTGCAACCCACCTTCTGTCCTCTTCACTGGAATCCAGTCTGTTGGGCTAGACTGGGTCAAGGAAAGCTGTGAGCAGTACTTTGGTAGACCCCATTGTTGTTAGGGCCACCTCTTGGACAGTCCATTAGCGTGGTAGTTGTCCTTAGTCTGGGATGACTTAAGCTGTCACATACAGAATAATCTGGGGGCAAGGTGGCTGAATTAGTAACCAGTTACTTACCTTTTACTCTAAAAATGGCAGTGCACAATGCTTAACTGCACAAAAATGAACTATTCCATTTCCAGAGTACATCACAAACAGCTATTCTGTTAGTGACAATGTCTCAACCTTAATCCTTACTTCCTCAGTTCTGAAACAGGGACCCATTTTAGGGGATACAGTTTTACAGAGTCTTCTGTAACAATTACTAACAACAATTACACATAAGAACCCTTCCTTCATACCTCTTGGCTTAAATCAATTTGGTTTAGGGTTGACACTGGTGACTCCATTTTGATTTTCATGCCCTCTTTGCAGTGAGGATTAATTTCCAAAATCAATTGTCCCTCATTGCCAGGTTGAATTAGATCTGGTTGTTGATCCAGTTCCACATTGGCAGGGAAATATCTGACAACAGGAGTTAGTGTCAAATACCCTTTAAAGCCACATTTAGCAACAAAGAGGTTTTGGAAGGATTTTATTCCTATGCCAATCTCTGATGCTTTGCTGATCCATTGCTGATGCTTACAGCAATCTATTTTTCAGGTATGAGTTACCATCTGAAAATGCTAGCCACCATTATCTTGATAGGAACTGACTTCTGTATACCTTTAATAGGCAACAGATACAGAGTTCAAACAAAAGATATGCATTAAAGTCTGTAAGTCAAGTTTGTACCCCCAAAACAATGAACAGTCTTACAGTCTATTAAGATATACAATTGACTCTTCATATAGGTAATGACTAACCATTACAACATCAGACCCAGAAAACTTTCAAGGTTAGGAAAGCTAAAAGCAATGGACAGATTTACAAGGGCACTGTAGTTTGTTGCTTGACTGTTAATCGACTTTTAAAAGGCAAAAGATTTATATGATCTGAAGAGAAACCAGAGTTTTGTTAATCAACTTTTAAAGCTAAAATGGCAATCTAAGACAGACACAGAATTTTTTAATTGCAGTGTTGCAGGACATTTACAAAAGTTACCTTAGTTCTTGTCTCACACTATTTTCACATAGACAATGTCAGTAAACAAAGTAATATTTCTGTTCTGATAAAGACAAATTCTAGCTAAACTCATACAATCACATTGCCAGATAGAAATCCACAAATCCTCAGAAAAGCTGTTTTGCATTTCAGGGGAACCAGATGAGGGGAAGGCAAACACTTTATCCGCACAGAGAAGTTTCCCAAAGTATGGAAAAATTGTAGGAAAAGTTTTCCTGACCATTAGAATACAGAAAGTATTATTTTTGTATATACAGCCAACAATATTTTAACTTATACAGTTCATCAACCTTAAAGATGAAACTTATATTTGCTTGTCCCCATAAATCTGAATGCAAATGTTTTGGAGGATGCAAGTTACAGATAATAAAAAACTTTAAATACCTCAAACTCATTAATTGGCAAGCATTTGTACTCAGTCCACATAGTATTTTGAAAGCACCTGAAGGATTTTGCAAAGCTTTTTGGCAGTAGTTTGCATATAATCCAAATGGTCAAATTAGTTATTATCTTTATCAGAAGAAAGATACAGCTTTTTTTTTTTTTACATTCCTCTCATTTTGAGACCCCCAGGGGCCCATCTGGAAATCCCAAAGCCAGAGGAACTAATCTATCAAAGGTGCCAACAGACCTGAAAAGTATCTGATCAGACCAGGATTTGTGATTTTGCCCAGTTATAGATTGCAGTTACAGTTTACAAGTTGCAGATCACGTTCACACTTAAAAAGTGGCCATGCAAATATTTCAAAGTAAATATATGTCCCCATAACAACCTTTATTCTTTTAAAGCTCAGCTCTTCCCAACTGTAAAACAGCACTCACCCAGGGGACTATTAGACTGGAACTCTGATTAGCAATGATTATCTCAGCACAGGACCTGTTGAACCAGGTAGTTTTAAGACAAAAAGAAGACAGACATGATAGACAGATGGCCACCACACCCTCACAATCTTTACAGGACAAACCCAACAGACACAATCCAGAACGCTGATAACAACCCAGACCTGACAGACACAATCCAGACCCTGGCAGACACATGTCAAACCCAATCAGAACCCTGACAGGAACCTAAACCCAACAGACACAATGCAGAACCGGACAGAAACCCAAGCCTAATGGGAACCCAAAGCTGATGGGAACCCAGAAACCTGGGGACCCAAACCTGATGGGAATTCAGAAACCCAGGACACAGTACACAAATGTTAGGTTTCTGCCGTAATCTAGATCTAGAAATCTTATGAGACATTGTCAAATTGTTCTTCACCACAGCTCTATCAAACCTACTTTGAATATATTGGTATTGTGAATTTTAAAATTTCTGCCAAACCAATAGAAATGATATCTCACGGTTTTATTTTTCAGTTTTCCTGAATAGTAATAAAGTCAGATATCTTTTCATGTTTCATCTGCCATTTGTGTTTCCTTGACTATGAATGACTTTTTTATGCATTTTGTCAAATTTTCTACAAAGTTTCTTTTTCTTACTTATGGGAGTTCTTATCATCCTCCATGCTAATCCATTCACCTAATGAAGCCTTTTCTAATAGCTTCTTTGCTCCAGGAATGGTTCTTGGTGCTGCTAATATACCTGTGAACAAAATAGAAAACCAAAACAACAACAACAACACAATCCCACTTGCCTTCATGGAATTTGAATTGTAATAAGGGAAAATTCACACACACACAAAATTGATAGGTACAGAATGGTGGGGCATGGGCAGTGCTGGTGCAGCAGTTAGAATGATGCTTGGATCGCTTCTCGCTAAGATCACGTGTAGAATGATGCTTGAATGCTCACATCCAATATCAGAGCGTTTGGTCCAAGTCCCTGCTCCTCTGCTTCCTGTCCAGCTTCCCGCTTATTTGCATACCGGTAGGGAGCAGGTAAACTTCAAGAAATTCTCTTTCTGCCACCCATGTGGAAGACACTGATGGAGTTTCCAGTTCCCACCTTTCACCTGGCCCAGCCTTGGCTGTTGCAGGCATTTGGGCAGGAAATCAGCAAGTGGAAGATTTTCTCTCTCTCTCTCTCTCTCTCTCTCTCCTCTTTTCAAATGAAATGCAAACAAATAGATATTAGTAAGTACAATATATGTGTGGTGAATCGTGATGAATTAATTTTTTAAAGAATTATTTATTTTATTACAAAGTCAGATATACAAAGAGGAGGAGACACAGAGAAGATCTTCCATCCAATGATTAACTCCTCAAGCAGCTGCGATGGCTGGAGCTGAGCCAATTTGAAGCCAGGAGCCAGGAACTTCCTCTGGGTCTTACATGCAGGTGCAGAGTCCCAAGACTTTTGGTCATTCTTGACTGCTTTCCCAGGCCACAAGCAGGGAGCTGGATGGGAGGCAGGGCTGCTGGGATTAGAACCAGCACCCCTATGGAATCCTGGCGCTTTCGGGGTGAGGACTTTAGCCACTAGGCCACCGTGCCAGGCCCTAATTGTGATAAATTCTTTAACAAAAATGAATGGGAGAGGCTGGCAAGATGGCATAGCAAAATAATCCTCTGCTTGTGACTCCAGCATCTCATATGGGTGCCAGTTCGAGTCCTGGCTGTTCCACTTCCCATTCAATTCCCTGATTATGGCCTGGGAAAGCAGAAGAGGATGACTCAAGTCCTTGGGACCCTGCATCCATGTGGAAGACCTGGAAGAAGTTCCTGACCGCTAGCTTCAGATTGGCTCAGCTCTGGCCATTGTGGCCATTTAGGGAATTAGCTGATGAAAGCTTTCTCTCTCTCTTTCTCTAACTCGGATTTTAAAATAAATAAATAAATAAATAAATATGTTTTTTAAAGTGGCTGGGAGACACATAGAGAACATGTATGCATAGCGTGGTGTAAGGAATTGCAATTTTAAATAAAGTCTTCTAGGAGTCCCTCACTGATAAAATGGCATTTACACAAAGGCCTGAAGGAGGTGAGAAGTCAGGCAGGATGAATAGCAAGTACAAAGGCCCTGAGCCCATGTGACCCAGCAGAGCAAGTGTAGGGAGAAAAAAATCCAAAAGGCGATGACATCCAGATCAGAATCCCTTAGATTGTCATTTATTGATTATTTGCATTGAAAAATATTTTCCTAGTCTGTGGCTTGTCTTTTCAATTTATATACACTGTGTCAAAATACACATATTTTTAAACTTAATTAAGTTGAAGATACTCCCATTCTTACAACAAATCATAAAGACATTGTCTTTATTCTGCAAGTTGCAAAGATTTCCTTCCTTATTTATATCATTAATCTACCTGGAATTGTTTTTTTTTCCTGTGTCATGTGAAGTAGATCTGATTTTATAATTTTCCATATGGGCCATTTTAGTGCTATTGGTTAGATACCCTGGCCTTTCTCCAATGTTTTGAAATGTTATATGCCCTGTCAACTTTCCATACTTGTGAGACAGTCTGTTTTAAAGGCTCTGCACTCTGTTCCTTGGATCAGTCCCCATACCATTCTCTTAATTACTAAAGGTTTAAAGAAAATCTTTTTTTCCTTTTTTTTTTAAGATTTATTTGTTTTCTTTGGAAAGGCAGATTTGCAGCAAGGAGACACAGAGTAAGAGAGAAGGAGAGATTTTCCATCCATTGGTTCATTCCCCACGTGACAGCACATCCAGGACAGGATTAGGCCAAAGTCAGGAGCCAAGAGTTTCCCACACAGTGCAGAGTCACAGGCTTTGGGCCATTTTCTGCTGCTTTCCTAGGCCAAAAGCAGGGAGCTGGATGGGAAGAGGAGCAGCCAGGACATGAACCAGCGCCAGTATGAGGTGCCTGCACTTGGAGGTAGACGATTAGCTAGTTGAGCCAACAGAGTGGCTCCAAGTCTTTTTATTTTTAAAAGACTTTGTTTATTTGAAACACAGAGTTGTGGGGATAGGGAGAGAGAAAAAGGTTTTCCATATATTGCTTCACTTTCCAAATGGACACAACCACCAGAAGTAGGCCAGGCTGAAGTCAGGAGCCAAGAGCTTCATCCAAGTTGCCCACATGGCAGCAGGGTCCCAAGGCTTTGGGCCAGCCTGCGCTGCGTTCCCAGGCCGCAAGCAGGGAGCTGGATCACAAGTGAAACAGCTGGGACTCAAACTGGAACCCAGTTAGGATACCAGTATTCTAGAAGGCAGCCTTACCCACTACATCACTATACTGTTTCCTCAAAGTCAATCTTGAGGGTTAGTCTATCATAGATTTCTGGAGAGAATGAATAAAAATATTGGAACATTGCTTTGAGGTCCCAGAGTAGAGATGGATATGAGGAAAGGAAGGAAGACTGGTGGCTTTAAGGTTTCAATCCCTGTTGACTATGTGACATGATGATGAATTGTCCTGTCACAGTATTCATTCTCTGTGAGTGTATCAGGCAACAGGTTTGACCAGGGGCCCAGCATTATGGTTCAGTAGGTTAAGCAACTATTTGCAATGCAGCCTTCCCATGTTTCAAGCTCTGCTTGGAGTCCCAGCTGCTCTGCTTCCAATCCAACTTCCTGATAACATGACTAGGAAGGCAGTGGATAATGGCCCAAAGACTTGACTCCCTGCCACCTTCATGGAGGCCAGGACAGAGTTCCTGGTTCCTGAATTTGGCCTGGTCCAAATCTAGCTGTTCCAGTCATTCAGGGAGTGAACCAGCCGATGGAAGCAAACTCTTTGCCTGTGTCATTTTGCCTTTCAGATAAATAATTGAATCTTTTGTTCAAAGGAGACATAGTGTTACAAAGAATAGTTTTATAGCTGCTAGAAAGTAAAAAGGTCAAAGCAGAGATTAAAGCCAACAGGATTTGTCTGGGGGAAGTGCAGTAACCTCAACAGGATATCATGAAGGCTTACAGTAAAGTGATGACTATGACTGGAGAGGGAACAAGGAATTTAAAAAGCACTCCAAAGAAAATGTTAAGCAGGCCTGTTGACTCATTAGAGACAGATATGAGGAAAGGGAAGCAAGCTGATGGCTTTGAGCTTTTAGTCCCCATTGACTATGTGATGTGGTGGTCAGTTGTCCTGCCACAGTTCTCATTATCAGTGAGTAAGTACAAGAAGGAAGCGGTTTGGCCAGGGATATATACATTTGGACACTGCGTGATTAAAAGTGAATTGAAGGAGGCTCAAAGGATGACCAAAAGTCTACGTTTTGTAATGGGGTGCAGCGTTTGATGGCTAGCACCCGCTTGACAGGCTAATTGACAACGGTCAATGTCCTCACCATTACTACTTCCTCTCACGTCATTCATGTTAATTGAACGTACGGATTCAGTTTCCTAGGCTCCTTGTGCGTACCCTGCTCCTCCTGTCTTCTGCACCATTCAGGACAACTGTCAGCACGCAAATTACTCCCAAGGCTCCAGGCTTGGTGCACCTGGCCCCTCCTGCCTGCTAGTGTACTAGATTAGGATAGCTACAGGAAAACTTGAGTCTCTGGTAACTGCCTTCCTGCCTCCTGCACATGGAAACTTTGTTTGTACTGCGTGGCTCTCAATCTGATTGGAGGATGAGAGCTTAAAGACGCCTGACTTTGGGCAACTTGGCGCAGTGACTCCTGGAGCTACTGTCACCAAGCTTGGGAAATAGACTTCTCCTAACATCCTACACTTGGGTCCAGTGTGATCTCGCTTGCACTCGCAGCAGTTCTGGAGAAGTTTCCGATTTAAGAGATAGACAAGGTGCTAATATTGTGGTGTCCTGGGTTAAGCAGCAGCTGCAATGCCTGGACAGCGGGTGCAGAGCCCGGCTGCTCCTCTGATCCAGCTCCCTGCTAACGTGCCTGGAGAAGTAGTGAACGATGGCCACTGTCACCTGCGTGGGAGGTTGGATCGTTTTTCGGACTCTGAACTTCAAGACATTTAGAGAATGAACCAGCAGACGGAAAATCTCTGTCTCCACGTGACTGTGTCATTATGTCTTTCAAATAGATAAATCTTAAAAGGGGTTGGGGGGGGGGTGAAGAAAAGTGAGGAAGGCTAGCCAACAGGGTTACACTGTAACCCTAACAAAGATTTTTTCACTGCAGGATGCGGATCTTTATTGGGCCAATACAGGTGAGCTATTTCATAGGTATGGCAATATTTTGTTTCTGCGGCAATCTTTAAGGATCTAGGCACAATTCGGCTGTCTCAGGATGCATTTAAAATTAAATCGGTGCTGGAGTGGTCCCAGTCCGTTGGGTGTGTGGCCGCAGTTCCGCTGCTTGGCCACAGGAGGCAGAATCTGCGGCGGCCTGGAAAACTGGAGGAGGCGCGAGGCGCCGCTCTCTCTTGGATCAGGTTCTCCATTCCCGGCTCCCAGCTCCCCGGCTCCTGGCTCCCGGAGTCTGGCGCCGAGCGCCTAGCCTAGGCGGGTGGGTGTGAGGACGCGGTAGGCAGTGTCATCGGATCTGTCCGCAGTCCCGCAGCCCCACAGAGCTCAGAGGCCGCCGGGATGGAGCCGCCGCTCCCGGTCGGAGCCCAGCCCCTTGCCGTATCCGCCGAGAGAAGGGGGTGTTGGGGGAAGGGAGGCCGCAGAGGGCGGGGGCTGGGGGCTGGGGTTCTGGGGGGACTGCGGAGCTCGGCGGGGGAGGGGGAGGATCTCGGAGCCCAGAGGCTGCGCGAGGAGCGCGGAAAGGGGACCACTGCAGGAGGCTAAGCTTGGGGGCACGGGGGAGGGCGGCCAGCTGGGCCGGAGACTCCCTGCGCTCTGCACCACGCACCCATCCCCGACTGCGTGTCTACAGGAGACCCTTGACTAGTGCCCGCATACTGTGGAGGGTATGGAGATGAAGGGTCCTGTCCGTGAGCCCTGCGCCCTGACCCTGGCCCAGAGGAATGGGCAGTATGAGTAAGTAACCACCTGATTCCCACGGCGGAGGGGAGCCTGCTGTTGCCTCCCAACCCTGAACTGCAAGGAGCCACCCTCTCCCTTCCCACCGCTCCGGCAACAGGTTCTGGCCTAGGTGTGAAGTGACAGTGCCCCTAGTCTCCAGCTCCCAAGCCACCAGATTGTGCGTGGCAGTGGGGCTCGGTGAAGGCACTCCATGGGCAGGGAACCAAGAAGCCTGGGTTCTTAGTTCCTGGCCAGTGACTGAATGGATTGTGTAACCTTGGGCAAGCCAATAAAGCTGTCTGGGCCTTACTTTCCTCACCAGTGGAATAAAAACATTAATTGCTTACCTTTCAGCCTTTGTAATATGTAACTTATACAGGTTTTAAGTGGGGCAATAATAAATGCCAAAGTGACTTACAAAAAGGAAAAGTGCCATAGAAATGCTTCACTGCTAATGCTACAGACTTGTCATTTCCTAGCTCCATTCAACTGGTTCCTCCAGTCTCCCCAACCTCCCCCGCATTATTCCACTTGCTTAAAGGCATACTCGTTAATTCAGTTGTAGCTGGTGTAGGCCAGAAACTGCTGCAATTAACTGTTGGAAACAACAAGTAATCAAATGGGTAAAAAATAAATAGGCATTTTTAAAATCAGTGTGTATTACTTTCTACTCTTCCTTGGACATAAGTGCTCAATAAATACTGTTGCCTGGATTGATCAAAAGATTATTTTGACAAGCTGTCACCATGGCTGCCAAGCTGATTGATGTGCCACTGATGGTGCATCCTGAACGTATTCACGGTGACGATTTCACAGTGTAGGTCCCAGGCCCCTGGATGCCCAAGCTACTTCCTTTGGTTTTTCACTGGTGTTTGGATATCAGGTTTCCTTCTGGCTTAAAATTGTTGATCATTTGAGTCTGGTTGTCTCCCGACATTGGATCTTGACTTAAAAATCATTTTTTTGCTCTTCTTTTAATTTTTTAAGTGTTGGTTTATTATTTGAGCAGCAGACGAGACTGATAAAAAAGGAGAAGAAGAAACACAGTGTTTATCTGCTGCTTCATTCCTCAAATGCCTGCAATAGCCTGGGCTGGACCATGGGGAAGCTGGGAATTCAATCCGGGACTCCTACCTGAATTGCCAATAGTCTCCAATGGTGTGTGTCATGAGCAGGAAGCTGGAATCAGGAATGGAACCAGTACTCTGTCCCAGGAACTCTGATAGGGCATGTCTTAACTACTAGGCTGAGCACCCACTCCTCAGTTCTACTTGGATTCTCTACATCCACGTTGTCTGATTTGTACACTAAACATTCTCACAGGCATAACCTGCTTTTACTCTACCTGGACATCAACAGGTTCTGTAAAGTAGCTTTTCCCTAAGCGCTGCTGGCTCCATCCCATTGATGTGGGAAATTCACGCCATCAAACCAGGGAAGGCCAGTTTGATGAGACTAAATTCAACAGAAAAGTGAATGGAGAAGTAGAATATCACTACCAACTTTCAAAGGCTAAAGATCAAATGGAGAGATCTGGTCCTTGAACAAACCTGTGAATTTTTGTGCCTTAGTTTCCTTTTGTGCAAAACAAAATTATGAGGATTGTTAACAATAGTTGTGTGGTTGAGATGACCACAACCCAGAACCTCATCTCTTGGTTGAGTGCATAAGGAGAATAAGAGTATGCTGTTGGCCTTGTGATCGATGTCTTATGTTTTCTGGCCCTTATACCAGAACATTTTTTAAAAATGTACACTTATTTTCATTGGAAAGGCAGACTTAGAGAGAGGAAAGACAGGAAAATCTTCCATCCACTGGTTCACTCCTGAAATGGCCATAACAGCCATAGCTGAGCTGTTCCAAAGCCAGGTGCCAGGAGCCTCTCCTAGATCGCTCATACGGGTTCAGGGTCCCAAGGCTTTGGGCTATCCTCTGCTGCTTTCCCAGGCCACAAGCAAGGAGTTGGATGGGAAGCAGAGCAGTGGGGCGTGAACCAGTACCCTTTTGGAATGCAGGTGGAGGGTTAAGCAGTAGAGCCATCTCCCTGGCCCCAGTACTGGAACTTTGTAACTAGGTGATAGCAGCTCTTCTGACTTTTTGCAGAGAAATCAAATTCTTATTTGCCAATTTTATATAAGTTATGGGGGTATAGTAACAATAAGTACTTTGCATTAATTAGTTCATTTAATTCTTGTGTGAGAGTTATCATGATCATTCAGCTTTCATAGATACAGAAATTGAGGCACAGTTAAGAAATACCATAACTCAGATCTGAAGCTATATATCATATCTCAGAATTGCTTTGGGAATTTTTAAAAAATCATTTCCTGGAGACATCTATATGAGGGAACTTCAAAAAGCTTGTGGAAACATGAAACAAAAATGTGTGGATTTCACTTTTTTGCATCAGTGAATGCTTCATTCCATTTTTCTGTGAACTTTTTGAAGTATTCTTACACAATACAATCAAAACTTTACTGCTAACATTCAGCACAATTTTTGTTCCACAGATTTCAAGATTCTGGCAGTTTGTTTTCATTTTCCTTAAAGTAAGCTCTTCCTTCTTGACCCTTTGTGTAGCTTCTGAGTGTTTGGACAACTCCTGAGCTTTTCAGGTTGAAAGGGGTCTGGCCCCACATCCCTATAATCAACTTAAAATGCATACCACTTCAAATAAGGCAAGTGGGATTAGAGCAGGAACAACATTGATACTTTATTTCCCTTAGTTCTTCTGTAAGCAGTAACTCGCTACTCCTTATCCTTTTCCAAGCTTGATTTGAAGAATATCCAAAAAGAGAAAAACAGCCCATCTAAAAAGACAACAACATGAAATCAGACACTTGGAAGCAATGACATTTTTAGCATCAGAAGTTGGATGGATGGGGTGGGCATTTGGGACTACCACTTGGGACAGTTGCATCCCATATCATTGTTCTTTGTTCAAGTCTCAGCTACTGCACTTTCCTATCTAACTTCCTAGAGATACGTACCGGGGAGTTTAAGTATGGGTCACTGCCACCCACATAGAAAACCTAGGTTTGGTTTCCAGTATCCTACCTTCAACTGGCCCAGCTCTTGACGTTGCAGGCATTTGGGGAGTGAATAAGCAAATAGAAGGGCGCACTCTCTGTCTCCCTGCCTTGCAAATAAAATGAAAGTAAATACATTTTTTAAAAAATTAAAAGAAAATATACTTTAACATAAGCTGATATTTAGAAATTCTTGCCACTACTCATAGTTTAATTAAGCTAGTTCCCTTATTCCTCCAGTATTTACTGAACATTTGTTAGGCAAAACAATATGATAGAGTCTTTGCTTTCTAGGAGCTCAAATCGGTGAGGGGAACTATTAATAGAGTTTATGTTTTATTAGACGGGTAAGCAAAGCAATGGAGCTTCTGGTTCTACTGGGGGTGATAGAGGAAAGCTTCACAGAGAATGCAGTATTTGATCCAGCTCTTGGAAAGAAAATAATATTGCTGGGAAAAGGAACCACTTGAAGAGTCATTGACTTTGGGGAAACTAGTTGATGTTGAGAATGTTTACTTACTGGTGTGTTATGCCTTGGTTCTGGGTCACTGTGGTTAAGTAATGAATGAGACAATAATTCAGGAATACATATGGATTTAGAAGTCTTGCATTTCATACTTGGAAGCCATGTTCAGTCATGTAGAAATATTAGCATGAAATTGGAGACCAGAGGACAGAAAGGGTGTAAAGGCGATCTGATGGTGCTATGTGCTGCCTTGTTGGTCAGCAGGGTTATTTTTTGACTAATCCAGGTGGCTGGGTACCCTCTCTCATTCCTTCATGAGCCTGTGTGCCTGTTTGAGGAGATAGACTATGTTTGATAAAACTCATGGAAATATAAGTAGAACACTGATGTCTGAATTTTATAATTCTTTGATTGACTTCATACACATGAGTACCATGTGCCCAACCACTGTGCTTGGTTTTAGGAATGGTGTTATAAAGACAGAATTATAGTTTCTTTTCTCATGGAGTTTATGTTTAGCTGTTAATAGGATGTGCATACATTAAAGTTATGATTGTAAGCTGGTTTTAGGACATAAACTAGAGACATGTTCCTCATGTGTTGCTTACTATCAATATCCTTTTAGAAGTAGAGCAGTATCTATCTGTCAGGCTCAAATTCGGGGTATTAGATGCAAGAAGTTTAATAAATACAGATACAGACAGGATAAATTAATGTAACGAGGTAGCTAAGTCTTTCTGGTTTGGGTTGTGTTTCTGTGAAATATTTTGTTTTTCAGTAACCAATCAGTGATACGTTCTTCTGTTTCCTAGGTTAATAATCCAGTTGTATGAGAAGGAACAGCATGTTCAAGATATCATTCCTATAAATAGCCACTTCAGATGTGTTCAAGGTACTAGCTTTCATTCCTTAGCTAGTTTTATGTGTTTTCCACACTTTGATCATCCTTGCATTGTATAATACCATATACATTTTAGTTTATCCCTGCATATAGAATGAAATAACATTTATTATTCTTTATGTAAAAAAAAGATGGCATTGCTAACCTAGCATTGATATGATGTATGCTTTTTCAAAATGTGCTGAAGGGTTGTATTCAGAGAGACAGAGTGAGCTACCATCCGTGGATTGACTCCCCAGATCCCTGCAGAGGCCAGAGCTGGCTGGAATCGGAGACAGGAGCTGGGAATGCCATCCGGACTTCTCATGTCAGTGTCAGGAACCTAATCATTTGAGCTGTCACTGTCACCTCCCAAGATCTTCATTGGCAGGCTGCTGGAGTCAGTAGCCAGAGTAGGAAATTAAACCAGGCGTGCCCGTGAGGGGTGTAGACATCTTAACTGATAAAAGAAATGGCCACTTCTACAAAGCATACATAAATGTGTTCTGAGACCTAGTGGTAGTGACCTGGAAAAACAATTTCTCAGTTAAGCTTATACTTGTTTTGCTTGGAAAGAATGTGCTTTGCCCCGACCCCCCTGATTGGTTCTCTTTCTCACTTCTTCAGAAGCCGAAGAAACTCTTTTGATTGACATAGCTGCAAACAGTGAGTACCTCTCCAAGTTGCCTTTCACTTAGCAAGTATTTACTTGAATACGCTATAGATTTAAGACACATTTTGGGGCAGAGCTTTTCTTTTGCCCTCTTATTCTGTAGTCTCTCTCTTTTTTTTTTTTTTTCCCTGAAAAGAGCCATACAAATCAGCATTGTCAAAACAGTTGACATGTTGAGCCATACCTAAGAAAAAGCAGGTAACTGGTAAGAATCTTTATGTGTATTAACAATATGACCTGGTGCTCTAATGCTGAGCTTAAAATACTGTTATTACTGAAATCATTGATATGGACTTGGTCATTTAGGAAGGGTAATAGTAATATGTCTAAGGCACATGATGGATATGAGTGGTTTCTTTGAACATTGTTATAAGCTTTATTCTCTACTTTTTAATTTTTGTGTGTTAATCCATGGTGTTCTCCTTTATTTGTTTTATTATTTGGGGAGACTGCACAGTTCCTTAAATTGCCCGTCTAGGTATTCCTTCTCCATGTTAAACTACTTTTGGTGTTTTACTTAAGCTGTATCCCCTTCAAGGCATCCTTTTTCTCAGCAAGAACATAGTCTTCCTTCTCACTGATTCAGTTCTTTTATTTTTATCTGTTTGAGGCAAATTGTCATGGACTTTCTGTGCAAGCTGTTCTTTGTTTATCATCTGATTATACTGTGTTATGAGGAGGAAAAATGGGGACTGGACTGCTACGTGACTGCTGTGTGGTTGCTATGGAAAAGAGCATCTGACCACATGAATCTAGAACAGACAGGTCGCCTTATCTCCTGATTGAGTCCTCAGATGAGTGGAACTTGGCACTTACCTTGGAGCTATGGGTTATACGTGATTTTGTTTAAACACAGTTGCTGCCGTTGGCACTTTGATTTGCGCCAAGTGGTTTACGTAGGCTTTTTCTACTTTGAGTTTTTTTTTTTTTTTCCTCTCCACGCTCATGGATTTTGAAAGTCTTAAAAGTTGATGCTGGAAATCTAAGTAAACTCAACAACTAACCAAAGCAGAGAATAATGTCTATATTTTATTGTGCTTAGTAAAAAAAAAGAAAAGAAAAGAAAACATACAAAAAAGCAGCATGCGAGCATTTCTGCAGAAACTGACATTGCTGCTGCAATAAGATACAGAAACGTCTTATTTTTGGGGGACTGGAAAGATTTTTGGTTGAAAGCTGAGAGATTAAATTGAGCTGTGCTTTTTCTCTTGTAAACACCTAGTTCACAGTATTGATGTTGTTATAACCCCCACTACATAGATATTGCCATATGTTGCTATGTGCAGAGTTCAAGCCTTGGATCATAGGGAAAAAATAGGGAAGTGACCACTTGAATAAAATCTGTTGTTATTTCTGTTCCTTGGTCAATCAGATTTTACCTTGGCCTTCATATATATGCCTTTAGAGCACATAGTTTGGATGAGGAAGACCCTGCATTTGTCAGGCCCACCTAGCTTTTTAGTGTATGTTGGTACTAAGTATACTTGTATTTTGGTACTAAATACATCTAGGTTTATCTTTTCTGATTGTAGAGATAATACATCTTTATTATGTATAAGTCTTATGTTCAGACAAGTTTAAAGTATCAAATTTGGGCCCAGCACAATGGCTCAATTGGTTAATCTTCTTCCTACGGGTGTCAGCATCCCATATGAGTGCCTGTTCATATTCTGGCTGCTCACATCACTTCCAGATCCCTGCTTGTAGCTAGGAAGGGGAGCAAAGGATGGCCCAAAGCCTTGGGACCCTGCACCCACATGGGAAACTTGAGGAAGCTCCTAGCTCCTGGCTTTGGATCGGCTCAGCTCTGACTGTTGTGGCTACGTGGGGAGTGAACCAGTGAATGAAAGATCTTTCTCTCCTTCTCTCAAATCTGCCTTTCCAATAAAAATAAATAAATCCTAAAGAAATAAGCAAAAAAATAGAATTCAATTTTTTCTTTTGTAATCTAGAGATTACCACTGTAGTTACCATTTTGTTGAATTTTCCTCTAGTCTTTGAAAAAAAAATTTTGACATAATTGGATTCCTCATATGTAGGGTTTTAAAATGTCTTCATTAAAATTAATTTATTATTTGAAAGGCAGAGGTGTGTGTGTTTTGAGTGGGTGGGGTGTGACAGGCACACAGAGAGACACAGCAGCCCTGCCAATTGCTGCTGGGACAAGCCAAAGCCAGGCGCTAGGAACTCCGTCTGGATTTCCTGTGTGAGTGGGCAGGAGCCCAAGGACTTGGGACATCACACATTGCTTCCAAGAGTGCACATTAACAGAAAGCAAGAATCAGGACAGAGACAGGACCAGAACCTAAGTACTGGAATATGTGATGTGGGCATCCCAAACAGCATCCTAACTGCTATGCCAAACAACTGCTGCCTCATTAGTTTTTGTCTTACATTTCTATTTAACGTTACATCGTGACATTTTCTCATGTCATTTAAAATTATTTGAGAACACAATCTTTAATTACCACTATTTCACCATAGTTATGTGTTAAATTCTAATTAGATAAGCTTCTTGACAAAATTAAGACACTGCCAAGGAACATGGTGTATTTCTTGTATTTATTCACATTGTCTTTTTATGTCTCTAAGATTCGTAGTCTTGTCACTTTTTGTAGGTAAAATTTATTGTGGTGGATTCCATTTATTTGCTGTATTTAGTGTGGAACTTATTTTCTGTTAACTTCTAGTCATGTGTTGTTAGTATACAGAACAGCTTTTGTTTATTTTATTCAACAACTTCACTGAAATTTATTTTCATTATTATTTGCTGTTTTTTTGTAATGGCCTTAATCATCTTCAGATAGTCATGCTGTCTCCTTTTTGGTAGCTGTAACTGTTGGCTTTGCTTCCCATCCTACCGCACCAATGAGAATTTTAGAACAAATGTTGAATAATGGTGATGATCTTATTTAACTCTTTAAGTGGTGTTTTGCTGTTTAAGAATATCATTATCTATTGGTTTAATGGATTGTTATTTTAAAAATATATGAATGAGCTGTGTTTATGTCAAGCTTGTGTATGCTTATGAATGTATACTGAATTTTATCAACTGTTTTTTTTTTAATATCTATGGAGATGGTTATATCTTCCTTATTTGACCTAGTGATAGCCTATGTGGTACTCATTTCCTGATATTACACTCTCCCTAATTCATTGTTCAACAAATATTTGGTAAGTGCTGTCTGTTTGCAGGGCATGGCAATTAGTGCTGCAGAGTCAACAGAAAGTAGTCTAGGTAAGGTTGTTGTTGTTTTGAGTATTATTTCTGTGCTGTTTGATACTAGTGTCACATAGAGGGCTATAACCCACTGATTCATTTTGTAAAACTAGGAATGCCTTTTATGTGCCAGGCACCCTGCTTTGCTCTAAGGACATGGCATAAGCAGAATAGTGTTGTGTGATTCATTTTAATGCAGGACAAAGACTTTGACAAGGTACAGTTTTTCTAGGTGCTATCAGGAAGTACAAAGCATTTCTCTTTTTTAAAGATTCATTTATTTTAGGGGCAGGTGTCATGGCACAACTGGCTGATCCTCAGCCTGCAAGTGCTGGCATCTCATATGAGTGCCGGTTTGTGTCCTGGCTACTCCACTTCCCATCCAGCTCCCTGCTTGTGGCCTGGGAAAGCAGCAGAGGATGGCCCAAAGCCTTGGGACCCTGTCCTCATGTGGGAGACCCAGAGAGGCTCCTGGATTGGACTTGGATTGACTCAGCTCTGGTTGTTGTAGCCATTTGGGGAATGAACCAGCAAATGGAGAATCAATCTTTCTCTCTCTCCCTCCCTTCCAGCCTCCCTTCCTTTTTCTCTTCCTCTCTCCTTCTCCCTCCCTTCTTCCCTCCCTCTAACTCTACCTTTCATGGAAAGCAGATCTCTGTCTGCTGGTTGACTCCGTAAATGGCCACAATGTCCAGAGCTGGGCCAGTTAAAAATCAGAAGCCAGGAGCTTCTTCCAGGTCTCCCACATTTGTGCAGGGTTCCAAGGATGTGGACTATTCTCCATTGCTTTCTCAGGTCATAAGCAGGGAGTGGGATTGGAAGTGGAGCAGCTGGGAATCAAACTGGTGCCCATATGGGATACCAGTGCCACAGGTGGGGTTAGTTTGCTGTGCCTCCATGTTGGCCTAGTGGAAAGAATTTCTAAGAGTGGTGAGTAAATTAGGCAGAGTGATCATGGAAGACTATTTTGAATAAGTGACATTTGAACTGAGACTGGTGGACTTAAGTAAGAGACAGGTGAAGGAGAGAATAATCCAGATAAAGGGAACTGTAAGTCCTGAAGGTGTGAAGTATCTTGACAGTTTCTTTGAAATGAAAGAAAAGGTAGAGTTCCTGAAACAGGGCTTGGGCACCAAGGAAACACAGGCTAGGGTCACATCTGGCAGAATTTTGTAAGCCATGATATTGAATCTGGATTTCTAGATTTGAAAAAGTAAAGAATAGGAAGGATTTTCTTCGATACAATCAAAATCTGCATATAAGCAGAGAGACTATCTAGAGGAAGCTGTTTTCCTAGTATAAGTTAGAAACTCTGACGGAAGTAGAAATTGACATCAGCAGAGAGATTTGCTTCATGTATTTGGAGGTATAATTAATAGGAATTGGTTTGGATGTAAGGGATGAGAGAAATGTCAAGGGTGAGTCTCTGTGACATGAATGTGGATGGTGGTACCATTTGCATAACTGCAGGAAAAAAGTGTTTTCCTTTGTGCGAGGGTCATGACTTCAGTTTCAGCTGTGTTGAGCTTTGGATTTCTTTGAGACGTTTGAGTGCAGATGATCAGTTGTCAGTGGAATGTGTGTATTGGAAGCTCAGAATGTAAGGTCTGGGCCACTAGTGTATAGATGGTGTTTGAGGCCATGAGAGGTGATGTGATTACATAGGGAGTTGTGATACTCAATACAGTACCCACTACCTAAATGTGCCTGTTTCAGTTTCTCAGTCACAGTAGTAAAATTCCAAATGCTCATCAGTGACATGTAGTTGGCTTTCAGCTGTCATATTGGACCATGCATTATAGAACATACCCATTATCACAGAAAATCCTATCGGATAATGCTGATATAGAATAAGCAAAATATTTAGGATTGAACTTGAAGAACTCTTAGACGTATAGAGGGAGCAATGCTACTAAAAATTAACAATGACAGAGAAGGAGCAAAATTAGATGAATCTGCTCTCTAGAAGCCCTTGGGAGAAATTATTTTGAGAAGTGATTCACTGTTGATTTCTGCTGATAGATTGAATAAAATGACCGAAGATAATCTATTGTATTTAATAATATAGAGGCTATTGGTGATTTAGCAGAGCAATTTCAGAGGAATAGTGGCTGTAGAAGTCATATTGGAGTAGGTGAAAGAGAATGGGAGGTGAGCAAGTAGTGACTGTGTTTTTTGAAGAAAGCTTATGTGTGTGTGTTTGAGGTGGTTTATAGAGATGGACTAGAGTTGGAAAAAAATGAGTCCAGGAAGAGTTTTGGTTTTCAGATATGAAGGACTTAGAACAAGATTGCATGCTGGTAGGGAACAGCCTGTAAAAGGGAAAGACTAAAGATACTGGAAAGGGAGTGTGAGTAGCACAATGGCTCAGTTGGCTAATCCTCTACCTGTAAGTGCAGCATCCCATATGGGCGCCAGTTCATGTCCTGTCTGCTCTACTTCCCATCCAGCTTCCTGCCTGTGGCCTGGGAGGGCAACAAAGAATGACCCAAAGCCTTGGGACCCTGCACCCACGTGTTGGACCAGGAAGAACCTCCTGTTTCCTGGCTCCTGGCTTCAGTTTGGTTCAGCTCTGGCCATTGTGCCCATTTAGGGAGTGAACCAGTGGATGGAAAATTTTGCTGTCTCTCCTTCTCTCTGTGAATCTGCCTCCTTCCCAATAAAAACAAATAAATCTTTAAAATAAATCTTTAAGAAAAGATATTGAAATGATTGTTTATGAAATGATTGCAAATGTAAGACCATTTAATCATAATTCTAATTCAGTGTGGAGTGCTGTTTTTGTTGTTTTTAAAGATTAATTCATTCATTTACTCTTTGAAAGGCAGAGTGACAGAAAAGGAGAAAGAATCTTCTATCTGCTAGATTACTCTGCAAATGGCTGCAATAACCAGGCCAATGGCTACACCAGTCTGGGCCAGGCAGAAGCCAGGAGCAAGGGTCTCCATCCAAGGCTCCCACATGGGTAGCAGGGATTTAAGGCATTCTTCACTGCTTCCCAGCTCATTGGCAAGGCTACGTCAGACACAGGCAGCCATGACTTGAAACCACATTTGGATATGAAATGCTCATGTCACAAGTGGCAGCTTAAGTTGCTTTGCCACAACGGAGACCCCGTGAAGGTAGCCTTGATAGGAGGAATTTCCCTTGTATCCAACAGGAAAGGAAGGGATGTGCACAAATAGAGGCAGCTTTCCATGTGGCAGCTTTTTTTTTTTTTTCTCTAAAGTCAAAGGCAGAGCAGTCTGCTTGGAAGGAGAGGCCTTGTGAAGGAGATCCAGAGTTTGAGGATAAATGAGAAGGCATGAAATAGTTGTTCCACATGGTTGTAGGAAATGACTAGACTGTAGAAACTTCAGATTGCTTCCTAAGATAGAAGGCACAATTGAGGTGGGCAATCAAGAATTTATAATTAGGAGTGGCATCATGGCGTGGCACATTAAGCCTCTGCTTGGGATGCCCACATCCCATATCAGAATGTCGGTGTTTAAGTTGTGCTTCTGCTTCCTATCCTGCATTATGTTCATGCACCTGGAGGCAGCAGGTGATGGCTGAAGCACTGGATTTCTACAAACCATTTGGGAGACCTGGATGGAATTTGTGGCTCCTGGAGTGAGCCTTGCCTAGCCCAAGATATTGGGAGCATCTGGAGAATGAGCCAGCAGTGGAAGCTCTGTCTCTTTTACAGTCAGTCACTCTAGCTTTCAAATAAATAAGAATGAACAAATGTGTTAAAGATAAGCAACACTAAGAAAAATGGACTGGCCATTAAAACTGTGTGAGTGTGTTATCACTCTGGTTGCTCAGATGTAAGTACAGCGAGTACAGCGAGGGCAATTAAATGGATTTCTGGGGGTTGGAATTTAGTTAGATAGGGGGATGAAAGAACACAGAGCAGTTCTGGGCTTTTTGCATGATATAATGATGACAAGCGTTTGATTAAAAAAAAGGGAAGTGAAAGCAGGAGGGAGCGGACGGATACGTGAGAACATGGAGGAGTCAGTGGTCTGGAGATTTCCATGAAGTTGAAGAGCAATTACGGCGGGGATAATGAGCAAGGTTGTTGGAAGGAAAAACAGGTCAGAGTGGGATGTTTGAATCAGATTTGTGAGGTGGTGGTGTGTGTGATGAAAAAAAAAAAGAGGCATAATTTGGAGTGGCAGCTAAGGGGGCTCCAAGGTCAACTGGATGAGGAAGTTGAAAGTATTGACAGGGTTTTCCATGCTAACTTGAAAGGGACCCAAAGTAATGGCAGGAGACTGAGTGGAGAGGAAGGCACAAGTGGGATTGATCCTAGATTCTGAAGTTTCCGGGAGGGTTCTGGATGCTCTCATAGACCAGGAAAAGAAAGCTGCTGGTACAGTTCAATGGTACAGTTCAGCCTTAAAGGAGAAAGGCCTCTTCTCAAGGGAGGAGCAGGGGGATTAGTTTAGAGGTGGTATTAGGACAAATAAGAACGCCGACCTTAAATTACATTAGGTGACAGAGAATATGAACATTATATTTATCTGGATGCAAAAAAATGTTTAAATCCATCTATGTAAGGAGTCTTAAAGTTCATGTAACATGTGTGTTCTGAGAGAATGGTATGGATTTATTTTTTAAAAGATTTATTTATTTTTGTTGGAGAGTCATATTTATAGAGAAAATGAGATACAGAGAAAAAGATCTTCTGTCCATGGGTTCACTCCTCAAGTGGCTGCAACAGCTGGAGCTGAGACAGTTCAAAGCCATAAGCCAAGACTTTCTTTGGGGTCCCCCAAGCAGATGCAGTATCTCAAGGCCTTCAGCTGCCCTCTACTGCTTTCCCAGGCTGCAAGCAGAGAGCTTAGTGGGAAATGGAACAGCCTGGACATGAACTGGCAGCCATATGGGATCCTGGCATACACAAGGCGAGAATTAAACCACTGAACCACCACGCCAGGCCCAACATTGTGCATTCAACATACTTTGCACCAAAAGAGACAACTAGTTTAGCTCTGTTTTTTTCCACAAACATGTTGAAGTCTTTGCATAAACAGCTTAAGAGGACTGCAGGGGAAGTGGTTCTCTCAGAGACCAGACAGCTTGCAGTTGACTCTGGTTTTCAATCTGGTTGCACATAGAATCAGCTTGGGAGTATTTTAAAAACTACCAGTGCCTGCAGTTGTCCTGGAATAGCCCCCGTTGTCAGTTTTTCCTAAAAGTGACTGGTGATTCTAATGCATCGATGGTTGAAAATTACTGAGAGGTTCAGGGAATGTTTGAATGATGCTGAGGAGCCAAGGGTGATTGGCTGATCCAAGTCCAGGGGGTTCTGCATGAAAGAAAAGGAGAAGGTTGGGTTATAGAATAATTTGTTCTCTTTTCCGAACAGCATGGGAAGGGAGCATCTACTGTTATTTTGTAAGCAATTTCTGGAATCTTGAAGCTGTTGAATGTGTCTGTTTCTTTTATTTGTTAAAATATATCTTCAACAATTATGGGAGAGAGAATGTGTGTTCTTGTTCTAAATTTTTATCAAGTGCAAACTATTCCTTTGTAATTACTTTTAATATAGATTGTCTGAGAAAGGGAGGACTTGTTACACCCTGAAGGAGTTTTTATCTTCAAGGCTGTTCCTACTTGATATTTTATTCATTCTGGCTTTTTTTTTTCCTCCTCACAATGGTACCTTCAGTAGATTTCTTATCTTTAGTACACATGTGCACCTCCTTTTACATTTTTCCTCTACTTTTTATCTTTTCTCTTTCTGATCAGTACTTTCATTTTCCTTTTAAAAAAACGTATTCTGTAAAGATAGAAACAGCAGGAAATGCAAAGGACAAAAAGACAAAGACATAGAAACAGATTTCCACTTTAAAACATTGGGAATTTCAGTTTGTTTTTGCATGTGTTTCTTATTTACAAGTGTGAAAGAACTTGATTCAGGCCCTGTTTGCCTGGGACTTCCTTAGTTTGGGATAGAAAGTCTTGAGTGGCGTGAAGCCCGTCAGTTCCAGGTAACCCAGGGACAAGTTGATCATCCTAGACTAGGAGTAGGAAACCTTTTTCTTCTTCTTCTTCCCAATGCCAGTTGGGTATTTATAACATTTTTGGGGGGCCATACAAATTATCACCTTAAAAATTATCCTGTATGAATCTTTTGAATTTAAAGTCCCGCCTGTAGATGCTCTGGTAGGCTCCGACCCAGTGATTTTGCAGGCCTGCTTATAGAGGCCATGGATCAGTCCCTGCCTTAGAGCAGCAGAAGTGCTGAATAACTGTATATACAACCTGCCACTTGTCCTTTGAGGAGTTTGTGGTTTTCAGGGTCATGTGAAAGCAACTTACATAACAAAACAGAATAAGAATATTAAAAAGTATGTTGGTTTCCTAGATCACCGAATCCGAACAGTTAGGCAGATGACAACTATAGGGCATCAGAAAAGAGGGGACAGAAAATTAGAGTCCTAGGGTAATGCATCTAATTCTGCTATTCTCCAATTTGCTTATATTGAGCAAAGCATGCCCAAGTATAGGTCACCATGTTGCTTTTGTACATTTATTCAAGATATAATAGCTTTCACTTGAAAAAATGAGGTATAGATGCTTCTTGCAGAATATATTGAACCAATCCCACTGGTCTTTCAGTAGTTTGCAAATTTAATATGTTCATATGAACAAACTGGTTTACTTGTATTACTCCATTCACATTTTAGATACTCTCACTGCATGATCAGGATGTGAAGTGGTAGAAATGGAAGCTTCCTGCATTACCACCTGAGAGAGAGAAATTAGAAGGCAGGAAAACCATGATGTTAGGGTGTGCCACATCAGCAAGTCTGTCCGGAAAGTCTGATTGACATTGTTAATTGGTCCTATGAATGCTCACTTCCTTAAGGTTTCGTCTCTGTAGCACTCCTTCCCCCACTGTGCTCAATCCCTTCATCTTATACGTGTGCTTCCAACATTAGAAGTTTTGAATATGTATGATCCAGACCTGCTTCTAGTAACCTTAGACATCAGCGATCTGCCCCACCTGTAGGCAACTCCCTAGGTTGCCTTGTACCTAGACGAGTGTTACACTGCTGGTAGAAAAGCAGCCAATAGTTGATGGGCATTCTGGGCCTGCATTAATGTGTTAACTATACTCAATACAAGTGTACCAGCATAGTTGGCTTTTGTTTGTTTATTGGTTTAAGATAGTGAGAGGGGCTGGCAGCCCTGCTGGAAGATGACCCCAGGACCCAGGGCCTATGCTGGCAGCAGGGTTGTGAATTACCTAGGGAAGAGGGTTTGGGGATGTGTGGGAATGGGGTCTGCCAAGGGAGTACTTTACAGATGCAGAATGATTTCTAGGGGCTCCCATGGACCAGGCTACTATACTCGCAGGTAAATGCAGGAGTTGATACCAGATGATTTAGAAAGGGGAAGCCAGAGGGCATGTCTGAATCAGACCAATGCACTTGCCTATGTGAAAGGCTGGGGCAGGGCTAGGTGGCATTGCCCTCCATCTGCTAGCATTAGAGGGCCTGCCTGCCGGGATTAGACCACCATACCCGCCAGTAAAGGCAAGGCAAGGGATGGGCTGTGATTGAGGGCAGACTATGCTGGGCAGGGTCCTAGCACCTACCAGCACACATGAGATGGGGCATGGGAGTGGGGCTGGGATTGGGCCAGTCTAGGCAGGGCTATACCACTCTTCAGCATGTGTGTGGGCTGGCTCGGGCAGGGGGGAGTGTAGGCTGGGATGGGTTGGCCTGGGCTGGGCCAGGCCAAACCCTACCAATCATTGGCACGTACAGGAGATAGGATGGGGTATGGGCTGCCCTAGTTAGGCTGTTTCATCCGTGGATTCACATGAGAGCCAAAGATGGGAGCAGGCTAGGCAAGGCTAGGCCATAGCACCCACTGGCAAGAGTTGGGACTGGGGGCAGGTTGGGCCAGGCCAGGCTGCAGCATCCTCTGGCAGGTGCTAAGACTTTGGGCAGGCCAAGCCAAGTCAGTTAGAGCACATAGGTAAATGTGCAAGACCTGGGCTGTGAGCAGGACTAGTAGGGGAACTAAGGAGGCTCCCCTACTATGTTGCAGTCCCCACAGGGGATTACAAGAGCCAGGGCTTTGGTGGATCAAGCTGAATATTGCTGCAGTACCCATTGGCGTGTATGTGGGATGGGTGTAGAAGTGGGCCTGACTGGACTAGGGCCTAGCACCTGCTGGTGGTGCTTATAAGAGCCAGAGTGGTGTGGAATAGGCTAGAATATGTTGTGGAACCTGCTGGTCCACAAGAAAGCTGGATTTTAGGGTGGGCCAGATCGGACTGGGCTGTAACATTTGTGAGTAAGTGTGAGAATAGGCATGGCTTGTCAGGCAGGACCATGGTACCAGCCAGTAAGTGCCAGGACTGGGGAAGTACCATATCAAGCTGGGCTGAGCACCCACCAGTGTGCATAAGAACTGTCTGGAAGCTGGTCTGATAGGGAAACTTAGGGAACTGCTCTGTTAGGCTGCAGTTCCTAATGGACAGCTCAGGCCATGCCAGGCTGCAGTACCTGTTGGCATACATGTGGGCCAAGTCTTGGGGTGAGCCATACTGGGCCAGTCTGCAGCACCTGCTGACAGGTGTGAGAGCCAGGATAGGGTGCAGGCCAGCCTGAGTTGGCTTACAACACCCACCAGTTCACATGAGGGCTAGGACTGGGGGCTAACTGAGCAGAGCCAAGCTGCTGTACCCACCAGTGAATGCTGTGGCAAGGTGAGGTGGGCTGCAGCACCCACTGACACACACAAGACCCAAGGTTGGGGGTGAGCTTGATAGGCGAACTTCAGGGACTTCCCTACTAAGCTGCTGCCCCCACTGTGAGTGTGAGAGCTGAGACTAGGGGCAGATGAATCTGGGCAGGACTGCAACGCCTTTCAACCCATATGTGAGCTGGGTTTGGGGGAGAACCAGGCTAGCTGAGTTTACCTCATCCACTGACACATGCAAAAGCCAGAATAAGTGTGAGCCAGCTGGGCTTTTCTGCACAATCTACTGGCAAGTGCTAAGACTGGGTGCAAGTCATGCCAGGCTGGACTGTAGTACTCCCTGTCAAGCACAAGATCCAGGCTGAGAGTGGGTCTAGTAGGGGAACTGTGGGTATTCTTGTGCTAGGCTGCAGCTTGTGCTGGTGAACATGAGAGCCAGGGCTTAGGGCACGCGTGGATGGCCAATGCAACAGCACCTGTCAGCAGAAATGTGTGCTGGGTCTGGGGTTTGGTCAGGATGAGCTTAGCATCAGCACTCATGGGTGTATATGAGAGCCAGGTGGAATGTAGGAAGGGGCAAGATAGACTGCTGCACGTGTGCAGGAATTGGGGCTGGGGCGGGCCTAGTGGAAGTTATTGGTGGTCTCCCCAACTGGGCTGCAGTTCCTGTTGGTGTGTTACTGTAAGAGTTTGTGGCATATTGTTTTGGGATAGGCCACAGCACCCATCAGTTGGCATAGGAGATGGAGCTGGGGCCTTAACTGACAAGGCAACTTCATTTGTTGTTATGTTTGTAGGCTGATACAGTTGATAGACTGAACCCAACCTTGCATTAGCTTGTGCACATGAGAGTCAGGTCAGATCTGAGGTCACTGCAGGTGAGGCTTCTCGGGTGGTCTCCATCTAGATTGCTGGACTCAAATTCTGACCACAGGGAAAATCATAGTATATGTGGTCCAACCTTGGAGTGCATGTGTCAGGACTGGGCTTCCTCAGTTACTGATGTCTGTGTAGTGGACAGCATTCCCAGATGTACACAGGGGACATAACAGCCAGCTCATCTAGGCCAGCAGAATACATGGAGTGTCTTGTCAGAAGATAGAGAACAGAGAGGTTGGATAGCTCTCCTGGCCAAGCTTTGCAGCAGAGGCACTAAGGTGGAATTTGTCAACCAATAGGCCTTGGAAAGATTGTCTCAGCCCTGGAGCAATGAAGCCAACCATGTCTCTGAAATATCAAAACCACTCATGTAACACTCTTGGAACAATCTTCCCGGCGTGGGGAACCTCTGATATAACATCAGATGACCATCCAACATCCATAGGTGCTGATGTAATTTGGCAGCAAGAAGCAGGCCCCTCCTCTTCCCCCATCCCTGTAGATACAGGAGAAAAAGAAAACAATTAGAAGAATTTGTCCCACCCTCCTTCCTCCATACCTCAACCTTTCCCACCATAATCGGTGGCCTACATGGGCATACATCCTTCTCAATTATGTTAACACCATTGAAAACAAAATAATACAAAATAAGATAAAAGTCAGGGGTCTGATCCTAGGAAAGCATTGGATCTGTAAACATGTGTATGGATTTTGATTCTTTTAAGGTGGCTGCAAAATTCGGATCCAGGGCGACTGGACCAGAGAGCGACGCTTTGAAATTCCTGATGAGGAACACTGTCTGAAGTTTCTCTCAGAAGTCCTTGCTGCTCAGGAAGGTAACTCAAAACTCAGCAGTTTCCTTTCTACCATTTCAGTGCAAGTGAAATTCTGACATGCTGATACAGAGGCAAGTGGCTAAAACAGAGTTCCTCACCCTGTGCGCTAGATGGCTGATAAGGACGGGTTAGGGAACAAGTCCGTCCAGCTTCACAGACACTGATTCCGTTGGTTGGCTGGCGGAGTCTCCAGTGTCTTGGCAGGCATAGCTTCCCCGCTGAGTGTAATCTCCCTACTGCCCCCAGGTGACTTCAGCACTGCCCTCATTTCCTTAGTCTCTTCCATTATGGTCAAGAATGGTGATAACTTCTGCATGTGAGGAGTGTTGACTGAATGGATTTAGGTTATGATAAATTCCATTCAATGACAGGTTCTCTGGTTTCTGATCATAAAATCCTTACCTCTCCAGCTCAGTCACAACTTCTTGTTCCGGAGCAGAAAGACTCATCCAGCTGGTACCAGAAATTAGACACTAAGGACAGACCTTCTGCTTTTACAGGTACAGGAAAAAACTCTATTCCCCACTCCCTCCTATCACTGGCTGCTATGGTGATTGCAGAGTCAGTAGATTTTTATCAGGCCAGGTGAGATGATGTGTGGACTAAAGTCACTGTCACACAGATGCCCACTGACTAATGTTTACTCTTAATCCTTTCTGTATTACGGTAGCACTCAAGAGCCAGCTTAGCAAACTAATGGGGAAAAGAAACAGTATAGGTTTGAGGGCCAGATGACCTGAGTTTGAATCTCAGATCTGGGACTTGTTAGTTATATGACCTTGGGCAGTTTATTCAGTCACTTTGGATTTCCATTTCTTGTTCTATAACTTAAGGTTTTTTTTTAATAGCACCTATCTCATGGAGTTTTCTGTTGGTTAAGGGAGATAATAATCTAATATTTCATTGTCAATGAAGACTTTGTGTTGTCTTCAATAAATGTTACCTATTTTTATTCAGGTTCCACTTCAATGTAAACCTCTTGGGGTCTGATGAGTGGATCAGTGCTTCAGGGATGCCTGCTTAAAACCCCAGCCTGAGTGATTATTGCCCTTATGGTACCTTTCTGTTTAGTAATGCCACTGGTCAAATCATAAGCAGATCAAAGCACTGTCTACCCTGGATATGTTGAATGCTAGTTTTTCCTCCTTTAACTTTGGATTCTGTGTCTTTCAGGGTTTCTTGGATTTGAGGATAACTTTTCAACAATGAATTTGGACAAGAAAATAAATGCACAAAATCAACCTTTGGGGACTCATCGGGAACCCCCACCTCCACCCCCTCCTGGGAATAGAATGTAAGTCTTTTGTCGAAACATGTATCTCTGTAGGAGACTTATATTTCAGGCAATTTTACTTTTGAATTTCTCACTAATTTTTGAAGGCTACCACGTGAAAAAGACACTGCTAACAAAGAACAACCCAAAGTAACCAACACCATGAGGAAACTCTTTGTACCAAGTAACCAGTCCCGGGAGGGCATCATCAAACACATTCTGGCAAAGCGAGAAAAAGAATATGTCAACATTCAGAATTTCAGGTTTGTCTCTCTTCTATGTACTAATGCTTTCTGTAACATGGTAGCACTTCCGGAGTTAGCTTAGCAAAGTAATTAAAAAACAAAAGTATATTTAGTTAGTAGGGGGTGGGGATAGACATTTGGCCTTGTGGTTAAGGTATCCTCATCCCATATCAGAGTGTTGGGTTCAGTGCCAGCTCCTGACTTCAGGTTCCTGCTAACACTGGCCCTGAAGGGCAGCAGTGATGGCTCAAGTGATTGGGTTCCCAACTTTGGCCCTGGCCTAGTCTAAAGATGCTGCAGGCATTGGGAGAGTGGGCCAGTGGATGGGAGTGTTCTCTTGGTCTGTCTTGCTCAATTTCTCTGCCTCTGAAATAAACTTTTTAAGATTTCTAAATTATTTTAGAAGGGTTATTATAGTTCTTTTATTTATTCGAAATATAAATACAAAGAGAGCTCCCCTCCATAGTTTCACTCTTCAGATGCCCACAATGATTAGAACAGGTCCAGGTTGAAGTCAGGAGCCATGAATTCAATGCATATCTCCCATGTGGGTGGCAGAGACCCAACCACTTGAGACATTACTGCTACTTAACCAGAGTTCAGGTAGGCAGGATTGCTAGAATCTGGAGCCAGAGCTGGGAGACAGACTCTGGTGCTCTGATAAGCGATATGGATATCTTAACTGCTGGGTCAAATGCCTGCCCCCCAAATTGGCCTTTTGGTATTTAAATTATGGGCTTTGTTAAGAGTCAAAGCATGATAAAAGGGAATGGTCATCATATTCAAACCCCTATCTCTATGCTGGTCAGTAACATACATATACAAAATGATGCAGATACTGGAATTTCTCTTGGATTTTCTAACTACTACTAATACCATGTCTCCTAATATTTCTATCCACTCTTAGGGAACCAAATCAAGCTCACATATTCTAGAGAATTATCCCCTAGCACATTTCATAAGCAAGTGTGTCTATCTATCTGGCCTGCTGAATTTTTTTTCCAGCCAATATTGGAAAGTTAAAGCCCACCATTACCACTAGATCTTAACTTACTTACTTTGGTAAGTTAACTAAATGAAAGTTGCACCCCACCCCCTCTTGATCGAGAGGTCTATCTTGAAGTTTCTTCTGTATTATTTTTCATTTCATCTCTACTTGTCAATGCTGTCTTTTCTAGACCTGGTGTGTTGTGGTATACTCGGGGTGGGGGTGTGATGTGGCATGGCATGTATTCCCCAGTGTGCAAAGCAGCAACACTTTCCTTGTTACTTGTGTACAGGATGTACTCTTCTAGTCCGAGGTTACAGTCCTATCTTCTGTGCCATCATGCCTTGTGTGTTCTAATTTTGTCATAACTACATCTCAGTGCTGAGCCCTCTGGTTCCTCACACTCCTCATGGTGCTCAGATTTGTGTGAAAACAGTTAAGACAGTCATGAGTTCTCCCTTCTGCTTTCCTCCTCAATGCCTTATCTACCTCACCAGAATTTTTCTACGGAGATGTCCTTAGAATCCTCTGGAAAGTAAGTCTTTGGATTCAACTACAGCGTGGAATAGAATAACAATGTGTCTTAGACTAGCTTGCAGCATGAATACTCTTCTTTTTCACCCCTAAGTTCTGCCTTCAAGTAGGAATTTGGGTGAAGTATAATGGAAAGCAAACAGTGTAAAGCAATCTACTCTCTGACTTCTAAATAGAGTCTTGGTTCCTTTCTGTAGGTTCACTTTATGTAAAAATTGAAGAAAATAAGTCCACTGACTGTGTTCTAGATGCAAGAGGTTTTTCTAATGTGTGTGGCAAAACATTTTGAGGAATTGTGTTAGATGATGCAAACATGCCCTTGTATAGAGGTGACAAGAGAGAGCTTTTGTTTGTTCACACGTGATCTTTGTTTTCAAATTACTTTCTGGTGTTATACATTAGATTTTTTGTTGGAACTTGGAATGTGAATGGCCAGTCTCCAGATAGCGGGTTAGAGCCCTGGCTGACCTGTGATCCGAATCCTCCTGATATCTACTGCATTGGGTAAAGAACACTTCTGGAATTTCCTTTTGATTGTATGGTTGGTGTACATGACATTTTACCTTTTTTTTTTTTAACTGTTTGGTAAAAATGTGTGATAGGCCATATGTGTGGATTGACTGGTGGATCAAATTTGTGAATTCAGAAATAAACAGATACTGGAAATGGTATAAAGAAGCAACTAGTTTTCTCAAAACCCCTAGAAAATGAAATTCTGCATAGAAGCTGAGAGTTGTTGGTTCTAACAGTGAATGTTCCTTGGATATAAATGCAGAACTGTGCTTTTATTCCTTGTGAGAAATATTTTTGGTTTAGTTTTTGCACAGCCTATAGCTATTTACTGCTGGGGAGTCTTTAGAAAGAAAGCTACTTGTCCTTATTGATAACTGCAAACAGGACAGGAGGTAGCCACATCTAACTTTGGGATATGTACAGATCTCATATCCTTCCTTTCTCAGATTCCAAGAGCTGGACTTGAGCACAGAAGCCTTTTTCTACTTTGAATCTGTAAAGGAACAAGAGTGGTCCATTGCTGTGGAGAGGGGTTTGAATTCCAAAGCCAAGTATAAGAGAGTAAGCCACATTTATGTATCCTTTTAGTATATGACTGAACAGAACTCATTGGGAGTTTTTGCATAATCTAGACCTTGTTCCAAAAGAGTGGTTTAAATGAATCGTTGCCTCTGTGTAGTACTGGGATAGGGCAGACTAATCCATCATAATTATTTCCTAGGGAAAAAAATTCCCCTAAACTTTCTAATCTTTTATAATTCAGAGTAATTATATATATGCTAACTGATTTGTATGGTACATTGAAATTGTCCATTGACATGATCAGAATTGCAGGATTCAAGAAATGCAATATGAAGCATGTGGGTACATGGAATGTGCTTTGGAAGCAGAGCAGCAAGTGTTACAGTGTACACATGTATTGAAACATCACCTGCTACCCATGTGTACATGTGCATAGCTTTTATGTTTCAATTTTTTTAAACAAAAAGCATCAATGAAATTTAAAGAAGTTCTGAACTCAAGTGTAAGTAAAGAATAGTGTTGAATTTAATAAGCTAGGTCAATTTTTTGGCATTTAGAAAGCATTCTGTAGAGACATTTAGCAGCCAGAAGAATTACATTCATTACAGCTATTATACTAAATTCTTTAAAGGAAGTAATTGAGTGATTCTAGTCTATATCTGCTAACTATATGTAGGTCATAAAATCCTTGAAGTCGTTATCCCTCTTATTCCTCTCTGAATAGTTGAAGTAAAAAGGGATTTTTTTTCTACAGGTTTGAATTTCTTAGAAAATTAGTAATGAGAAACTTGGAATAAACTAGGATAGTGGCTTTATCTTTGTTGTGAACTATTAATGCTTTCATTCCTGGTATGCTGAAAAATGATTGAAAGACTTTATCTCTAGTTGAGTATACCTATTTTCCCTCAAGACTTTTAATTTTTTTTAAAAAAATGTGTTTTTTTTTTTTTTTGACAGACAGTGAGATAGAAAGAACACTCCCATCTATTCATTCATTCCCCATATGCCAACAATGGTCTTGAGTCCCGGACTGAAGACCAAGAGCCAAGGACTTGGGCCTGGCGCTGTAACCTAATGGCTAAATTCCTCACCTTGCGTGCACCAAGATCCCATATGGACACTGGTTCGTATCCTGGCTGCTCCACTTCCCATCCAGTTCCCTGCTTGTGGCCTGGAAAAGCAGTAGAGGATGGTCCAAAGCTTTGGGACCCTGAATCCATGTGGGAGACCTGGAGGAAGCCCCTGGCTTCAAATCAGATCAGCTCTAGCCATTATGGCCACTTGGGGAGTGAACCAACAGATGGAAGATCTTTCTGTCTCTCCTCTGTAAATCTGACTTTCTAATAAAAAATAAATGAATATTAACACACAAAAAGCCAAGGACTGGATCCAGGTTTTCCACATAGATTAATTATGTGACAATTATCTAAATACTTAACTCATCGCTGCTATCTCCCAGGGTCTCCATTAGCAGGAAGCTGGTGTCAAAAGTGGAGCTGGGCATCAAGCCTAGGCAGTATCGCCATGGGTATCTCAACTGCTAGGCCAAAGACCCAGTCCAAGATTTTCCACTCAAAATGATCAAAACCAGGTTAGAACTTCCCCAAGGAATTTTGGTTTGTAACTTACAGAGTCTGCTTGCAAATCAGAGGATTTGGATGCATTCAAATCTAGTCAGAGGATTTGGGCACATCAGCTTCAATATGTCATATTGATGGAAAACTAGTTGAAAGTAGCTGCATGAACGAGTGATATTAACCTTAGACTTTGCTAATTCCCTGGAACTCATAGATTCAACTAGTTCGCCTTGTTGGGATGATGCTCCTTATATTTGCCAGAAAGGATCAGTGTCGCTATATCCGTGATGTTGCTACAGAAACAGTTGGGACTGGAATCATGGGGAAAATGGTGAGACACTTTGTAAATGAGCTTGAAGATTATTTATGTCCGTGTGAATGAAGTTCAGTCACTTGTTGAGTTGACTAACTGAGCATTCTTGTTAACAGGGAAACAAAGGTGGGGTAGCTGTGAGATTTGTATTTCACAATACTACCTTTTGCATCGTCAATTCCCACCTGGCTGCCCACGTGGAAGACTTTGAGAGAAGGAATCAAGATTATAAGGACATCTGTGCCAGAATGAGTTTTGTGGTTCCTAATCAGAGCCTCCCACAGCTGAACATCATGAAACATGAGTGAGTGGTTAAGTCTCCCTTGGTCTTTGATTAGTTGGTACAAGAAGAATTCAATGTGAGAAGGTATAAAACTGTGAAGACTGAGGGAGTACCATTTAGGAATCAGGATCACAAAGCAGAGGCGTTTTGAGACAGAGAGCAGATTTGACATCAACAAAAAGTTGAGTGCAAAAGAAAAGTTAAGTGTATTAGTGGACCAGCTAGAGTAATGGTGTTGGGATCTATCAGATGCATGCAAGTAGGCAGTCTTTCTTCTCTCTCTCTCTCTCTCTCTCTCTCTCTCTCTCTCTCCCTCTCCCTCTCTCCCTCCCTCCCTCCCTCTTCCTTCCTTCCTTCCTTCCATCCATCCACCCATCTTTAAAAACCATTTATTTGAAACTCAGAGGGACCAGTGTTGTGGTAGAATAAGTTAAGCTGCTGTGTGCAACACTTGCATCCCATGTGGGTGTCAGTTAGGGATGTGGATGCCTCACTACAGGTTCAGTTCCATCCCAGTGCGCTTGGGAAAGCAGCAGAGGACTGGACCCCTGTGCTCATGTGGAAGACCTGGAAGAATCTCTGGGCTCCTGACCTTGGCCTGGCACAGTCCTGGCCTTTGCAGCTATTTAAGGAGTGAATCAATGGATGGAGGATCTCTCTGTCTCTCCTCTCTCTCTCTCTCTCTTTAATTCTGCCTTAAAAAATGAAATTCATCCTCCATCTTCTGCTTACAGGAAGCAACTTTCCTTGCTATGCCACAACACTGGCCCTGTAGTAAGTTTTATTTTATCATTATGAAATAGAAATGTTTGCTGTAAATGTAGTAAAAGATAAAGATTAAAAATCCCCAATTTATTTTTTAAATTTACTGAACATTTTTAAAAAGATGTATTTATTTGAAAGGCAGGATTACATAGACAGAGGGAAAGACAGAGATCTATCTGCTGCTTCACTCCCCAGATGGCCTCAATGGCTGAGGCTAGGCCAGGCTGAACTCAGGAGCCAGGTGCTCCTTCCAGGTCTCCCATGTGAGTACAAGTGCCTGAGCACTTGGGCCATCTTCTGCTGCTTTCCCAGGTACATTATCAGGGAGCTAGATCCGAAGCAGAGCAGCTGGTACACGAACTGGCAGTCATATGGGAATGCCAGTGTCACAGGTCATAGCTATCCATTGTTGGCCCCTAGAATTCCTCTTTTCTCACCCTCTCCTCTCCTCAAATTCTGTCCAAAAGAAATCATCCTCAGTGGTCAGTGCATGACCTTCTTGGTCTGTTTGTGCTATCCACGATTACAGCCAGGAGCCACATTGAAGACTGGGCACTTAACAATGCAAGTTCAAGTGAAGCTATGCAGTAGGCATAAACTGTCAGATACTTAGTAGGAGAAAATTTAAACTGTCTCAATTGTTAAATATTAATCACCTGTTGGAATAATAATTTATTTTTGTATCTTGCATTAATATGAAGCTTTTATTTTTACTGGATTTTTTTTTTTTTTTTTTTTTACTTTTTAAAAAATATTTGTAAGGCGGAGTGGCAGAGAGGGAGAAGGAGAGAAAGAGAAAGAGTCTTCCAGTGCAGAGACCCATGCACTGGATTTAGCCTGCACTGCCTTCCCAGGTACATTAGCAGGAAGTTATATTGGAAAAAAATGGCCCACGCCTCAAATTGGTACTCTGATATGGGTTGCTGGCATCACAAATTGTGGCTTAGCCTATAATGCTAGCCTCAATTCTTGCACATTTTAAATGCAGCTGCCAGAGAATTTAAAACTATATTATGACATGCATCATATTTCTATTCTAGACTTTCTCTGCACATATAAACACATATATACTTGTTGTATAAGACCACGTTATTCTATTTAATGTGTATCTTTTTTTGAAGCCACTGCATCCAGGTCTATCTACATTGTTCTTTTTGATGGCTGTGATTATTTCAAAAAGGAGTAGCAGAAAGAGGTCAGTGAAGAATGGGACTTAATATGGATACAACCAGAAATAATTGAGGAGTGGATTGGGTAGTGGGAGGAGATAATTAGCTGTAAAGAAATTACAGCTGGTTGTTGAGATTTTGAGACATTATTCTGAAATAATGGTTTGAGATGGGACTTAATGGAAAAGCAGAAGATTATTTAGGGGTATTACAATCAATAGAGAGCAGGGTAATTTTAGGGTAAAGTAGTGATACTGACCTGTCTCACAGTGCTGAAGTCAAAGCCATGAACTTTGTGACCATGAAATTGCCTTGAAATTCCATGAATTTACTCAGCTCCAGGACTCCTTGAGCCATCTCTCAAGGGAATCTACTTTGATGTTTTAATTTCAGGGTCTCCTTTTGTGGGATTTTCAACTTATGTGGAGGCCAGTTGTTATTGGGACCAAGGAGCCCCTAGCAAGCCAGGTACCCTCCTGGCCTGGATCTTGGGCTGCAGCTTGTGGGTAGGGATAGACCTGTTGGCTACACTGCAGAGTCCTGGGCCTGCTTTACCTGGTGGGCCGTGCCTGGGAGTGCTGTCAACGCAGACCTTAGTGGCAAGCCTGCAAAACCTCAGGACTCAGAGAGGCAGAAAATGTTCAGATTCTCTTTCCCTAGAGACCTGCCAAGCAGCCAGGCATTTTGAAGCTATTCCAGCAGATAAATTGCATACTTCTCAATTCATTAACTCCTTGACTTCTGAAACCCACAAATAAGCTGTGTTTCCCTGCTTTTGTTGCCAGTGTATGGAGTGCCTATTTTCTTACCTATTTTGAAATCCTTTATCTCTCTTAGGTGTGGATAGTTAATTATGCCCAAAGGATTAGATATGGCTTTAAACAGCTTGCCAGAGATTGATAAGTGAACTCCATAATCTGCCCATTGTCTTCCCACATTCTTCTCTGATTAATTCTTATGCTAATAGTGGTTCCTTCTGTTCATTTACTTCTTGATCCTCAGTGTGGTCATTTGGCTGGGAGACTTGAACTATAGACTTTGCATGCCTGATGCCAATGAGGTAAAAAATCTTATTAAAAAGAATGACCTTCAGAAGCTCCTGAAATTCGACCAGGTAAATAAAGTTTTGTTCTATCGGAACTTTTCTAGGTGACAGATCAGACTGCAAGGGGTTTGTGGGTGGGAGCCACACGGGCATCATGGCTTACTCTAGGAAGAGATGTGGAGGTCTTCCTGTCTCCTGAGACCAGTATGACGAGTGATGTGCTGTGAATCCCTATGAGAGTCCTAGTGCCTGTCGTTAAGTGTTTCGGTGGGAGGAGGGGAAGTATAACTCGTGATAAAGAGTAACATATATTCAGTAAGTTTTTATCAAGATGAGATTTCAGAGATTTGCTTGCATAGCTGACTTGGAGAATGGGTGGGGTTAATTGGCGAATACTTCCTGGCGGAAGTGAGCCTTCAGCTCTGTTGATGTGGTTTGGCAGCTGGAACAGGGGAAACTGTTCTGTGATTACTTGGAAGGCTGAACAACAGCTTGGAGGTAAAAGAGGGAGGCCCTGTGAGAGGGATTGGGAGACAGAGAATTGAGTAGGCTATAGTCTAATGAGAACTGATGGCTAAGTCCGGCTGAGCCAGTCTGGAGAGGTGGATGTTGAAGTCAGTGGAAAAGGTATTGATTATGTAACATTTCCATGTAATCTGATATCCAGGAACCTAGTTTCCATGTATTTAAAATGCTAGGTTTCCCTCAGAACTTGGCATGGGACTGGAGTTTGTACTTCAGCATATGGTAGGGATTCTGCCTTCTGAAAGGGAATGCTTCTTACTGAGTGAAGAAAATGTTTTGACTGGATTCAAAAGTCTTTAAATCTTTGTGAGAGCCCTTTTGACCTTCAGACGCAGTCAAAATGCAGATGTTTGCAGTAGAGTGATTTTTGTAGTGAGCTGTTTCTGGCTTCACAATGAACTTCACTGGTGAACTTTGCATTTCTTCCTCCTTGTGGTCTGCAAAAGGAGTCCAGTTGGAGCACATTCTGAGTGTCGTATAACTCGGGTAAAACATTTGAATGAGGATAGCTTTCAAAAACAGTTTGTAGCTATACACTGGATTTGGGTTGGGAATTAGCCATTTAACCTTTGTGTGCCTTTTTTTTTTTAATTAAGATCATACTGGATTATCTCAATTTTTGATTATTCAAATTTCATGCTTCCATTTTGTCCCTGGCTAATATTAGCATTGAAAAACTTAATGATGAGCTAATAAGCATTTTATGTGAGGGTGAGTTTAAATATTGTGACAGTGCTGAGGTTTAATTCACAAGATATAGAAATATTATGTACTATCACAGTTATAATAGCTGCACAACTGGAGACTTAGAAATGAGAACCGTGATGAGTCAATCTGTTTGTCTCTGTTATGATGGTGTCATGTTGCTTATGCATTGCTTTTTGTTTGTTTTACTATCTGTAGCTAAATATCCAGCGCACACAGAAAAAAGCTTTTGTTGACTTCAATGAGGGGGAAATCAAGTTTATCCCCACTTACAAGTATGACTCAAAAACAGACCGATGGGATTCCAGGTAAAAAGAAATACTAAGAACCTTCTCAGAGACTAGGTTAAGGCATGACCTGTTTGGGGCATTATGGACTCCATCCATATTCGTGAAGAGTGGATAATGTTTGGGTCTTGCCGTAGCAGTGTTAATGCTTTAATGGTTTGGTGCTACTGCTGCAGGACAGTTTTAATCCAAGTGTAAGCAAAGGTGAGCTTATCTTAGAAAGTATTACTTACAGACCAAGGCTGTTGACATTTTATGGACTTTCTGCAGCACTTATTTCTGTCACCTCACCAGACTCACTTAGGTGCTTGCTTTCCTGATCTCAGCCCTATTTCCTATCTATTGCCCTGTTCTGGCTGCTTTTTTTCTTCTTCTGTTTCTTGGCTGTTGAACTCAAGATACCAGAAGGTGAAGCCAAAGATGCATGTGAGAACTAACCCAATAGTTGTCAAGCCTGAGAAAACAATTGAGTCTCTTAGGAAAAATGAAACACTTTTAAAGTCTTGATGCTTGGACTGCATGTCCATCACTGTTGAAGACAGTTGAGACCTCTCACTGGCAGGCCCCCTGGCTTTCTGATCGCCCCAAGGAACATGCTTGTGTCAGGAGCTTCTTGGTAACTGAGTCTCCTCTTCCTGTGGCCATCTCTTTACTTCTCATGGCTTCCTAGCTGGCTGAGCACAGAACCTTGAAGGAGAAAGAGTTTCAGACTCTGAGAGCCATGGGGCAGGAGGAGTATATATTCTTGTGTTCCAAGGTAGCTAGTCATAAATAAAAAGTGATACTAACACACCTTGTACACTTTGCCTGGCTTTTTTCCCATTCATTTGCATGCGGAGTCAACTGAACAGAAATAGGCTTATCCCCTTCTGGATCAAGTATACAAGGTGCTGCTTATTTCAACAGAGTCATGAATAGGCCTTCTCCTTACCCATGGCATTCAGCGAGCTGTCAGATGCTCAGACTCACATGCTTATGTGTTCATTCATCTCTGTTAGAAGAACCTCGACTTGTCCATAAAAGCCCAGGTTTCAAGGAAAACCTCTCATCTGTTATTCCTGTCCAGAGATTTAAGTCTGGCAATACAGGACTGGATTTTAAACCTGGATTAGTTAGTTATCTTTTGGAAAATGTCATTGCATTTCCCAGAACAAAGGAAAAAGAGATGTTCAGATTATAAACTGGACCTTTTAAATAGGTGCTGTTATCATTTCCACTGGGATTACATCCAGTAATCCCAATCTTAAGGTAGTTTATTTATTCATTAGGTAACTATTCATTGAGCACCTACTTTGCATCACATACTGTATCACTAAGTGCAAAGAGCCCAGATGCAAACAGCAGGCACAGTCCCTTGTTTAAAAAAAAAAAGTCACAGAGCTTGCAGCATTACTAATGCTGTGATAGTTCAGAAAGGAGTAGTACACAGCTGTTTAGGAGCATATAACAAGAAGGCTTGTCCCAGCGTGCTAGGCGTTCTGTGGTTCTGTGATTATGTGGTACGTTCTCCGTAACTCATTGCTTTATTTACAGTGGGAAGTGTCGCATTCCAGCATGGTGTGATCGAATTCTTTGGAGAGGAACAAATGTTAATCAGCTTCACTACCGAAGTCACATGGAACTGCAAACCAGTGACCACAAGCCTGTTAGCTCTCTCTTCCATATTGGGGTAAACACCTGTTTGTTTATTAACTTTTCTGTCGTTGTTAAACGTCTATTCCTAGAGCATTGTGTAGATTCGAAATACATCAGTAATTCAATGAACCATAAATGTTTCATGACTAGTGATTATTTACAGCATGGAGGACTGGGCCTGCAGTCCTTCCAGATGCTTTCCATCTAGTTTTCCACTGTGTGAGTGACAGAGATGTATGTACTATGTGATGGCTAGGTGGTAGATAAGCTGAGCCTCCTGAAATCAGAATACATACAGAAGGGAGATGCTGTGCTTTAAAAGATGAGCAGCTTTTCAGCAGATAATAAGAAAGGATAGGTTCTAAGTGGAAGAAAGAACAGCAAAAGCAAAGGTACCAACCAGAATATAACCACCAATCTGTATATTGCCTTAAGAAGTATAGTATAATCTCTGTTGTAATAAAATTTACTTGTCCAGTAGCATTAAGTTTATTTTTCTTCAACTTTCAGGTATTATGGGCCAGATTAGTAGCCAGTTATGTATTTACTTTAAGGATTTTATTTACTTATTTGGAAGGTAGAGTTAGAGAGAGAAATTTGTCTACTGTTCACTCCCCAAATGGCTGCAGTGGTTGATGCTGGACCATGCCAAAGCCAGGAATCTGGAGTTCTTCTGAGTCTCTCACATTGGTGCAGAGACACAAGCAGTTGGATCATCTTTCACTGTTTTCCCAGGCACATTAGCATGGAGTTGGACTGAAAATGGAGCAGCCAGGACATGAATCAGTACCCATAAAGAATCTTGGCGTCGCAGGTAGCAGCTTAACCTGATGTCCTGTAGTGCAGAGTGGCCAATTATTTTATTTATCTCTATTGTAAGCAAAGCTTTTTTCCCATTGTGTTTGCTTTAGCTGTATAGTACATAAGTCACATCTCGTATTCTGGCCTAAGGTATTCTAACCAATATACTTAGGTTATTGCTTGTGGATTTTCATAGACCTAGGGTCATGTAATCTGTCAAAATGTATTTAGTGCAATGCTTAGTGCTTAGTTGCATAAACTTTTATGATAGACTTCTTGGATTTTCACCCTAGGTCAACCATTTCCTAACTACATATTACAGCCTGGTACTTCGGTTTCCCCTTGATGAAATGTGAATAGTAATGGTATTTACTGATGAGGATTCATGACATGCAGAGATCATAGTAGGGTGAATTTTCTTTTCTTCAGTTTGTATTACACTGTTGGGAGTTTCAGAAATGGCATCTACCACCAATAATAGGTCTTATCCTGCTCCTGCATCAAAGAATGACTTTGTGACTTTGCCTTTAACACTATAGTTTCCAATCTTAGATTCTAATTTAAAAACATTTGCTCTTATTTATATTAGAGGCAGAGTTACAAAGAAAGAGAGAGATCTTCCAGGTGCTCAAATTGATTGTATCAGCCAGGGCTAGATGTGGGTAAATCTAGGAGCCTAGAACTGTATTTGGGTCTCCCCATGTGGGTGGCAAGGCCACCAAGTGCTTGGATCACTTCCCCTGCTTTGCCAGATGCATAAGCATGGAGCTGGATCAGAAGTGGAGCAGCCAGGACTTAATCCATTTCTCATATGCGATGCTGGCGTCTCAGACAGTGGCTTAACTTGATGTGTCACAGCACTCACCCCAGATTTTAAAGCTTTTTTTTTTCAAACAATCATGACTTGACTTTTGTCCATTTAAAAATTTTAAAATAGTGGTGTTTAATAATAGCATGTGTTCCTTCAGTGGTAGCAGTAGCTGTGTACCATCGACTGTGTTAGGCAATTTGCACACATCTCACTGACTTCTCGCAGTAGTGCTTTGACTTCAGGATTTCTCATTTAATAGAGAAGCAGATAGAGAACCAGTGAGTTTAAACATCTCCTTTAAGAGCATTCTATTAGAAGTACTGAGAATCAGGGCTGATGCCATGGCGTGGCAGGCTAATCCTCAGCCTGTGGCACTGGCGTCCCATATGAGTGCCAATTTGCCTCTGGTCCACTCCCAATCCAATGCCCTGCTTGTAGTCTGGGAAGGCAAGAATGCACATTTTCCATGAACGTTAGGCAGACCCCTTGTATACTTTCGGATGCTACTGCCTGGAGCTGTTCTCTTTCCTTTGAATTCTCTTAAACCATTTTAAGAGAATGTCTTTCTTTGAATTCGAACTGTTTTGATCTCATCAGCTGTGCTTAACTGTTGTTTGCATTTCTTTTTAGAACTTTGGAATATTAATCCTCTATGCACACGAATCCGGAGCTCTCGGTGGGATATTTTTTAAATTTCCAGGCTCCCCGCTTATTTTTGTGTTTCCTTGGTGAAAGTCTACTACTTTTCTAGTTTTTAATGATTTTGAAGTTGTACAGCAGTTCAAAAGTACTTTAAAAAAAAATTAGAATTTACAGATGAAGCTGACATTCTTTGATTCCTCTACTACCTCCTACTTCTGCCTTTTCCCAAACTCCCAGCTGAGCTGGCTGCTTACGAGTTTATATTCTCTAGGTCTGTGAGATCCACTAGTACTTGCTGCAGTGATGCAGATGTCCTCTATGTATGTTGTTTGTCTGGTAGCTATTAGCCACGAGTGCCTATCAAGTACTTAACTGAGATCTAGTTTGAAGTAATTTAAATGTCCCTCTGTGGCTAGTGGCTAATGTGTTAGGCAGAGCAATTCTTGTCTCTTGTGTTTACAACAAAATGGTTGCTGTGTAGTGCTGCTGACCAGCCGCGACACTAAAATGGCGAGGCATACTCTTGAGGGTCTGAGAAAACCTGGAACCGCAACTAGACCCCTCACTGCCAAAAGTGGCTGCATTTAAACCCTTTTCTCCGCTGTCCCTTTCTCCATTGGTCTTAGCTTTCCTCCCCGTTCTCCAGCCCTCTCTCTGCCACCCTTCTCCGTTCTTGTCCCCATACTTTCTGTTGCACTTCTCTGTTCTTGTCCCTGTATGTAGGTCTTACTGCTTCTGTACTGCTTTTGTACCCCTCTCTGCCGCTTTTCCTCCTTGTACTCCTTAGCTTTTCTACACAAAGAGCTTAGCCCTTCTTCCCCTCTCTGCTGCCCCGTTCTTCCTGTTCTGTCCGTCGTTCTTCTCTCAGTCTTTCTCCTCGTCATCTCCCTCTTTAGCTTTTACTGGCTGCTTTTATACCATTCTCCACCAATCACTTCTCCCCATGGGTCCACTTGGCGCTACCTGATAGGCCAGTAGCAATGACATAATTACAGCAAGGGCATCAGCCTATCCCTGTGACTTCCTGTTTACCTGCTGATGAGACCAACCCTGCCTCCTGGCCCTAGGCCAACCGCTATTCTGCGACGGCCTTTCCTATTCCAGCTTTCCTATTCTAAGGAGCGGCTTCAGCACCCCGCTCCCCACAGTGTAGATTTATCTGTCACAAGTGGTTGCATGTTATCTATGTTGGTCTGCAACTTCCTTTTTTCTTTCCTTTCCATAATTCTGCAGCGTATCTTAGAAAGCTGTCCTTTTGATTACATAAAGACCTAGCTCATGATACTTTGTCCTGAATTCCTAATTTTGTCATTAATATCCTTTGTTAAATGGATGTTCGTTCAGGTGGTGACATTCTTTGCTATCCCTCCTCCATTATCCTTTATATTGATGATCATAATAACCCACTGAGAAAAGATTCGACTTTGTTGTGTAACCTGAGCATGTATTTTACCACCATTGGCACCAATGCAGCCACATGCTTTGTGGTCAGTTTCGAAAAACTTTCTGTGGGCTGGCTGAGATCAAACTAATGTGGGCTACACACTTGGTATTGTGATTTGTTGTGTTGGTTCTGAATCTTTGATAAACCTAGAATTGCCTAAAGAGTTTTTCAGTAAGTCGGAGAGGGAAGGAGCTCCAGCCTTGGAGAACAGGCTTAGTAGGCCCAAGTAGCTATGCATTTGAGACATGCCCAAGTTGATTGTCTCACATACTTGGTATTTTAGAAAGCGTCTTTCACTAGTGGTCATCTTTAATAATAACTGTGACCATAAGCATGTTCCCAACTACATGGAGAATATTTCTTGGTTTGCTAGTCTTGCAAATTGTGGAAGTTTTTTTTAAAAAATATACTTTTTAAAATTAAAAAAAATGCACAATGTTGAAACTATATAAAATTCATCTGGACTTAATCACCGTGTACAGTATGGACTCTGGTTATGCAAAAAATGATGGCTTGACCCTCAGTTGTCTGAGAAGTATGGTTCAAATATGTTTAAAACATCTTCCCAGTTTGAGATATTTGGCTGACCTTTAATGTTCTGTTTTTCACACCTGCTTTAGAAACTCTGCCGTATATACATGAATCTCTTGACATGGATTTTTGTGATTTTTTTGTCCTAAAAACTGATATCTGAACAAGTTAAAAATATCTTGTCAATTATGTTCATTTTGGCATTAGTCTGTTTGAAGTTTTAGTATTCAAAAAAACACTGCTACGTCAGGAAGCTGAAAGTGCTCTGTCATGTGGAAGTTTTTTGATGCGTTAGTCATGGTACTTTAGCTATAATGATTTTACTCTAGGACATTTTGTGTCAGCCATTTTCTAAAATGAACATAGGTTCCATTTACTAATATACCTTCGCTGTTATCCAGTCTGAGTCATGATATTATGGTTCTTAGCTAATAGAGTTCAGTACTTTAATCATATCTTCTGCTATTTTCACCACTTTTTTATAATTATTATAAATGATAATGGGTATATTTTGATGCTGTCATTTTGTATAGTGCATGAAGTAATTTTTACTGCAATTACATTTTTTTCCACTACTAATAATGTAACAGTTGAACAGGAAAATAGCCTTCCTAAGTATTATTGCCAAGCTTAACATAGAGGTTTCAGCTATTCTAGAAAATTAGTCAATTACCCTTGCCTTTACCTTAAAGTATGTGCTTCTATAATGGTTAATGTATTTGCTTGAGTAATCTTTTAAAAAATTATTGGAGAGACTTGGAGATAGGTACAGAAGTTGGGAGAACGTAAGACTAACACAAAGATCTGTTTTCTTTTAGGTGAAAGTTGTGGCTGAAGCAGGATGAGAAACTGAGGACATTATTTGCCTCACAGTTTATTTAAAATGATTGCTATACCAGCCAGTTTTAACTTGTTAGATAACCTCAAGAGAGATGAGCTGGGCATGTGTGAGACTGAAAAGGGGCTTAATTTTGTTTCAGGTAAAGGTTGTGGATGAACGGAGATATCGGAAAGTCTTTGAAGATATCGTGCGCATCATGGACAGGATGGAAAATGACTTCCTTCCTTCCTTAGAACTCAGCAGGAGGGAGGTGAGAAAACATCTGTAGCTGTCCTGTCTGCTACCCATTGTGGCCATTGCAGAGGAAACCATGTTACTCACAAAAGGCATCATAGCCAAGTGGTTAAGGCCAGGTATACCAATACGACTTCCATTCCAGTTCCAGTGCCATTCGGTACATGTGTGATGCCCTCAGATTTCTGGATTAAGGGATGCTTGTTAGAATTCCATGAGTTGATACATGCAAACCTGTTAGAACAGTGCCTAGTACATAGTAAGCCCTCAAATGTTAGCTACTCTTATTTAATATTTCAGAGTTGCTATTCAGTTCATCACTCAAAAACCAGGATTTTGTCACAAGACAAATGCCCTGAACCAAAGTTCGGTTAGTTATCCTTTTCGGCTCCCACAGGCAGTCAGTAGCCAAGGGTAGTAGCAAGAGCCGTCTAACCCCTCTGCTGGTGTGACTATAACAACGTATGAACGTGGACCCTGTGCAGTTGGCTCAGTTGGTGAATGCAGATGGCATTTGCACACCTGGCTAATAATTACCTTATTCTTTGTATTCGTATGCTCTATGGAATAATCCAACTGACTGACTTCCCCTACTAGTGATGCATGTCTGTGTCTGTCTGTTATTCCTCAGTTTGTGTTTGAGAATGTGAAGTTTCGGCAACTACAAAAGAAGAAGTTCCAGATCAGCAACAATGGACAGGTTCCCTGCCACTTTTCTTTCATCCCTAAACTTAATGACACCCAATACTGCAAGCCATGGCTTCGGGCTGAACCTTTTGAGGGCTACTTGGAGCCAAGTGAGTTTTCCCCTACCATTGTCTCTGCTTGCAATGCAATATCTCTTCAGTTTAACCTCTTGTTTTCTAACCATGTCTCTTACCTTCACATTGGAGATACTTCTTTTGTGTGTCCAATCTTTCCTTTTGTTACTTGATGATTTTTAAATATTTGTTTATTTTACTTGAAAGAGTTACAGAAAGGGAGCGGGAAAAGGAGAAGTCGAGAGAGGTCTACCATCTGTTGAGATTCACTTCTCTAAATGGCCACAATGGCTAGAGTCGGGCCAATAGGAAACCGGAAGCCGAAAGTTTCTTACAGGTCTCCCATGTGGTTACAGGGGCCCAAAGATTTGGGCCATCCTCTGCTTCTTTTCCAGACCATTTTCAGGGAACTGGATGGGAAGCGGAACAGCTGGGACTTGAAGCAGCACTCATATAGGATTCTGGCACTGCAGGTGGGGGATTAGCCTGATATGCCACTGTGCCAGGTCCAGCTTGACAACTTTTTGGAGGACACTTGTTGATTTTCTAACTTCTTTTGCTTTTCTACTGGAAGAATCTCTGTTACTGTGTATTGTCTCTTGCATTTCAGATGAGACGGTGGACATTTATCTTGATGTGTATGTCAGCAAAGACTCTGTGACCATCCTGAACTCAGGGGAAGATAAGATTGAAGATATCCTTGTCCTTCACCTGGATCGAGGCAAAGATTACTTCTTGACCATCAGTGGAAATTACCTCCCAAGTTGCTTTGGCACATCCTTAGAGGCTTTATGCCGAATGAAAAGACCAATCCGAGAAGTTCCTGTTACCAAACTCATAGACTTGGTGAGAAACATCCTAAGACATAAACCTTCTCACTATCTTCTGTGCCTTCTCTCTTCTGCGGGACAGAGAGACTGTCGAGTAATAAAGAAGAATGTTGCTTTATGCTAGCATCTCTTTGATTAGAAATTATCCTAAGAGGAAAGAAGGGGCTAATCTGTAGTTGGCACTTGTCAGGAAAATAATAGATAACATTAAGCTCATCCAATAAGATTAAAGACTGCTTGCTTGAAGATATAATGCTTGCTTGTTAAGCTCTTCAAAGTTTCAAGTCACTAGTACATAAATGAGCGTGTCTATGAGGCTATGATAAGAAGAGCAGGCCATATTAACCTCATTAAGCATATGAGGAAACTGAGGCACAGAGACATTATCTTGCCCAGAGTCTAATAAGTTAGTGACAAATCTATCACTCCAATTTTCTGACTCCCAGGCCAGTATTCTTCAGTATGCTGCATTATATCTCATCAGTGTAAAAGCTCACTGTCTATAGAAGTACAGACCTATAATGGAACCTTAAATACCAAAAGCAAAATCCCTAGGAGTTAGGAAGGTTGCTTTATTACAAGTGCAGAGTCCTTCCTACCTTATTTCTGTCAAAGAAATTAGAATCTCAGAATGTGCAGTCTGGAAACCTACATTTTTATCAATATCCTAGATGGTTATTGGTGTACACCAAGGTTGAATGTGACTCAAGAAAGGAAAGGAAAGGAAAGGAAGGGGGATTTTCTCATTCCTTCACCCAAGCTGAGCTATAATGCCAGTGCCCAAATCAAGGAAATGCTTTTAACCCTCAGTAATAGAAATGGGCTCCATACCAAGTGCATTCTATTAAGGACTTTTCTTCTACATGAAAATATTGTTGGGTTGGTATGCAGATCTCTTGGGCCTACAGAACTCTATTCTTAGTCTTTTACCCCAGAAAATTGAGTGATATGACAGCCACACATTAGTGTTTCCATTAATGTTCTTGTTAACCCTTTTGGCCTAGCCAAAGCAACTGATTTTTTATCATCTGGCAGGATGAACTTGAACCAATAGGCAGGTTACTGGCTTCTCTGAGTGTTCCGTTCTATTGCCATGGAGATGTTCTAGTGGTGATTCACACAGCAGATCAAAACACTTGAATCCGATTCCTGCATTCTCTCTTGAAATTATATTCATTTCCCTAGAGCCCTCATGACTGAATGCATTGCTTTAAGCCTGCCATTCTACTGTCATGATTTTGTGTTTTCTTCTACTACCATAGTCCCAATTCAGATTTGCTGTTTCACCTTTGAAAATACATGCTAAATGATGAAATTGTTTTCCTTTTTCCTACTCTTTCTCTTCATTAAAGATCCCATTCCCCAGATTTTTTTGCCCCAACTTTTTATCATGAAAAATGTGCACTCTGTAGACTATTTGAAACAACAGTCCAGTGAACTGCTATATGCTGTATGTATATATAGACAGAATTTGGAGAGGCACTAAGCAGCAGTATTATGTCATTTTCTCACTAAACACACCAGCTTGCATTCCTTAAGAAAAAGGACAAGCTTCTCTATGAGCAGAGCATACCAGTACTGCACCTGAGAAAACTGTCATTCCTAGGCTCTTCTAATATCCATTCCTTACAGATTTCTCCAGTTGCCCTAAACATTTATTTCATTGTGTTTTATTTTGTAAAAGATTTCTTAAAATTTTTATTTGGAAGGCAATTACAAAGAGAGGGGGGAACCAGGCAGAAAAAAAGATGGACTACATCTAGTGGTTCACACTGCAGTGGGCTGTCTGGAACTCCATCCAGGTCTCCCACATGGGTGACAGGGATCCAGGTACTTGGGCCATCTTCTGCTACTTTCCCGGGCACATTAGCAGGGAGCTGGATCAGAAATGGAGTAGCTGGGATTTGACCGAACATCCACATGGGATACCAGCATGACAGGCAAGAGCTTAAACCTGATATTGCCCCCTCCAACACACCCCATATAGCTTTTTAAAAGTCAGCATTCAATCTAAATTGATATAGCATATTTGATGAGATCTCTGTAGTTCTATTCTTATAATTACAGCCATTCTCTACTTTTTTTTAAGTGATATTGACTTTAAAGAGTCTAATACAGTTGTCATTTTGTCTGACCTTTCCTCAGTTTGTTTCCTTTTGGTATTTTTTTAACTTGTCCCTTTATCTCCCCCTTCCCCTTACTTCCTATAAACTGGAATCTGCCTTTATTTTTGACCTTGATGGAGGCCTCCTAATACTCTTTCCCATGATTCTCCTCTATTAGCTTTGGAGGTGATTGGAAAGATGCTTAATAAGTATTACAAACTTTTTTGTTTTATGTAAAATATATTATCAAGTAATTCTACCTTGTCTATCCACGGAAAGGAAATAGCCAAAGTCAATAGTGAAATTAATGGGTTTTAGGAACTATTTTCTTTGTATACACTAGAAGTGATGTAAGGTTAAAAATAAAACTCTGATCATTTTTTAATTGCAAAATTGCTCAGTTTTCCTTTTTTAAAATTTATTTTTATTGGAAAGTCAGATTTACAGAGAAGGAGACAGAGCAAAAGATCTTCCATTCGCTAGTTCACTCTCCAAGTGGCCACAACAGCCTGAGCTAAACCAATCTGAAGTCAGGAGCCTGGAGCTTCTTCCGGGTCTGTGACACAGGTTCAGGGTTCCAAGACTTTGAGCTGTCCTCTACTGCTTTCCTGGGCCATAAACAGTGCTTTTCTAGGCCATAAGCAGGGAGCTAAAATGGAAGTGGAGCAGCCAGGATATGAACCGGCACCTATGTGGGATCCTACAGCATGCAAGGTGAGGACTTTAGCCACTGGCCTATTGTGTCGTGCCCTCATTTTTTCCTAAATTCTGTGTCCAGCCATCATTTCTTCTTTCTGAATCTTTTGTTTCCTAGGAGTTAAATGTTGCATCTCAATAGTCTTAGATTACTGTAATTGATGAAGAAATTATCCATGGTAGTGTTGGACAGAAAACAAGAAATCGAAAATAATTCATATCTGCAGCAGGCATTTGGCACAGTAGTGAAAATACTACTTGGGGTAATTGCATCGCATATCAGAGTCATTAGTTTTGAACCTGCCTCTGTTTCTGATTCAGTTTCCTGCTAGTGAATACTCCAGGAGGCATCAGTGGGGTAACGCAAGTACTTGGGTCGCTGCCACCCAGGTAGAAGACCCCAGTGGAATTCTCAGCTTCATCTTGGTCCAACCCTGGCTTTTGTAACTATTTTGGGAGTGAACCAGCAGATGGAAGATAATTCCCTCTCTCCCTTCCCTCTCTTACTCTCTCTTCTTCTCGATCCCTAGTTCACCCTCAGCCTATCTCCATTTCTCTTTTTGCTTTTCAAATAAAAGGAAAATAAAATTTTAGAAGTATAAAATGACCTCAAATAGCAGTCAGTATCCCAGTCTTAATATCTCCTTCCTACCCTGTTTTAACTTGATGTTGACTTTCTGAAACTCTTCCTTAGGTACAATGTTTGTTCATATTGTTCTCCGAGACCCAAAATGATATTTCAAATCCCTGAGATGAGGCAATTGGAAATGGAAAATTTGATGAAGTCAGAAATGTACTCAGTGCATGTAGTGCTTTAGGAATATTCTTTATGCCATGCCCCCTTCCTACTCAATGCAAAATGAAATAACTGCAAAGTCTATTTCATTCTTCTGCCCTTCTCACTGACCCTGGATTTGCCACGTCTAGAAGAAGAGTTAGAATTGGCACAAGTGAGAAACAGGTGACAATCCTTGTTCTTCCCAGAATGAAGATGGATTTTTTTTTGTCTGCTTTCTTAATTAACATATCAAGTTGCAAATCATCAGCAGTTATTCATTACACACTAGATATAAAGTGTTACCGGGTTTATTGGATTCCTATAATTCAGTGATAATGAAACCATAGTTGCATCTTCAATATGGCTAAATTCCCAATCATAGTTAGAACCAGAGTTTGGTTAGAAATAATCGAAACACAAATTGCCATTGCTACCTAATATCCACTGTGTTTGGTTAATTTGGAAAGTGATTTAAACTGTTAGGGAACTTGTTGCTTGTGTTAACGGATTCATTTCCTGTGCTGTTTTCTCAAGTCCTCATGTGCTATAAAATAAAAGCTTATTGACTTATCTCCAGAAAAATCAATCTCAGAATCAGCCTATTTGGGTTTTTAGTAACCTTGATACATGTAACATTAACAAAATAGGTTTAGCACATAGAGTAAAATAAATTTGGCAAGTGATTGAGGTTGGTTATCAGGGTATTTTTCCATCAATTTCAGGTTCTTAGGAACCAGGTGTTAATATAATGAGTGAGCAGGCTTTTCCAGCTGCAAGGGACATCTTAAGTAAGAGATAGAAGGTAAAAGTGAAAAGATTCCCCCATATGAAAAATGGTTATGATTTCCTTAGAAAGAGTGAAAATTATAAATAAGAATATGTGAAGTTACAGTTTGGAAGGATAGTCAGAGTCAGCCGCTGACCGTGTATGTTTGAGCCAAAGGCCGTGCAGAACCGGTGGAAGCCTTTGATGTGTAGCATGAAATTGTAACTTGACATGTCTAACATTGCTTGTACAATGGAAAGGAGACTGGGCTTGAATTTGCCAGATCTGATTAAGGGTTATGGTTGGAAATAGATGAAAAAGGTTGATATATGGGTAGAGAAACTGTATTTGTATGGGAACGTGTGCATTGGGAGAATAACAGTCAAAATTTTGACATTCTTGGAGGATTGAGTCATCTCCAATGATTGTTTCATGGTGGTTTTTCTTTCTTTAAGCTTTTTCATTAATTCATTTCAAAATCAGAGTCAGAGAAAGAATATCTTCCACCCGCAGGTTCACTCCCAAAATGGCCACAATGTCCAGGGCTAGCCCACACGAAAGCCAGGAGCTCCATCTGTTTCGCTCACATAGGTGGCAGGGGTTCAATGACCTGAGGCATCCTCTGAGCGGTCCCAGGTACAGCAGCAGGGAGCTTAACTAGAAGGAGCAGCTGGGACATGAACAGTCACCAATGTTTTCTTTGTCACTGTTCCCTCAACCTATTTCTCATCTTGTTGGGAAAACGATTTGTGTTTCTTCTCTCTGTGTTTCATATGAACTAATACTTTTTAGAATTCAATTTCCCATTCATATTTTTGCTTTTGATTTTTTTAAAAGTTTGAATCTGCTACTTATATTATGGTAGGTGCATTTACTACTAGGTGCATCTAAGAGTGACTGTTGGAGTAAAGAATGATTTGAGTTACATTTGCTGTGTGTCATCATGGTCCTACTGAGCAAATCCGGAATTGTTTTTCCTGTTTTTTTTTTTTCTTCCATGGGATCAATGCATAGCCCTTTGCAGAGAGCTGGCATCACTACCCCTTAAAATCAGTGGGAATTAATGATTGGTAGTAAATTTGGGACTTCATTAAGAATAGTCTGTTTATGAGTGGAAGTTAAATAATGTTTTCCCTTTTCAGAATGGAAACGAGTGTTTAATTAAATGTAATTTACAGCTACTGCCTTTATGTCTTTTTCCAAAGAAGTGAACTAACAGTGTGAAGCGCCTGCCCCTCCACAGGTGTAATCAAAGTCCTATTATTTTCTTTTCAAAAATATTTATTTTTCTTGGAAAGGTAGATTTACAGAGAGAAGGAGAGACAGAGAAAAGGATCTTCCACCAACCTGTTCACTCCCCAAATGGCCATAACGGCCAGAGCTGAGCCAGTCTGAAGCCAGGAGCCAGGAGCTTCTTCCAGGTCTCCCACTTGGGTGCAGGGTCCCAAAGTTTTGGACCATCCTCCACTGCTTTCCCAGACCACAAGCAAAAAGCTTTATAGAAAATGGAGCAACCAGGACATGAACCAGCACCCACATGGGATCCCATTGGTTGTGGTACCTGCAAAGGGAGGTTTGGCCAAATGAGCCATCATGCCAAGCTCTGTTATTTTCTCTATTGGTTTAAGTGTTTCCTCTCTCCTGCTTAACCTACCCTGCTAAGCCGACCTTTAAACGATCCCCTCTGCCTCTCTCTCTTTCACCCCTTTCATTTTTTATATTCAGAGCTATCAGATGGATACTGTAATACTACTTTGGGGCCTGTCTCTTCCTTGCTGTAAGATAGTCAGTCACCAGCTTCCCGTGTTTACTGAATATAATCCAAACTCCTTAACCTGTTATTCAATGGCCCCCAAAGTCTGTCTTCACAACTTTTCAGAAATTATCTCCCACTGTTTTTAACCATGTTTGCCATATGCCCCATGAACTAGATGACCAACTTCTTCATGATTAGCTTATCTTTACCTCTTCCATTTTTACCTCTGCACATCTCAAATCCTGTGACTCATTTAATGGCTAATAACCTTTCATTGAAAACTTGCATTCCCCTTTGTCTCTCCTCTTCCCCCAGATACAGGAAGGAAAAAGAGAATGTGGAAACAATGGTCTTATCCATTTTCCTGTAGCGCTTGACCCTTTGTGCCCTAATCAACTATGTAAAGATCATCAAAATAAAAAAGAAAAAGAAAACTTGCATTCCCAAATTATAGCAATATTGGGCCAGGAATTCCAGAACTACTCACTGTAAGTCAGGTGCAAACCAGTCAAGAACCAAGCATGTCTTGCTCCTTCGTGAGTGCTCATTCCTCATTGCCCTCTCCCAGAAGACTTTAGCACAATGCCGTGTGCTACTGCTAGACAGCCACTGCTCAAAGAAAATGTCCTCAATGACCACGTTTTTTTTTTTTTTTTGATGACCACGTTTTACAGTCTAGTAGAAACGGGTTGGTTTCTGCCAAGTCTTATTCACCATATCACATGTTCTTGGCAAGAAAAGTATAAAGTCTGCCCAACAGGCAGATTCTCTTATTTTCTAACACCTACTCCTATATTTTGTAAAAGGTTATGCTCCAGAATTCTATTAAAGTGTGTTAGACACTTAATTTTAAAAGGTATTCAGACACTATAAATATTGTCTACCATATAAAGTGGTGTTAGCCTGATTATTTCATCTTTGATGTGGTTTTTGTCTATCTAGAGAAACCTCCAGGGAATGTTTAATTCATAGTGTATTAAAAAGAAAACATCCTCCTTGCTGAATGTAGCAGTCATTTGGGGGAAATACATTCAGTATGAGCACTTGGAACGTCACAGTACACAAACATCCTCCTGACCACCATTTGTCTTGGATAGTTAGATCGGGATATCTTTTACTGCCAGATATAAGATGTTATTTATGCTTGAGTTCTTTCCGTGGCCCACGGTGAGGTTGGAAGGAGTCCAGTTGGAGAATTGCAGGGGAGGTGTGGGGAGCTAGGAGGGACCCAGGCCTTCTCCTGGCATAATGTTCACCCTTCCTGCTTGCGGACTGCCTCTTTGCCCCCACTGAGTAAATGTCACTGCTGTTTTAGAGATGAAGAAACTGAAGCTCAGTGAGGGCGTTTGGCCTAGCAGTTTAGAAGCCAGTTAGGATGGATGGCTGTGTCCCACAGAAGAGTGTCTGTGCTCAGTCATGGGCCTTGGCTCCTGCTTCCGGGCTCCTGCTGACCCCAGCAGGCAGTAGTGATGACTGAAGCAGCAGGGTTCCTGCCACCCACGTGGGAGACCTGGGTTGAGTCACCAGTTTCAGCCCCACAGCTGTTAACAGACATCTGGGGAACTGGACCGGGGAAGGGGGACTCTCTCTGTTTCTCTGCCTCTCAAAGGAAGAAAAGCTGAGACAGTACAACGTTCAGTAACCTGAGGTCTGTATAGAATGAGTAAGAGAAAGAACAGAGATCTGTGCCTGGACTGTCTAATACCATCAGCCACGGTGCCTTGCACTGCCTTGTGAGTGGGATTTTTCAGGCTCTTCAGTCTGTTATGGAGAATGTACTCTCGCAGCTTTCCCTTGCCTCTCCCGCTAAGAAGCAGTTGCTGCAGAAGCATAGTGATAATGACTGTGGCATTGGTCAGACCTGGATTCCAATCATGATGGTACTGATAGTGTCATCCTGGGCAAATAACCTCTCAGAGCCTCAGTTTCTTCATGTGTAAAATGGGAACAGTATCTGCCTTGCACATCAGTGCAGGTTGCCATGACATAAGATGCAAGCACCTGGCACAGTTCCTGGTGTATATCAGATGCTCTGTAAGTAGTGCCAACAATTACAGTTACTTTATCACTAGGTTGTCATAGTAACATAAAATGGAATGTTTAGTAAGATGCCCTTTTCTCTTTATCTGGCTTTTCTTTTTCTTTTATTAAAAAAAAAAAAAAGGTGGAGGGGGAGGAGGGAATAGATCCACAGAAGTCTCAAGTGAAATGCATTTCCATATCAGAGGTTTCAAATCTAGGGGGACTCCACAGACAGGGGTGGGTATGGGTAGATGATGGAGAGGAATCTGGGATGCAGCCTGGGAAGCTAGCTGGAGTCAGGAGGGGCGGGCAGCAGAATGGAGAGAAGAAATCACAATGTCAGACCCACAACAAACTGTTCCATGGAGGTGGGTTAAGGTAGGGTGAGAAGATTCACAGTACAGCAGCAGATGACTAGAAAATACCAGTGAGTGTTTGGCCTGCACTGCTAGCAGCTAGCCGTCCAACTATGAAAAACTTACAGGTATATTTCTTGAATGATGTACTCAATAAACAGCACTCAGACAGGTATTCATAATAGAAAACTTTGTGCATGGAGAATGTGTTGCATGTTTGAAAATTATAAAAGCTTCGTTGAAACATTTGAAGCAGTATAAAGCATGTGTATCTATTGAGTGAGTGAGTTCTAATACCGACCTGCTGCCAGTTCTGTAAATCTAATCATTTTCTGTCTGCCGATGACTTTCTTTCCCTGCTCTGCTCTCAGGAAGAAGACAGCTTCCTAGAAAAGGTAATGCGACCCCTTGCTTCCCCTGTGCTTGATTAACATTTACCTCTATGCTCCCGGGACTTGGCCCTTAGCTGTTCCCACATCTGAGACCCCAGGCTCAGTGAATCCCCTAAAGTCCTTCAAAGTGTGTTCAAAGAACAGGAAAGATGTTTTGGCACCGGTCAAAGCTTTGAGACTTATTATGTCACAGCCATATGACTCCCAAGTTCCAGGTTTGTATTTTTGAGTTAGCAAGGAACGTTAAGTTGCATTGAGGAATCTGAAAGCTCTCATGGATTGGAGGAAGGCACCTCCTTCACCATCCTCCACTTTCCAGGGACAGTAAAGCCAGAACAAAGGGCTTACTGTTGCTTCAGAGTGATTTGGGCTTAGCAGTTATAGTGAGTCATTACTCAAAGAACATACTGACAGGGTCAAGAAGCAAAACATAGAATAGACTCTTGGTGCTGATTGTAAGGGAATCCTGATTCTAAGGGGTCGTCTGGTGAAGCCCTCTGCCTGTGGACAGGGTCACATACTCTCCCCAATCTAACAGACAAGATAGCCATGGCCCAGAAAAGGTGAAAACCTTGCCAAAGTCGTGCTGCTCCTCCTGACTGCCAGAGAGTGCAATGAGGGACCCTGGAGCACAGGTCTCCAGAGTGGTTGATGCAACCTTCCTTTTGCAGGGCCTTGCTGCCTCTCCGTCCTCAGCCGAGAGAGTGTGCAACTCCCGATGGGGCTACAAAATAGAGTGGCATGAGATTGGGGAACATTCTTTTAAAAGCTGTCCTACAGTATTTAATGAGAGCTTCCCGTGTGGTATATGGAGTACTGATTGTGTACTTTTAGTATCAGCACCATCATTATAAAGTGTGGCCTGATCGGATACCTTTTCTATAATTCCTTTTCTAATTCTTAACTATTGCTTTGTCAAAACTGTAAAATAATTTTTCACAAGAATATACATATATTTCTTTTTGTTTCTGATATTTATTTGTTTGTTTATTCTTTTAATATTAGCTCCCACATGCAAGAGAGAACATGTAGCATTTGTTTTTCTATGTCCAGCTTATTTTATTCAATGCAGTGTTCTCTGGTTGCTTACATTTCGATGCAAATGCTAAAATTCCATTCTTTTTAAAATAACTGAATAACATTCCATTTTCTTTATCCATTATTCTGGTGATGCACAACTTGGTTGATTCCAGATTTTGGCTTTTGAGATACTTTTTGAGAGAAGAATATCTTTGCTTTTCCTTGGAAAATAAGGATTCAGAATAATATGTAGGATTTGTTTAAAGTACTGATTTTTGGTATGTGTGATTTCTCACTAGGCTTTAGACATACATTTGACATTTTGTATTGCCATACATAAATTTAAAAGTGGATAGTAGATGGTGTATGTCGCTTACTGACATTTCATTAACCTTTTTAAGTCGCTAAGGTTTGAGACAGCCATGCCCCCCACCCCCACACACATTACCACTTCTCTGTTACCAGCACTGTATGTTCTGTCTTTTCATCTTGGGCAGTGCTCTGTGTTGCCTTGGTGCCTTTGGTTAGCAAAAGATCCAATTAGGTGTCAGATCTTTTTGGGAGGAAAGTACATGACTCAGTGCTGAATAATTTATATGTGATCAGTTAAGAAGCAGCTGCCAAAGAATCCATTGCTGGGTTGGGTTTGCTCCAGAAAGTTTGCAGAGTACTCTATGGACAGTGTTGTGACTTAGATTGTATGTGGATGCCTGGATGTAAGACTCACATTGGGAACAAGTCAGTAAGTGCATGGGCCATTGATGGAAGTTCTGGTGGCTATATGGAACATGCATATGAAGTGATAGAATCCCAGGAAAAGGAAGAAAGAAGGCCGAGAGAGAGAGAGAGAGAGAGTGATAGCTGACTGTCCTACTCCTTGCTCTTCCTTGCCCCTTTAGACTTTAGAAAGTCACAAGGCTTTTCAGTGATGATCAGTGCTTCTTCAAGAATGCAACATTATGAGGAGACCCCAGCTCTACCATAGTGTACGTGATCTCAGTGAAAGTAGTGACGTGCTTGTTCACTGTCCCTTGCAGGCTGCACAGTGTTAGGCAAGACTTGCCTCAAGTTGAACATTTATAATACAATGACATTCAACTGGAGGAGAGCAGAATGGAAACCTTGGCCATGGTTTCTTTCTACCCTGCGATTTGTCTGAGGGCTGCTTTCAGATGCCTGTCAACCTATTACAGACAATTCTTTGTATAATTTGGCATTTGACTCCGGAAGCCTGAGATGACTCAGTCTGCTTCCTAGCAATTTTCAGATTCAAAGTTAGGAATGATTCTGCCTGATGTCGTTGGTGGGTTGTACTCCTGCATTCTTCACATGGACCTAACAGGTAGTGGGAAAGAAATAGAAGCCGCAAGAGCATGCTGCTGAGTCATTAACAGAAATGATGACTTCTGGACTCAGACCCCAGTCTCCTCATGGTATTTCTGGCTCTTGGTTTGCCATATTCAGTTGATTGTTTGGGGATTCTTTTAGTGCTTTATGATGTGGGTCTGATGTTGAGAGCTGTGTTTAATTCTTCAGAACCTCATTTAAACCACCAGTGAAAACAATGGTATTTGCCGTGACATCTGGAGGAAGAATAAGTTAAAAGTGAAACAGAAGACCTAAGTGTAGGCACTGATGCCTCAAAGCACTGTCCAGATGGTTGTGATTTACTGGTCTACCCATCACCCCTGGGGTGTGTGTGTGTGTGTGTGTGTGTGTGTGTGTGTGTGTGTGTGTGTGAGACGCTGGTCCTTAGTCAACCTGGAAGGAATTTATAACGTGGAATCCAGCCAAGCGGTGAACAGCTTAACCCAAATGAACAGGCTACAATTAATGGGGGCATTTAGGAAAAGAGATTGTGTTACTGTGGCCATCAGTGTGGCGTACCTGCTACCCAAGGGTGTCACCGGTGAGAAAAATGAAACATCTTCAGAGATGAAAATTGCATTGTACCCTCATGAGCAGAAATTGAAGATTAAGTGACCCATGGATGTCCTTATCCTGAGACCACCTTTGATTCTCATCCCTTTTCATCTATTAGGAGAACTCCCTTTTGCAGATGGTTCCCTTGGATGAAGTTGGTACAAGTGAGAGACCCCTTCAGGTCCCCAAGGAGATCTGGCTTCTCGTAGATCACTTATTCAAATATGCCTGTCACCAGGTAAGTGATGGGAGACCTTCCCTGCAGCTTTGAAAGTGTGCAAGTACTATGGGAAATTAGAATACCTCACAGTGGCCGAGTGCTTTTAACATTCCCAAGCTACCACCACACCACATGGCTAGATCACCCAGCCAGGGTGAAGTGTCCCTGTTCCCAGATGGGACAACCGCAGCATGTGAGCCAACTGACTCACCTAAGAACACAGCTTCAGTGTAGTGGCAGGGCTGGGACTGAGAGTCCCTGGCCTTGTACTCTTTTCCCCCAGACAGCTTATGTACCTGACTCTGTCATTGCTATTTTAGCTGTCAAACAGGCTTTGTGGATCAGAAAGACCATTTCTTTCACTTGGTTCTCAACATTCTTTTCAGTCCTATCTGCAATACTAAACGCTGCAATTCTCCCCCGCCCCCCAAAGAAGAGAACTTTCTTAAGATCAAGTCAAGAGGTCATGTCCTCTTAATTACCAAAGAGGAGTAGCACTGGAAAGGGGGGGTTGGCACAAATGGGCCGTTTGCCCTTTCCTTCACCAGCACTCAGCAGTCCTTATGTTTGAATGTGATGGGGTATCTTTCCCTCAAGGGGTTCAAAGTGGAACACCTGCTTTCCCAGTCTAGCCATCTCCTCCCCTGCCTTATCTGTGACAGACAGATCATTTGTTTATTTGAAATACCATTTCGCCCAAATCATAGATGTGATACAGAGGGAAAGTGCTGCTTCCTCCCTTCCATATCTAATCATTAATACATGTACCACCTCCCCTATTGCTTCCTGTTTCTCTTGCCATTCCCCGGGGTCATCTTCAGAACCTTAGGGTCATTAGTGTGCCTTGTTCCCTTCATTCTGATCTCTTTGGTAGGAGGACCTGTTCCAGACCCCTGGGATGCAGGAGGAGTTACAGCAGATCATCGACTGCCTGGACACCAGCATTCCTGAGACAATTCGTATCCTTTCTGATCCAGGCTTAGGAAGCTGGCAGGTGCTTGGCTAAACTCTTCTTACCCGTGTACATTTGGTTTCTGTCTCCCTGTTTGTTTTCTTTGCAGTCATCTGTTACAATGTAGTTACTGACTATGCAGTTGTTTCTCAGTTCCCTTCAACAACTTTTGACTTTTCTGTCAAGATTTTATTAAAAGCAATGGAGGGGTAGGTAAAGACTTCATTGAACTACTAGTTTCTTACATGCATTTTCATTTCATTCGAAAGGCAGAGAAACAGCCAGACAGGAAAAGAGCTTTCATCCGCTGATTGACCCCCTAAATGCGCACAATGGCTGTGACTGGGCTAGCTAAAGTCAGGAGCTGGTAAGTCAGTCTGGGTCTCCCATGTGGTAGCAGGGACTCAAGTACTTGGACCATATCCTGTTGCTTCCCAGGGTATACATTAGCATGAAACCAGATCAGGAGCTGAAGAGCCAGGACTGTAACCAGGCACTCTGATGTGGGAGGTGGGCAGCCTGCATGGTGACTTTACCACTGTGCCGCAAGCCACACAACTTTAAACAGGCGTGGGACATGGGGCAGTTGATCCCTCTTGCCACCCAATGTCCTGTGTGTCACTAGGGCAGGGACAAGGATGGGAAACACTGGCAGCTAGCATATAGCACCATAACTCTGAATGCCATGTTCCTCTGGACTTTGCAGTTGGTCCAAACCTCCCAAGAATCATATTGTAATACAGCTCAGCTTCAGGGCATGTGAACCAACAAAATATCCAACCCTGATTAGAATCAACATGTCCTCTGGGAGCCTGAGCAGGGACGCCACTGGGTGGGTCTCCCTGTGGCCTTTTCTGGGAACCTCCTGCCCTTGACTCGAGGTGATTCAGCTGGTAGCAATCACTCGGTGGCTGAGGCGCTGCTCATTTTCCTGGAGGCCCTGCCTGAGCCAGTCATCTGTTACGAGCTCTATCAGCGCTGTCTTGACTCTGCCCACGATCCCCGGACCTCCCGACAGGTGAGTTGGGTTGGTCTAGGATGTGTTTGGGGCATGTTTCCCCAGACAGAAATGATCAATTTTACCAAACCAGATTGGTAGCCAACTGGGTGGTCAGATGGGTCTGGATCTGTTATTCGTGACAACGTGCCACTGTTAGCAGTTGAGACCCATACATTTTTAGGCTGTATTATTGCCTGTTGTATTAATCACCTTTTTCTAGTGGCCCTATTGCTGTTCACAGGAAAAAAAAAATTAGTGGGTATTTTTACTCCAGGACAAGATTGGTGACATTCAGTGTACACAGAATTTTGACTGACTTACATTATCAAGAAGGATGGTGAACACTTTTAGGAGTCTTAGTTCTGTTTTCCTTATTGATAAATGTTTTTAATCTTCAAGGGATTTTTGATACAGCATAGCTCAGACTACCTGTGATTCAGACCAGAGTATTGGGAGGAGGTCTTCTCCAGGCTGAGGAACGTTGTGGAGAAAAGCAGCTTATTAGGCATCATGGCTGCCTGTCTGAGAAAAAGGTAGATTAGCGCCTACCTCCTTATGAATGCCTGAACAGAAGATGACCATACATGTGGTGGCTGCATGACGTGGTCATTGAGTGCACAGGGACCGAACAATGTGACCACCTTTTCTTTAGTTATAACTTAGCAGGTATTGTGTTGGTCCCAAGTAAAAATGATAGAGAATATTGATGAAATGAATGGGGTTCCCTGTGGGCTGGCTTTTAAACCACTCTTAGGGTAGCTGTGAACTGTTCTTACCACCTTCCTCCACCTGTTTTCCTCACTGATTCACCCACTCTCCCTTTGGAACACAGGTGATTTCCCAGCTCCCAAGATGCCACAGAAATGTTTTCCGTTACTTGATGGCATTCCTTCGAGAACTCTTAAAATTCTCTGAATACAACAACGTCAGCGCCAACATGATCGGTAAGAGTGCCCCATAAGAACAGTGGCACAGGGGCACGGAGGTGTTTGTAGAGGACGAGCCTTGTGTGTTTCCCACAGTGGATGCCCTCCTGGGTATCCAGGTATTTCCTGCTTTCTGGCCTCCTGCGCAGGGCCTCCCAACCCTGCGGCCTCATGCAGTCTGTCTAACAGAGGGTTCCCCCTTTGCTTCCTCTAGCGACTCTGTTCACCAGCCTTCTCCTAAGGCCTCCACCAAACATTATGACAAGACAGACTCCAAGTGACCGCCAGCGAGCTATCCAGTTCATTCTGGGCTTTCTGCTTGGGAGTGAAGAAGACTAAGTTGTTTATTTTTTTCTTCTTTTTCTCTCTCTCTTACTACTCTTCAAGATTCTAGAGGTGGAAGATTGGCAGGCTCCAAGTTATTTCACAGATGGTTTTTTAAGGTCATGCTGCAGGAAGGGTTTATTGCAGAAGTTCAAGTTCTGTTTATAGTACAAAAAGGAAAAGAGTTTCCTAATCCCTTCTTTAGCATACTCTACACAGCAAAACACTTTTAGACTTACATTACCAAGCCAAAGTTACCACATTTTGGTGTTTTTATGTTTTCCTCTTTATAAGGCAAAGAGATCTGTATTAACACTCCTGTACCTAGGGTCGTGTTTGTTGCCTCTATCCAACTGTCATGCTTGTCCTTAGTATCCTATGCCTGGATTCTGAGATGCTCCCATTCCAGGCCCACAAGCACTACTTGGCATAGCTCAGACTTGTCTGTAGCCTGTACCAAGCGCTTTGGAGCCACCCCTTCCCTGTCTCACTCCCTGCCACTCCTCTCCACTTGTTCTGCCACTTTGAAGGGAGCCTGGGTGAGGCCAGCAACTCCTTGAGTGTCCTCCACAGTGAGTCTGCTGTCTACATGTGGTTGTTAACATCATTTGTGCATTTTCACTACTGTGATGGCGTCCGTGTGTCACTGTACTGTTGGCCTTTTCATGGATCCACACTGGATGGAACCTCATTCCCTGTCTCCAGGCACACGCAGTAACGTAATTTGAGGGACTATAAGAGATGACATCCTATCAATATGAGAGAAATCACAGAGTGAAAATACTTAGGGAATTTTAACAGTGAGAGTGTTCATGCCTGCTGGTTCCTGATTCCTGTTATCCCTTTCCTGTTGTTAGTAACATATTACATAACATCTGATCCTGGCTGTTTATGGGGCCCATCCACTCCCTTTGAAGCAACCTCCAGAGCAACATTTGCACCAGAAGTAAGAAATGGAAGCCCATGCACCTCAAGCTACTCTCCCACTGAGGGCACTGACGGTGACACTTAGACCCATTTCCCTGGTCTTCAGCCCTCTAAAGGGCTGACTGTGAACTTCATAAGCAACTCTTGACAATGAAGAATCTGGAGACTCCCTTGGCTCTCAGTCACTATATCCGGTGCCATGTAAGAGAGACTGGCCAGTGGGACCAACCACACGTCATACCTCTCTCACCCAAGGTGATTCTCTGAGCTTTTCATTTATTCAAGTTTCGTGGGACAGCCTTTTAAAACTAATAATAATAATAATATGTCATTTGACAAACCACCATCCATTGATTGCAGAAATGCCTGGTACACTTGACCTCCTCCTTAAAAGAACCCCCCAAGTGGACTCTTGCCTGTTACCATTAGATGTGAGCAACATAAGGTGCAGGCTCAGTGTACAATCTTGGGCACTGACTCCATGATAATTCTAGTACATGTGAGGAGAGAGCCAGGGGAAACTCCACCAGTGAATGGTTCTGTAATTGCCCCATCTCTTGAAAGCTGAGATCTCTTGGGGAAGAAAAGGTATGTATCATGTGTCCTGTGGTATCCAAGTTCCACCTTTTCCTGATTGGGAGTTAGGGAAAATGGAGTTTAAGTTTATTGATGCCAAATAGCTGATGATCTTGAAAGCTCAGGGGGTGGATGCTGAACTTCATTCGTGGAGGACTGAGAGGAGGATAGTCTTGTCATCTCTGCTGGGCCAGAAGGTGATCACAGAAAGAGATAGATGACAGGAACTGGGGCAAGGTTGTAATACCAGGAAGTACCCCTCCTGGGCTCATGCCAACCTGGGTCCTGGGGTGACCAAGGATGTGTTCAGTGGGGGCCCTGTGCTGCCTGCGTGCAGGCTCCTCTTTCTTCATTATGTCAGAGCACTAAGTTGGTTTACTGCCTTGACCTGTCTCCCAGCTTGTCCTGGGCTGTACATAGGGTTGAGAGTTTTAGACAATCTCTAGGTAGGAGAGACAAGACGTAGATTAGACACAAGAAGTTTGCTTCCCTACCACACTCCTTGCAGCACCCTAGCCTCTAATTCCTAAGTTCTCAGCTAATGATTCACAGTTTCTCTTAAGGAAGGATTTCGGATCCAACTGAGTGTGAAGGACTGTGCTCCTATTGGTTTAAGGAGTGAATGGTTCAAATCCATGGGGTGACATTGCATTAGTGTCTCTTTCACTATTTTATGATTCTTACTCTGTGATTGTTTAATTTCCTAATAACATCTAATAACATCTTGGTCACTAAGCAAGCTGCTAGTGGGGTTCTGTATTTTGTGGCATCTTTTTTATTATAATTTATTGCAATTTTCTGAATAAATATATGTTGTGTGAAAAAAAAATCAACGTGTGATGTTGGTGAGGAGGAGCTGTGGGAAGAACACTTACATCAGCTGGGCCTATATGCAGCCACCTGTTTTACGTGGAAATGTAAGAATTTCAGTTTATTCGTCATCCATGAGAAAAAGAAGCCATGTTTCCAGAGACCAATAAAGAAGTCACATACTTTCAGAGGCTAACTAAGCACCTGTACTTTAAACCCTAGGTTTCAGGCACCAATATGACTCTTAGTGGAAAGAGTGTTAATTGTTAAAGCATAGAAATATCCCGAAATACCAATTATATGCTCCTTGTCACCCCAGAAACCCAACAAACCCTAACTCGTGTATATACTTAGAACTTATTCCATGCTAATGTAGTCTCTATTCTACAATTTAGAGAGCCTGCTTTCATATGCATTTTATAAATTTGGAAAAGCACATTTGAACTTGAATTGCCTGTTGGAGTGATGAAGTTCATAAATTTAGTGCTTGTTCTTTGGCGAGGGGAGATACCTCATCAAAACTCTTCAGCCCCAACAGGGCACTACTGACCTAAGTGGGGCAGCATTGTCCCCTGCAAGTGTCCCTTAGGAAACTGTAGGTTCTCTGTTCCCTGAGACACACTTAGCCTCCACTAGAGGTTTCTTCACAACCAGGGTCCTTTTCCGGTTCCCATCAGCTGTGTGAACTTGACCCAAATGAATGTGCTGACTCAGTGCTGTCATATGCAGTTCTTCAGCCCCACCCAAAGCCCTGGCAGAGGCATTTTCTTTGCCAGAGACTTTTTCTCCTCCCAGCAGATGGAGACTTTCACCCAGCAGTTTTTGCACAGGGGAAGGTGATGTGACCATCCTTTGTAGAGGTTAGCAAGCAATTTCCATTCCCAGCTGCCAGAACACCTGCTGGGGCCTGGCTGCTCCCTGTGTGGACCTGCAATTCTGCTGGCTTTCCTCTTTTACGATGACCTTATCCAAGGGTTTCATGTCTCATTTGATGTCAATGACCTTATCACATGGTAAGGTCAGCCTGGAGCTCAGGCCTGTTCAGCTGCCCTCTTTCCTCCTCCACACTGTACCACTATCCCCTATTCTGCATTTCAGGGTTTTTCCATACACCTTCCTGGGAGTGGGGGGGGGATGTAAGATAATGCATGGCAAGCTGCGCCCACCAACATGTGGCATGACTACCCTGCCCATGCCATCTCTGCCAATCTCCTGTTACTCCTTCCTATGGAGTTTTTTCTTTTCCTGGGCACCCAGGCTCTTTTAGTCCTTATCACTTGCCTCATGGAAAATTTCTCTCCAGCTTTGATCTTTGCTACCTTGCATCTGCTCTAATCCTCACCTGGATTGATTTTTACCCAGCCACTGCTACCTCCTTCTCTGCCTCTCTCCTGTGGAAACTGTTCCCACTCCTCCAGCTCTTGGGAAAATAAGGCACTTGCTCATTGCCTCATTATGCTTTCATCTGTCCTCAGTTCAGGTAAGTGGTTCTCAATTATCCACAACTAGTTACAGTCTTTCAGGACCATGGAGCTCAAAGTGTGGTCCCTAAGCTTGCAGCATCGGCATTGCCTGGAGACTGGTCTGAATCAATGGAATCAACTGGGCTGCTTAGAAAGTGCCACTGCTGAGGCCTCACCATGCCTTCAACCACTGAGGTGAGATTATTATAAAGTCCTACACATCAGAATGGTTATAAAGCTCCTTAGCCCAGCGGTCCTGAGTGACTCATGTCTCATCAGTCATCCAGAAGACTTGCCTTCTTGACCACCTCTAGAGTTTGGGTGTCAGCAAGTCTTGGAAGAATGGTGTTGTGGTCCACTTTGTGTTGCTCCGACAGCTTATAGATATGGCCATTTGAGAGGAATACAGGTTTGTGTAGGTCAAAATTCTGGAGGCTGCAAGGCCAGTGTGGGGGCAGCCGCACATTCTTGGAGTTAGCAAAGCCATCCAGCTAAATTCATGCATGGCAAGTAAAGTGGGAGCAAGTAGAGAGAGAGGCAAGATGCCAAAGATCATCTTGTTGTGTGCCAGCCTGCTCTCTTGGGAGACTAATCCAGTCCTGTGAGTGTGAGAGTTGGCTCCTAGGAAACAGCAGGAGTCTATCTGTGACCCCCATTGTCCAGATTTCTCCCATCGGGCCCCAACTCTCAACACTGCATGAGTTTTGGTGGGGACAAGTCATGAAAACAGTAGCAAAAAAACTGGTGAGAATTTGTTTTCCCAAGTGCGACTGTACTGGTTTTGACCCCTTCAGCACAATGATGTCATTCCCGAGGTCCCCGTTGTCCTCCTGACCTCACCCTCTGTGGTCATTCTGAAGGAACTGAAGCACCTGCCCCCAGCATGGCAGCTGTAGGCCCGGGCCTCTTCCCTCTGTAGCCCCAGTCAGCCATCCTGCTCCCTCATGCCCAGCACACCTCCCCTCTCCTCTTTACCTTGACCTCCACTGCTTCAGTTGTACTCTGCTTGCCAATTCATTCCTTTCTTGGCATCTCCTCAATTTCCATGGTTTTCAATACAAGGAGATTTCAGAAAGCTCATGGGCAAAAAATGGAATTAAAAAGCTTGTTTGGCTGCAAAAACGTGTTTGAAACCCACCCATAGCTCTCCTGAGAACTAGGTAAGTCTCTTCCAGGAGCAGCATCGCAAAGAACCCTGATTTACTATCCACCATTTCTTAAAGCTTCCACCAGTTCAACAATGCCACACCAGTGCCTGAACTCTTGAGAAACACACTCAAGCCATAGCAACCCACATCTTCAAAATAATAAAGTCCCCCTTTTTTACAGGGTTAGCATGGAGATACATTAATAAAGGGTTCAGAACAGTACCTAGTGTGTAAATGCTAAAGAAATAACAGCTTAAATGATTCCCAAACTCCTCCGTTGGCCCTGGGACCCACACACCTCTATTTCTGTCCTTCAACTAACAGCAGATAGCTGCATGCTTTACCTTGTGAGGATGCCAAGGCTGCCCAGCAGAAGCAGCCCTCTCAAGGCCCCGCATTACACATCAGAATGCCTTTAGTTTCACCTCCCTCCTCCCCCTTCTTCCCCAGCTCTGAAAGAAGTGGCTTCTTCCTTTCCAAGGCCAACTTTTCCAGCTGCATGCTTCTGAGCCCTTCTCCCACTCTCGCCAGACTTCTCGCATCAACCATCATCCCCCCTCTTATCAGCCATTCATTTGACAAGTATGTATTGAGTGCCTCCTACATGCCTCATGTAGTTCAAGGTGCCGAAGCTATTGAAATAAACAAGGTGAGGTGACTCAGTGTTTTTGATACAAGAGTGAGGGGGGAATGGTCATAGACAACCAAGCAAACAATACACAAAGTAACCTTTACCTCATAACATGTCCTATGAGAATCAACTATGATAATGTGCTAGAAGATTTCATCAGTGGAATTTGGTCAGGGAAGGTGGCTTTGAGACAGTGATATTTGAGCTAAGACCTCACTGGCAACAAGCCAGGAGATAATAGTTACCCAGAATATACTTAAAAGATATGTAAGATCTGGCAAAGAACATATCACGTTTAAGGGACAGCCAGGCAGAACACAGTAAAGGGGTGGTGGGGGATGGATGGACAGGGACCAGAATCCTATCCAGGCTGAGGAACCGGGGAAGGAGGTGGCATTTTATTGACCTTCTATCAGAAAGCCATGGATGACTTGACTCAGGAGTGATGTAAGCTGAGCAGTTCCTTCTTTTAACTTTAGGGTGTTAATAACTAAACTCTATCATTGTGTCTCAGATGTACAAATAACATCAACTTTAGCCTTGACAACCTTTAAAAAAAAGATTTACCTTTATTTTATTGGAAAGGTAGATTTACAGAGAACATACAGAGAAACATCTTCCATCCACTGATTCACTTCCTAAATGGTCACAGTCGTCAGAGCTGAGCTGATTCGAAACCAGGAGCCTCCTCCGGGTATCCCATGTGGGTGGGGGTCCCAAGGCTTTGGGTCATTCTCTGCTGCTTTCCCAAGCCAAAAGCAGGGAGCTGGATGGGAGGTGGAATAGCTGGTACATGAACCAGCACTCATATGGGATGTTGGTGCTGCAAGGTGGCAGATTGCAGTTGAGCTATCATGCCAGCCCCCACAACAACATTCTAAAACAGCTGCTTGAGTTTTGTAGACAAGGAAACACAGACACTAAATAACTTGGTACTGGGCTAGTGACCTACTGCAATAGGACATCAGAACCCAAATTGTGATCTTAAATACAGCCACTGTATTCCTCAGGTGAGGTTGGGGCGGGGGGCGGGGGGGAGGTAGGGCCACTCCTCAGAATCCCCATGCTTTCTAGTTACACCCCAAAGTGACCATCAGCTGAGGAATGGGCCAGCAGTTCTTATTCAACTTATCTTCAGCCTTGACTGGCTTGTCTCCCACCACCCAGGCTTATTTTTGGCCTCATGCACCGCTTCTAATTAGTTCCCAAATAGAATTCAACAAATACTAAGCATCTGCTAAATGTAGCCTTATTATGCAAGGTCCTGGCGAAACCAAAATGGAGAAGGCTGGACATTACACAATGAGACATACATAATATTAGTTTTGTCCGTGTATTTATTACATAAGAGACATTGAAATGCAGATCTTCCATCTGCTCCTTCACTACCCAAATGACCAGCCCAAACCAGGAACCTAGAGCTCAATCCAGCTCTCTCATGGGAGAGGCAGGGATGCAAGTGCTTCAGTCATCATCCTCACCTCACAGGCTATGGCTTAACAGAAAGCTGGACCAGAAGTGGAGCTGTGGGGCCTGCATTGTAACATAATGGCTTAAGCTGCCATATAAGATGCCTGTATCCCATATGGATGCCGGTTTCAGTCCCAGCTGTTCCATTTCCAATCTGGCTGCCTGCTAATGCCCTGGGAAAATAACAAAGAATGGCCCAAGTGCTTGGGCCCCTGCACCCAAGTGGGAGACCTGGAGGAAGTTCCTGGTTCCTCCTTCAGTCTTGCCCAGCCCCTAGGCAATTAGTGAGGGTGGGAAGTGACTTGGAGGATGGAAGATCTCTGTCTCTCCTCTGACTTTCAAATAAATCTTAAGAAATAAAGGGAGCTAGCCTAGAGGATAAATCTGCTGCCTGTGATGCTTGCATTCATATGGGTGTCTGCTCAAGTCCAGGCTGATCCTCTTCCCATCCAGCTCCCTGCTAATGCACCTGGGAAAGCAGCAATGGATGACTCAAGTGCCTGGGCACCTGCACTCATGTGGAAGACCCAGAAGAATCTCCTGCTCCTGGTTTTAGCCTGACCCTGTCCTGGCCCCTGTGGCCATCTGGGCAGTGAACCAGCAGATGGAAAATCTCTCCATCTCTTCCTCTCTGTAACTGACTTTTAAGCAAATGAATATATCTAAGAAAAGGAAAGAAAGGAAAAGAAAAGAAAAGAACAGCAGCAGAGCATGTGAGCATCCCAAACAGCATCTTAACTATGCCACATTCCCGTACTCTATTGTGGTTTTTTTGAAAGTTCTAATATGAAGGCTGGGAAGAAGAAGCAAGAGGGAAAGTAGAGTTGAGGAAAGAATAAAGGGAGAAAAGGAAAGAGGCAGGAAGGATGAAAAGAGAGAGAGAGAGAGAGGAAGGCAGGAACCACAAGATGTGATGAGCAGTCCCTCCCTTTCAGCCTATTCCACCCAGCCTGCTTTGATGTTACTTTCCTATCCAACATCTGTCTGTGCCCTGATCATCCACTTAGCACAAAAAATCCCAGTTCTTCAGCTCTCCTTAGCCTCTTTCATGCACCTCACCCACCCTTGACTTCTGTATGCCCGCTCCATCCCTAAATGCACACTCTGTGCCAGACACTTGGAACATTGTAGCCTGTACTTCACCTGCCCAAACCCTATCAAACCCAAATGTCACCTTGTCCGGGAAGTCTGTCCCCGTATCCCCTGAACTCCTTCCCATTGTATCACTGTTTTAGTACACCACACATCAAAGAGGGGTTTGCCTGTTTTGGACTGGAAGCTTCGAGAGAATGAGAATCAAGCAGAACAAGTTTTGGATATCCTGTGACTCCTTCTAGGAGAAACCACATTTGTTTAATAAAGATTGTCTATCAGCATTTGTTTTCCCATTTTTCTTTTTAAAATTTATATTATTTTTAATATTGTTTACATAGTTGAGAAAAATGCACACCCATGTGGGCCTCTGATTAGGGTGGTCGAGGTATGAAAGAAGGTGGGTGGGACAAATAGAGTAAATATTCCAGTTTTTGTTTTGTTCTTGTCTCTACTGCAAGGGGATGGAGGAAGCTGCTCCTTGCTGTGAAACTACATCAGCTGCCAAGGGTGGACGAGGGGTCATTTGGTCACACCTTAGAGACACCGATGTGGGGAAAAATGTTCCAAGGATGTTACTTGAGTGGTTTTGATGGTTCTAAGACATTGTCTAAGCTACAGTGTGTCAGCATTTAAATATGTGCATTTGTATGCACTAGATGTTCCTGGAGTGTGTGTGTATACATTTAATCAGCCTTTCCAAGCTATATTAACTTCAGAGGAGTTTGCCTGGTAGAGCAGGAGCCAAGGAAGGGGTGACTTGGTGAATTATGTGAATGCAACCCAAAAAGAAACAGTTTTGAGTAGTTCAACAACACTGCTCTTGTCTAGCGTTGTGTAGGCAACAAAAGCAGCCTTGTTCAACTTGATTTTTCAAAAGTGAGCCTCCATGTCCTTCAAATGATGAAACATAGAACTACCATATGACCAGCAATGCTGCATCCGGGTAATAAAGCCGAAAGAGTTGACAGTGGTTTGTACAACCATGAAAGACAGATTTGTACACCTATGTTCACAGCGGATTCGTTCCCAACATCCCAAGTGTCCTGTCCTGTGATTGACTGTGGTCTATCTGTGCAATGGGAGGTGATCCAACCTGTAAAGGGAGGAGATTCAGACTCATGCTGCTATGGCCCTGAGTCTTGGGAACATGGCATTAAACGAGACAAGAACCTCGCGACCGAAAGTAGAATAGGGATTACTGGAGGCTGAGGGGAGGGCAGACATGAGTTTCACATGATGGGAAAGTCCTGGACGTTGGTTGCACAACAATGTGAGTGTGCTTTCACTATTGAACTCCTCCCTTAAAAATGGTTAAGTTTTGGGTGCCGCTCTCCCTCCCTTTCCAGAGGCACCCCACCTCCTGGCTTTCTCTCGGCAGGTGCTTCCCCTTCCACCCTTCCATCTCCCTTCTCTGCTCACCTGGTCCTTTCACAAATAAACTTTTCTGTCTGAAAAAAAAAATAGAAGAAGAAGTTAAGTTTTGGGACTGGCACTGTGGTATAGTAAGCTAATCCTCTGCCTGCAGCACGGCATCCCCTATGGGCACTGGTTCATGTCCTGGCTGTTCCAGTTCTGTTCCAGTTCCCTGCTTATGGCCTGGCAAAGCAACAGAGGATGGCCCAAAGCCTTGGGCCCTGCACCCGCAGAGGAGACCTGGAAAAGCTCCTGGCTTCAGACTAGCCCAGCTCTGGCCTGACTGTTATGACCATTTGAGAAGTGAATCAGTGGATGGAACAGCTCTCTCTCTCTGTCTCTGTGTCTCTCTCTCTGTAACTCTGACTTTTGAATAAAATAAGGAATTCTTTAAAATAAAATAAAAATGGTTAAGATTATAAATGTTTTATGTTCCACGTGAATTTTTATAGCACAGTTATTATTTTTTCTATTTTCAGGGAAAAGTATTGTGGCTAAGCTGTCATTTAGGGTGCATGCATCTGCTATCACAGTGCCCGCCTGAATCCCAGTTACTTCACACTTCTAGTCCAGGTTCCTGCAGGTGAGCCTGGAAGGCAGCAGATGATGATCGGAGTAATTGGCTTTCTGCAACCCACCTGGGTGACCCAGAATGGATTCTGGGCTCCTGACCTTGGCCTTCAGGATATGTAGGGGGACATGTGAGAGTGCTCATTCTCTCTCAAATATATATATATATATATCATATATATATCATATATGCCTCTCCCAAGGCATCAGTCTCTGCAGAATCATTACTTTGAGTAATCTTCCAGAATAACCCAGGGCAGACCCCACCCAGGTGGACTCTGTCCTTGCCCCTTCTCCTCCCCTTCCATGTATAATCGTTCTATGAGTTCATCACTGGGATAAGGTTGCTCTCCCTGCAGCTCAGGTTTCAGCAGAGGCTGAGGCCACATCTTTGCTTAGTCTCATGGCACCAGCATCTAGTCTAATACTTGGCACCCAATACTCCATGCCATTGATTACTGCAGTCCAGGCAAAGGTGAGGGAAACAAATACATCTACTGCTTGGAAAAGGGTCAATGAGTGTTACCTTTCTGGAGGTGGTGTGGCAATGTGTACTAAGAGCCTGGAAGCATTCACACTAAGAATTGTGCAGGAGAACTGAGCAGTGCCTTCTTGGCCTGGTTCACCAGAGGGAAAAGCTGGATACAGTTTCCTCACCTTCAGAGCTGAGATGGGCAAGCGCATCACCGAGCTTATGGAAAGGACACCATGCAGAGTTTGCAAGTCATGTTTTTGAAGATCAGTGACAGGTCAAAAACACCAGGCTATAACATTACATGGAAAAGGCAGACCATACAGGTATGTATCAAATGCTCCTGGAGTAAAAAATAATAATAACCTGGAAAGGTGTGCGTAGACATGAAAACAGTAAGAGCAGTTCTCTCTGAATGGGGGCGTTGTGGACAGGGTAGTCCCAGGTTGTCCATCGAGGAAGGCTGAGGAGCATTGGAAAGCTCCTAAAATGTGCTGAAAGGCTGCCAACAGCCGTTGCATAGCCGGCCGACTTCGTCCTTTAATGCATGCATGTTGGGAGCAACTTTGGGGGTGCTGACGGACGTTATAATAAAGCATCCCCCAAGGGAACCTTTGGTGCCAAAATCAATGATTTGTTTGTTTGTTTTATTAGTATTTGATTTTCTAAATGTTCCCTAATGAGTATTTCACTTTTTACAATCCCGATAAGACTAACAACCACATGATTTCATTAAACACTAGAAGGTCTGTGTGCTGCAATGAATACACAGTGCGCTGCTCAGGCTCAGGGCCGGCTGACCCCATGCCCCTCTGTTGGCTCCTAGGCTGCCCCCTCCTTGCACCCAGTTCGCGGTATGCCCGCTCAGGCCCCATCTTGACTGTCCCCCTAGGAGAGAGCTCTGTGGAGCCCCAAGGCACTTCCGTCTGTGCAGCACACTTTCAAGGACCATTTGGTGATAACGGACACTTCTGTCTCTCGAGCAGCGGCCCTGGCTCGGAAGGGCGAGGTCATTCACTGATGGCAGCTGTGGCCACTTGGCAGCCAAGACAAATGTTTGTTCGTAAGCTGTAAAACTGGTATCTAAAGCCAGAGTTACTTTTCTTTGTGATTATGTCTTCCTATTTTGCGGGGGGTGGGGGGAGGATGGATTTGGTTGACTGTTCTCCTTACAGTCTCTTGCTTATGAACCCCCCTCCCAAAAACTCACTAACAATAAAAATATTTCTGTGTAGGATTATATTGGAATTATCAAAAAGCCATGGAGATCTCAGCTGTTATCTGTCTTGGGCACCAGACAGGACTGTAGAACATATTTGTCTTTTGCCTCCTCCATTGTCCTTCAGTGTTTTATTCAGAAATTGTTGGGACTAAGCCCAGCAAGGTAGCCTAGAGGCTAAAGTCCTTACCTTACACGCACCGGTATCCCATATGGGCATCAGTTCTAATCCCAGCAGCCCTGCTTCCCATCCAGCTCCCTGCTTGTGGCCTGGGAAAGCAGTCGAGGATGGCCCAAAGCCTTGGGACCCTGCATCCACGTGGGAGACTGGGAAGAGATTCCAGGCTCCTGGCTTCGGATCGGCGCAGCTTCAGTGTTGTGGCCACTTGGGGAGTGAATCATTAGACAGAGGATCTTCCTCTCTGTCTCCCCTCCTCTCTGTATATCTGACTTTCCAATGAAAAATTAAATCTTAAAAGAAAATAAAAGAAATTATTGGGGCTGGCATTGTGGCACAGTGAATGAGCTAAGCCACTGTCCACTTGTAATACTGGCATCCTATATGCACACCTGTATGCATTTCAGTTGCTGCACTTGCAATGCAGCTCCCACCTAATGGTGCCTGGAAAAGACATGGAGGATGACCCAAGTGCCTGGGCCCTTGCCACCCACATGGGAGACCTAGAAGAATCTCCGGGCCACTTTTTTTAAAAAAAGATTTATATATTTTTATTGGAAAGGCAGATATATCATGTCAGCCCCTCCTGGCCACTATTTTTGGTCTATCCCAGCCCCAGCTGTTGTGGTCATTTGGGGAATGAACTAGCAGAAAGAAAATATTTCCGTGTGTGTGTGTGTGTAACTCTACCTTCGAAATAAGTAAACCTTCAGACAAAGGAGATCTCACCACACACTGTCCTTACTTCCTCTTACCTTTGAGCCCTTTCTAGCCTGGCCCTCTGACGTGACTGTCACCAAGGTCACCACAGTGACCTAACCTGCACCTCCAGCTAACCTCCCAGCAGCCTTCCACCTGTTCTGGACCACTTCTCCAGGCTGTCAGGACCCCCACACCCTCCCTGGATTTCCTCACTACTTCTGTGTCAGTCTGCACTGCAGGTCCCATCTCTAGCTCTGCTGCACTGCTCTCTGGGGCCTTGTGCTGGCATTTAGGGTACATATGCACACCACCAGCATCTTGCCATTCAATAATTATGTCTGCAAAGTGTGTTAGAATGGACACCCACTGCAGACACGACACTTCCCCTTTGGCTCGCCTTCATTATGGAGGACACAATCACTCGGCTGAATGGCAAGTGGAGTCACAAGAATACTTCGTATTATCACCGCTTCTGAAAGCATGAGTCGAGTTGACTTTAGGGAAGTTGAATGCTTGGATGGTGCTACCTGCTGGAGGACTCCATTTGAATGCCAACAACTTGACATATGCCAAACTGAATTCATTGTAACCCCCCTCCAACATAAACCTGCTCCTCCTCCTATGTTCTCGACAAACGGCAGTACTCGCTCACCTTGTTGACTCTCACGCCCCTTCTCTCCTTGCACAGGCAGGAGGAGACTGACCCAGGGTGTCGAGGGAGCCAACAGAATTACTTTGGCAAAGGTAAAGACACAAATATATGCAATAGCCTAGAAGAGAGTTAAACTTAATCTAGGGACAGCTTAGGAGAGCCGAGCTGTGGCAAGCAGACCCCCATGACTGGACAGGTGGTCCAGGAATTTCACCTGGAACATCTTGAGTTGTGTCTTCCCAGAGTTGGCCAGGAAGAGGGGTGAAGCAAATGGTGGAAGAGGGAGCAAGCCTGTAGCATGCATAGAAATATTCTCTTGATGGCTTTGACCTCAGGCCGTGAGCCCAGAAAGGTCCGCCACCCATTAGTTACTGCAAGACAGCTGGCGTGTTGCATAACCCAGTGACCGTGACCTCAGCCCTCCAACCCGTGGAGCTCCCGAAGGTCTACATTGCAGATGACTCACAGCCTGGGGAGCTGAGCCAGGAGCTGAGGGAGCGCCTGAGAATCCAAGCTGCCTCCTGTTGGATTTTTCAAGTGGAAGGAGCAAAGATCAAGTTTCTTTTGACCCAAGTCAGCATCCAGATCCTTGTAGAGACCAAGTGGTAGATACTGAGGAGATTGTCATAATAGAAATCACAGCCCTGTAGCGATATTAAGCAGTGTAACCTGCACGGCTGCACGGTGAGGTAATATTAATAGTAGGAGTCCTATTTCACAGGTATGGTGTACGTTTCTCCAAAGACCTAGGCCCAGAAATATAGAAAACAGAGCCTTAAGGGGACATGGCCAAGACTAATGGTTCAAACCTTTCTGCAAAGCAAAGCAAACAACACTGGGGCCAGTGCGGTAGCATATGACACTAATCCTCTGCCTGTGGTGCTGGCATCCTATGGGGGCACTGGTTCAAGTTCTAGCTGCTCCACTTCTGATCCAGCTCCCTGCTTGTGGCCTGGGAAAGCAGCAGAGGACAGCCCAAGGCCTTGGGCCTCTACAGACCACATGGGAGACCTGGACAAAGCCCTTGGCTCCTGGCTTCGCACCAGATCAACTCTGGCCATTGCAACCATTTGGGCAACCAGTGGATGGAAGAGTCTCTCCCTGTCTCACACCTGTCCCTCTCGAGAAAGGAGAGAGAAAGAGAGAAGAGAAACACCGAGCAAGAAGCATGCAATCCCAAGATAATGGCTCATCATCTCCAGCCAGATGCACTTGGCCACTAAAGGGACATGCTAGCAGTAAGTCTGTGATGAGAGCCATGGCCTCTGTCCCAAAGTGTGGGCTTGTTGGCAGCACCCTGAAGTCAGAGCGCCATCAGGAAGCTGTGCTTCCTGAGCCAGGCTCCCTTAGCTCTAGCCCTCAAAGTCATTCAAAGTTTGGCTGTTCCAGAGCTCCATTCCTTTGGGGGCACAGCACCTTTCCACAAGCTATTTTGTGGAGGCAGGGCAGAAATTGGACACTTAGTAGGTTCTTTCCAACTGACTATGACCCCGGAAAAGGGGGTTGCACACTGCCTGGCAGCCACTGCCCCTGGTGGCTAACCACTCCCCTGCAGGGAACCCAGCTGGAGACCCAGGCTGGTCTTGATTTGGTCACTATATAGGGAACCCAGAAGGCAGTCTGCAATCTCTGACCACTTCAACCTGGAACATTATCCAGGGCCTGGCCAAGAACGGAAACCTCAGGGCTTAGGTGCTCCATTCTTTAGGTATCATCTTAAGCCAACACTTTTTGTGCACTGCCCAGTTTCCAAAGAGGCTGAGAAGGGCCAGCTGCAGGAGCAAAGCCCCTCTGTGCCACTGGGAAGGGTCAGGATTGCAGAACCTTCCCGCTTTCCTCAGCCGGCAACGTGCTGTGTGACCACTGGGCGGCACTGTTGGGTCACAAGAAACTCTAAAAGCTGACACCATTTCTGTTCCGATCTTCTGGAACGGGTGAAAAAAGCCCCCCTAGAGAACCTTGTAGGACACTGGGACTTTGGAATTTCCTTCCCTGGCAAAAAGAATCTGTCCTAATCAACAAGGGATGCCGGTGGTGGGGAGGGTTAGAGGGACCCAGGCAAAGAGCAGGCACCTAAAGGGGCTGAAGCTCCCTCCCAGGCACAGCCTTTGGCAGGTGATGGGGTGAGCAGGGAGACCATGATGTGGAAGCCAGGCAAGACACTGAACAAAGCAGGGAGTACCGGGCTCAGGGAGACGTATTGGTACCTGACTGGGAGGTTTTATGGATGCTTAACTAGAAGGTGCTTGGTGGCTGGAATGGAGATGCAGTTAGGGTTCCCAACAGAGAGCACGCAGCTGCAGGTCCGTGTTCTGTCGGCTTGCAGGTTAGGTCTGACACCTCCCTTGCCTTCGTGTCCCCGCATCTGTGACATCCCCAAGCTCTGCCATGTTCACCTTCTGACTATCCCTGAAAGTCATCCATACCGGTCCAGACTAGCACCTCTCCTAGGATGCAGATCGCCATCTGCTCTTAGCCGTGACTGTGAGATTGGACTTCCAGGTATAATATGGAATGTGCAGTTCAATTTGCACCTCACACAAAGAAAAAGATGTTTCAGCACAGTCAATGAAATATTTGAAACATTAAAAGAAAATTCGTCGACCCCGGTGTAGTAGCCTAGTGGTTAAAGTCCTTGCCTTGCATATGCCAGGATCCCATATGGGCACTGGTTATTGTCCCCACTGCTCTACTTCCCTTCCAGCTCCCTGCCTGTGGCCTGGGAAGGTAGTAGAGGATGGCCCAAAGCCTTGGAATTCTGCATGCACATGGGAGACCTGGAAGAAGTTCCTGGTTCCTGGCTTCAGATCAGCTCAACACTGGCTGTTGCAGCCACTTGAGGAGTGAACCAGCAGATGGAAGATTTTTTTTTTCTCTGTCTCTTCTTCTCTGTAAATCTGACTTTACAATAAAAAATAAATATTGTTTTAAAAAAATTCATCGCTGACATTGAAATCTAACTGAGCAACCTGGTTTTTATTTTGATTTTTATCTTTTGGTCGCTCCTTAACCTGGCAGCCTCACCAAGAACCTGCACCTCTGCACATCAGCTGCCATGAACTTGAGAACTTCAAGTCCAACTATATGACCAGACTTCTCAAAGCTCTCCATGAAAAAAAAAAAAGCCCCCGTCCCTTCTGCCTTGTGCTGATCCCGTGCCTTTGCCTGACACACAAGGAAGGCCAACAGCCATCAAGTTCAACCATCTCTGATTTGTCCTCTCCCTCCCCCGCCTCTCCTGCCCCCGGGAAAGTCAGCAAATGTAGTCAACAGTGTGGAGCACAGCGCCTGTGCCGTGTGGGCCACCTGATCAGTGTGTGAAGCATGAATGAATGGACGTGTGAATAAAGGACAATCCGCTATTTGCAATTTCCTGGAGCCAGAGCCAGCCACTGGAAGTAATAAGAAGGGACGCCAGGGGGCAGAATAACCTCAGTTTTCTTTTTCTGGATGGGAGGAGCTCCTGGCTCCGTTCTCCAGCTCCAGGTAGAGGAGTTCTCCTTGTTATGGTTTGTTTTGCTTTTAAATCATGAACACGCAAAACAGGAAGGGACCTTAAGAGACCTTTGGGACCAGTCGCTTGCTTTCATGAAGTTTAAAAATTTCTTTTCATTTCCATTTTGACCACCTGCGAGCAGGTGATTCAAAGCATCCTTCAGTTTGTTACAAATACATTCCAGAGGTTAAGGAACTTGCTCAGTTTCAAAGAGGTCTGGAGCCCAGTGTTCCATGTGTGTTTCACGTTCTTCTCGCCACATTCCTGCCAGGGAGGGAGCATCCTCATCCTACAAGCTGGGCAGGAGCGGCAGCAGCTCACGGGCACAGCGAAGTTGTCGCCTGGCTGCATTACACAGCAGTAGAACTGAGACTTGGATGTGGATGCCCAGCCTTCCTTTCCAGTGTCCTTACCTAGCTCTCACTCAGCAGACTTTGCCTGGACTGGACGGAGAGGGGAGGGGTGCTACTCGCAAAGTGTCTGTTGCAGGTGTCCCCTGGGTCCCCCTGTGGGCAGGCCTATATGTACTGGGCATACTGCTTTGAGTCCAAATTGGCTGCTGTACTGGTCAGTCAAGCCCAGGACATCCCTGGAGAATCACTGGGCTCAGGATGTCCCAGGAATCCTCCACCCAAAATCATGTGGCAGTAACAGATGGGGCCAGGCAGACGAGGAGGTTAGGAAGACACGTGGAATGTGAACTTGAATAGGGATGGGGATGCTCCCTTTCAGAGCTGTGTCAGTGCAATGTCCAGACCCCAAGGAGTCTCATCTATAAGCCTGGTCTCTGCTCCTCCAAGTGGAGGTCACCTTAGCCCCTGGGGGCAGCTGTAGAAGCAGAGGAGCCCACCAAGAAGAAGGCCAGAGGGGTCACAGGTTCTGGGGACCCAAATTCACAACTCATTCCTATTGTGGTGTCCCAGCTCAGCACAGCATGCACTGATGACGCTCTGCTTTTCCTGTAGTCACAGTACTATGCCTGTCTTGGAAGGGTCTGGAAGCCTCCCCGCTTCAGAGCACCCCGATGTTGGAGAAGCTATTGAGTCCTTAGCTCTTCCCCTCAAGCTCTCACATCCCATCCCCACTTACAAACACCGAACCCCAGCAGCACCCCAAAGGCCTTCACTCCTGATATCCCTCATGCAGCAACCTGCCCTCTTGGATGGAATGAGGCAAGCCCACTCAAACACACTGCATCCTGACCTGTCACTGTGCCCGGGAAAGCTTGCCTGGCCGCCCACACAGCTCCTGCTTCTGCTCTTTGCCCCACCCTCATTCCATACCACCCTTTCGGATTGCTCGCACACACTCATGGTAGAACCATAAGAGTTGCCACCCAACACCCAAGCAGACATTCAACCAGGAGATATCATTGTTTCTTCTTCAAAGCCCAACTTTCACCTCCAATCTGGGTGCATGTTCTTAGAACCCCTCACCTGGCTGTGGTCTGGCAAGAGCAGGGGGAAAAGACACAATGCCACGTCCAAAGTCATGTATCCTGACTACTGTCCCTCCTCTACCTTTTGTTTACTAGAACTAGAGCCTGTTTGGAGCCTCTTCGTACATCTGGGATCTAGAGGAAAACCCCCAACTCAGATCCTGTTGAATGTCAACTGTATAGTTCCGTATGCATCTGCACCGAACCCCAGAGACTGAGGGTAACAGGTGTGTCCCTCATGGACCTCAGCTCCTTTTAAACTGGGCAGAAATGGGGCTGAGCACAACTGAGATGCCGAAAGAGGGCAAAGACATTAACAGGGACTCATTGGCGAGTACAAAGACCCTTCAGGTAGCAGAAGGAGCGGACTCGTGGTCACCGATGAGATCTGTGGATTGCGCAAGCCCTGGAACTCTGGGCGTATTCGTTTCTTGATGTGTAAAGTATGGATGACACAAACATCTGAGCAACGGAGAAGAAATGAGATGAGATCTTGTAGTGAAAGCCTTATAGCAACTGTAGAACACTGTTCAAGGGAGAGGGGATTAATCATCAATCAGTTGGAAGAAGCCTGTCCCCAGCTTCAAAGAGCTTGTGGTAGTTGCAGAGATGATGATGAGGGCTGAGTTGTGAGAAGCAGTAGAGAGCAGTAATGAAGGGCAGGTCCTTGCACTCAGATACACTTGCCTTCCGGTCCTGCCACATGCTAGCTGTGTGCCAGAGAAAAAGTCACCGCTACCCTCTGAATCTCACTTTCCCAAGATGTGAAGTGGAGCTGCTAATGATACTTCCCTGGCTTGCTTGGCACCGAGTGGGGACCCAGGAACATGTGCTGTAGCCAGTGTTCTTTGGAGATTGGTAGACATCGCAAAGGGTAGGAAGAGCCGGGGCAGGTTGCCAATGCAGCTTAGACCTGAGATTGCCCTTGAGTGAAAAGAATTTGGGAAGGTCAGACTTAAGACATGTGATTCTTGTCAAATCTTACAAAACAAAGTCTAGAAGTGCACTTCCATTCTCTCTAAAAGCATGGTCAAACAGGTGGCCTGGCCCCAAAGAGGTGCAGCACTGAGAAGTCAGAGGGAAATGGTGTGATGACATAGTCCAGTTACTCCCAATGACATTTCTGGGCCAATTCCTGCAGTTCACCCCTCCTGTCCCTTCTTTGCGTCCCAGGATGAGTCCAAGGCCTGTCCTGTCCATCCAAATCTTGAGGATGTGACTCTGGGTCATCACTGGATACATGTGTGACCCCCTTCCAGGGAGCTAGCATGCCTTTCAACTTGGGGGGTTGGAGCACTGGCTAGAAACAGTGCCTCACCTCCCTTGCTTTCCCTGCACTTTAGCAGCAAGAGTGCTTGTTTTCCCAAGTGAAACTTCGAGGGCTTCTTTGAGCCATTTAAAGTGTCGTTTCTTGCTGGATCTCAGACCTCAGGCAACACATCTTGCACCTGCCTTAACACACAGGACTTGCTGAGTCCACTCTCAGCCCTGGAGGCCAGCTGAGCCAGGGGGAGAACAGCAGGTGACATTCACTTACTATGGTTTCTGTCGGAACAAAAATCATATACCACGTCCTTTTCCTCACTACTGTGTACTGCTCAACACACCCTCAGTTGTGCTGCAATAAGAGAAAGCCAGATGGGGCCCGGCGCGGTGGCGCAAGTGGTTAAGGTCCTCGCCTTGCACGCCCGGGATCCCATATGGGCGCCGGTTCTAATCCCGGCAGCCCCGCTTCCCCATCCAGCTCCCTGCCTGTGGCCTGGGAAAGCAGTCGAGGACGGCCCAAGGCTTTGGGAACCTGCACCCGCGTGGGAGACCCGGAAGAGGCTCCTGGCTTCGGATCGGCATACTATCGGCCCGTTGCGCTCACTTGGGGAGTGAATCATCGGACGGAAGATCTTCCTCTCTGTCTCTCCTCTCTGTATATCCGCCTTTCCAATGAAAAAATAATAAAAATAAATCTTTAAAAAAAAAAAAAGAGAAAGCCAGATGGCCCAGTGCCATGGCCTAGCAGCTCAAGTTCTTGCCTTGAAAACACCGGGATCCCATTTGGGCATGGGTTCTAATCCCGGCAGCCCTGCTTCCCCTCACTCCCTGCTTGTGGCCTGGGAAAGCAGTCGAGGACAGCCCAAAGCCTTGGGTGTCTGCACCCGCGTGGGAGACCTGGAGGAGGTTACTGGCTCCTGGCTTAGGATCAGCTCAGCTCCGGCCATTGCAATCTGTTGGGGAGTGAATCATCGGATGGAAGATCTTCCTCTCTGTCTCTTCTCCTCTCTATATACACCTGGCTTCGTAATAAAAATAAATCTTTAATTAGAAGAGAGAGAGAGAAAGTCAGAAAAAAATCTCAGTGGTTTACCACATAAGAAAGGCCCCCTTTCTTGCCCATACAAAGTCTAATGCAGGTTAGACAATGGAGAGTGAGGCTATTTGAGACAGGTGGTCACAAGAACCGCACAACAGGAGGAGAGAGAGGAACATATGCTTGACTTGGGCTGCCTCGCTGATTACCATAGCCCGAGTGGCTTAACACCAGGAAACGCTCACAGTTCTGGATCCTGGAAAGTCTACAATCAAGGTATAGGCAGTAGCCGGCAAGATGGAGACTTTCTTTTTTCAAGATTTATTTTTATTTGAAAGGCAGAGTTATGCAGACAGAGCAGGAGAGACAGAGACATTTTCTATCTGTTGATTCATCCCCTAAATGGCTGCCTTGGCCAATCTGAAGTCAGGAAGCAGGAACTTCTTCCAGGTCTCCCATGTGGATGCAGGGTCCCAAGTCTTTGGGCCATTATCTACTGCTTTTGCAGGCCACAAGCAGGGAGCTGGATGGGAGGTAGAGCAACAGGGACATGAACCAGCACACATACGCTATGGCATGTGGAGGATTAACTTGCTACGTCGCAGTGATGGACCTGATGCCTAACTTCCTGCTTTGTTCTTATTTGCCAGAGATGAAGAAATAATGGGAAAGTGAGCATAAGAGAGAGAGAGAAAGAGAGAGAGAAACTCTGCTTGTAGAGACATTAATCTTGTCTGACCAGGGTCCCACTCGCATGACCCTATTTAACCTTAATTATTTCCTGATTCCAAATATGGCCACACTAGCGGTTGGGATTTCAAAACATGAGGAAGGAATGCAACTCAGTCCAAAACAGCATGCTAGCTGCTACTGCCAGCCCAGATATGCTACTCGTTGCTTTCCCTGACTCTCCAGCAAATCCAGTCACACAGGGTGCACTTAACTGTAGGGCAGTCTGAGAAATGGACATGAGCAGGCGGGCATGTTTTGAGTGCTGTCTCCGGGCTGAGCCTTGCTGCGGAAGGCAAGCCTTGCAGGTCAGCCCGACAGAGTTGCAATGCAAGGCAGGAAGCACATACATGCATATCTGGAAATGTCTGCCAAGCAGGTTCAAAGGCGCCAAGGCCTGGGACTTGATCTATTTATTTATATATATATAAAAGATTTATTTTTACTGGAAAGGAAGATCAGATTTACAGAGAGGAAAAAGAAACGAAGATCCTCCCTTCAACAGTTAATTCCCCAAATGGCTGCAATAGCCGGAGACAAGCTGACCCTAAGTCAGGAGCCAGGAGCTTTTTCTGGGTCTCCCACGCGGGTGCAGGATCCCAAGGCTTTGGGCCATTGTAACAAATTGCTTTAGGGAAACTTCACAGTGGAATGACACTATTATGCTCACAGCCCTCAGACAGACTCCCCCAGTGTGCTGAACTTGGCCAGACATGATCGGCCCACACCTGCATCTCCAACCATGTCCCTGTGTCCAATGACCCAGGATTGTTGGCCTCTATTCCCTTCTAGAAGGCCCAAGGTTTCTGCTACCTAGGGGCTTTTGCATTACTATTTCCTCTGCTTGGAATGTTCTTCTTTCATCTATTTCCTGGTTGAATTCCTTTCCCTCTTTCCGGTCTTACCTCAGACGCCATCAGTTTATAGAAGTCTGACTATGGGAACCAGTACCATGACATAACCTCCACCTATCAACCCATTAAAGTCTCACAGTGACCCTCCAGCTTAACTACCTTTAACCTGCCCATTTTTACAAACTACAACATTGAGGCTCAGAGACTCCAGTAAGCTGCACAAGGTCAGGGAGCAGGTGAGTGCAAAACAAGCTATTCTTAGTCATGCACAGGGGAATTTCCCTGGTTTTTGTTGTTGTTGTTGACCAAGCTTGCTTAGGAAGTACTATATCCACTTCTATTGCAGACAAGATCCTGTGTGCTGCTGGTCGCAATAAACAAACAATGCCCTGGACATTGCTAGAGTTCTCGCATCGACTTTGCATGTAATTGAGCTCCCGACCTCAGCGAGCAAAGCTCTTCTTTGAGGGACCACACTAAGTGAAATTGGGAGGGAAATCATGTTTAAAAAGAGTTGGTCTTTGCTTCAAGTTAGGGAAGGTCTCCTACTCCAGCCAGTTCTATGGCTTCTCTGCAGGCTATGCCCCCAAGACCATTTTTTTCCTAAGAAAATGTGTCAAAGTGACCATATTACATTTTCTATAGTTCCCAAGAAGAATCAAAACCTGTGGGTTTGTTAATCCAGCGGATTAACTCTTGAGCACCAACCATCTTGCAGGCACTATTCCTGGAGGTGGTGAAGGTAGAGGGGGTGAATTCTTTTCTGCCAGGCTCTTGTCATGCACAAAAAGAAGCATTCTTATTACCTACACAAATCAAGTGAATTTTATTCAATAGTGAGAAAGCGCACTCACACACATGAACATGGATTGCGCCACACACAGAAATACCCATCATGAATGGGCAGTGGACTGAAGGAGAAAGGACTGAGAGGTGACACAGAGAGAACCCCAACACCTGCTCCAGTTGGGGTCTTCAGTGGATGGGAGAGAGAGAGAGAGAGAACACATCTCCCAGCACCCTCTTTTCTGAGGTGGAGAGCAGGTGTTTCCACATGTGTAGAGTCACCTAGGAGTTTCATGGTACCTCCATAAACGCTGTCCACCAAGTCCCAGATGAAACAGGTGATACCTGGGGAAGGGGTTGTTATGACTGACAAGTAAAAGACTACAATAACAATATGGAGCAAGGCACGGGTGGTGGCTTCCAGGTATGCCCAGATCAGCAGATCCTAGCCACTGGTTAGCCCTTCACAGTGTGGCACTACAGCAGGCAAAAAGACGACCAAAACCCTCGGCACTCCTGGAACATGCTATGCAGTGGAGAAAGAAAAATGAGAAAGCAAGAGATGGCATTCAATGATGGATGCTTTTGGAGATGCATAGAGCTTCCCAGGGCCATAGAGGCACCGGAGATGGAGATGGGTGCACTTAGAGCAGGGTGGCCGGGGAGAGCCTCATGAAAAGTGATCCATTTACAGTGATGTGAGGGGGCACAGGATTTTCAACAGTTTCGCTTGAGGCCCTTGCCGGTACGAAAGATCAGATATTCATTGGCCTGGCTTGTCCAAGTTGGGCGGTGGCTGCTGCTGCTGCTTCAGCCTTATCATCTCCTTTTTTAATAGTACAGTTGTCAGTGTGGCTGGTGGGTGGGGCTTCATGCCAGCACCCCAGCCCATGGGCACCCAGCTATTCAGCCTGCCAGGGCTTGGGAAATTACTATGTCAACACAGACCCATGCCCACGGCAATTGAAAGGGATAGGCACAATAGGCTCACTCCCAACAGTTGCCAAGAGGTCACCGTCCAATACTGGCACCTTCTCAGTTTCTGGGTGCAGGTCCCCCTGAGGCCTTGGCTGTTGTCTGTTCTTCTGGATTTGTCTCCTGTGTTAAGGCAGGCTTGTCACAGGCCTTGCCTCCACTTCCAAGCCACCAACAAGCCTATGCTCTGTAGTCCTTACTGAAAGTTGCAACCTGTATACTAAAGAGATCATTGCAATACCCAGTGTGTGAGTGTGTGTGTGTGTGTGTGTGTACACATGTGCAATAGGAGGGAACACAAGGGAAGCATGTGTCAGGCCCTCACGTTTCACGCATTCGTGTGACTCATCCTGTCTCTTGCTTTGAGCCGAGGGCTGATGAAGTCATAATCATGGGTTCCAGTTCTTTCTTTCTTTCTTTCTTTTTTGTTTTTAAGATTTATTTACTTTTATTTGAAATGCAGATTGTACAGAGAGGAGAGACACAGAGAGGTCTTCCATCTGCCAAATCATTTCTGCCACAACAGCCAGAGCCAAGCTGATCCAAAGCAGAAATCCAGTAGCTTCTTTCTTGTGTTTCACATGAGTTTAGGGATGCAAGGACTTGCGCTGTTCTCTGCTGTTTTGCCAGGCCATTAGTAGGAAGCTCTATAGGAAGTGGAGCAACCAGGACATGAACTGGATGATTAGCCTGCTGTTCCTCTGTGTGCCATTTCCCCACGCCTAGTCCACTCTTCAAAGACCCATAATCACAGGGAGTATGCTATGACAAAGGTAAGGGGCAAGAATTCCATCGGATTATCCCATATGGGTGCCAGGAAGCTGCACCAGGAGTGTTCCAGTTCTTTCATTCTTTTTAACAGGATAGCAGGGGTTTATGAGCCTAACTTCAGCATCAGATAGACTTGAACTTAAGCATTAACCCAGCTATATCCGTAACAGGCTGTATGGCCTTAGACACATCACTTTTACACCCCCAGACTTTATTTTCTTATTTGTAAAATAGGACTAAAAGGAAGTAGCTTCTTCCTAAGCTTGCCTGAGATCATCACTTGATCCAATACCCAAGGCCTCCAGCCCTTCCTCTGCTTGGGGGCCCACCTGAGTGCCAAGTATAAGGCCCGATCAGCCAGGTACAGTTCTATCTCATTCCCAGCTGTGCTTTGTGGTGGAGGACCTGACTGCAGTCCAAGGAGCTGCTCTGCAAGCCTGTTCCAACACAGTAGAGGAGCCCTGAACTGGGCCAGGGATCTCGCTTACCACCCTCAGCTCCTGGGCCATTGCCAATGCACCACTGCCTGTTACCTTTTCTTGCAAAATGGCTTCCCATTTCGGTTGGGAGCTATTTCTTATTATACTTTGTGTTCTTTTTTTAAAAAATGTTTGTATTTATTTATTTTCATTTCTACCGGAAAGATGGAGAGAGGAGAGAGAGAAAAACGGAGGTGGAGAAAAATATCAAAAAGACAGAGACATTTGAGGTTCACTCTTCAAATGCCCACAACAGCCCAGGCTGGGTTAGACTGAAGCCAGGAGCCCGAAACTCCATGAAGGGTTCTCACGTGGGTGGCAGGGGCCTGAGGACTTGACCCATCCTCTGCTGCCTCCCAAGGTGGGCTGGATCAGGAAGCTGGAATCAGAAGCAGAGACGGGACTCAACCCAAACATCCAATATACAATGCAGCATCCCAAGAAGCAACTTAACTACCAGGCAAACGCCCATCATGTACCTCCTACTTTTCACCATCACCTCACTATTCAGACACTATCCTCTGTCACTACTCATGTTCATAGGGAGGCACAGTTCTTAACTGGCCCACAGGGTGTGGCTTATTGGAGAGATAGGGAGGAGAGCATGTGCCTGTGTTGGGTGGGAAACCCCATGGGGCATTAGGTACCCAGCCCAGTGCTAAACCACGCAACCTAGACTTAGGTTATCTAAGAAGAGGAGAAGGACTGTGAGGGCCACAGTGGTGAAAGTGGCAGTTGAGCTGGACCCTGTTGGAGAGGAAGTGGGAAGAGGATGCAGCAGGAAGATTCTGCCCTGGGTCCCTGGAATGTCTCTTGACTGGCAGCAGGGATCAGCAGATGAGGAGGGACGAAGGTGGTGTCAGGGGTGGGGACCGAACAAAAGCACCCAGGAACATCGGGCCAGATCGCTGCTTTCCAACTTCCCTTCCATTCTATTTAGCTTTTATTTCCCACACTACTCCCTATTATCCTTCTCTTCTCTATCATCCTCCTCCCTTTCTTTTGAGTCCAGTTATTTCATCTGAAGAGGAAAGGCATTCCTATCGGAAGCCAGCAGTGCCACCTCTCCTGCCTTGCTTTCTAGGTGTGAGAGTTGATTCAGTAAGAACGATCACCTTGGCTCTGCCCCACTCCCAGCCTTGGCCCCAATGGCTCCTGTGGATGCGCCCCCTGCCCACTGCACACTCCTGCAGGCCAGAGGGCTCTCTGGGTTCCTGCTTTACTGGACACTGTGGAACAGATCTGTTTCGTTTCTGACCCAACCAGCAGACAGATGAAGATGCCAAGTCTAGAAATCATTTTGCCCCCAGAACCTCATGGGCTTCCTCTTGGCAAGCACAGCCTTTTCAAGAGGAGAGAACAGATGGGAGAGGAGAGCTAAGATGTTGTTCACTCAAGAAATCCATGGGATGGGAGTAAGCCCGGAAATGCTGGGACAGAGGGCTCCACAGTTGGCTGCCTTGGCACAGCCACTGCCTGGATTTTGTTTTCTGATGGCTGACGCTCCCGGATGTAAACACAGGCCGAGCCGGGGAATAACAACCCTCAGTCCCCAAACAAACAAAACAGGAACGGGATCTGTTTTGCACGAGGCAAGGGCGGTGGGGTGTCTTGCTGTGATGATGCAGCTTGAGGGGCCTTCACTGTGGAATTTCCTGCCATGAGCATGATGGATTTTTCATTTTTGTCCTTAAAGGAGCTAGAGAGGCCCAGCATGGTCTTCTGGGAGATAGGTAGCACCATGGGGGCTAGGCCTGCTCAGACTTTGAATAAATGCTGCTCTGCCCTCCCACAACAGCCTCCCTGCCCCCCCGCCACCACTACCTCAAGACCTGTCCCCCTCAGGTGCTTAAAGACACCTCTTTTCCTACCTGTTCTTGGACAACTCCCCTCGACATAGCAAACTCTCAAGCCTGTGCAGGACCAACCAGCACAAGCTGGAACTGGGAGCAGGTTGGTTTAAACTAGGCTGAAGCACCCATGGATAGATATCAAGGAAAGATGAGCCATGTCAGTCTGGGGGTGGTGGGTGTTGGATCCGTGAGCTCCAGGGGTGGGGGTCTGGAAGGTCCTGGGTCTCCTGGGCCAGATCCTAGAGCCCAGCTATGTAGTAGATGCTGGGTCCATGAGCCCTTGAGGTGGAGGGGGGATTCTAGTGGAGCTTGGGTCTCGTGGCCCAGGTCCTTAAGCTCACTTGCACGGTGGGTGTTGGATCCCGTGAGTCCCAGAGGTGGGAGGCCCGGAGGAGCCTGGGTCTCCTGGCCCAGGTCACCCAGCCTGCTGCCTGAGTGTTGGGGGCTAGGTCCATGAGCCCCAGGGGCAGGGTATTCTAGTGGGTTCTGGGTCACATGGCCCAGGCCATGGGCCTGTCTGCATAGTGGGCACTGGATCCGTGAGCCCCAGGGGTAGAGGGTCTGGCTTGGTCCAGGTCAGCTTGCCCAGGTCCATGAGCCCACCTAGGAGAATTGGTCCTCCTCAGTGTGGAGAATGGACTGCTGAAAGGCAGACCATGGTGCACATGGAGGACATGGTAGCTCATTGGATCCAGCAGAGAACATTTGGTACCACAGCAGAGAATGGAGAACAGAATATGTGGACAACTACCCCAGCCAAAACGATGACAGCAAATATATGGGCGAATGGAGAGTATAAGATCAACCGTGTCAGCCAATGGACACTGGAAGGGATTCCTCATTCATAGATTGGCAAGATCAACACAATTTCAGAATTCTCGCATCCACTTGTGCAGAGCCTTCGGAGCATGCTCCACATTGTGACCCTGGGTTGATATAGGGTGGCCAGTCCCCATCCTCAGGTACTAGGATGCTTCGCAGGCTGGGTATGTATAGCCTAACCCCAGAAATGAGAAGAAGAAATAGAAAGCCTCAAAACAATGATCACACCCACTTCTCCCTAACCCTAGATCCTTCCCATCCTGATTGACTATGTAAACATCATTTAATATTAAAAAAACAACAACAAAAACACCTCTTCAGCCTGTATCAGACACATATCTGCCTGTTTTCCATTAGGGGCCAAGTTTTCTTGCATCCATTACTTTGCTTTTTCTATTCCTGTTGCTTGCTGTTCCCTGCTGCCACTGCATTTCTACCATCAAAGGGTAATATAGGATGCTGGTTATGCTCATGAAATCTGTTGCGGTTGATCTGTTGCTTACAATCTGTGTGGCCTTGGGCAAGTCAGTAAACATGTCTGGGCCTCCATTTCTGTATCTGTTAAATGGGGTGGAGTGTGATAACAGCACTTAGTGGGACTGTGGGACTCTTAGTGGGTAAGTCTTACTTGCAGGTAAGTCACTATGGCAATGCTTTTTAAAACTTTAATTTCACTCATTCTTTTTTTCTCTCTTATTTTTATTGGAAAGACAGATTTACAGAGAGGAGAGGCAGAAAGATCTTCTGTCTGCTAGTTCACTCCCCAAGTGGCCGCAACAGATGAAACTGAGCTGATCTGAAGCCAGGAGCTTCTTCCAGGTCTTCCACATAGGTGCAGGGTCCCAAGGCTTTGGGCCATCTTTGACTGCTTTTCCAGGCCACAAGCAGGGAGCTGGATGGGAAATGGAGCAGCTGGGACACAAACCAGTGCCCATATGGGATCCTGGCACATGCAAGGCGAGGACTTTAGCCACTGAGTCATCACATGGGACCCAACAATGCACTTTTGGTCATTTGGCACAGTTAGGACTGTAAGACATGTTAGGATTACTGAAGATCTCAATCCTACACTTTCATGGGATTCAGTGCAAATGTCTCCCCCTCCCGGAAGTCTTAGTGGTATGCCACACAATGAAGCTTCTCTCCTGTCTACAACTTCCAGAAGCCTTACAACTGGATCTTTGCTGGGAGAAATAGACCACTTGGTGTGGTCCCAGCATATGTATGTACATGCATCAACTGTGCCAGAGATGAGTCCCCTAACTCCTGTGGGGCGTGGCAAAATAGGCACAAAGTGCTCAACAGACTCTTGAGGAGTGTTGGGACACTGTTGCAAAATGAAGAGCCTAGAGCTGAGGAGGCAGACTGTGAAAGGCCAGGCCTGTTAGCAGCCAGGGATGTATGCATTCATTAATCAGGCCTCAAGTCAGCAGGGGACAGAAGGAAGGAATGCAATGAGCAGCCCCCACTTCTGGGGTCCCCTATTGCCAACTCTGAGATGCCCTGAACCAGCTCTGGGCTGCTTCACACCTGCTCCTATCACAGCATTCTGGCTCTACAGCGGGGCCAGGTCAAATCTGAACTCAGAGTTGCCTCCAACACACTTCAGTCCTCCTAGGCCCCCCTGAACTGGGAAGTGTAGACAGTTTCCCCTTTCCTTTCTTTCTGTTTCCTTTCTTTCCCTTTCCTTTCTCTCTCTCTTTCTTTCTTTCTTTTCTGTTTCTTCCTTCCTTTCTTTCTTTCTAAGATAATTTTATTTTTATTGGAAAAGAAGATTTACAGGGAGGAGAGACAGAGAGAAAGGTCTTTTGTCCACTGGTTCATTCCCCAAATGGCAACAATGGCTGGAGTTCAGTCCATTTGAAGCCAGAAGCCAGGAGTTTGTTCCAGGTCTCCCACGTGGGTGCAGGGTCCCCAGGCTTTGGGTTGTCCTCAACTGCTTTCCCAGGCCACAAGCAGGGAGCTGGATGGTTAGTAGAGCAGCCAGAACATGAATTGGTGCCCATCTGGGATGCTGGTGCACTTGAGCCATCGTGCTGGGCCTTCCTTTCTTAACTTTGTGGCCAGGAATGCTAGACACATGAAGCAGGTCCTGCTGCCAGGCTATGGTCCACCGAGGCTGGCCTTTGGCTCTCCTGGGTTGCTAAGTTACTTTCTTGGTGCAAACCAATCTCATGCCATCCTACTCAGCCTCACTGGGACAGAGTCATCCCTTTGTACAATGTATCCGTGCTGTGTAAGTTACCTGACAGCTGTTCTGTTGCTACTTGGGTTATCACATAAGCCACGTCAGTAATGCAGGGCATGCGTTCAGGTTGCTCTTATTTTACTTAAGAATAATGCTGGAGCATAAGAATAGTGATGTAAAGGAGGCTCCAGAACTTAAAACATGGAAGGACAGATGAACTTGGGTACTATGTGTACTATGTGACAAGGCTGCCGGGTATGAGAAATAAGGTGATTCAGGGCTCAGTACTGCCCATGGTATCAGGGGTCTGCCAGAGGTCATGGAACTTTTCCTCCGAAGGCACGGGGATGCTGCTGTGATTGCATTTACTGAAGATCCCTGATGAAATGGGATCTTAGGAGGAGCGGGGTGAAAACACAGCAAGCAGACTCACTCCATCTCCCCATCTCCTCCCTTCACTGCTCCTCACTCATTCCCTCTAAGGTTTCTGAAATTGTTCCACATCCTTGCCCTGCCCCCTGAGGCCTTGATACCTACTAAGATTATCACTTGCTAACATCAAGAACTTACCCAGTTTTTTTAACAATAGATGATCTTACTAATGGTCAAGAAAAAAAAAAAAAGATTACCCCACCTTATTATATGAACAAACTCCTTCTCTTCTGGCTTCAGTTTACTGATCTATAAAGTCAACTAGAGTCACTAGATCAATTCTAGCTACAAAAAAGAGATATGCAAGACACATGTGTAATTTTTTTTAAAAGATTTTATTTTTATTGGAAAGGCGGATATACAGAGAGGACAGACAGAGAGGAAAATCTTCTGTCTGATGATTCACTCCCCAAGTGAGCACAACGGGCGATCCTATGCCGATCCGAAGCCAGGAGCCTCTTCCGGGTCTCCCACGCGGGTGCAGGGTCCCAAAGCTTTGGGCCGTCCTCGACTGCTTTCCCGGGCCACAGGCAGGGAGCTGGAAGGGAAGCGGGGCTGCCGGGATTAGAACCGGCGGCCATATGGGATCCCGGGCGTGCAAGGCGAGGACCTTTAACCACTTGCGCCACCGCGCCGGGCCCACATGTGTAATTTTTTAATAACACTTTATTTTTATTTTATTTATTAAGATTAATTTTTGTTGGACAGTCAGATATACAGAGAGGAAGATAGAAAGAGATGAAGATTTTCCATTCAATGAATTACTCCCTAAGGGGCCGCAGCAGCTGGAGCTGAGCCAATCCGAAGCCAGGAGCCCAAAACCTCTTCCAGGTCTCCCACATGGGTGCAGGGTCCCAAGGCTTTGGGCCATCCTTGACTGCTTTCCCAGGCCACAAGCAGGGAGCTGGATGGGAAGTGAGTCCACCAGGATTAGAACTGGAGCCCATATGGCAAGGACTTTAGCCACTAGGCTATCACGCTGGTCCCCACTTTATTTTTTAAAAAACGGTTTATCTACTGGGGCTGGCACAATGGTTCAATTTCTTCATCCTCCACCTGCAAGTTTTGGTATCCCATATGCACACAAGTTCGTGTACCCCCTGTTCCATTTCCCATCTAGCTGCCTTTTTACGGCCTGGGAAAGCAGCAGAGGATGGCCCAGGGCGTTGGGACCTTGCACCCATGTGAGAGACTCAGAAGAAGCTCCTGGCTCCTGCTTTCAGATAGGTTCCTGGTTTTGGAGCAGCTCAACTCTGGCCACTGTGTACATTTGAAGAGTGAACCAACAGATGGAAGATCTTTCTCATTGTCTCTCCCCTCTGTAATTCTGCCATGTCAATTAAAAAAATAAAATATTTCTTTTTAAAATTTTTATATGTTACATTTATATATATATGTAGAATTTGTTCATTTTTATCATCTGGGATAGCAATGCAGTAGCTACTGAGAATGGTTCCTCCACGACATCACTGAGGTATAACTGACATATGATTAAATGCATACACTGAAAATGTACAACTTGACATGTTTTGACATCTGCATACACTCATTATATCATCACCACAACCAAGATAGTGAACACATTCATCACTCCTGAAAGTTCCTATGCTTCTTTGTAATTATATATAGTTAATAGTATATTTTATTTAATTTGATATATCCAAAATAGCATACTTTTGACAGGTAATCAATGTAAAAAGTATTAATGGAGCTGGGTTTTGTGATGCAATAAGTTAAGCTGCTGCTTTCAATGCTAGCATCCCAGAGTGGAGTCCTGATTCAAGCACTAGCCATTCAACTTCCAATCCAGCACCCTGCTCATGTACTTGGGAAGGCAGCAGAAGATGACCCAAGCGCCTGGGGCCCTATCAACCATGTATGCGATCTGGAGAGTTCCTGGACCCTGGCTTCAATGTGACCCATCCCCGGCTGTTGTGGACATTTGGGGCAGTGAACTAACAGATGGAAGATCTCTCTTTCTCTCTCTCTCTCTCTCTCTGTGTCTTCCAATCAAATCCATAAACTGATCCTTTTAGAAAGGTATTGCTATGATATTTTGCAAAATTCTGGAATTCCAATATGTATTTTGCACTTAGAGAACATCTTATTTTGCACTGGACCCATTTCAAGTGCTCCTGCTGGTGATGGTTCTGTATAGTTAGTATAGGTCTGCCTGATCTTGAGGCACCTTGCCTCTGCTGTAATTTAATGTGGTTCCCAACCCTTCATCCATTGGAAACGGAATTTCCAAGGTAGCAGTGTAGGCAGGCAGGGCCTGATAGGAGTTGTTGAGAGGGAAGGAGTCCTCAAGAATGGATTAGATATTTTTCTGAAAGCGGCTCAATTCCTGCAGGAGTGACTTTAGTATCTAAAACAAGGACTTTCCCACGCACATGCTCCCTTGCTCTGCCACAGTGTGGCCTCCCTTCCATGAGTTAAAGCAGCAGCAGAGCCCTCAAACCATCACCAGATGCTACCACCATGGCCTTGAACTTCCCAACCTCCAAAAGGATGAACTAAAGAAACTTCCTTTCTCATACATTACCCTATCTAAGACATCCCTAAGCCCCGCTCCAACTTCATCTCATGTTACAGGGTTTCACGTGTCTGCAGCTCCTGAAGCGTGTCAGCATCTTCAGGCTTCAGGTCTCTGTGTCCTTGGCTCACTCCTGAGGGCCTCTCCAGATGTATGCCAGCTTTCTGGCATGTGCCCAGAGGGTGGCCAGCATGCTGCTCTCCATGTGTTAACTTGAACCAAGCAGGATTGCTGCTGTCCCTGCTGCCACTGCCACCACACGCACAGGCCACATGCTGGCCTCCGGGGCAGCCTGTGCTACATCCGTGGTCCCCGCCACCCAACATCAGCCAAGGCCTGTGCAGGAGGAGCTTGATGTGGGAACCCCTGTTATGAAATGCAATTGCAGAACACGCTGGGTAGGGACCCTCTCTGTTAACAGCAGAGCTAAGGTTGGTCAGTTGCAAGGTGTGTTCCTAATAATAAAGAATCACAGTTTGCAAATAAAAGACTTGGTAGTATAAATGAGGTTGGCATCAGGATTAGTCTCCATATAAACAAGGGTGGAGTTGAAGGTGCCCCAAGGATAAAACTACTTTCCCTCCCATAAGGCTTTCACAAGTGCGACAGAAGGGGGGAGGGCATAGCTACTGCTTCTGTGCTGGGATTGTACTTGACCTTGGCCTCCTCTTGCCATGCACCCACTTAGGATTTCAACGAGCTGTGGCTGGGACGACCAAAAATATTGGCAGTGGGCAGAGAAGACTGAGGAGTCCGAGGACAGGAAGCCTAGGTGAGACAGGCTGTCCACAGTAAGAGGCCTCAGTTGGCCTGGAGTCCTGTGCTGTCCCCAGAAGCCACAAAAGATCTGGAGGCTGAGCGAAGCCCAGGAAGGTCTGAGGTGGCTGCAGGGAGTAGGTGGGAAGCCCGGCATACCTTCCACACCCAGATGTCCACAGGATGAGGCAAATGACCTGGGAAAGGGTTGTGGGAGACCATAACCTTGAACTCTCTCCGTTCCCTTTTAGGCCTAAGGACACCCTGCTGTGGGCTGACGGAGCTGCCTCCTTCCTCAGGGACGGGGAGTGGGGAGCTGACAGAGGCCCCCAGCGCCCTATCTTTCCAATGCATTGCCACTGGGAGCCAGGGGGAAGCTGTAGTTTTGGCTTGTGCAGCTGCAGCAGCAGCAAAGAAGGCGGGAGGGCATCCTGAGGCGGGAAATGCCTCTCAGGGCCATCCCCAGCTGTTTCCGCCTTCCACCTTCCAAGAGGCTGCAGCTCCTCTGAATCCCCGCCAAGCCTTCTCCCCTGAAGCCACCCTCCTCCTGAGCTCTGGCAGGCAGCTGTGTGCCTGCGCGTCACGGTCCTCTGAGGGGCTGTCAGTCCCCCATTGTTCTCCCAGCTTCTCCGCTTCTCCGGCATTCCTCTGGCTCTGGAAGGGAAATGCCTGAAGCTTCGCCCCCATCCTTAGACATGCTTGGCTGAAGAGTCACCAGCACTCCTGAGCCCTTGAGGGACCCTACTTGGGAGTGTCTGGTTGTGTTGGCTGAAGTACAAGTGCACCTGCCGGAGGCCAAAGATGGAGTCTTGAGAGGTTAACTGGGTCTCTGTGCCTTTGGCTCAACCAAAAGGCTGCTAACAGACATCTATCCCTTCTCCCCTCTGTGCAGAGTGACCCCCATATTCACATACACGGCAACATCCCTCCATTCCCTGACCTACCCATGTCCACACAGTTCTGCACAGGTTCTTACGTGTGTGTTCCTGTGCAAGCCATTCTTCTAGGAAAGCCCTCTGATAGCCAAACTGAAGACTTACAGGGGTGAAAACAGAGACAAATCAATTAACTCCATAATGTTGTAAATTGTTGTTGATGTTATGTTGTGACCTTTAATTGGTCGGGATGATATTCTGCCAGCTCTGCCTTCAGACCAGGGATGGCATCCCCAAGAAACTGTTGAATTTTATCTGGACAATAAGATGCTGGACTCTATGCTTGGTACATGCTTGCAATGAAGGAATATTGACTGAATTTGAACTGTAATACTGCAACAAGGTAGAAGACTCTACCATGGGGGGAGGGCACAGGGAGGGGTGGGGGATATCCCAGAGCCTATGAAACTGTCATAAAATGAAATGTAAGTAATTAAATAACCCCCCCCCAAAAAAAAAGGGAAAAGAGAGACAAACGAGGAGTCTCTGACAATGGCCCAAGGGAAAGGCGATAGTGTGGTGGGCCTCCGAAGTAGCAGTGGCTGTGGTGAGGCGTGGGCAGGATCTGGATATAGTCGGAAGGTCCAGTTGACAGGACATCCAGTGAATTGGATGGAGGATAGGATGTGAAAAAAAGAGCAATATGACACTTTTGGGTTTAACTTCCTGTGTGAGTTTGACGGGGCATAGCATGTTGAAAACAAATGACAGCAAGGAGGAAAGGCAGCTTGCCATCCACTGGTGAGCATTCAAGTGGCATACTGTACTTCACACACACACACACATTTGAGTGTTCTGTTGACCCAGTGATGTTGGTATGGTGGGTGATAGCACTGTTTCCATTTAACAGAAGAGGAAGCAAATACAGAGAGCAGAAATGCCTTCCTAAGCCACATTTCTGAGCAAGCCAGGGCTCAACTTATGTATTCCGGCTCCCAGTGGTTCCAGTCCAGGACTGACTCCTCACCAACGTACTGCCTCCTGTGCTTCAAAACCAACCTTGGCTTCATCGTGGCTGTGAAGTCGAAGAACTCTACTCACTCCCCAGGGAACTGAGTAAGGGACCACAATGTTGGAGCAAGCAGGGCAGACTACAGCTGGGAATGAATAAGAATTCTATGCCAGTTAAGGGGCTGCAACTCAACATGGGAGGTTCTGGGGATGTGAGCAGTGCAGGGAAGCCATGCATACTGAGCTGGTGAGAGACATACCACGGGGTTCATGGGACTCGAATTAGTCCTAGAGAACGAATGTAAGGGGGCAGAGGGGAGAATTCATGTGGGCCAAACAAGGCCCTGTGGAGCAGACGGGCAGCCTGGGAAACCTGGCTATCACTACAGACCTGCCCTGTTACTTCTTGTCCCTGCTGCTCAGCTCGGCTGGCTTTCACAGCAGCTGACAAATCTGCATGAGTTTCCTCCCAGGCCTGGAGGGCCCACTGGGGCTGGGCAGCTGCTTGCAGTCAACCTTGGCATGGCCTAGCTTCCCCTACCTGCTGGAATAAGGCCTGTCTTGGACAACATTTAGAAATTTGCTGAGGAATTTTGGGAAGCCCTGCCTCAGTTCCCCCCACCCCACTGCCCCCATCATGGGCCCTTGCCTTACACGTGTTCCCACCCTGGAGATGTGGAGCAACTTGGGACTGGGTGCCAATGTCTGCCAGCAGGCAAAGCAGTCAGGGCACAAGCTTCCTCACACCACTCTGTTCAAGCTCTCAGCATGCATGTGTGTGCATACACACACATACCCCTCTCCCCAGGACAAGGGCTTTGTCATCCAAGAGCCCCAGAGTGACAAGGGGCCCCAGAGACCATTTAGACTCTCATGATTTAGATAAGAAAATTGACAGTAAGGAATTGAAAGGATCTGGGCCAAGATCACAGAGCCATTGAGTGGTAGAGGAGGAAAGCCTTAGTTCCAAGGAGACTCAGGGCTAAGAAGAAGAATATTGGGCAGCTAAGGTAGCAGTTCTTCTAACAGCTGGTCCAGGGACCAGCATTATAATGCAGTGGGTTCAACCTTCATATGCCGTGCCCTTATCTTATAGAAGGGTACAGGTTCAAGACTCCTGTTCAGTCCTGGCTGCTCTGCTTTTGATGCAGCTCCCTGCTGAAAACAGCAACAGATGGTGTAATTTCTTAGGCCCCTGCCACCATGTGAGAGATCTGGAAGGGGTTCTGGGCTCCTGGCTTGAACCTGGCCAACCCCACCGTAGTTTTGACCAAATTCACAAAAGTGAATCATTTGATGGAAGGTCTCTCTCGTTCTCATTCTCTGCCTCTTTCCCTCCCCCTCTACCATTCTGCCTTTCAATTAAACAGACAAGTAAATCTACCTAAAAACAAAAATCTGGACCAAACACCACTTGAAGAAGCATAGGAACAGTACATAGTAAGTGTCCAAATAATGCATCGTGAATAAATATTGCTGCTTCAGCAGTAAGGGAAAGACAAAACCACGGGGGTGGAAAACTCTGCTCTGGGTCCTGCTGGATTCAAATTAGTGAGCTACTGGAATAGCCATTCTGGACTTTCTTCCTAGAGGCAGGTAGTACAACTCTAGCTAGGAACTGGAGTGATGGTAATGGGAGGAGGGGGTAGGTCAGAGGGAGGGATACTCCATGCTAACTTGCTATAAATAACTCCCTTGCTTCTCCCTTCAATTTTTATGAAGTGATGCTTTAGCAGTATCAGAAACACACACACACACACACACACACACACACACACACACAGCATTAGCACACAGGATCTCCACAAGGCAGGTACTATCCTCACGTTTTCCACAGAAGGAAACTGGCCCTGAACAGTTCAGAGACTGCCTCATACCTCACATCTGATAAGCAGTCAAGATGGGATCTGAACCTAGCCCATTTGGCTTTCATGCCTGTGCTGCCAACCATTAGGCCACACTGCCTTGTGCCTTGAGAAGGGCAGTTTGTCCCAGAGTTGCTGTCCTTGCTAGGCTGAGGCCAAGCCACTCACAGCCAAGCCACTCTCACTTGCTGGTGGCAGCACAGGGCCCAAGTTGGGGTTTCCCCAAAGCACCCAGGCATCCGTATCATGTAGCAGTCAGGGGCCCCAGCGGGGAGCGTCCATCCTGGAAGGGCCTATGACACCTTAGTCCCCGAGAATTCCTTGTCATGAGCTTCTCAGGCCTGTGTTGGGACAGTAGGGCCCTAGGGAGATGCAACCGTGGTGGAAATGTCTGCAAGAGAATGCAGGAAAGCCTTATCTCTGCTCATTTGCCAATTAGTATGCAAGCTCAGTGCACACTAGGGGCTTCCTGGGGAAGCCAGTGGAGAGCAAGGTGCCCACACTCTCAGGGTGTCCCTGGGTGGTTGGAGGAGACAGCACACCCATCCCATACAGTTGTCTTAGTTGTGGTGAAGGAAGGCCAGCCTGCACTCAGGAAATGGGGAAATATTTCTTGAGGTTACCCCAAACTGCACCAATAGCTGTGGACCATTTTGGAGGCATGGTATTCATGACACCTTCCTGAGTTTCCATGACAACCAGAAATCACCACCTCCAGCAACACTACTGGCTGCCAAATCAACTCATAACATGGTCTGCCTGTTGCGCCCAGAGGCTATGTCTTAAGGACTGGCTGTATCCAGCTCCAGTCCTTGCTGATGGGGCAGAGCCAAATGCAGCTGATGGAGGGAAAGATGGTGAGAGCGCTCTCGATGCTTTGCATCTACATGCTTCCATTCGGTGTGCCCAGACCTAGAGCAAGGGTCAGCTGTCATCCCAGAATTCCCTGCCAAGTAACTGCTCAATTTTTAAGATGTATCAGCTTCGGTTAACCCCCTATAGGGTTCTTTGTTCTCATCTGTCAAAGGAACAAATCGTCTCTTAGAGACTTACAATAACTCACACAGAAAGGAGACCCTAAGCTAATAAGTGGCATGTGGGAGGTGGTTAAAAAACCATCAAGTCCAGAAGGCTCGGTAGGTTCATTGTAAACAGTATTGCCCCCAACAAAATTCTGTCTCCCTTCCAGATCCTTCTTAGGAACCCCGCATCTAGAGAAAAGCAGAAGCCCCCAGTCCTCCTTAGGAAGTTGGACAGGCCAAGGGAGAGTCCCCACAGACATTCCAGCACACTGCTTATCGTTTCCCTTGCCCTCTCTGTCTCTTGGTTGGCCTCTTCGTCTGCACTGTGAGGTGGACTGGGCCAGACTCGTGGTTTGCCATAGAACCCTCCAGACTTTAAGATTTACTGGGAAGGAGAGGGATGATGCTGATGGGCTAAGACTTTGGTCCCGGCATCTACTTTGATTGAATCTGTAGGCAACACAACTTTAAAAAGACTTTGCTCACTCTGAGCCCCTGCTCTTGACTTCCATAGTGGAGGTAAGCAGGTGGCTTCTTAGCTGAGTCCTTCAGCCCTAGAGCACACGAGCCCAGTGGCCCAGGTGCAGCCTCAAAAGGGTCTCAATGCTCCATTTCTTCCCATGCCCACCAGACTTTCTCCCTGACAGTCTCACCCACCAAAGCCAGGCTGCTTTAGCCAGATCTTTTAAGGAGGAGTATGGCAAGGGACCGAGACAGGAGAGGGCAGCAGAGGAGGTAGAGCAAGCCCCCCTGCCGTGCTGACTCTTCCAGCCTCCCCCTCCCAGGGAAGAACAGCAGGGGCCAAGGCCTGAGAACACTGAGCCACTGGCCTGCTCTCCCAGGGTACTCTTGCTGACTATGGAGGGTGAAGGTCCAATCTGCATTTGGGACAAAAGGCTACCCGGTACTTGAGTATCGTTGTCATGGAAACTCAGAAAGGTGTTATTAGCTTCTTTTCAACTCCATGGCCCCTGTGTGGTCCCGGCCTGTGTAATCTTAGCAGTAGCGCCTCATCACCCTGGCAACCCATTAGCCTAGTGTTGTTACCATGGAAACCCCAGCAAGGTCGATCAGCCCAGGAACTTCCCTGAAGAGATAGGCACAGGGGGACCCATCCATGACAATGTCTAGTCCCCAAGTCTCTCAACCAACAGTAGCCTGCTCCACAATCAGTGAGGATAGTTTAGGATCTTTTCTTTTTAGAGATTCATTTATTTGTTTGAAAGGCAGGCATGGAGAGAGAGAGGGAAAAACAGAAAGAGATCTTCCATCTGTTGGTTTATTCCCCAAATAGTCACCACAGCCCTGGCTCAGCCAGGCTGAAGCCAGGCGCTTCTTCCAGGTCTCCCACATGGTTGCAAGGTCCCAAGGATTAGGTCCATCTTCCTCTGCTTTCTTAGGCACATTAGCAGGGAACTGGATCAGAAGTGGAGCAGCTGGGCCCAACGAGATGGCTCAGTGGCTATATCCTCACCTTGAGCATGCCAAGATTCCAAGTGAGTATTGGTTTATATGCCAGCTGCTCCATCAGCTGATTACCTGTCAAAGAAACAAGCAACCTGCTTGTGGCCTGGGAAAGCAGTTGAGGACCCAAGGCCTTGGGAACCTACACCCATGTGGGAGACCCAGAAGAATCTCCTGGCTCCTGGTTTTGGGTCGGCTTAGCTCCAGCCAATTGCAGCCACTTGGGTCTTGAATCAGCAGATGGAGGATCTTTCTCTCTGTCTCTCCTAGTCCGTAAATCTGCCTTTCCAATAAGAAATAAAATAAATCTTAAAATAAAAAAGAAGTGGAATAACTGGGATTCAAACCAGGATTGCAGGCAGCACCAGCCCCAGGATCTTTACTAAAGTTAGCTAAGAGTTTGTGTGACAGGAAGGAATTCGACTCTGGAGAATACCAGGTACTTTTATGGATGCTTTTAAAGATCTCCAAGCATGAGCCAAAACTGACTCTTACAGGACACTGAGGCTGGTATGAAGAGGCTTAAACCTGTCTTTCATTCACTTGTTCATTCGTTCATTCATTCATTCACTCACTCACTCATTCATTCAGCAGTTAATGAGCACTTATTGATCAGATGTGCACTGCATGCATCCCGAGTTCTTCTAACACCCGATCCCCTAGTATCCTCAACTGAAAACAACGTTGAGATGAGGAAACCATCCTACTTCCTGCTTCGACTTGTGTTGGAGGAAAAAGTGTGGCCATGCCAAAAAGGAACAGAGTCAGAGTTCTCTGTGTGTCAGGCTTATAGGGAGAAGGCTTACCTATAGCCTCCTGTTTGTAGCCTACCCCCTACGTCAGTGTTCAGGGAACTGAGATCTTTGTGAAATCTGGGTAATTCAAGGTGTGACCAGACACATCAGAAGATTCTAGAAGTCACAGCCGTGAGAAGTAAGAAGAGGCTACCTTGATGAGTAATGTGCTTAATTGTCATTCTTATGTTACAAATGGGGGATGTGGGGAGGAGGGGGGTGGAGACTGACCTGCCACAAAGTGGCACAGCTAAGATGGAATCCTACCCTTTGTCATAACAATTCAGTCTGCTATGATTTCTGTATTTGCTCCCTGTCACCCAAACTCAGGAATTCAATCTTCAAAAACATCTTATGATAATAGTGCAAAGAGGATAGAAAGTTATTTCAACTATAGTGTTTGAAAGTGATTAGCTCACTTAGAGTGGAGGCCCCACGATCAGAGCCTGGTGATTTGGTAAAAGATAAAGACAGGCAGATAGGCACACTCTGTCTCTTGCCATGTGATGCCCTGGGCCACCTTAGGACTCTGCTGGCTAGAGTACCATCACCAGAGGATGAACCTCTGCCCCCCCATCTTGCACAGTGAACTTCCATAATAGTGAGCCAAAAATAAACCTCTTTCTAAGGTTAGGTTGCCTTGGATATGTCATTACAGCAATGAAAAGCTGAATGGTACACAGTTTTCCGGGTCACTCTCCAGGGAGTACAGCAGTTAAGAAGGGCCACGTCACGAGGTGGGCAAAGGAGAAGCCCTGCACAGTAGCCATAAGCTGCAGAAGGGAGCTTGTCTCTGCTTTAAGAAAAACAGGAGCTGTGGCCAAATCCCTGGGAGCAGAAGAGGGCATTTCCTAGAAATGCTGGGGGTGGGGCTGGCGTGCCCCACCCAGAGCCAAAGGACAAGGTTTAGGTTTGCGTGTGAGCACTTAGTTTACTTCAAGCTGAACTTGGATCCTCCAGAGCTGCCTTCCCTCTGAGCTCCCGCAGAGAACTCTCCTTTTGGTCGGAGTCCAAGGGAGTCATTCAACTTGGATCTGCTATTTCTATTCCTAACTGAATGGTTCAAGTACTTAACTGATGGCCTCACCGAAACAATTTGCTTGCTCAGACTAGCAAGATAGGCTAGTGTTTTGATTCAAGCTGCAGGAGAAGTGGTAAGGGTTTTTGTTTGTTTGCTTGTGGTTTTGTTTTTTTTGTTGTTGTTGTTGTTGTTGTTGTTGTTGTTTTGGTTTTTTTTTTTTTTTGAAGAGCAACTTTCTATTAGGTTGGAGAACAAGGGCCAATTCCTAATGTGTCCCCACCCCACCGCATCCCAAGCCCCGGAACCTATGGGCTAAAACACATACTCCCAAACAGCAGTGAGATGCCCACAGGCTGCCGTACGGCACCCATCTAGAAGTACAGCCGGCTTTGATCAACTCGAGTCAGCTGCCCCTCTAACCCAGCCTTGCACTTTGCTGCTTCTGATACCTCCTACGAAAGGGCCAAGATGAGCTTTTCCCCTCAATGGCTGGCATGTAATCTTGGCACCGATCGGAGGAAGGAAGTTCCTGCAGTTCCTAAGGTTGGACAGCAGGGGGAACCGCTCACGCGGCATTGGATTTCGTCCCAAAACTAAGGCTGGGAGAAGGCAAGCAGGCCTTGAGTGCGCAAGTACAGCTCAGGGGGACACCGAAACAGCTGTGCCTGAGCTACTGAACGAGCTGATCCGTAGCACAGAGGTAGCCCCACACTCCTGTGCACCTAGCGAAATCAGCAGGCCATTGGACAACTTTGTCCACAGAGGTGCACCCTGCCCGCCTCAGCCAGGAGTCCAGAAGGCATTCAACCAGCACCCAGGAGTTCAACGGGAATCACTCGCCCTGCACGGAACTCTCAGAGCCTGCGTCCTCGCCCGTGCAATGGGTTGAAGAAGGAATCGCATCAACTCCTTCACTCCTGTGCGTTTGCACACAAGACCTGCCCTGCCTCTGCCAGGAGCTGCCTTCTGCTGAATCCCCACGCAACCATCAACTTCTGGCTTTCTCTCACCTCCAGGAACCGTCCTGTGAGCCCAGCTGCGGATCAGATCCTGTGCCCAGACAGAACACCCTTCCCCCCGCCCCCTCACACCCCCCATACCCCCCCCCCCCCCCCGTGCTCTGGCCACCACCCGGCCAGACTGTGATTTTTGAGTAATATACGTCTCGAAGCTGCACAATACCTGTGCAGGAATCTCTGGTGGATGCTGAGAAAGGCATTTGTATAGCTTTTCACAGATTACAAACCAGGGCGGTCATACTGGCCTGAAAGACGCTTTTTTCTCCCACCTTCACACAAGCATGGTGTCCTGTACTGTACCAAACACATTTTTTTAAAAAAAGTGCATTTTGTGTATTTGAGAGACAGAGAGAGAGAACGAGAACTCTCATGCACTGGTGACTCCCCAGATGCCTGCAACTGCTGGGGTTGAACTGAAGTCAGCAGCCGTGGACTCAACCAGGTCTCCCAATATGATGGCAGGAACCCAGTCACTTGAATCTGCTGCGTCCCATTGTCCAGAACCACAGCTGGGAATTGAACCCAAACACTCAGATAAGGGTCACAGGCAACTTAACCACAAGAGCAAACGTCCACCCCCCAGAAACAAACATTTTCTTTTTTAAAAGATTCATTTTATGTGTATTGTAAAGGCAGATTTCCAGAGAGAAGGAGAGACAGAGAGAAAGATCTTCAGTCCACTGATTCATCCCCCAAGTGGCTGCAACAACCGGAACTGAGCCAATCCAGACCAGGAGCCTGGAGCTTCTACTGGGTTTTCCACGTGGGTGCAGGGTCCCTTGACTTTAGGCCATCCTCCTCTGCTTTCCCAGGTCACAAGCAGGAAGCTGGCTGCAAAGTAGAGCAGCTGGGGCATCCATCAGTGCTTATATGGGATGCTGGTGCATGCAAGGTGAGGATTTAGCCACTGAACTATGACACCAGGCCCGGAACCAAAGATTTTCATATCAGAAACTTCAGTTGCTCTTTGAGGAATCTAGGGATTATTATTCCCATTTGAGCAAAGATAAAAGTGAGGCCCAGCAGGACGAAGGGGCAATGATCAGATTTCCTTGACCTTCTTTGTGGTTGTGGCCACGTCTGGTCTGGTGAGGAAGCAAGATTGCTAAGCATGGTGCTCTGGAGGTTAGGGCTTGGGTTCTCACCCTGGCCTCACCTGGATGCTCTCCAGGGCTAGGGGAACACCCAGAAAGGCTTTCTGGGGAAGGTGGGTCTTGGTTGGTCCTGGAAAGAAGCAGAGAAGGGATGCTTGGGGAGACTAGAGGAGCCCTGGGAGAGGATGCTTAGGTGACTCAGTGTAGCTTCTACTTCTTTAAGGGAAGGTGTGAAGATTCCTGCCTTGCCAGTGCCTGCTGGGACCAGAGCTGGGGCTCAAGGCCAAGAGAATAGCCCAGGGGGTCTAGGAGGTTCTGGGGAGTCATGGGAGGTGAGGACTGTCACACCTCCTTGCATTCCTCCTTGCCACTGGAGCCTTCCAGGGCCGGCAGAGCTATAGTGAGCCTTTTTTCTTTTTAAAAAATATTTCTTAATTTATTTGAAAGGCAGAATTACAGAAAGAGGGAGAGTGCAGAGATCCAAGGACTTGAACCATCCTCTGCTGCTTTTCCAGATGCCTCAGCAAGGAGCTGAATCAGAAGTGGAGCAGCTAAGATACAAACCACAGCTTGAAAGTAGAGGCTTAGCATACTATGCTTCACTGCTGGCACAGCCTGGGAATTCTTTAGCATCCAGGGAAGCAGGGCAATCCTTCAGGTGGCACAGTATGGAAATTCTGAGGTGGAGGCCCCAGCATCTCCTGCAGCCCCAGGCCAAGGTGCCCACATTAGAGGCCATTGAATACTCAGCACCTCTGGCATGGCCTCTTGGGTTACTGCCCAAGCTAGGCCATCACAAGGGAGGTTGCTGGGGATCTAATCTGACCCTATGGAGATCCTACAGATTGTCTAGGAGATGGAAGTTTCCAGTAGCAGTAGCCCACTCATGTTGGGGAAGTGGGCCCCTAGCAAGGAGCATGCAACTGACGCGAGCTGAGGACAGACCCAGATGTGCCAGCTGACTTGCCGAAGTGACTGTGTGCATTTCACCTACCGACTTGACCTCCACAAACTCATTTTCTCTGTCTATAAATTGGAGATATGAAGGCTTGTTCTATCCATATTTCAGAGTTAGAACAAGGCTTTGCAGAGAAACTAGCTCCCACATAATGAGCCTATCCCAATGGGCTGAGCCCCACGCCAGGCAGTTTAACTGCATCATGGTGTTCAGCAAGGCAGCACTAATCTGGCCTACGTGGAAACACAGGTACAGCCCCTGGCAGGACCACAGATGGGTAAATACTGGTGCCAGGCTTTCAATCCTGCTCTAATGCTAAACTTTCCCTTTCCACCAAAAGCCCCTTGTTTGTATGTACACTATCAGAGTCTGATATAGAAATGCCATAACTGGTGTACTTCATTCCTTTAACTCAAGAAGTTGCTGTAAAATGTAGGTCTTCCCCTGGGGCCCCAGGCAATGGCTCAAGCACTGAGTTGACGGACTTGCTGATGCTTCATTTGCGACAGGGTTAGGCAAACTGTGGCCCGCCACCTATTTTTATAAATACAGTGTCACTGGATCATAGCCATCTCCATTGGTAGACATATTGCCTATGGCTGCTTGAGCTTGACAATGGCCAAGCTGAGTAGTTGAGACAGAGACCATATGGCCTACAGAGGAAAAAAAAAAAAACCCACCAAAAAACTCCCTGGCTCTTTGCAGAAAGTACTGGCTGATCCCCGATCTGATATGTGTCAGGAAGCATCCTGGATGTGGCTCTAGCCTTTGGCGGAAGTCCAAGGCAACAGCAAGGGGAGACCCTTAGCCAACTCCCTCTGTAAGCACGGGCCACTCCCTAGGGGAGAACTGGCTTGTCCCAGGAGGCCCACAGGGCAGGAGGAAGGGGCAGGTTCCAGAGAAATGTTGACTGAGTGAGCAGCCCTTCTGGGGTGCAGAAATGAAGGGACAGATTGATGGCCCCTTCTGCTCAGCAATGACAGAAGACAGTTCACACCAGGCCTCCTGCTTCGCTCTATGGTGGCCAAGAGAGACACAGCCCTAATTGATGGTGCCATCAGGGGGTACCAACACAGCCAAGGCTCTTGGGAGAGTCCAAAATGTTAGGCTTCAAAGCGGCTCTGGCTCATTTGACACAGCACCCGGGGGCCTGAGAAGCTGTGTGTGGTCTGGGTCTGTTTGCTTCTCCTAATCTCAGTCATTTCAGAGGCTGCTGAATTTCCGGATAGATTCAAAGTGATGTTTTCTCGGCTCCTCTGGGCCCCTGCCCTTCAACCTCTCGGTTCACGACCCCCTGTCCAGAAACCGTCATGGAAGTGAATTCCTTTCTCTTGGCTCTAAAACTCTGTGACTTGCCAAAGTGACTCCCTACTATGAATCTACGCTGTTCACTGGGCCAAGTCAACATAACTGCAAAGGATGGCAAAACCACATGTCCCACCTTCTTGTGGTTCTGGGTCTAATTATCTTCCTAGAAAACCCCCAATTTTCCTTTCCCTCTTTTTATGCTCCAAGGACATCAGACCGATAACCATCCAGTAGAATCCAGTTGGGTGCGAATGAAGGTGCCTTCGTGTCTGGTTCCCACCTCCACTGCCTATCATCTCTGCCCATTCCACAGCCCAATTGAAAGAAATGCTCCTAGACCTTTTCCAGGGCCAGCTGGGTCACTTCTCCACTTCCATTCATTCTCACTGCTGCCACCAGTGTCCACTGACCAATCAATGTCTTGCACTCTCACTTTTCTGTGGTACTTCACACTGAATGCCAATGCACTTTGCAATGGTTCATCTCTCTAACTGGATGACCATTCCACAGTACTGTGGAAAGAACTGAATTCTAGAATCTAAAGACCAGACTTTATGCCAGTTACTAGCTAGCTGTGAGGTTTGGCACAAGTTGCTTCCCCTCTTTTTCTGGTTTCTCATCGGCAGTCGTTAGGGTGATCCCATGAGTCTCTCTCTTTTCGAGAACTCTATACTGTTCCAGGCCTGCACACTCAGGGGTCCATACTGTTGCCCTGACCCCATCAGCTCTTGGTTTCCTATGAAATGAGAGCTTTGGGGGTTACCAGGGGGATAACAGACCAATCAGAATAAAGCCGGGCCACCCAAAATGTCTGCTTAAAGCTAGTCCCTCTGATGATCACTTTGCCTAAAAATCAAACTAGTAATTTGAAAATAAGGCACTTTGCACTGATTTTCCTAAGAGGCATGTCCAATGTGGTGTATTTTTAAATCACTGTGTCACAATTTGCTGCAGCCAGTCAATGACAAAACTGCCTTGAAGGCTTGCGGCTGACTTTTTCTATTTTCACTCCTATTGAGCAGTTTTATGTCTTTCGAGTAAGTTTATCTGAAGCGCCTTTAAGACTCTGTATCTCCAGGACTAAATACTTGTCCAATCTATAGAATTCACCGCAAGATTGATCGAAGGCACCCACTTTGCTCTGCAGTGCGTATGCCTGTGTACACCTAATGGGATTATTAACCAAATTAGCATGTAGCCAATGTTCCTTTCCATCCCCCAAGATATTGGCATTTTGACAACCAGCATGAAGAAGTAAGACAGATGGGGCAGACTCGTGGTGAACTCTTTGCATTTTATTTTTCAGGCTATCTCATTTATCAAAGCAACTCGATTTCATGAGACATAAAGTGATACATACAAGTCCTTACCAAAGGTACTTGTTGCTGAAAACAAAACATTTCTCCAGAGAAGGCGAACTGGCTAGAAAGTCCTGAAAGTGTTCTGAAAGTAGATGAAAGAGAAGATACCCACCAAGGCTACAAAATGGTCTTTAATAGACATCCCATCTTTAGTCAGCAGGGTCTTAAAGACATTGCCTTTGAAAAATCCTTTAAACAACACTACACACCCTCCCCCCAAATTGGACAACCATAGAAATGCTAAACAACTTAAAAGTGGGCTACACTTTATGTACACTGGTCATTAAGCCCCAAAATTCCTTTTGTGAGCTTGTGGCCAATTGCGTTGTGACCAGTTGGCCTAAAACTGATTTGAGAAGCAGGTAGTTGCCTCCTGGTACATGATACGTGCTGTGTGCAGGCACAGGGACAGCCATGGTCCTGAACATGACCTCCGAGAGTAAGCGTGAATTGGCAGCTTTTAACTCTTTATTATAAAGATAATATTTACACAGAATAATCTTTACAAACACAGTGAACACAAATTATGGGGAGGGGACACTTTCTTAATGCAAAAGGCCTTCATCTCTTTGTATAAATTAGCATAAGAATTAAACACAACCATTTTAAATAAGGTAGCACTCACCCCCCCCTACACACCCCACCCCGCCCTCCCACTACCCTCCTCTGGCCTATATCTCCCAACCTTCTCAACCTGACATCCCCTTTCTCTCCCCTTTCCCACGGCAACTGAGCAGGGCTGCAGCTTATGCAGGCAGCAGGTGAAGAAAGGAGGAGGAAGAGGAGGAAGAGAAGGGAGGGCCAGGGCCCTGGTAAGGAGTCAGCAACAGAATAGTCTTTCTGGACACTGAGCACCCTTCCACCCCGAGTCATCAGGGTGACCAGGTCAGCTCCCCAGGATAGGCCTGGAGGTGGTGGCAGCGGTGGCAGCAGCAGCATCAGCAGCAGCACAGGTAAAGGACTTGGGGAAAGGCAGACAGATAAACACTGGGATTATTGTGGCGCTCTGGGGTGGAGGGTGGGGGTTGCCCTCATTACCCCTGCGCTCACACAATGGGTGAGGGGGACCAGGCTTCTGCCCCACCCTTTCTCCCTCCTGGGAGCCCCAGTCCCACCCCAAGAAGGAAGCCTGCTCTGGCAAAGGGCGAGAGCGCCCCCCATCACTTGCTCCTCTCTCTCCTCCCTCCTCCGTTCCTGTCCTTCTTCCCACCCTTCTTTCTGCTCTGCCTGAGCTCCTTCCCTTCTTCTCCCATCAACAGGAAGGAAAGGTAACTGAGCTCAAGTCTAGACTAGCAGGGCCTGAGTTGGGCAGCGCTGGTAGTGTGAGGCAGCAGGCCAGCGGCAGAGGATGGCTTTGTCCCCTTGAAGGGGCTGTGAGGAGCCAGCTTGCCTCTCCCTACCCTTCATAACTAGCCCCCAGCACCAAGCCCTCAAAAAGGCACTTCATTGTGTTGGGAAGATATCATTGAGAGGAAAGAGGGCATCATAAAGAGGGGGTTTGGGAGACCTGGTCCTCATTCTTGCCTCTGCAGAGCCCCTGAGCAGGTCACTGTCTCTGTATTTGTAGGCATCCACATAATATAACAGACACTGAGCTAACTGATTGCTAAGGGTCTTTTCAGCTCTGACAGTCTGTAATTCTTGGCAAAACAATCCTCTTGCTTCACTCTTACCTCTGTGGGTAAGACCCAGGGCAGAACCAGTGTCCCAGTTCTATCCTGACCCAGAACTTGAATTTTGCTGGGAGGGCGGGATGGGGGAGAGACTTAGAAATGAGTATTAGGAGACACAATAAGGTGTGAGCAGTGACAGTGGCCTCTCCTGTTCCCCTCTTCTTACCTGAGCTACCACCCCAAAGGTCAGGGAAGGTTCCCGAGGATGCCAACCACCATCTCCAGAGCACCAGTCCCATGTGGCATCCCCAATGCACCCTGTTGTCTGTGTGTCAACACTCAGCCCCTGTGATCGGAGTCTTCATTGCACCTCTGTGTGTTCCTGTGCAGAGGCCGGTGTCATGGTGAGAATCCCATTGACAATATTGCTTAAGGGAACATTTCCTGGCAGCCACCAGGTCAGAGGTGAGAAAGGAAGGGCTAAGTATATAGATTGGGTCCCCGAGGTGGGTGAGGTAGGACTAGAGCCATGCAGAGGGCCACGGGGAGCAGAGGGGGAAGCCCAGGGCTGGGTCTCCAAAGTCAGTCCAGGCAGGGGCCAGGAAGGTGGCCTCCATGGATCCTTGCGAGAGAACTGGAATCATCAGAACGAGGGCTGGGACCACACCACGGCAGGCGGCTGGTGGGTGCGAAGGTCAGGACCATCAGCAGCTAGAATAAGTGCAAGACAACAGCTGAATGGGTATGAGGGCTCCAGAGAAGCAGGCTGATTTGTGGAGTGCACTGCGGGGGGCAGGCCCTTGGGGGCACCTTCAGTCCTAAAGAGACAAAAAGGAGAGATGAAGACATCACTTGTATGACACACTTGTATGTCTCAAGCAAGAGGAGGCAGCTTTCATCCCTGCCCCCCAATTCCGGACAACTGCAGTCACACTGCCCCACCTCCCTTTCTGCCTGCTATCCTCGTGGGTTTCTGCCTCATTTCCCTCACTCCTGGATAAGGTGAGGTCCATGTTAAACATACACAGTCACACCCTAAGCACCCCAACCACCCCTTCTCCTACTGGTCATCAAGGCCCAGCAAGTTATCAAGGACTTTCAGAACTCTCCAATTAGTCAGCCTGTCCAACTCCCGGGAGGCAGTGGAGAAGAGCTGGCTCTCTACTCTTGGAGAATCAGGAGATGAGCCCAAGTGTCCAGCCTCTCTGTGGGCATCCATGTCCACTTCTGCATAATGCAGGGGCCACACGGGCACTCCACAAGTTGGGTGCTTGGCAGCTCGAAGGCCCTGTGTGTGTAGGGGGAAGGAGGTGTGGGGACTGCTTGATGGATATAGTCTGGCTAGTGATAAGCGACAAGGTCACGGGGTCACCAGCTTCCCAGCTATCCCTCCCCCAGCACATTGGAGCCTGCCCACTGGCCAGGGGCTGCAGTACCTGCTTCAGAAAGGCATGGGGCCCTTATGGGAGAGGCGTGGCCGCTGGCGACGGAACTTCCTGCGACTTCCCTGCCAGGGCCCTGGTCCCTTCCTGGACCCCTTGAGCTGCACCAAGTAGCGAATATTGCCTTCTTCTAGGTCTTTCCCATCAGGAGGTTGCACCAGGGGCCCTGTGGGGAAAAGAAAGCCTGTTAGGAGGAAGACTGATGAAAATTGATAGGGGTGGGGTGCAAAGCCCCTCCCCCCCAATCTGGAACCCGCAGGCCCCCGGGAGAGGTAGTCTCTCCAGCAGGGGGCGCTCCTCAGAACTTTTCTTTGCGTTTCTTTTGGATGGTGATGAAAAATCTTCAATGTATGTACCATGATTTTTTATCCTTCCTGCAGTCAATTCATGTTGTGACAGACTTAAATAAGTTCTTTCTGATTTGGGGGTGGCGCACTTTAGGGTTTTGTGCCTGTACTCTGGGCTGCAGTGCAGCGCACATGACCCCATGACATCCCTGCAACCAGCACAAGTCAAACATTCTGACCTCATGCCATCACAAAGACTCCTACACAGTCCCATGAGCTATAGTTTTCCCTTCTCTTTCATTCTTGGCTGTAGGGTTTTTTTTTTTTCTTAGCGATTTATTTATCTATTTGAAAAGCAGAGTTACAGAGAGCGGAGAGAGAAAGAGAAGATTTGATCTGATAGTTCAGTCCCTAGATAGCTGCGATGGCCAGAGCTGAGCCAATCAGAAGCTAGGAACCAGGAATCTCTTCCTGGTCTCCCACTGGGTTCAGGGTCCCAAGGCCATCCTCTACTGTTTTCCCAGGCCACAAGGAGGGAGCTGGATGAGAAGTGGGGCAGTCCGGACTCGGCTTTCCCTGCTACATCATGATGCTGGCCCCGGCAGAGTCTTCTAAAGTTAGCCTTGACCATCAGGCCATTGTACTCTTCCATTGCAGGGTGATCCACTTTGGAGCACTGAAGCTTGCATATCTCCCACCTCCCTGGAGTAGTTCTGGGGCTCACTCTTGCAACCAGGCTCTCCTGGTGGGTGTGGCTAGGGGGCATGTCCCACTCCCTCCACTTGCCAGACTCAGAAGCTGAAAAATAGCACAGGACATGAATGAGTAGATGAATGAGTGAACTTGATCACTTGGAACAGCACATCTGCGCTCAGGAGGTGGCAGGGTAGGGTGGAGAGTCGGGGGAGGCTATTGCAGTGAGCCCCTCACAACCTGTGCCCAAGCTCTTCCTACTGCCCAATCACAAAGCCCTGTGCCATGCATGAGGTTAACTCCTTCTGTTCCAAGCCCAGTTGGACTCTGCTCTGCTCTGCTCTCGGGCTCCTCATGCCAGCCTGAGCCCTGACAATGGAGTCCAAGTGGTGCTGTGTTTGCTTGGGCGTGATAAGGGAAAAGGCACACAGGCTAGCTCTCCTGCATGCAGCCTGCACTGCAGCCATACTGGTGCAGCTGGCACCTGGGCTCCCAAGGCAGGCAGCCTGGGTGAAGGAGATGGCTGTGGGAAGCTGCCTTCAGTTCTCTCCACGGCTGGCCCATGAGCCCCACTCTCATTCATGCAGCAATCACCACCAGCTCACAGTTTCCATCCAGCTTGTGTTGGCAGCTCACCCCCAGCTGGCTCCCCCTGGTGGCCCTTCCTTCCCCTCCTCTCCCCTGCTTCCCCACATCCTCACACTCAGATTCCCGCCTGGGTTCCTCCGCCCTTAGATTCCTCCTCCACTTGCACACACAATTTCCAGGCATTTGGCCTCCTTGAGAGCCAAAAGTGGGTGAGGTTTGTCCTTATGGCTCCCAGGATGGCTGCTTTTTCTCCCTGACTCACATCCAGGCACACAGAGAAAAACCCCACAAGAAACTCTCTGGTCCATTAGGAAGTGGCCAGTTACCAGGATCATTCAGTGAACGAAACCATACAGCTATGCTCATACTCAAGGGGGTTACTGAGTCGACTCACTATCCTTGACACTTCCGAGAATGAGATCAAAATCATATTAGCACTTAGGAGCAGTAGGTGTGATTGTGACAAAGGGGACTGTTTTCTGTGTGACTGTCCCAGAGCCATCTGCAGGGACAGGGCTTTACCAAGCCCACCCCCCCCCACACACACACACCACACACCAGCTACTGTGGCTTCTGCTGTGAGTTTAGGGGTCCCCTCAAGGCTCAGCCTGCCTACTGCAGGTGGGTATGAAGGAAGCTGATGGAGTGTCCATGGAAGCAACACACTCAGGTAAGAAGGAATGCTCCGAGGCTGTGGCCATGCACAGGGAAGAACCCCACAGAAGCCTTGGTTCTCACAGGCAGGCCTTCAACTCCTGCAGGTGGGGCAAGAGCACAGGCCATTGCATCCAGAGGCCCAGCAGGTGCCAAGATGGGGAGCGGGGTCCTCTTCCTATGCTCAGCACCCGTAACGGTGTCTGTGCCAGCTGGGAATGGGAGGCTGATGGGGAAGAACCCAGAGGCAGGCCCAGAGCCAGGAGGGGGAGGGAAGATGCCCCAAATTCTAAGCCCACAAGGAAGGACCACCCCAAAGCAACTGAGCCCTCAGCCACCCTGAAGCCTTAGGCTTCTTAGACCTCATCGGCTAGAGGCCCACTCTCCTCCTGATTGCTGGAAGGCTTTGGGCTTCTGCTGGCTGGCTGAGCTCCTTAGCCACCTGCTTCCTATCCTGCATTGATGCAGCTTAGCAGGCTACCTGGGATGCCCTGGCTTCCCATCGCTGCAGAGGCCCTGGCTCTATAGGATTCCCCTTCCCACCCTCAGCCCCACTGAATATTTTGTGCCATGTCCTTGGCTGTTGCAAGGGAGCGAATCCCTAAAGACCCTAAGGTAGGCACAACTGCTCAGGAACACACCAGCCTTACCAGGAATGAAGCACCTGCTGTTCCTCACGTGGTCTGGCCTGCCTTGTGATGATAGGGACCTCTGTGGCTGCACCCAACCCCTGTCCTATAGCCCTGTGTGTCTGCAGGATGGGGCTCCTTTCCATTGTCTGTCCAGTCCCATAACCTGTCACCTTCTCCGGGGCCTTGGGTTGTCTTCCAGTGCCAGGTCTGTTGCCCTCAGATGCTCCATGCCTTGGCAGCCTGGCCCTCCCTGTCACTTGCCTCACTCCTCTGCCCGGAGAGGCCTGGCTCAGGTTACCATGTGGACGGGTAGGCTTGCTTAGAACCTCAGACTGGGGACACTTTGTAAGTGCTCCTCCCTGGGCGAATGGGAGGGGCACAGTAGGCTATCCTCACACTGCCACTGTGACTGCGGGCTTCCTTCGAGCTGGAGCAGGCAGCAGGCGAAGAAAAGAGAGGCCTTCAGACATAGACCAAGGGACACTTGGCACTGGCCCAGCAGCCTCAGAAGAGCAAAGTGTATCCCAGGTCAGGAGGCAGTGGCAGGAGGCGCGTGGGAGTGGACATTCCAGAGCAGGACAGAGTGTGGGGACAGGAGGAAGCATGCCTGCAGCCCGGCCTGAGGACTCTGGCTGGGGACAGCAGGCAAGTCTGGGCCAAGGGGCCTCCTGTTTCTTCCTTTTATGGCCTTATTTTGCTTTCACGCACCTGAAAGCCAGGGTCACAGAGAGGGAGAAAGGGAAGAAAGGAGAGAGAGAGAAAGAGGTCTCCCATCCATCCACTGGATCACTCTCTAAATGCCTGCAACAGTCAGGAGCTCTATCTGAGTCTCCTATACAGGTGCACCATCATTCTCTGCTTCTCCCACCCCCAGATGCATTGGCAGGAAGTTGGACCAGAAACTGAGTGCCTGGGACTTGAGCCAACACCCTGATGTAGGAAGCAGCCACCCCGAGCAGAGAGTTAACCCGCTGCACCATAATGCAGCCCCGTAGGGGTCCCTGTTTCTAACACAGGATAGGAGGCAACAGGAGAAGGGTATGTTTAGCTGGACCAGGAGGTGGGGGGAGCATGGCCACCTGCATGTATTATGGCTCTAGGAGAAGCCAAAGGGATAATAGAAGTGGGAGCTGTGGAAGTTTCCATTGCTAAGTTTGAGCCAAATGCACAGGGCAATGAGTTTACCCAAGTCAGGTCTGGAGATGACCTAACTATGAAGGGTGGGTTAAAGCGAGGAGAGGCAGGGTCTGGGTTAGATCAACTTGTGTTCCCTCATATGGAGCTCTCCTCTTTACCATCACTGCTCCAATAGCCCATCTCCAAAAGGAGTCAAGGGGTGGCCTGTTGGCCAAGGGTCTTCTGAGTAGCCTCTGGGGAAGGTTGAAGTGTGCAGATGCAAGCCTGGCTCCCTCAGGGACAACTTCTTTACACCCACTCTCTCCTCGCTGAAGGCTCCAGCTTGAGTGATTGGCCTGCAGTGCGATCTGGTGAGCCTCCTCTTGCCAGCTACCCTGGATGGTGGCTCCTGGAGCTCACGCCCTGCAGTCATTTCTCATTCACAAGTGTTGGCTCCTGCTAGCCACTGGGTGCCCAACAGGAGCTCCTGGAGAAAAAGCCCATCCCCTCTTTCCCCAGAGATGGTCTACTCAGTGCTCAAGTCTAGAAGTGAGTAAGCACTTGAATAGCCACCTGCGGGCAGGAGGCAGCAGAGCCAAGCGATGAGCCTTGCTGGGAAGCCAGGCGATGCTCCCAGGAACAGAGGAAGGAGACTTGCCTAGCACAAGAGGCAGGCAGAGCTGCCTGGGCCCCTCTGAGGTTCCTGAGCCGCCAAGTCATTCGGCCGTCCTGAAGGAACAGGGACCAAGGAGGGGCCTGTGCCCTTCCTCTAGGAACCCTGCCACCCTGCCCTCTCTTGCCAGCTCCCTGCCCCTCTATCCCTGCCACTGGCATTAGTCCACCTAGATTTGGCCTTGCCTTTATGTGGCACTGGACAGGCAGAAGTGACAGCCAGGTCACAGGACCGTAGCAGCTGCAGGTGGGAGCTGATAGCCCCCAGAGACGTGGCCACAGGGAGGTAAGTCTGGAGTGGAGCTGCTACTGTATGGGAGGTGACCAGCCATGGGGTGGGCACATGAGGACCAGTGCCAAGTAATTTGTCAGGTGTGGGTGTATTGGGGGAGAAATGTAGGTGTCAGGTCATTGGACCCAGCAGGACCAGGATGAATCACGCTCATGCCTGGGGCAGTGGAGAGGCTGCAGCCCTGATATGGAAGAAACAAGACCCCCCACCACCCCAACAAGGAAGGAGGTTGTGGAGGAGGGCTGGTGTCGGGGGGGGGGGGGAGGGAAGCAGGGAGGGGTGCTGCCAGGGCCTTGAGGTCCCGAGAAACAGAGACCAGCTCACATCTGGGATGGGGATCGGAGCTGCCTCAGCTCCCAAGCCCGCTTAAGGAGCAACAGTTGGGCTCCCTGCCGCCAGCGCTCTTGCCTATGCAGCAAGTGTCACGTCTGCAAACTGGCATGCTCATCCCTGCGGGCGGCCAAGCTACGGGATCTGTCGGTGGCCACTACCCCTCAGAGCCAAAAGACCCTCAATGTGGGGGCCCAGCCCACCTATCTCAGCTCACTTCCCTCCACTGACCCACGAAGGGGAACGTTGCACGACCCCCACCCCCCACCACGTGGGACAAGAGAAGCGGGACACAAGCCCCTGGCTCTGGAACTGCCCTCAGTAGGAGCACGGAGTGTGTGGAGTGAGCAGCCCCGGCAGGTGATGTTCTGGGCTGAGCTGCGCTTCTCCCGTCTCCCACCCGCAGCCACCTCTCCCGCCTTGCAAGCTGTCCGTGCAGCTGGCCGACCCCGCGTCGGGGGCGCCCTGTCAGTGGGCCTCCCGGCGCGGCCGGCGCGTGGCTGCTGCTGCAGCGCTCGCGCCGGGCTCCCCAGGAGGTCGGCCGGCAAAGGGCAGAGGAGGGCAGCGCGCCGGCTGCCTGCAGCCGGGACGAGCGGCGAGGGAGCGCGGAGCGACCGGCGGTTGGCCGCTCACTCACCTCCACACACCGCGGTCAAGGAGAGCCAGAGCAGCAGGAGCGCCTGCACGCACAGCCGCAGATTCATGCTGCCCCTCGGGCCGCCGCGGCCCCGGCCAGCTAGCGGGAGGGTGGAGAGGAAAGCTGCGCCCGAAGGCACTGGAAGGCGCGCGCCGCGGCAGGCGTGTGGGGCGCGAGTTCGCGTGGCTCCCGGGCTGCGCTGCTGGCTCTGCGGTCCGCTGCGGTCGCTCGCCGCTGTCTCCGCGCCGATGCAGCCTCGGTCTCCTCCGGCACCCGGCAGCGCCGCGAAGCTGTTCTTTTTCTAAGAGGCTGGCTGCTCCGCTGCGGCTCCAAGTGCCTGTGGCCCCAGCTGCCAGCGAGAAAGCTCCCTACTCACTCCAGGGGCTGCGTTTTGTAGCCAGTGGCTTGGCTGTGAGCCCATTTGGTCATGTGGTCATCGGGAGGGCTGGAGGCGGGGGCAGGAAGAGGGAGAGGGAGGGGGAGCGAGCGTGCAGCGCCGCCCCCCACTGCAACTCCCATCCCGACACACACACTCTGCAGCCCCAGCCAGGGCGCGAGCGGGAACCCCGAGGTGGCCCCCTACAACAAAGGCTGCTGCGCATAGTGACTCCCCGGACAATACCCGCCTGGCCCTGGGCCAGAGGGTTTGCAGAGACACGAACTATTTCAAACACAGGAAACATTTTGGGGCAGTGGTTGGGGGCACGCTTAACCCTTTCTCAGCTGGCTTTCTTAACACCTGTCAGACAACCTCGGCGCTGGATTTGAGCTGCCCCCTCTGACCACGCCCCCATTCACCCCTCCACCTCTGACCCTGATCCAGCTCCTTTCCCTTGTAACGGTTTGCAAGAACCCCCCACCTTCAAACCCATCCTGCCCTACAACACACACACAAACACACACACACACACTGCTCCTCCTATCCTTTGCATCTCCAACTGAGTTTGAACAGAGTAGGGGTGACCTCCTAGTCTTGTGCCCAAGTGCTTGGATAATTGTGCAGCACCCTCGCTTCTCCACCTACCCCCAGGGAGGCAGCCTGTACTCAGAATGGCCACTCCACCACCACCACCCCGGAATTAATTCTCAGTAGCTGCTTCAAATCCTGCTCATCCAGAGCCAGGCTTCCTTTGGCTTTCTCTTCATTTCTGGGACAGACGACGACACCTCCTATGGTGCCTCTCCAGTTCTCCCCTTTCCAGTTTGCCACCGTTACAAGAGGGAGACTATTTATTCAACTCCACACAGGCTGGGCTGCAGTGCCATGTGCGAGGATCTGGAATTCCCCCCTTCATAAGCGCGTGCTGAAATCGTTTGCCTTCCCAGACTTTGTCAGCATCTTCCACACCCTGGTCTCTCCTAAGCAAAGGGGCTGCCACCATGTCTCATCAGGACACCCCTCAGAGTGGAGCCAGCCGTATTCTTCCAGCTCTCTCCAAAGTCCCTAATATCACACTCTGCACATAGGTGGCACTCCACACATGTGAAAAAGAATCTGTTGATAGGTGTGTTCCCACCTTCTACCAAGGCAGAAGGTTTGTTTGCATTGCAAGTCCAGATTTACACAAAACATGCCCCGAGTGGTATTTTTGTGTGCCATCAAAGATGAGAGGCCGTGATACATTTTAAAACATAGAAATGCAGTCCATGCCCTGCATATTATCATCAGGCTCCCTCTGCCAGGATTGCCACCTGAACAAGAGAAGAATCTTGGCTTTGTTCACAGGTATATTCTCACACTTACTACAGTGACTGGAACAAGGTTGGTGCTCAGTCTGTAATTTTGAACATATGGCTGGAACTTTCAGGAATCTTCCTATTGCATCCATCACAAGCACGGAAGGGTTCTCATTGGTAGACTGTAGCTCCATGTGCCATGATTGGCCCAGTAGGAAAAAAGGGATATGAAGCAAAGCACCATCTTCATGCATGAGCCGGTAATCCCTCCTCTGCCGCTGCCCCTGGAAAGCATTCCAGCCTGGAGGAGAAAGATCTGACCTCTGATCTCCACCCTCATCCGCTGTGGGGCTTGGCTATCAACATCTGAAGTGATGGGATCTTATGGAAATGATCATCTGTGTACCTGAAGGTTCTGTGCAAATCTGAAGGCTCCGTAAGGAAACTCAGCATTCCCAGCCCTTGGTGAAGCAAGCCAGGCACACTCTCCTAAGCGCCCCTGATTAGGTGCCACAGGAACCTTCATATTTCATTGCACTTTTAGTAGGGTATGGATGTGCATACCCACCAGTGGTCGGAGCAGTGCTTTTTTGTCTAGTAACTACTGATTACATTTCAAATGAAGTTACAGTTTCAATTCTATAGTTGTATTGGACATTTTCACTTGCTCAGCAAGTAACCACCTGTGGCTATTGGCTATTATATTGGACAACACACAATAGAGACCATCAATCATTCTGGAAAGTTCTGTTCCATAGCCTTAGCTTAAAGCACTCATTCATTAGCTTTCTGTACTTTCCCCACATTACCCTGTTTTCCAAATGCACTGACGTAAAAGAATAACAAAACAAAAACACACAAAAGCAAACCAATCCAAACCAAAGCTAGGCAACAGTAAATTGAAGACATCAATGTAGAGCAAGATTTAAAGAACTGAACACTTGTGAGAATCCGTTTTTAATCTAATCGTTCTCTTCTCTTAACCAAATTGTGCTCATTTTTCTAGTCTCAGATCCAAGATATCATCTTCCCCCATTCTCAGGCCATTGTCACCCTTCATGACTTTGCCCTTTGTAGAAATGTGCTGAAACACTTTCATTTCTTAAGGCTAGGCTCTGTGGGGCTGCAGTCATCTGAGCAAAGAGTTGATCGGCCCTGAAATCAAGGCCTCTGTGGCCAGGAATGAAACCCTGGGTGCTCATTCAGAATTCCTTAAAGGTGCCTATCCATTTCAACATCATATGAAATGCCCACTTTTGTCTCTATTTGTTAGATTTTAAGGTCACTATTGGAGTTTCAAACATCCAAATTGTAATCCTGTTCCCTCAATCCCATTGGGTAGCTTTGTAACTTTGAGCAAGTTATTCAGCCTCTCCACTGCTCAGTTTCTTGCTTTGTTAAATGATGCTAAAAATGATGCCTACCTTATTTGGCATAATAGTTTGGACATAGATGTGTCTCTCCATAATTCTTACGTGGGATGAGGGTCCCCAGGGCATTAAGAGCAGGAGTCTCTGGGAAAGTGATTACGTGGATTACTGTCCCTATAACAATGTTGAGGAAAGCACCCTAGGGCCCTTTTTGACTTTTCACCTCTTCTGCCATGTGAGCACCCAGTTTCGCCCTCTCTGGAGTCAGCAGCTATTATTCAAGGGGCCATCTTGAAGCCCCTGCAAGACACCTAATCTGTTGACTCCTTGATCTTCAACTTCCAGGTCTAGAGCTATGAGAGAACTACCCAGACTCAAGTGTTTTCATTTAGCAGTGGGAATAGATGAAAACATCAAGGCTGGTCTGGCACAGCGGCTCAGTAGACCAACCATCTGCTTGCAGCACAGGCATCCCATATGGGCACCAGTTTGTGTCCTTGCTACTCCACTTCCCTTCCAGTGCTCTGCTTGTGGACTGGGAAAGCAATGGAACCCTGCACCCCATGAGAGATCCGGGAGAAACTCCTGGCTTCTGGCTTTGAATCAGCTCAGCTCTAGCCATTGTGGCCATTTGGGAAATGAACCAGCAGATGAAAGATCTTGGTCTCCTTTTCTCTGTGAATATGCCTTTTCATTAAAAAAAATTTTTAAGTAAAGAAAAGACTTCTTGATTGGAAGATTAAATAAGAAATGCATGTAAAATACTTAACCCAGTCTTTGGCTCACAGTACTTGCTCGCACAATGTGTTTTGTGCTCTGCCTGACCCTCCCTCTCTCCCCATCTTTGGCTCTGGCCTCTGGCCTCTTAGATCTATCTGATCAGGAGGGAAAAGCTCTGTCTTTGCCCCATTTCATGTGTCCCTGTCTTCTTAGTAACCATCAAAGCTGCTCACTATCTGATCTCCCCAAAGCAGCAATCTCTGCTAAGGCTTCTCTGATAAGTACAGTTGATGCAAGCAGTTAACTCAGGTTAGTAGCTTGAGGTTATGCCTCCCATGTATGACATTCATCTTAAATTTGGCTTTTTAGAAGCAGTGTCCTACTCTGAGGCAATATCAAGCTCCACTCACTGCAGCAAGGAGACCCTCGGGTTACTTGCGTTTGGCTTTTCTACACAGAGAACATTTTGCTTCAGATCAATTAAGGAAGCACTTTTTCTGGCAATTTACAACTAACTTGCAACCTAAAGGTGCGGCCACTGAAGCTTCACAGTGCAGTCTTGGTGTAGTCCATTCCTCTAAGCCTGTGTCTACAGATGATGACTGGTGATGATGGTGGTAGTTGTGGTGGTGGTGGTGATAACTGTGTTGTCAATGAGGATGGTGCTAGATAAAACTTGCTGTGCATATGCTATGTGTCAAGCACGGGTCTGAAGGTTTTACATATGTTAACTCATTTAATACTCACACCTGTGAGAGGTAGATCTTATTCTTTATCATTCCCAATGTCCCAATATGCAGAGGAGACAACTAAAGCTAACACACACTAAGAGATTTGTTTTAAACATTTATTTATTTACTTTAAAGTCAGAGCTAGAGCAAGTGAGAGACAGAAAGACAGATTCATCTATTGGTTCATTCCTCAGCCACAATGGCTCAGGCTGGGCCAAGCTGAAGCCAAGAACCAGTAATTTTTTCAGGATCTCCCACGATCCTGAAAGAAGCCAAGCACTTGGCCATCACCCACTCATTTTCTAGGCCATTAGCAGGAAGCTGGATGGAAAGTGGAGCTGCTGGGACATCAACCAGCACCCATATGAGATGCCACCATCTCAGGTGATGGCTTTACCTGCTACATCACAATGCCAGCTCCACATTAAGTGTTTTTCCCCCAACGTCAACCCACTGTCTTTCCTCACTGAGCATCAGTGCTCATGTCTTAAACCCACATATCGTCTTATTTGCACATCTAACATGTCACTCCTACTATCTTTTTTAAAAATTTATTTATTTTTATTAGAAAGGGAGATTTACAGAGAGAAGGAGAGATAGCAAGAGAATCTCTCATCCACTGGTTCACTTCCCAAATGGCCACAGTGGCTAGAGCTGAGCTGATCTGAAGCCAGAAGCCAGATACTTTTTCCTGGTCTACCACATGGGCACAGGATTCCATGGCTTCGGACCGTCCTCTACTGCTTTCCCAGGCCACAAGCATGGAGCTGGATGGGAAATGGAGCAGCCAGGACATGGACCACTGCTCATATGGATTAACAGTGCTTGTAAGAGAAGAATTAGCCAATTGTACCATTGCGCCAGGCCCCTGACACTTGCCCCCTACTATCTTGAGTTAGAAAGCAGTAATGCATGGTGGTTAAGCACATAAGCTATAGCTAGGATATTAGTTTGAGTGAGTCCCAGAGACTGAGTCCCTAAAGACTTGGTCCCCAAAGGCTAATGGTGCAAAAAGAGTGGAAACTTAATCCAATTATAGTGTTTAATTTTTAATAATTGTAACAGCAAGGAGTGAAACACACACACACATAATGGCCAGAAATGTGTCAAGGCCAGAGGCAGGAGCTGGCAATATAATCAGGGTCTATCTCGTTGGGCAAGAGGACCCAATTACCTGAGCCATTACTGTTGCCTCCCCATACGCCACAGTGATGGGAATCTGGAGTTCAAAGCTGTAGATGGGAATAAAGTCCAGGCACACTGATGAAAGATGTGAGTGTCTTAACCACTAGACTTGTCACCTGTTCCCCAACTATGGTGTTTAGAGATGGAACCTTTAAGACATTATTAGATTGGAATATGTTATTAGTGTGGAACTTTTTTTGTCAAATTAGGGTGGCTTTATGAGGAAAAACATTAGTGTGCTCCTTCTTGCCATGACATGCCCTATGCTGTCACAGGAGCAACCTCATCACTTGCCCAACCAATGGAGTCACTCAATCTTGGAGTTAAACCTCCAAAACCTTGAGCCAAAATGAGTCTCCTTCCTTCATGAATAATTTGTCTCAGGCATTTTATTGTAGTAATGAAAACCCAACTAATACACACACACTCACACACATGTATTCTGGAATAAGGCAGCTCTGTCACTTACTCAATGGGTAATTTTGAGTAAATTATTAACTCTTTTTTTGAGCCTTGGATGCCTCATGTAAAAAAGACAGCAGTACCTTTTTCCTTGCGGGATTGGAAGGAGTAAGTGAATCATTGCCTACCAAGAACAGGGCATAATGTTTGGTTCTCATCATAAAGCAATCATTGTATATATTATATATTCTTACAGATATTTGCATTTATAACAGCAATATGAGATAGTAAGATATGTCTTATTCACTTTTATATTCTCATCAGCAGTGTTATTGCTTAAAACAAAATAAAAATGTGTGTTCAATGATTCATATTCACCAATAATTGCCACAGGATTATGATGTGAATCGAGTGTCCTTCTTTGGGATAAAAGTGTCACAACCAATGCCTACTGGCTCCATAGTCTCCCAGCCAACTGCGAAGTCCCTCATGACTGCTGTGAGGAGGCACAGGCCCTTCATCCCACAGCCCAACCCTTCTAGAGCATCTCACAGGGAGACTTCCCAATGTCGCTCATTCAATTTGTCCCCTGAGGGCTAAGCTAAATTAATGAGGAAAGAAGTTCAGTTAGCAGCAACATCAGTTTAAAAAATGCATTTAAGAAAAGCCTCAAGGCTTTCGCTGTCTTCAGAACTATTTAACAGAAACATGGGGGGAGCAAAAGCATTAGAGGTCAGCTGCTAACTGATGCCTCACTAACTAGCTCCATGGTGGAGTATCTTGGCTTGGTTAAGCACAAGTTCTCAAAACTAAGACTTCTACTCATCATTGTATCATTACCAAGCACCTGTCAGAATCCATGGAGTAGAGTCGAACTAATCTAACTTGTCCATAGCCAATCAAAGTGCCTAGCACAAGGCTTGCAATAGAGTAGTAGGTGCTCAAGACATATCTGTGTATGAACTTCCCATTTGGTGTGTGAGGCCATTTTTTATCAGAAAACATCTGGTATTTATGTCATGAGACCTAGCCTGAAATACATGCTATGACCCAAAGGACCCCAATGACCACTGGGAGGAAATAACCTTGGGGTTTGATGAACTTTAGCCAAGATTTCCCCTTCAGCTAGCTAGTGAGCCTCCCCTTGCCATGGTGTTCAAAGCCTCCTAATCCTGACCACCAGCTGAGTCTTGACCCTGGCCACAGACTGGGATCTTGGCTTTCACACTTGCCCTTTCCCCAGAGATACAGAGTCTAATACCACTGTAAGGTATCACTTTCAGTAGCTACTTTACCACAAAACCATACATCTGTAACATTTAATGTTCAGTCTCACTGCATGCTAATTCCTTCCACAAGGCACTCCTTGACCACTCCAGATGAGTTCCAAATATCCCAGAAGTATTTATTCCACTTAGATCTTTGGCAACTCTGTCACCTCTCAGGTGGCCTTTCATATTTAGGAGAAATCAGAAACTCCCACAGATACACCTCACTCGATTGAAGACCCAAGCTGTTGAAAGAGGCTATGTCAGTGAGCATCAGGTAATCAACTGTATTGCAAATGTTTTTGAAGGATTCGCTGTTCACTTGCTGGACAGGTGCGAGGAGGGCTTCTCCAAGAAGCGGGAGCCTTGCTTCCGCGACCCAGCCCCACCCACCAAGGTGCCCCTTTTGCATCCTGCCTCATTCCTTCTGATCTTTTGGTTGCTCCCACAGCCCTATAGCTCCCTGTTGCTCCTGTTTGTCGTTTAGGGCAGTTGCATTTCCTCTGTACATCCTCTATGACGTCTCCCAGGAGCCTCCATCCTTCCTCTCCCCTAGGATCTATAAATATTCTGGTTCCCAAGGGAAGGCATGCGAATTCCTTCCTCAGGCAGCAAGTCCTCAGAGCTAGGACAGCCACTCCCAAACAAGCAAGTTTATCTCCAGGATCCACTGAAGGCTCATTCAACTCTTTCTTCCTCTGGCTTTGCTGGTCCGGATAATATGTGATCTCACATCTGGTACCCTTGTGTGCTCAAGCACAGCACACAAAGAAGACTGGGGTCTCAGTGTTGACTCCATGACTGGTTCAATGTCAGGGTTAGAGCTCTGAGATAACAGGGTCAAAGTCGGGAAGCTGATGAGGTCAGTTCTGCTCCATCCTGAATCCAAGTTTGTACCATTAAGGTGGTCAGAAATTGATGCCAATGACCACATGGATTCTAAGCCTGGTCACTGAAATATTTGTGGGTTCTTATTTAATTGTCTTATATATATCTTCCACATACACGTAAACAAATCAAATTTCATACTATTTTTAAAAGTAACACTTTTGAAAAAAGAAAAGCAGTCGTTTTACAGCAAAACTACATTTATGAGTTTTTCAGAGCTGGTTTAGCAAAATATCACAAACTTAATGGTTTAAAAGAAAAGAAATTTCTTGTTTTGTCATTTCTGGAAGCCAGAAATTTGAAATCAAGAAAATTTTAGACTGAGACATTGATAATTACTTGCTGAGCTGTTGAATATGTTAATTCACTGAGTTAATTTTTTCTGTAAACATCACACTTAACCCCAAAAGAGCACAGGATTATTACTTGTCAATTATAAAGAACAAAAGGAAAAAAAGTTGTAGGAGATAATACATATTATATATACCATATATTATATACCATAAATAATACATATTATTTATAAAATTTATAAATATTAATATATTTTAAAAATTATATATTATTTATATAAAATTCAGGAGCAGCATTGTGGAACAGCAGGTTATGCTTGACATTCCATATGGGCACCAGTTTGTATCCTGCCTCCTCCACTTCTAATTCAACTCCTTACTAATGGCCTGGGGAAAGCAGTGGAAGATGGCTCAAGTGCTTAGGCACCTGACACCTATGTGAGAGACCCAGATAGAGTTTCTGGCTCTTAGCTACAGCATGGCTGAGCCCTGGCCATTGCAGACACTAAGTAAGTGAACCAGCAGGTGGAAGATCTCTCTTTCTGACTAGGGGTGTAAATGAGCTAGCATGTGAAAAAGATCTTTCATCCTTTGACTTGTTCCCCCAAATGGTTTGAAGGTCAAAGTCAGGAACCTGGAACACTAGGTCCCCCATGAGAGTGGCAAGGGCCCAAACACTGGGGCTGTCATCAATTTCATTGCTTTCCCAGGCTCATTAGCAGGAAACTGGATTGGAAGCAGAGCAGCCTGGACTCCAGCTGACACTCTGACATAGAATGCCAGTGTTTCAAACAATGTCTTAAAGCTTCACAATACTGGTTCTGAATTCTTCCTTTTGTCTTTGACCTGCAAATTTTCCTTAGTTGAAGGCTGCATCATTTGAATTTCTGTCTCCACCTTCACATGGTCTTCACTTATGTCTGTGTGGTCTCCTTCTGCCTCACTGTTATAGATACCCACACTTCCATTAGGGCTTATCTGGATAAACCAGGATGATTTCATCTCTTAGTTACATCTGCAAAGACCATTCTCAAACAAGTGTGTCACATTCACAGGTTCCAGGTGTTAAAGCCTCTACATAAGTGGGAATCCATTGTTCAATCCACTATACCTTTGGTTCATATCCTTGGCATGCTGCAATCCAAAGAGCAGGATTGGGTCACTTTTACCTCCAGTATCTCTCAGATCCCTATTTTTTTTTCTATTTTTACTGCTCCGTGTACCCTTTCATTCCTCCACAGCGTTCTCCATAGCAACCAGAATGGTCAAGGCAGTTTCACTTCTAAGGCTCCTCATGGCTCTCGAGACCAAGATCAAACTCTTGACTATGGTTTACAAGGCTCTGCATAATTTAGCCCCCACCTAACTCACTAGTTCCTCTCTGGCTTCTTCCCTCATTCCTGTCAGCAGTCTTCTTGCCACAATGTCTTCTTACTACTCTTGTCTCCATCTGGACGGTTTTCTGCCTTCCTCCCATCTTTTCCTGGCTACTGCCCATCAGCCATCAGTTCACCTCTAAGGTCAAATATCTCCTTCTCAAGAGAGCTGCTCTGGCCCTTAGACTGGCTGAGAGTCCCCTGTAATAACTTCTTTCACATATTGCTGTTTCAATCTGTTGAATGATCCCTTGCGTTCCAACTACCCACCTTCCACAAGGGCAACATCTAGCCAGAGACTGACACATCATATATGTTCACAAACAAATATACAAAAACAAGAACATTGCTTATCTCACACAATTGAGGAACCAAAATGAGATAATGGAGAGAAAAGTTTGCTTTTCTTAAAAAAAGATTTATTCATTTTTATTGAAAGTCATATTTACAAAGAGAAGGGGAGACAAAAAGATCTTCATCTGCTGGTTCACTCCTCAAGTGGCCGCAATGGCCAGAGCTGAAATCCAAAGCCAGAAGCCAGGAGCCTCTTCGGGGTCTCCCATGTGAATGCAGGATGTCAAGGCTTTGAGCCGCCCTGGACTGCTTTCCCAGACCACAAGGCAGGGAACTGGAAGAGAAGTGGAACAGCTGCGATATGAACCGGCATCCATATGGGATCCTGGCACATACAAGGTGAGGACTTTAGCCAGGCTTGAGAAGGGGGGTTATAGGTCATGAGATGCCTGATTAATTTGAGGAATCATGCCAGTTACCAATATCACCTGCCCCTTTGGAGGGTGGGAGCACAATACCTGGGACTTACAGGCAACAGGAGAAACGGAGGTGAAGTGTAGCAGGACACTTGAAGGGCTACATTCTTCTGGATAAGAAGACCTTCTGTGGCTCTGCAGGATACAATTACAAGACTCAGTTTCTTTCACTTCAGACTTGAAGGTCATAACTTATCACCCTCTGGGATCGAGAAGAAAATGCCATTCCCCTTAGGTGTAAATATTGCCCCAGTCAGCTAGGGCATTTAGGGTTTTGATTGCCTTCCTTTAAAGCATCTGATGCAGGTGCAGCTGGAGGATAAGGTGACAGCCTCCAGGGTCCATCCCCCTCCACTTGGCTGCTTCCCATGAGGTGATCCATCAGCCGTGGCACTGGCTTAAGACGCTGCCCAGCTGACAAATGACTTTAAAGCGTGCCTCTTGGCTTCGCATTCTTCCACTTCCTTGCCTTCTTGGCTTTCACTGTCAACAGGCAGGAGGGTATCACCTCCTTCCTCTTGCTCCTCTAGTTCTCCATTGAAGAGACATCCCTGGAGGCTTGACATTCCAGGTCTTTGGGTTTCTGACACTTGATTTCCCCAGGCCCCATCAAGCCATAATCTCTTTTCCTGCAGGGAAGGGACACTTCCTCCTCTTCCTTCATATCCTCTCAGCTCTTTGCATTTGGGTCAAGAGACCTAAAAAGGCCATTTCTCATTTCCATCTTGTCTTCCATTGTTCTCTCCCCTGGGATATCTTTGCATTCATGGTCTTGAGACGCCTCAGCGGGTTGGAATGTCCATGGCAAGCCGATCCTCTGAATCATACACTTAAAGACATTGGAAACAGCAGAGCTCATCAGGCCGTCATTTCCCCAGCTTCCTCCTCTAACCTGGATGTCTTCCCACTTGCTTGATGGTGCATTTCCTTGCTTTGGCCACCAGCCTTTGAGGTTCTGTATACATAACTTCAGAGAGGTGATCAACAGAGGCATGTCACTGTATAATCCAAGCAAAGTCTACAGTTTCATGTCAATGACTGAGGTATTCCACGTATAATGCAATATTTTGGTAGAAGATTATGAGATAATTATCTCTAATAGGTGCTCCAGAACTGGAGTTGGAAAAGAACTAGGAGTGCGCCTGTTAAAAAAAAAAACCTCCTCATTTTTCGATGACGACATTATGGAGGTATAATTGACCTGTGAAAATGTGTACAGTTTGCAGACATGGTACAAAAGTGTGCCATTAGTGAAATTTTGACACCTACGTATCTCCATGAAACCATCACCACCATCATGTTTCCATTGCTCCCAAAGTAACCTCCTACCCCTTGTTGATCTCCAGGCATCTGTTAATCTTCTATTAATATAGAATTTGCACTTTCTAGGATTTTATATAAATGGAAAAACACAGTATATACTCTCTTTTGCTGGTTTCCTCCATACAGCAAAAACCTTCTGCATGTATCTTCATTTCTCTCAGAAATATGCCTACAAGTATTTACCTGGGTTATATGACAACACCATATTTAACTTTTCAGGGACCTGCCAAATTGTTTTCCATAGCAACTGTGACACTTCACTTTCTCACTACCCTGGTAAGAGGGTTGCAATTTCTTCAAATTCTACTAGTGTTACTTTTATTTTTGTTTTTATTATAACCACCCTAGCAGGTATCTCATTCATTTGGATTGTGTTTCCCTGAAGACTAATGATATTTTCTGCACTTCTCAGCCGTTTCTGTATCTTTGGAGCAGTGTCTATTCAGATCCTTTACCCATTTTAAAAATCGTGTCCTTTTATTATTAAACCATAAGAGTTCTTTATATGTTTCGGGTATCAATCCTATCATTTGTAGATATTTTTTCAGTTCTGTGGGGTATATTTTCACTTTGTGGATAATATCCTTTGATGCACAATAGGTTTTGATAAAATCAAATTTATATTTTCCTTGGAGTCATATCTAAGAAATAGTTATTTAATCCAAGGACACACAGATTTACAGCTATATTTTCTTCTAAGAATCATATTATTAGGTCTTATTTTTAAAGATACTCTCTGTTTTTTGCTAATTTTTATACATGATGTAAAGAAGGAGACCAACTACATTTTTTGGCATATGGCTACCCAGTTATCCAATACCATTTATTAAAAGTGGCTGTTCTTCTACCCATACTGAATTGAAAAAGCCATTACTGAAAGTAATTTCCAGTCCCCAGTACAGGTAATTTGGTATTGCTGGTGTCTCCTGCATCCCAGCCTCACTTTCCATGCCCAATGACATTGCCCTGGCTTAGACCATCATCATGTCTTGCCATGCCCATGGGTCATCTTCATAGAATGACCCCAATTTGCACTCTCCAGCATTCCCCCTCCCCCACGCACCTTCACCTCCGTTCCCACAGATGCTCCCGCTGGTTATCAAGCAAGCCATATTCTTTCACAGCTTTATGCTTGTGCACCTGCTACAAGTTTTGCCTGTAGTGTGCTTGCTCTATACTCTGCCTGACAGACTCCTCAAGAACCAGATCCACTGCCACTTGTGTCAAGCCCTCCTTCCTGGAGACACCCATTCACCCCTGCCCCTTCCTATCCTACTGTGTGCTGTTTTACCTTTTGTTGACAGCAAGGATCCAGCTCTCTTTCCCATTATTATAGCTGCTGAGGAGCCAACAATCCCTGTAAATGCTTGCTATGGACTCATCTGTGCAGCTGCCAAGTGCATGTGCTCAGACCCTCATGCCCTAATGCAATTGTATTTGGAGAGAGGGCCTTTAGGAACTAATTACAGTTAAAGGAAATCAAATGAAGGAGAGGGCCTTATCAGGTAGGTATCTCCCCTTCCTCCTCCCTCCACTACTTCTCCACCCCTCCCCCGCCCACTGCACAGCAAGTAACCGGAAATCAGGAGGCCAAGAAGCCAGAAATGTGGCTCTTTCTAGAACCTGACAGTATGACATCCTGATCTAAGACTTTCAGTCTCCACAACTGTGAGAAAGCCAGTTTCCATGGGTTGATTCACCCAGCCTGTGGCACTTCCTTAGAGCAGTCAAGTTAGCTGGCAGTGTTGAATGCAATTTTAAATAAATGAGAAAGAAAGAATCAAAAGGCAAGATGAAACAAATGGAGGAGAGGAAGTAAGAAGGCTGAAAGGAGAGAAGAATAAGAGAAAGTAAGGCAGAAGGGAGCATGTAAAAGCGGGGGCTGGGGGAGGGGAGCATTATTTGCCTGGGGACCAAGCCCAGGGCCAAGGGAATGGACCCAGGAGGCAGGTGAGTGCTGAGCATCCAGGCACGGGTTTTACAGGGATGTTCATTTCCCCCTGAGAGGCCGCCTGGTACTTTTCTCAGAAGCCATGTGTCCAACAAACGACCAGATTGTTGTCTAGGGCTTTTGGAAAGAGGCAGGTTGGCTTCCTGACCAACCTACAGCTAGCTGGGTGCCCTTACCACGCGGGTCGACCACACCCAGCCGCCTGCGGACCAGGACAGTGTTTACCCAGTGGCTGGAGTGTCCTCGGAGGACTTGATGCCTCTCAGTTACACCACATGCAACTGTCTGCGAGGGGCCGCGCTCTGGCTCGCTGTCACTGTAGCCATGTTTGAGTTCGTACCACTAAAATACTTCCTTTCTCCATTCCCTGTTCCCACTCAGTGGCCGGCGGGCGAGGGCGAGGAGGGCGTCTATCAGCTGGGACCTGGCAGGTGGCTTTTGTTTAAAAAAGAACGCTCTTGGGCCCTGAGGTGTGGCCTAGGGGCTAAAGTCCTCACCTTGAACGCGCCCGGGATCCCATATGGGCGCCAGTTCTAATGCTGGCAGCTCCACTTCCCATCCAGCTCCCTGCCTGTGGCCCAGGAAAGCAGTCGAGGACGGCCCAAAGCTTTGGGAACCTGCACCCGCGTGGGAGACCCGGAAGAGGCTCCTGGCTCTGGATCGGCATAGCATCGGCCGTTGCGCTCACTTGGGGAGTGAATCTTCGGACAGAAGATCTTCCTCTCTATCTCTCCTCTTCTCTGTATATCTGACTTTGTAATAAAAATAAATAACTCTTAAAAAAAAAAAAGAACGCTCTTTCTGAAACAATGGTCCTCAACTGAGCACAAGGCTGCTTTTTTTTTTTTTTTTTTTTTTTTTTTGTCACCCAGGACGTGAGCAAATTGATTTCAGACTGAACTACCTTCCGCCTCCACAAACAGCATCTGGTGGTTTTTGCAATGACAGGACATCTCCCAGGCGGAGTACCAGGGCAGAACGACAGCGGCAGAGAGCACTGCCAGCCGGGCCCAGGGAGGGAATAGGCTGGGCCCGGGGAGTTCTCCTCTCCCGCCCTGGAGAGCAGCTAGCTCAGTGACCGCGGGCAGCCTTTGCCAGGCAACCGCCTCTTGCTGGGGCTTGGGTAGTAGTCACTGATGGCACTGCTGCTTACTTAGGCGCTGTGCCTGCGGGCTTGAGTAGGCGGCAGCCACCCTAAAAATCATTCCGAAGCTGGGTCTTGCCAACGCAGAGCCCCGGGAGCCCTGGCACCAGAGGGTCCGTGCTCCGATGCACCCGACTCAGCCCAAAAAATCAGGACTCTGGACCAAAATGTGCGTCCTATTCATTGACAAATCAGTCAGGATACACTGGCTCACTTTTGATCGGTCCGTTTGGGAGGCGGGATCTGGGGTGGGGGGTGGGGGGCGGGTGGAGCGAATTGCTGCTGCCAGGAACTGCTGCTTTAGGAGCCCGGTGCCTGCCTGCACCGGTAGGTAGCAGAACGTGCAGCGCTGGCCAACTCTGCCAGTCCAGCCCCGCTGGTAGATGGGTGCAGGGACACAATAGGATCATGCGTCCTGGCTCTTTATCTCATTGTTCCCAACTCAGCTTCTGGCGAACGTAGCCTGCTAGTCCCAGCCTTTCCTGACAGAGACTTCGCCGGATTTTCCTGCTGCTTTTGGAGTGGGAGCTTTTGTCCATGTAAATCTACTTTGGGATGCCCATGCACCCTGTCAACCTGTAAAAATGCTGAGCAGCCCTAGAATGGCCCTTGCAAAAGACTGATGATTTGTTCTCTGCCTGAACAAGAAGCTAGGAAGAGCGCCCTGAAGTTCATACTCCATTGCCAGGCTCCATGTACTTGGCAATACACAGATTCCAATTTATAAGACCTAGGTGGAGCCTGAGACTGCTTTTCCAGCAAGCTCCCAAGTGAAGCAGGCTTTCCCAAGGTACCACATTTGGAAGAGCATGGGTCAGAACATTGCTCCCACTGCAGTTGACACAAAGTTCCTACTGAGGGCGCTTTAAGAACTATGTCAGCCATTTTGGGGGGCCCCCATCCCCTATCAGAGTGTCAGTTTGAATCCTCCAGCTCCACTGCCCATCCAGCTCCCTGCCTGGGAAAACAGTGGAAGGTGGCCCAAGTGCTTGGTTTTTGTCACCCATGTGGAAGATCTGAATGAAGTTTCTGTCTCCTGGCTTCAGCATGTCCCAGCCTTGGCTATTGTGAAAGAAGAAGTGTGTGTGTGTGTGTGTGTGTGTGTGTGTGTGTGTGTGTGTGTTGCTCTTTCCCCCTCTCTGTCACTCTGCCTTTCAAATAAATAAATAAATAAATAAGCTTTTATAAAAACTAATAATGTCAGGCCCTAACCCAGGAACTCTGATTTAATTGACCTGGAGTGGAGTTGGGCCTTTTTCTAAAAGCTTTTTGAGTGATTATAGTGGGCAAGTAGAACTGAGAGCCACTGGTAACAAGCAACTGCAAGCAGGGACGTAGACTGCAGCTAAGGATATTGACTTCATACTGGACCTAACTGTGTAAGGCTCAGTTTATGATCAATATTAGGAGTTCAGTATGTAATCACAGAGCATGACTGGTCCACATGGTTTCAAATGCTTCATATTACCTCACACTCATTCAATCATCAAGTATTTATTGAGTATATAGTGTGCTGGACACAGAGCTAGCTACTAAAAATGCTGCAGGGAATCAGACAGGCATGAGAAGCCTCTGACATATTTAACCACACATGTGATATGATCAGATTTACATTTTTACACCTTTCTTTTGTTGCATAGAGGGTTCAGCCATTGTGCTGCCTGTGTCCCATATGGGCACTGGCTTGCATCTCGGCTATTCCTTTTCCCGTCTCGCTCCCTGCTTATGGCCCGGGAATGCAATGGAGGGTGGTCTAACTCCTTGGAACCCTACACCCATGTGGGAGACCAGGAAGCAGCTCCTGGCTGCTGGGTTGGCTTGGCATAGCCCTGGTCCTTGTGCCATTTGGGGAGTGACTCAGCAGATGGAGGATCTCTACATGTGTATGTGTGCGTGTGTATTTGCCTGCCTCTTTCTCTATAACTCTGCCTTTCAAACAAATGAATGCTCTGAAATGTTTTATTATGATGATTATTTATTGAAAGGCAGAGACAGAGAGAATTTTAAATGCCCTGGTCTGATCCCCAAATGACTACAATAGCTGGAGAGGAGCGAGGCTGAAATGAAAAGCCCAGAACTCCATCTGCGTCTTCCACGCTGATGACAGAGACCCAAGTACACAAATCATTATCCACTGCTTTCTAGGTGCACTAACATGGAACTGGACCAGAAGGAGAACAGCTAAGACTCTAATATGGGATGCAGGTATCCCAAGTAGCAGCTCAACCGACTGCACCACAACAACCCCTTCAGCTTTGTGTTTTTGGAAGATCTGTCTAGCTGGAGAGTAAACACATTGGATAAGGACCAGGTGGATGGATGGAGAAGCTATTGTATAAGACCAGGTGAAAGATGGTGGTATCTTGGACAGGTGGCAACACAGAGAAAAAGATGAATTTAAGAGTGACCTAAGGACTTAGAATCACCAAGACTTTTAAGAGACTGGACATAACAAATACAGAAAGGACTTCAAGGGAAACTTAAGTTTCTGACCTGTGCAACTGAATGGATGGCAGTAGTACAGAAACAAAGAAGACTGGAAGAAGAGCACATTGGGAAGAAAGGTCATGTGTTTGGTCCAAGCAGAGTTATCAAATGTTCAGTTAGAGAGCTGTGCTAGAGATACAGATGTGCAAGCCAACAAAATAGGTATTTAAAGCCTGGCAATGAGTGAATCATTCGGGTAAGGACTGTAGAATGGCAAGAGAGCTAACCCAGATCTTGAAGAATGCTTATGTTTCATGACTTGCTCTTCTGAGACCCATACTATTGGACTACACCAACTTCCCCCTTCTTAATCAGTGTCATGCTTCTATCACTCTCTAGTCGTTAAAGACTTTCTGCAAAATGGCCCCAGAAACCTACCCTCTCCCCTCACTGTCTTGAAAGACTAACGCTGGCATGGCCATTCCTTCCAATCTGCCTCCATTCCGTGGCTTTCTCATCTTTGTGTTCTTCTGAACTCCTCCCGCAAGCTGCACTCTGGCTCAGTCACACCTTGGGCTTCAACACCACTCTCAGGTGTGACACATTAGACATCCCTTTTGTGAGCCTCTCTTTTCTGTTGCCTCCTTTTCTTCTAGTACCTGCTCTAGTTCCCATGAAAACTATTCTTCAACCTTACTGACTTTTCCATTCTACTGACTTTTTCTCATTCTTTCTCCATGTCATTATCCAGCGTAGGATCCATGGCATTGTCACATCAATGTCAATGTGGCAATGGAAGCTGTGCTCCCAACAGACTCAGGATAATAAGGGTCAAGACTGAGCTCTTCGGTAAATGTGCACAAGGACAGATACCCTACACTGTAGATTTAAAATTCAGATCTGTATGCCCTGGGTACTAGGGATAGTGGCTCAAGTAGAGAGGCCACCCTTTTGTTTTGGAAATCGACATGCCATTGCTGCTCATATGTCACATGACACTGGGCACTGCAAGCTACCAAAATGTCATAGAGGCTGGAGCAAGGGCAATGTGTTCCTCAAAGAAGCAGCTGTGTGAGGGCTGGTGTTTAGCCTAATATTTAAGATGTCTAGATCTCTTATCAGAGTACCTGGTTTGATGTCTGGCTTTGGTTCCTGATTTCTGCAAGTGCATTTTGGGAAGCACAGGGATGGCTTAAGTGACTGGGTTCCTGCCAGCCTTGTGGGAGGTCTTGGTTGAATTCCTGTCTTTTGGCTTCAGCGTGGCTCAAAGAAACCATTGTGGGTATTTGGGGATGTGAAGCAGCAAATGGGTGCGCTCTCTCTCTCTCTTTCATTCTCGCTCTCTCTCTTCCCCATCCCCATGTTTCTGAGTTCCAGAATATTGGATCTCAAAGCATCAGAAAGTGAGACTAGCCTTACCCATTGGAAGAGTGAATAATACTGGTCATTTACTATCAAGGACATTACAGCTGTTTGAGTGTCATGGAGTTGGGGTTGAAGCTGAGACTTGGTCCACACTATAGCTAGAGAGTGACAGAGGCCACAGGAAAGAAGACCATGTGTAACACTCTCATGGAATCTAGTTTGGCTGATACTGGCTGTCCAAGAAGGAGTTGGGAATCCTATTGCCCGTCCTGATCTCGTCCTGGGCTTACTGCCACTTAACAAATTAATCCACAGATACTTGATGATACAGGATGAGATTGTTGCTAGGGATGGCTTCTTCCCCACTCAGGAATCACTGAAAAGGAATTGGCACTGACCAACATAGGCTCCTCCTAGAAGAAGTCACCAACCTAGGAGAACTGGGACCAGTTGCAACTGGATGTGAATGTTCTACCCAGGGGCTCTCGGTCTTTTTTTAGCCATAGACACTTAGTAGTCTATTGAATCCTGTGATCCCCTTCTCAGAAGAATAGCTTTAAATGCATAGCAAAATATAAAGGATCATAATAGAAACCAATTATGCTGAAATATAGATAAATACAGATAAGTTCACTTAAAAATTGTGACATCTGCACCTCATTATCAGTAATTTTTTAAGAAAAATAAATTATTTATTTATTTTGAAAGAATTACAAAGAGTGAGAGGGAGAGAGAGAGAGAGAGAGATCTTCCATCTCTTTCCAGCTCTCCAGAAGGTCACAACAGCTAGCACTGGTCAATGCTGAAGTCAGAAGTCAGGAGCTTCATCCAGGTCTCCCATGTGGGTAACAGGAGCCCAAATACTTCAGCCGTCTTCTGTTCCCAAGCCATTGGAGAGACTGCATCTGGAAGGGAAACATCTGGGACACGAACCCCCTATGCCACAACACCAGCTCCATTATTAGCACGTTCCATAGCAAGTCTTATAACCATTGTGATTTCAAAATAGTATCGAACATGTTGCTATTGAAAGAAAGCTGCTCAGAAATGCATGTAATTTCTGTTAGTGGCCAAGTCACAAGATCCTTTACTACTACATTGGTTTGTGACCTGCAGTGACAATTGAAGAAAAGGCTAAACCATAGCCAAGAAACACAAGTCAAGATATAATTCTCCAGACCCAAGTTCATGAGTTCTGAATTCCATCCACAGACCCTTTGAGAGGAACAGGGGCCGTCGGCTAGGGATTGCCCTGGTCCTCCTGTTATCCCTTGGTGGAAATAGCTGGTGTCTTAGTGCCTTTGATTGGCAAAATACTGCAGATGGGGTGATGAAAAAACAGCTAGTTCCTTCTCACATTTTTGGAGAACAAGAAGCCCCAGACAATAGTGTCAGAAGTTTAGGTGAGTGATGAGGGCTCTCTGGCTAGCAGATGATCCCCACTGGATACAGGAAGAGGTCAGGCAGCTTTCTGAGGCCTCTTTCCCAATAGTGAGAGCTCTGTCCACTTCCCCCACTGCCTACCTCCCAGTGCTGTCACCCTGGGTGTTAGGCTTCCACACACACATTTGGTGGAACAGGGTGCAAACATTCAGCTACATCACATTTTGCTTCCCTTTGGGGATGTCTTCTGTTTGTCTTCTGTTTCCGGGGGTGGGGGGCAAGAATAGAGCTGGGGAGGTGGCTTTTAGTATTTTTCTTTAGATTTATTTTTTATTTTCATTGGAAAGTAAGATATACAGAGAGACAGACAGGAAGATCTGTTGATTCACTCCCCAAGTGGCCACAACAGCTGGAGCTCAGCTGATCTGAAGTCAGGAGCCTGGAGCTTCTTCCTGGTCTCCCACGTGGGTGCAAAGTCCCAAGGTCTTGGGCTGTTTTCCACTGCCTTCCCAGGCCACGAACAGGAAGCTGGATGGGAAGTGGAGCAGCCGGGACACAAACCGGCTCCCATATGGAATCTCAGTGCATGCAAAGCAAGGACTTTAGGCTACTGCACCAGGGCCTAGGAGGTGGCTTTTAGAAGCAGTTTGCATTCTGCCTTCCCTCTTAGGAGCTTGCACTGTTCAGGTTTCTCTTGTGTCAGGGAGCAATTCACACTTTCCAGCTCTGCCAGTTAAGCAGCTGCAAAGTGCAAGGGTCAGTGTTGACCCTGAGCATGGGAGAGGAACGTAACAAGGCCATGATCAATAATAAGAACTCTCATTGACCAAACTTTGTGGCACTTCACTCATTTAAAGAGGAATTACTGGGCCAGGCGCAACAGCGTAACAGTTAAAGTCCTTGCCTTGAGTGCGCTGGGATCCTATATGGGCATCAGTTCTAATCCCAGCGGTCACACTTCCCGTCCAGCTCCCTGCCTGTGGCCTGGGAAAGCAGTCGAGGATGGCCCAAAGCTTTGGGACCCTGCACCCATGTGGGAGACCTGGAAGGAGGTTCCTGGCTCCTGGCTTCGGATTACTCAGCTCCAGCCGTTGTGGCCGCTTGGGGAGTGAACCATCTGATGGAAGATCTTCCTCTCTGTCTCTCCTCCTTTCTGTATATGTCTGCCTTTCCAATAAAAATAAATAAATCTTTTTAAAAAAGAAAGTGGGATTCATAAGGCTGTGTTTGAAAGAATAATTCTGTTTATTTAAGAAAAAAGATAAAAAACAAAGAGGAGTTATTAAGTGCCTACTGTGAGTCACTGTTCTAGAGGCTAAGTTCAGGAGTAAGATAAACTCCCGCTGTCGTGAGGCTGGCTGTTTACTTTGGCCTGGCACAATCCTGGTCATTACAATGAAATGGGGAGTGAACCAGTGGATGAAAGATCTCTCTGTCTTTCTCGGTAATTCTATGTTTCAACTACTTAAAAATAAACCTTAAAAAAATTCTCTCAGCAGCTCAGATAGTGACACCACTGCATTGGCAATCACATCTCTTTCTTTCAAAAAACATTTAAAAAAAAATGGCGGAAAGAGAGAGAGATCTTCCATCTATTGGCTCACTTTCCAAATGCCTGCAATATCTGCAGCTGGGCCGAGTCAAAGCCAGGGGTCAGGAGCTTCCTCCAGGTCTCCAGGCATAAGCACTTGGGCCATTCTCTGCTGCTTTCCCAAGCACATGAACAGGGAGCTAGACTGGAAGAAGAGTGGCTGGGACTTGAACCTGTGCTGTCATATAGGCTGCTGGTATTATAAGCAGCGTCTTTACCTGCTATACCTCAATGGCAGCCATGGCAACCACATTTAGGGATAAGTTTGGGTAGGGCCAAACACTGTGACATGCCACCTTCACCACACATGCCACTGTATGATGTGCTATGGGATCGGGAAGTGGACATGCCCAGTGTCCATAGACTGATCAAGGGAGAGCTCACTGAGAAAGGGGGCCTAGGATCTCAGCCAGGAGGAAACATAGCACTGAGCGTTTGCAGATGCTGGGGGAAAAAAAGTGCTGTGAGCTGAGAGGACAGCTGGGCAAAGGCCCTGAAATGTGCTTAGCACAGTTGGTCGGGGAATGTGGAGGAGCCCAGTGGGGCCGGAGAAGGGTTGAGTGAGAGGAAGGTGGTGCGTGCCCAGGACAGAGAGGAAGGGTAAGGACAGATCCAGCAAGGCCTTGCAGGCCATTGCAGCGCCATCCTTGACTCTTAACCCAGAACAAGTAGGAGAAGCCATTGGTAGAAACAAGAACCGTCCCACAATGATACCCTTAAACCAAGGTATCATTATCCCCATTTTCAAATGAAAAACTACAGCTTGAAAAAGTTGAGTGACGGTTAATGAGTAACAGAGCTGTAACTTGACCAGAGGCCTCTGAGGAGGCCACATGCCACCTCCTTCTTTCTCTCCTCCTTCTCTCCAAGCCTCAGGCTCAGGGATGCATCTGCCTTTTCTTTCTTCTGCTGCCTCCAAATTGCTGTTTCTTTGTCAGCTTTCAGGCAGCAAGCACTACTGCCTTGCCTCATCCACCAACCGTGGCCACCTGCACTGTGAGCTCACTGCCTGTGGAGCATCTGCCATGTGCCAGGTACCATGTTAGATGCTGAGGCTAAAATAATGGCTCAGAGCAGTCAGGTGCTGGACCTCCCGAAGTTTCTATTCCAGTGCATGGGCAAGTAGGCAAACAGAAACATATACACACAAAAATTATTAATTAATAAAAACCACACAGAAAAAAAAAACCTTCAGTGATTCTAAGGTTAGGACAGCAGGCCTCTCTTCATTTTTATTTGAAAGGCAGAATTACACAGAAAGTGATATTCCATCTGTTGGTTCATTCCCCCCAAAGGGTTGCAATGATTGGAGTTGAGCTGATCTGAAGCCAGGCCAGGAGCTTCTTCTGGGTCTCCCATGTAGGTGCATGGGCTTAAGGACTTGACCCGACCTCCACTACCTTCCCAGGTGATAAGCAGGAGCTGAATCTGAAGTGAAGCAGCTGGGACTTGAACCAGCACCCATATGGAATGGAGTGTTAAGTAATGACTTAACCTACTACGCTATGGCTCTGGCCCCTCTCTCAAAGTGAGATTTTAAGCTCATGCTAACTTTCTCGTGAAAAGTTGGTTATGGAGGAAGGGTCGAACAATGCGAAATTTTGGATGTGTGTTCAGAGACAAAGTCAACCAGACAGGCTGATGGATTAGATGTAAGAGGTGAGGGGAAGGGGAAAATCAAGCATGTCCTGTACATGAGGGTTTGAGCAGGTGCATAGTCTATTTGGCTTTCAATGACAACATGTCTGGGACTGAGTGGTATTTGCTTCTCACAGTTGTTCTAGAGGCCAACAAGGGCAAGACACCAGAAAATCTGCTGTACAATGAGGGCTCGCTCTTGGTCTCATAGAAGAGTGCTGCTAGGGCCCAGTGTGGTAGCCTAGCAGCTAGAGTCCTGGCCTTGCATACATTGGGATCCCATATGGGCACCAGTCTAATCCCGGCAGCCCCACTTCCCATCCAGCTCCTTGCTTGTAACCAGGAAAAGCAGTAGAGGACAGCCAAAAGCCTTGGGACCCTGCACCCACGTGTGAGACCTGGAAGAAGCTCTAGGCTCCTGGCTTCAGAATAGCTCGACTCCAGCCACTGTGACTCTTTGGGGAGTAAATCAGCGACCAGAAGGTATTCCTCTCTGTGTCTCCTCTCCTCCTATCTCTATATTTGACCTTCCAATAAAAAAAATCTTAAAAAAGAAAAAGAAAAAGAAGGCTCTTTCTAGGGTCCAATGCTATGGTATAACAGATGAATCTGCCACCTGCAATGTAGCCATTCCATATAGGCACTGGTTTGAGATTGGGCTGCTCCACTTTAGATCCAATTCCCTACTTGTGACCTAGAATGGTAGTGGAGGATGACCCAAGTCCCTGCGGTGCCACACCCATGAGGGAGGCCCACAAGAGGCTCCTGGCTTTGGATCAGCTAGGCTACTGCCATTGTGGCCATTGGGAATTGTCCCAATCTGTGTCCTTTGTCTCTGTAACTCTGCCTCTCAAATACATAAAATAAGTATTTTAAAAACTAAATTAAATAGAAGAAGGCACCTTCTCACTGCAACCTCACATAGCGAAAGGAACAAAAATGTTCCCTTCCAGCTCCCTGCTTGTGGCCTGAGAAAGCAGTCAAGGATAGACCAAAGCCTTGGGGCCCTGCACCCGTGTGGGAGACCTGGAAGAAGTTCCTGGATCCTGGCTTCAGATTGGCTCAGCACCAGCCATTGTGGCCACTTGGGAAGTGAACCAGTGGATGGAGGATGTTTCTCTCTGTCTCGCCTTCTCTCTGGAAATCTGGCTTTTCAATAAAAATAAATAAATCTTTTTTAAAAAAAATGTTTCCCTAGGCCTCCTTTATAAGAGCAGTAAGCAGCTCATTCATAGGACTATTTTGCATGAGTTAATCAGATCTTAAAAACTATTCCTTTACAATTCATTTGTTTTTATTTACTGATGTAAAAGGCATAGAGACCAAGAAGTGGAAACAAAGGCAGCTCTCTTTCGCTGGTTAACTCCTCAATGCTCTCAATAGCCAGGGGGTAGTCCAGGCCAAAGCCACAGCTCAGGAACTTAATCCAGGTGTCTCACATGGGTGATAAAGTTCCAAGTGCTTAAGACATTGCCTGTTGCTTCCCAGTGTGTGCAAGAGCAGAAAGCCGGAATCAGAAGCAGAGTTGAACCCCAAGCTCAGCCATTCTGATGTGGGATAACAGTGTCTCAAGTGATGTCATGACTACTGCACCACCCCTTCCCTGGGCTCCACCTGCTAATTGCATCCCCTGTGGAACGGGCTTGGAGATAAGAGATTCTGGAGGGACACAGACATTCTGACCATTGTAGATGATGATGCCATTTACACAACTGAAGACGGCATTAGGGGAGTGGGTTTGAAGGAAATGTCGATTTGTTTTGCACGTATTTATTTGAGATACCTACTAAACACCCATAAGGTAATATTAAAAGTTGGTTGTATTTATGCAGCTGAAATTCTAGAGTTAGCTAGTCTCTAGAAATACAGTAAAAAATATTACTTCTGCCTACACCTACCTGTGCTTAGCATGGCATCTGGTACATAGCAGGTGACCCAAACAACTTTGGTGAGTTGGTTGAATGAGAGGTAGAAATCCATATGTACTTCAAGGCTTGGAATCAGACAGAACCGGCTTCCCACTTAAATGTTGGCTGTGCTACCTGCCAATTTGACCCTGGGATAAGCTATGAAGCTTTCTAGACCTTCAGTTGCCTTACCTATAAAGCGGGGGTAGTGACACTGTCTCATCTGAGAAGTAGCTGTGAGGACTATGCTCTAGGAATTCCATGTAAACCATGCAAAGTGCTCAGCATAACCCCTGAGGTATGGCAAGTCTCAGCAGGCTGGTGACCCTTGAAACAGTCCAAGGATGAGATGGGTCCCTTAAATGTGAAAGTAACTCCTGGAGAGAGATTTTTAATTACTGGGGTGGGGGGGGGGGAAGGGGAGGTGTAGTGGGAGGCACCATGTAGCAGGGCTCCATGTGAGAGGCAGTGATTGACATCCAGTGGTTAGAGGTGTTGCCCCATGTGAGCCAAACTGGGTTTGCAGTCCTTGACTCAGCCTTTCTGTGCCTCAACGGGGATTGGGGAGGCAGGGGCAGTTAGAATGATTGTTTAATCTCTGTAACAAGAATAATAACAGACCCACCTCACAGGGCCATGGGGAAGGGTTAAATGAAATAATCCATGAAAAAGGCTGTGAACAGAGCCTGGCTCATACTAAAGGCTCAGCAGATGTGAGGAGCTGTTATCACAGGATGGAGGCAGGATGGGCTGCAAATAGGCTTCAGCTGTGCCCTTGACCGCCCTCCAGAGAAGACAATCTTCAGCCCTGCCAGGCAACAGAGTCCTTTCAAACAGCTCCACTCGTGCACCACGTGCCCTTCTGCTCTGCTCCCTGGCTGCGGTCTTCAGCTTTTTGCAACCCTCTAAACAGCACGTGAACCTTTGCCAGCATTGGTGTGGGGAAGGACAACTCTTCTGCAGAAACTCAGCCTCCCTTCCCACTGCAGGAGATGCTAGCCACAGACTACAGGTGGGCTACCAAGCTGCCTGAAGTTGTCAGAGAGAAATAACCCACAGAGTCGGTGCTCCCAGAGGGCCAGGCTACTTTTGCATTCAAATGCTCTCTTTGTTGCTGCAAAACAAGTCTGGCCCATCCCCACTGGCACCAGCCTGCCCATTGTTTCTCTGAATCCATCCAGCGCCAGGGCTGTCTCCCCCTTCCAGGAATGGCAGCCTGGAGGCTCCTTCACAGTGCAAGGATCATGGAGCTGAACTTTTCCACAACTAAGGATTCTAGGACAGGACCCAGGTTCAAGGACTCTGGGCAGACCCATAAAGGGTCCAACACATGTCAATAAAAGCATTTGACCCATGTCTCCCTCTTGGATTGGCTCCCTGTGGTGATGACTACTCAGACATCCTTAACATCTGAACAATGGGCACAAAGTTTTAGTCTAATGCTAGCAACATCTGAGTAAAGTGGTAGGCCCTGTGCATTTGTCCCAGGGGTTAGAAAGATGAAAATACCAAACTGGCAAGGCAGACAAGGAGACTACATGAAGTATGTGGGCTTTGGAGGGGAAAGAGATGGGTAGGGATGAGGCAGGAAGTGGTTGGTAGGAGTGTGTTATCTATGCAGAAGGGGCCTCTTTGGTCCTTGCAGCTTCCGGCTCTGCATTGGCTTGAGAGACTCTATGCAGCTGCTGCAGTTGTCAGACATCTCCCTGTGGGGTCCTCATCTCTTTCATGCTTGTCTTCCACTAGGCTGAGATAAGACCAAAGAGGATTACCCAGCTCTATCTTCATCTTCAGGTTCTTGCCTCTAGAACCTTCTGCTTGATGATTTCTTGTTCTTAAGGATAAAGTTCAAACTTTTCTGAGCCTAATCAGTACACACAATTGAAGAAAAAATAATTTATGTGATTTGAAAGGCACAGAGACAAAGGAAGGACTTCCATCTGCTAATTCACTTCCCCAAATGCCCACAGTAGGGAGGGCAAGGCCAGGCTAAAGCCAGGAATCAGCATTCCATCTGAGTCTACCTCACCGGTAACAGGTGTTGCAGGAAGGTGGAGGTAATCTTGATTCTTAGCTCTCACTGAAGAATTTCCAAGGGGACAGTGAGCACAGCAAGTTATTGACAAGGAATCTCCTGCCACAGCAGTCAGGAGGTGACTGCAAGGGAGAAGTTGTTAGGGGAGCCTGAAAGTGCTTTTATTTTTATTGGAAAGGGAGATCAGATTTACACAGAGAAGGAGAAACAAAGCTTTCTAGTTCTTTCTAGACATTCCATCCTCCAGCTCACTCCCCAAATGGCCATAACAGCTAGGGCTGAGCTGATCCAAAGCCAGGATCTCCCACATGGATGCAGGATCCCAAGGCTTTGAGTCGTCCTCGACTGCTTTCCCAGGTCACAAGCAGGGAGCTGGACAGGAAGTGGAGCACCTGGGGCATGAAGTGGCTCTTATATGTGATCCTGGTGCTTGCAAGGTGAGGATTTAGCCATTGAGCCATTGCCCTGGGCTCTGTCTTTTTTTTAAACATAAATGACTTTCAGGACATTTTCTTAAGAGTATAGATTTAACCAATTAAGAGGCCAAAAGAATGACAGATCAACAGCAAAGGATCAGTACCTATGTCTTAGCTTGCTTTCACTTATCCCATAAGCAATCTTAGGCAAGCCCCTAAATATTTTGTGGCAATTCTAGAGTCAGTGTTACTGGAGCAGTCTATAGCTCTGGTAACTTAGGTCTGTGTGTTGTCTGAGTGATAGGGCAGATTCTTATTGCTGGATTCTTCAGGAGCAGTATAGCTCTTTGTGTTACAGCTCTTAGTGTCAAAGCTCCTCCTGACACAGCCTCCTCTCTGTCAAGTTCAACATCTGCTGCCTTCTGGGTTGCTGGCAAGTCTGGCTATCTCATAGGGATGCTTGTCTGGCACAAATATTGCCTGGCACAAATATTTATACATTTCTAAAGCAGGAAGCTCACCCTGATTGGTCAATGTATATGTTAATAAGTCATACTACATGAGCCAATCAGAGAATTAACATTGGAGTCCATGTATCATGGAAGCTTGCACAGTTCTCAATTAGGCTGATTCAGCCCACTCAAAACCACCTGAAGATTACACTGTATTTGTTCCCCCCATCTTCTAGCTCTCCCTTAGAGCTACAAAAGAGTGACATCAGGTGTGTTTTCTTTGCTATGTTTTTCTTTCCTTTCCTGAGATCCTTGGACTATAGCACAGGGATTCAAGTAACAGAGGCAAGTTGTTGCTTCTGTTAGCAGCGATAGGTGCAATAGAATTTCAATAGGGTAGGGCACTTGTCAAAATGGATAAGCACCTCTCCAGACAGAATCTGAAAGAAAATAGCCAGCCATTCAGACTGGGATAAACAAGGTTACCTAGTTTAATGCAGAGAAACACACATGATAGACTAGGTGAACCTCTCAGGAAAGGGCTGACAGTCTGGGTTCAAACTGGGACTTGCAAGGTAATGGAATCCAGTTCCCAATGTCGCTTCTCCTAGCCCTCCTTGCTCTTCTCCTGGACAAAGGATTTGCTGAGTGTAAAATAAGTAAAATTCCTCAAAATTTTCTACTGCCCAATATTATCAGTTCATGCTGGGTATTCCACTTGGCACTGAGCAGAGAGGATTCTCCCAGAGTTCCTTGCTCAGAGGAAGGCTAGCACCCTTTATTAAGTGTAAAGGGGCAGGGCTTTGTAGTATGAAATGCTAGAATGGTTCTGAGTTGTGCTTTTGAGGATGGTATATTCCCTTCCTTTCTGTGTGGGTGTTATGTTTTCCTTAAGCACCTCTCTCACAGACACATAAGCTAGCTTCTTACTTCCAACCTAATACCTCCTGAGTATGCATTAGCAAGGAACTAGAATCAGGAACAGAGCCAGGACCGGTAGCAGGCACTATGAGCTGGAATATAGGAGCTTCAGGCAACATCCTAACCGCTCTGCCAAATGCCCACTCCTACAGAAGAGATTTGAGAACTTCCAGGAAGGCCTGGTGCTGTGGTACAGCCAGATAATCTGCTATTTATAATACCAGAATCGAATGTTGGTATGCCAGTCCAAGCTTTGGCTACTCTGCTTCCAATCCAGCTTCCTGCTAATGAGCCTGGAAGGCAGAAGATGATGGCCCAAGTGCTTGGGGCCCTGTCATCCATGTGGGAAACCCAGATGAAGTTTGTGGTTCTTTGTTTCAGCCTGACCCAGCCCTGGCTGTTGCAGTCACTTGGAAAGTGAACCAGCCAATGAAAGATCTTTCTGCATTTCCCTATTGCTGTTCCTCTTTCAAACAAGCACATTAAAAAAAAAAAAAAACTCACTAGAAGAACTTTCCAAATAATCTAATCATAACATCTAGTTTTTAGAAATAATAAAATTGAAACCCGGAGAGGAGATGTGTCATGCTCAAGGACATACAGTGAGTTATTGGTAAGGCTAGGCCAAAGAACTTCTGACTCCTAGGCCAGTCGGGTCTTTCCGCAGCTCTGCTTTCTACTCTTCTGCTTTCAACCTTATTTGTTTATTGCTGTGTACAAATCACCCCAAACCTTAGTGACTTAAGACGTCTGCGATTACCATATTACCTTCCATGATTTGAAATTTGAGAAGGGCTTAGATGAGCTATTCAGATTAAGGTCTCTCATAAAATTGCAGTCAGAGCACAGCTGGAACAGAAACAGTATGGGATGAGGAGGATGGGGCTGGGGCTGCTGGAACAGGTCTAGCATATCTCACTTCAGGTGGTCTTACAGACTCTTCATATAACCCCTCCATGTGAATTAGCTTGGGTTCAGTAACAGTCAATCCAATCCCAGGGAAACCTATGGCTTTGAGTGAGAATTCTAGCATGGAAGGTGGGAGCTGTATGATTTTGTATATGCCACCCAGCTTCATTTCCTGCCATGGTCTCATGCCTGCCTGGCTTCAAAAGGGAAGGGCATAGGCTCTCTATCTCAGTGGGAGAGGGTAAAAACCCGCCTCTAACAGCTGTATGCAGGGCAGAAGACATTGGCACAGATGTCTTGATAACATACTCCCTGTCACAGCTATCTTATTCCCCACTGTTCCCTCACTTGTCTTCCTAGACACACCTTCTACTTTCTTGGTTAGCACTTTAGCTGCCATCGGACCCACTGGATGTTCTCTCTTCTTAAGCACATTCATACCCCAGTTGGGATCCCATTCATTTCTTTTTGTTTGTTTGCTTTTGTTTTTAAAGATTTCTTTTATTTATTTGAAGGGTACATTTCCAGAGGGGTGAGGGGAAGAGACAGACAAGAAGAGAGGGAAAGATCTTCCATCCACTGATTTACTCTCCCAAATAGCCACAACAGTCAGGACCATGAGCTTACTCTGGTTCTTCCAAGTGCATGCAGGAACCCAAGCCCCTGGGTCTGATGCTTTCCCTGACTGTTAGCAGGGAGCTGGATGGGAAGCAGAGCAGCCAGGTCTTGAACCAGCATTCATATAAGATGTCTGCCTCACAGGTGGTGGTTTAACCTGGTGTACCACGATACCAGCTTCTGGATCCCACCATTTCATATAATACCTTTAAAGATTCCTGTGAACACTTACAAGCTCCAGTGTTTCATCCATTCAAAGAACACAGATCTTTGATTATCTAATAGGGCCAAGGAATTACTTCATATTTGGTCAGGGCCAGTCTGACCAAATATTCAACATCTGTGCCCCAATGTCTAGCTAGGTGAAGTATCTGGATGCTGCTGGCTGGAATATCCTCTCATTAGTCCTGGATCACGGAGCCTCAGGTTGGAATGGCTTCTGACCCTAAAGGCCAGGGGAGAGCTACATTCACAGTGCAGTATATCTTCCAAGGAGGGTGTATGGGCAGATGGACTGTGAGCCCAAGGCCCTGGCATTCAGGTGAGTGTGGCGCTAAACTACATTGACAAGAGCCTCTGCTGGGACTCAGAAAACCAGGGTCCCTGTAGCAGTTCTTCATGTGACCGTTTTATATATGATGGGTGATGATGCAATCCCATATTCTCTCATTGGGTCTCACTGTCCCTTCCTCTGCAGCATAAAACCTACAGCTTGCCCTTCTTAACTCTGTGGTAATCACAGCAAAAAGGAGCAAATAGGAGAGGGTGTTTGACCTGAAGGTTAAGACCTTCGAGTCTGGCATAATAGCTCAATTAGCTTATCCTCCCCCTTTAAGTGCATGGATCCTATATGGGTGCCAGTTCATGTCCCAGCTACTCCACTTCCCATCCAGCTCCCTGGGTGTGGCCTGGGAAAACAGTGGAGAATGGCTGAGACCTTGGGATTCTGCACTTACATGGGAGACCTAGAAGAAGCTCCTGGCTCCTGGCTTTGGATCAGCTCCCATCATTGTAGCCATTTGGGGAGTGAACCAGCAGATGGAAGATCTTTCTCTGTCTCTCTTTCTCTCTGGAAATCTGCCTTTCAAATGAAAATAAATAAATCTAATAAATAGATAAATAAAGATACTCACTTCTGTGCTTGGACTTGGATTTGGTGCTTACTTCCAACCTCCAACTCTAGCATGTAGCTGGCACAGACCCTGGGAGAGAGCACATGATTGCTTTAGTGGTTGTCTCCCTGCCACTGGCACAGGAGACCTACACCGAATCCAGCTTCTGCCTTAAGCCTAACCTAACCCCTGTTGTTATGGACATTTGGGCAGTGAGCCAGAAGATGTGAGCTCTGACAGTCTCCATCTCTCTGCTTTTCAAATAAGTAAAATAAGAAATCCTATCACTTAGGTCATTGTATTGAGAAAAAGAGACTTTTGATAGGTTTTAAAATGCTAATAGTTCTGGAATTTATTTCTTCCATCAACTGTCACTTCTTTCCTCTCCAGCATGTGGGCTCCAAGGAATTGAAGGAGGTGGTGGGTAAATGGTAACGATGCTGGGATCGGCCAACAGCCTTTCCCTGTGCACATATGGTAGGAGTCAGGCAGGCACGGCTTGGCAATGTGACCATTCTCCCCCAGGCAGGAGCTGAGGCTGAGCAGCGGGTTTGATTTAGAGCTAACAATTCCACTCTGCCCTGCTCCAACACTTATTAATAAGGCTCCTAATTAGCTGTGTGGCCCTGAGTGAATTGCTTCCCTTCTCTGGCCCTCGGCAGCCTTGGAAGGACATGGGCTCCTCAGCACTCCTACTGCAGGAGAGGAGCTTGCTTCCTTCTCAGAGCTGTCATACTTGCTGTGTAGGGAGTAGCATGTGACTACTCCTCTGCTGGGAAGCATTAAGTCAAAGCAGCCATCATCCAAACCCCTGCTTCCCTCCAAATAAAGAGGGCTCCCTCGGACACCTTTGCCTCATGGGACATATGAGCTCACTGAGGCAGAATGTGGGCCCTGGAGTGGGGGAGAGGAGAGCAGGGGCATTCAGCAGACAGGAGATACCAGTCTGCTTGTATGTGTGCATTGACCTTGGCCAAGTCAGAGGATCCCAAGTGCTCAGAGTCAAATGGTGCTGCCACTCGCTCTTCAAGTCCATCAGTCGTGAATCTCCGGAAGGAACATGTCCTCAGATATGCTCACCCATTTGGGTGATGATTCGTGTCCCAGCATGCTGCACTTCCCATTCAGCTTTCTATTTGTGGTCTGAGAAAGTAATGGAGGATGGTGCAAAGCTTTAGGACCCTGCACCTGCGTGGGAGACCTAGAAGAAGCTCCATGCTCCTGGCTTTGGATAGGCTCAGCTCTGCTTGTTGCAGCCATTTGGGGAATAAACCAGTAGACAAAAGATCTTTCTGTCTTGCCTTCTCTGTAAATTTGACTTTCTAGTAAAAATAAATCTTTAAAAAATAATTTAATTTATTTAAAATCCAGAGTTGCAGAGAAAGAGAGGGAAACACCTAGACAAAGAGATCTTTCATGTGGTGCTTCACTCCCCAGATGGCCAAGGCTAGGACAGACTCAAGCCAGGAGCCAGAAACTTCTGCTGGGCCTCCCACATGGGTGGTGGGGACCCAGATACTTGGATCATCCTCTGTTGCTTGTGTCAGGGGACATTAGGAGGGAAATGGATCAAAAATGAGCATATGCCCATATGGGATGCTGGTGTGTGTAGAGTGAGGGAGGGTTTACCCACTACCCCATAGTACTTGCCCCAGGGGAATCTTTCAAAATACCTGAATGGGGCCCGGCGCGGTGGCGCAAGTGGTTAAAGGTCCTCGCCTAGCACGCCCGGGATCCCATATGGGCGCCGGTTCTAATCCCGGCAGCCCCGCTTCCCTTCCAGCTCCCTGCCTGTGGCCTGGGAAGGCAGTCGAGGACGGCCCAAAGCTTTGGGAACCTGCACCCGCGTGGGAGACCCGGAAGAGGCTCCTGGCTTCGGATCGGCATACTATCGGCCCGTTGCGCTCACTTGGGGAGTGAATCATCGGACGGAAGATCTGTCTCTTCTCTCTGTATATCCGCCTTTCCAATGAAAAAATAATAAAAATAAATCTTTAAAAAAAAAATACCTGAATGGTTTAGATTTTTCCAATATGATTCTATTCACCAGTTGTTTTGTACTGATCAAAAGCACACTTTCTTGGGGCTGGTGCCATGGGTCCTCCACCTGCAAGCCCTGCTTCCTATATGGGCATTGGTTTGCATCACAGCTGCTCCACTTTTGATCAGGCTCCCTGCTTATGGTCTGGGAAAGCACCAGAGTTTGGGCCAAGTCCTTGGGACCCCGCACCCAGCTGGGAGACCTGGAAGAAGCTCCTGGCTCCTGGCCATTACAGCCATTTTGGAAGTGAACCAGCAGATGGAAGATCTTTCTGTCTCTCCTTTTCTCTGAAAATCTACTTTTCCAAAAGGAATAAATCTTTAGGGGAAAAAAACACATGCTTTTACAGTAAGGTGTCTATCTGACAGGGAGCAGAGGGAGACATGGTGAGCAAGGAGACACATGGTTGGAGGGAGGGGCAAGTATGGATACTGAGTCTCTTACCAGTGGTAGTTTTTTACAGGGTCTCTTACCAGCGGTAGTTTTGCAAAACCATATGTATGGTGAAGTTGCATAGAACAACAACACACAAGCACATACAGATGAGCCAGCCCTGGCTGTTGTGGGCAAGCAGTCCCAGGCCTTTCTTTGTCATCATATGACAGGGACTTGAGCAACTGTGCAATGAGTGATAAGGATCATAGGAGCTGGAGTCAGGCAAATTGGAGTTAGACTCTGGCCTTTTCCGCAGGCCAGCTGCATGTGAACGTCAGCCTGTCACCTCCGGGAGCCTCAGTGCGTTGGCCACAAACTTGAATAGTTGTGCCTACTTCCTGAGGAGACAACAGGATAAATCCGGGAACCTCTGCAAATCAGCAAGTGCAGTCAAGTATGGGCACTCCCAGTGTGTACTTCTTGATCCCCGGCCATGATCACATCAGGCCTGGGGCGACAGAGAAAGAAAGCTGCACCCCCAGTGAAGTACACATAGGGAAAGCTGGCAGTGAGTCTAGATTATTCCTGATGAGCACAGTGTGATCACAAGGGGTTCTCCTAGGTGAGTGTGTGGGAGGGAGTGGGGTCAGGCAGTAATGCGAGAAAAACTACATGGGCTGCTGCCAGCCTTGGAGGCAAGGAGTGTGGGTGGCCTGGAAACTGGAGGTGTCTCAGAAACTGCCTCTCCAGAGCCTCTGGAAGGAACCTGGATTTAGCCGAGTGACATGCATCTCAGAATTCTGCCCTCCCGAACTCGCAGAGACTGTGTATGCCTTACTTGCAGCCACAGCATTGGGTGGTCAAGTTTCACGGCAGCAATAGAATAACTGACACAGGGTGCCAGAAAGTTCCTCCGGACTAGTCTCCCCGCATCTGCCCTTGCGCTCTTGAGGATTGTCCCAAGGTGAGGGGTGTCCTCCACACATGCCTTACAAAACAATACTTCTCCCTCTTCCTCACTGCAGGGTCTTTGCATCAGCTGGACTCTTTGTTTCACAGATGTCATGGTTCCTCTTGGCCTTCACACATTAGCTCAAAGGTGAAAACACTGCTTCCTCCAGTCTGGGTTCAGATCATGGTCCCTACAACACCCTGTACTCCTCTGCAACAGGTATAGGTTTGTAAATCCAGGTGTGTTTACATACAGGGTTTATTGTTGGTTTATTGTTGGTGGGTGTCCTGTAAGCTTGTAACACTTCCCTAGGGCAGGGATAGCACTCTGCTTCTCCCAGGCTCTCTGACACACAGGCGGCACTCCATCAAAGACAGCTGTTTCAATCACTTGGATTCTGGATTCTCTATTCTGACCAGCTCCCCAATACAGTCTAGTTTGTGTGGCCTTTTTGAAAAAAGACACCCCTACCTTGGCCTAGGCCTCTTGGGGTATCATGAGCAGCACGTGGTAGAAGATAACAATGCAGTCCCCAGTCCCCACCTGTTGGGGATGTACTACTTCTGTTCTGTTCATGTAGCCCAATACTATGTTCCCTTATTGTCGACCATATCACGCTATGGAATCCAGTAGAAGTGGAGGTCACTTAAAGCTACCTGGTTGGGCAGCGGGTGGGAGGGGGAGAAGGCTTGCGGTGGCACAGCAAATTAACCTTATGCCTGCAGTGCCAGCATCCCATATGGAAGCTGGTTTGAATCCCAGCTGCTTCACTTTTTATCCAATTCCCTGCTTGTTCCTGGGGAGGACAGCAGAGGATGACTCAAGCACTTGGGCCCTTGCACCCACATGGGAGACCTGGAAGAAACTCCTAGCTCCTGATTTTGGATTGCCTCAACTCCAACACTTTCAATCACTTGGAGAATGAACTAGCAAGGAAAATCTCTCTCTCTCTCTCTCTCTCTCTCTCTGCCTCTCCTATTCTTCACATCTCTGCCTTTCCAATAAAAAAATGAAATAAATATTAAAGACAAAACAAAAGCTACCTGGACCTGGTGGTTGACCTAGTGGGTAAGCTGCCCGTGTCCCACATCATAGTACCTGGGTTCAGTTTAGTGCTTGCTCTGATTCTAGTACCTGGTAATGCAAAGCCAGGAGATAGTGGTAGCCCAAGCTGCTGGGTCTGTGAGCCATATGAGAGACCTGGATCGACTTGCTTTCTCCTGGCTTTGACCTGGCCCAATCCACTGATGAGGGCACTTCAAAAGAACCTATGGATAAGAGGAAATCTCTCTCTCTCTCCTCTCCACCCTCCCTCCCTCTCCCCCGTATGTGTGTCACCTAAAACCGAAACCAAAAGAAAACAACCTACCCACCACTCTTTTCATGCCATCAAATCCAGTCACCTTTCACTCATCCTGTCTGTGCATAGTTATTTGCATTCCTTAATTATGAAGCTGACCAGCTGACCCTCATCTCTGTGGAGCTGCATTGTTTGGTTGGTTCACTGTCCTAAGCTTGTCCAAATCTTCCTGAGTCCGAAGACAGTCACCCACCATATTAACCAGCCCCAGCTCCCAGCCTTGCTCATATCATCTACACACCTGTACTTGTCTCCAAATCCTGGATGAGGAGCAGAACAGGGTGAGAATAGGGCTCTGGAAATGCTGCCAGGACCCCCAGGGCCCAGATATCCATGTTGGGGCATTTAGTCAGGGATACAAACTATGCCTAGGAAATCCTGGCTTTGCCAGTTATGTGGCCGTGACAGTGGGGGTAATAATCTACTAGGTCCAAGGGATGCCACAATGAAATCCCACAGACTGAGTGTGTGAAGCGATAGAAACGTATTCTCTTAATTCTACTCGCTCAAAGTGCAAGGCCAAGGTGTCAGCAGCTACACTCTGTCCACCCCTGGAGGCTGCAGAGGGGACTCTCTTCACCCCATTCCCCCTTCTGGCTGCTGACGATCCCCGGTTGCTTGTTCCTCTCCCAAAGCAAGCATTTGTAGAAAAGGGAAATAAAATGCAATCTTATTCTAATGCAAAGGAAAACTGAAATCCACACCTACAAAGGAGATCTCCAAATAGTTTATAAAAATGTACATTATAACAAACACATGTGGATTTCACTTTTTTGCACCAAAATAAACTTAACTTTTAATTCAACTTTTAATGATTTTTTTCTATAAAAACTTTTATCTATATATTTATCTATTTGAAAGGCAGAGAGAGAGAAGGAGAGAGAAAATATGTTTTGTGTTTGAGACAGAGAAAGAAGCAAAGAAATAGAGAAGGAGGTAGAGACACAAATGGGGAGAGATTTTCTATCCACTGGTTCACCCCCTCAGGATGTCTGAAACACACAGGGCTTGGCCGGACTGAAACCAGGAGCAGGGAACTCCAAGGACCCAAGCTTTCAGGTCATCGCCTCCTCCCAGGTGCAGTAGTAGGATCTGAAGTGAAGGCAGGACTCTAAGGCATCCTGACACTGCATACAAATGTCTCAAATGGAGGCTTAAGCCACTGTGCCACCAAACCCACCATCTTTCCAGGTACGTTCTGAAATACCCTCAGAAGGACATCGGTCATTTCCTGTAAGGCTCACTTGTACTCCGGGAAGCTCTCATCTTAACTCATTAGATCGCAAAGACCTTATGTCCAACTAAGGGCACATTCTGCTGCGGCTATTCAACACACCACAAACACTCACATTTTCTCATAGGCGCTTCCCATGAGGGCCAGGAAGCTATTGTGGGCAGGATTTCTCAAACTGAAATGTGCACCCATGGCACTGGGGGACTCTCGTTCAAATGCAGATTGGGGTGCAGGCAGCCTGGGGTGGGTCTACATTTCTCACGAGCTCCCAGGTGATGGCCTGGCTGCTTGTCCTGCTTTCAATAACCAGGATGGAGGTGAAAGAGAGTGCTTTGAAACCAGATGTCAGGTAGGATTCTTGCATTTCTTTTGTAACACAATTTTCTCACGCTCCTATTTCTCCCACACCTGGAGCTTGTGTGAAAGAAAAAGTGTTTTCATTTGGGCCCCCCTCCACTCTAAAAGCAGCCCTAAATGGTTTCTTGCTGGGCGGCAGAGAGGGGGTGATCACCACAGGCACACACATGCAGAAGTAGTAAAGGAGGACAAGGGAGAGAAGCCAATGAGAGTGATTAAAGCACTGGACGCAGGAGCCAAAAGGCTCCAAAACATAATTCAAGAACAGGGAAATGTTAGCCCAACTGGACCAGTGTACAATGCATACTCATATTGAAAATTGCACTGGACTCCAGAAATATGGGCAATTATTAGGTGTTTTTTTTTTAAGAAGCACTTAAAATGAGACAAGCATTTGGTGCAGCAGTTAAGCCACTGCTTGAGACACTCTCTTCCCAAGCAGAATGTTGGGTTCAAGTCTTAGTTCCTCCATTTCTGATCCAGCTTCCTGATAATGTGGACCTTGAGAAGCAGCAGCTGATAGCCACAGGTCCTTGGGCTCCTGTGACCAACATGAGACACCTGGATGGAGTTCTGGGCTCCTGCCTCGCCTTTGCTCAGACCCAGCTGTTGCCATCAACTAGGGAGTGAAGCAGCAGATGAAATTCCCCACCCTGTCCCCCTTTCAAATAAAAAAAAAAGTTAAAAGAGATGCAAATAACAACTAGCCTAATTCAATCACCACACATTGACACATATCTTGAGTGTACAATTTAAAATATTTTTAGTGAGACTGATGCCATGGTTAAGCCACAGTAAGTTAGCCTCTGCTCATGGTGCTATCATCCCATATGGGGACCAGTTCGTATCCCAGTTGCTTCATTTCTTATTCAGCTCCCTACTTGCTTATGGGCTGGGAAGGCAGAAGAGGATGGTCCAAGTCCTTGGGCTCTTGTATCTACGTGGGGGACCTAGAAGAAGCTCCTGGCTCCTGGCTTCAGATAAGCCCAGCTCCAGCCTTTGCAGCCATTTGGAGAGTGAACCAGCAGATGGAAATTCTCTCTCTCTCTCTCTCTCTTTGTAATTCTGCCTTTCAAATAAAAATAAATAAATCTTACAACAACAACAGAAGAAAAAAATGCAGGATGCTGCTGGGACAACTAGAGCTCCATCTACTGGGGGTTCATTCAGAAACTAGGGTACATTCTTCAGAACTATTGTGCTGTGGGGCTAGGGCATCTGTCCACTAATTCCCATCCCCCGTCAGATGCAGGGTTCCTTGGGGATCCCTGTGTCCCTGGTGCTGCCAAAAACCCTTGGTCCAGCAGGTAGAAGCCATGAGGAGCTCAGCAGTGGGTTGCACAGACAGAACAGCCTTCTGGCCCTGCAGGGAGCCTCAGCCAGGCCTAGTTGGTGGGGGAGGGAGAGGCCCCTGCTCAGCTGCCAGGGAGCGCTTCCAGGATTTGCATGTCATACAGATTCTATTTTGAGCCCATGAGCTACCCAAAGGAGCTCTCGCTTACAATTATGGTTATGATTGTCACCCAGCCCCAAGGAATACCTTGCCTCTAGGGGTATAAGAGAAGAATCTGTCGGTGGCCTGCTGATTGCCACTTATGACTTGCCTCACAGGAGGCCTTCCCCCGTGAGGTGGTAGCTGCATGCAGGGGAGAGCTGGTCCCTTGGGGGATGTCATTCGTGCTTCAGGGTCACCTTAGGAAGGGGATACTTCCCTCTCTGGCAGTCTCTTACCTTCACCGTGTCCAACCTATCTGCGCCCTTGACATTCAGCATCACCTTTCAGCCCCATGGCAATCCCATGAAGTAGTGGCTCTGATTCTCCCCATTTTATAGTCAAGACAACCAAGGGCCATTAAGTGACTGAAATGGGATTCGGTCTTTCTGGCTCACAGGATACGAAAGCTTAGGTTGGAGAAAGCCAGGCAGTATCTCAGCGACTTACATACAAATGTAAACTACACTCTACACAGTGCAGGCACTTTCCATATTTATACGTGGATTCATGTCCTACTTGAACACAGTGACTCTATTAAGGCAGAGCAAGGTGGAGGGTGGGGGACAACTCTTCACACTCAACAATTTTTTTTTCCTGCAAGTAAAAGATATGCATCCCATTCTGTAAGTCAGTGCGTATTAACTTTCAGCCAGGTGGGCATTTAATGGTCTAAATGGATTTAGTGCCATGAACTAATTTCAGAACACAGAAAAGAATGACTCAATTCTAATTCTAAACAAGCAAGCGATGCCATGGAGAACTGAAACAAATTACTCCATCTTATTCCTTTGATGACTGGCATCAATGGATTTCCTCAGCTAGTGATTTGTGGACTATGCAAACAAACATAGAACTCCACTCCTGCCCACATTTCAGGAAGCCAGTACTCACCAAGTGCAAGACCCACCCTCCTGCTGGATCTGGGGCCAACTTTCCTCCCTTCTTAGGCAGCAAACTCCTCTGATGGAAGGGACGGATAAGTTGTCAACCACATTGCTGTCTCCACCGACTGTATGGACAGGATTATAAAGGTGCATACAAAGGAGAGGGCTGAATCCCCACCCCAAGGTCAAAGCAACCGACCTCAACTACATTGAAAGCTCTTTCAGAAAGAGGGAAGAAGAGAGTATCTACATGTTTTCAGCTCTTGTGGCTGCTTTTTTGTTTGTTCATTTTTAATCTTGGTATGTGTTTGTTATTTACTGTCTTGGCGTCAGCATGCCATGAGCTAGCGGTCCAGTGCAGGGAGGGGAAGCTCAAGACACTGGATATAGATCGCAAGTGAACACGTGCCTCTTACTCGAGATACAGGTGAGGTTCATAGTGGGGGTGATGGCTGTGGACTGGCAGCAGAGGGAGCAGAGTGAAAAACAGCACTGGGCTGGGAGGTCACACTGCGCTCCAGACCAATCCTGTGTCCAACCCTCTGCAGCATCTTCTGGATTCACCTCTCTCCTATAGTCCCACCTCCAGTTAGCTTGTGAGCAGGCAGGGACACCCAGCTAGAATACTTAACAGACAAACACCTGGTGCCTCAGGAGTAGAAGGTATGGTTGTTCACTTACCGTCTCCTGAGCACCAGCTATGCAGCAGGCACCATTCCCAGCACTCGGGGCAGTCAGAAAGCATCACCAAGATGCTTGCTATTGCCCAAGGCCACCTGGCCACTTGCACTTTTACACCTTTGCTTGTGCTCATCTATTCTCCCTGCATTATCTGTATTGTTTTGCCCACTTGGAAAGTAACATTGAGCTTTCAAACTCTAGACAAGGAACAGCTTTGTTTTTAAAAAACTTCCGTCTTTGTCCTACTCCAACAGAGTACTGTAGACTGGGTGGCACAAAGGTACAGGTCTTTCTCACAGCTCCCGAAACTGCAAGTCTGGGGTCTGGGCACCCATTGTGGTCCTGTTGTACGTAACAGCCAGCTTCCCCGTTAGCAGACAATCGTCTTACTGTATTCTCACATGAAGAAGAGGGGCGGGGTAGAGGTAGATATAGTGATAAAAGTACATAAAGATAGAGATAGAGAAATAACTAGAGATACGGACAGATACAAAGATAGAGATCCTAGAGAGAAATATAGAAAGAGATAGCTAGAGCATAGTGATATAATGATAGGGATAGACATGATAGAGGCAAAAATAGAAAAAGAGGAGAAGGAGAAAGAAAGTTCTCTCCTTTCTCTTCTTCAAGGGCACTAATCTCATTAGGAGGGCTCTAATTTCACGACCTAATTGTCTTTGAGAGGCCCCCACCTCCCAATATCAGCCACAAAACCTGGCGCAGAGCAGTTAGCAAATCACACAGGACTAGCACTTCAGCTCCATCTAATATCAACTCCATTTTCTTCATGACCTTCGTGACAGGCTTGCCCACTGCCACAAACAGGTTTCAGAGAGCAGCTGGGAGACATTCTACCAAATGACCCATCAGAAAAGGAACTTTAAATGGAGAACACTGTTCTGCCACCACCCCTACCTCAGGCTCCAGCTGACAAGCCCAACTCCAAGGACCCATTGAACACACCAGCACCAGGCCGAGTTAGTCTGCAGCTATGAATGCCCATTGAGGCTGGCATCTCCATCATGCTGCACATGCATGTTCTCCTGCCCCCAAAGTGTACAATGCATCAGGTAAATAGAAGAATACAGCTGATCAGACCATGGTGGAATGGCCCTCAGCCTGCCCTGCCTGTCACCCTTGTACACAGTCTCTACTATGGGCAGAGAGAGGACTCAGAGAGAAACACAATAATAGAAAAGTAACAAGTAGATAGGATGATCTGCACACCTTGCAGAGGCTGATTGATAGCTATGTCACAGCCCATGGTCCCTTTGGCTAAAGGAGATCACTAGGCTAATCAATGCCACCATGTGGACCACTCCCTCAATTAGCCAGTGCAGCATCCACTATCTTCCAGCCACAGGTGTCACCCTTAAGTATCTTGTAAATTGGCACATAAGTACCAGAGAGAGCATGTGACAGCTTAATGCCAGCCCAACCATTTCCACCACTGGAGCAGGGAGCTGGATCCCCGAGGACCACTTAGTCACATTTGGGTCCCACTTTCTTGCCATCTTGGGGATGAATGAGATAAATGGGCTGCTGTGAACTGTGAGCAACACAGGTGTCCATGCGTCTGCATCCTGCTGGGACTAGCTGAGGTTAGATCAGACAGGATAGGGGATAAGGAGCAGAGGGCAGAGCCACAGCAAAGGACTGGTGCCAAAGACCGTCCCACCCTAGGACATCCTAACATGGTGGCAAGAGCAAGAGGCCAGCACAGGAGTGAGGAGAAGGGTTCCAACCAGCCACTTTCCCATATTGCTACTGCCTCATCTGTTTTAGTTCATTCTCTACTACTATCATGCAATGCCCCAGAGATTAATTTGCAAAGAATAGAGGTTTATTTCACTCCCAGTTCTGGAGATTGGGAAGTTCAAGAGCACGAAGCTACCACCTGGCAAAGGCCTTGTTGCTACACCATATCATGGCATAGGGCAGCTCATGGCGAGAGATAGTACGTGCAATAGCTGGAGTCTCTATTTTTTGAAAAAGATTTCATTGGTAGGCAGAGTTACAGACGGAGAGGGAGAGAGAGAGAGAGAGAAAGAATCTTCCACACAATAGGTCATCCAAATGACCACAACAGGTTGAAACTGGGGTAGATGGAAGAAGCCAGGAGCTCTTTCTGGGTCTCCTACATAGACTCAGTGGCCAAAGTACTTGGGCCATCTTCCACTGCTTTCCCAGGCACATTTGCAAGGAGTCAGATCTGAAGAACAACCCTGTCTCAGATTGCCACTGCAAAATGGCACAGTGCCAGTCCTCTGCTTCTCTTTTTACATAGAGATTAACAGCATCATGGGGTTCCATCTTTATAGCATTATCTAATTCTAATTACCTTCCAAAGCTCCCATCTCTAAATATTGTTAACACATGAATTTGGGTGTTAAGGTTCCAACATGTGAACTTTGGAGGGACACCTTCAAACCATAGCTTGATCTTTCCTATGCTGGGAGGCCCAGGTCTCAGCCAGAGATTGTGATGGGGACAGCAGGCAGGTCAATGAGGAAATAACAATTGAGACAAAGTTTTGAAGCCAGTGTCTCTCCAAGTACATGTCACTATCATGCATCACGTGCACTGCCGCCCCAAAGTTTAGGTTTCACAGTTGGTTTGTAGATAAGATTCTGGGTTGATCAGAATTGGCATCCAGGCCTGGGTTCATCCTGTGGCTTCCAGTGCAGCCCTGCTTACTGAGCCCAATGCAGCCTGGGTCCACACGCTTGGCTTCATTAACACCAAGCTCTGACCAACCCAAGTGACCGACCATGGGCTCAGTCTTCAGGAAGAGCTACGTTTAAAGTGTTGTAAGATGCCTATAAACAGGACACTAATGACATCCACAGATGAGCTGAAACTGCACCATTTAAAATCAGTTAAGATCGAGATTGAGTCTCTGGGGGTGGCAGGGGGAGGCTGGAAATATGACAAGGAAATAACTATGTGAAATGCATCCTGGACGGGGGCCAGCTAACTACATGTGTGTGCTGCCAAGTTCTCCCCCACAGCTATCAGGAGGCGGGAGGGCTGTGGAGAGCAGCAGAGCGGAGGAAGGCAGTGAGAGGGACTGTAGGGGCTCAGAGTGGATGGTCCCAGCTCAGGCATTTTCGAGTGAGCTTTTGGAAACATGTGGAGCATTTTCCTGCCCAGGTAAGGCCTGGAGAAATTCCAAGGAGACGCAGCCGGGTCATAGGGATCCCCAGGGAGTGGGATTTTCAGTTTACTGCACAGGCAGGATACTGTGGATGGCTCACACTTGAGAACTTTCTGTTCTGTGTCAGGTATACCAAAATCCCTGATGTCCACCTGTCCCCTGGGGAGCCCCCCTCAACAAGCCCAGATGCAAAGAAAAACTAGAATCATGGAAAGATAGCAGTGATAATGTCTCTGGAGTTAGGCAGACTTGGATTGAACCCCTAGCCCTGTTTTGAATCATTAGATGGGTTAAGCTGTTTTCCTTCAGCCTCAGTATCTTCATCTATAAGATGGGATGATAGATATTCCTCATTGGGTGACCTGAGGACAAAATAAAATAGAGCTCACAAAACAATAATTGCAGTTCTTAACCCAGCATAAGCCAAGGGAAAGTCCAGGACTGTACCACTGGAGGCCTGCTCCTGTGTGTCCTGCCCTAACCCTTCCCCTCAGAGCCATTTTCAAGTGGACAATAACCACATTCTCCGCCAAGCCTCAGTTGCTAAAAGAACAGGCCTTGTCTGCTCATGACCAAGTGTCATTGGACATCACTCACTCTAACCCATAACTCCTACATGAGTGGGTGGGGTCATACCTTCAGCTGGAGGGAAAAGTCCCAGCCTTTTTCTCTCACAGCATGGGTGCAACAGGTCCTCATATGTCATATTTCATTTGTAAGTAACAGATCATAATTCAATGTCTGAGCTGGTTAGCTTTGGCTGTTATAATCCAACGGGGACTTGCCTACAGATTTTGTCCCAGTGTGTACCACTTGCCTTCATTCTAACTCTACCCAAGTCCTAAAACCCTAATTGGACCCCAACCTTGGCCATAGTCTGAGCCCCCAACCCTATACTTTGCCATCAGAGTCTCAGGCCCATTTCTTCTCTATTGTTAAGAAAACAATATAAAGACAACTCAAGATCTAGCACAATGGCTAAATTGGTTAATCCTCCCAATGCAAGTACTGGGTTCCTATGTGGTGTCAGTTTCTGTCCCAGCTGCTTCACTTTCCCTGCCTGTGGCCTGAGAAAGCCTGGGGACCCTGCACCTGCATGGAAGACCCAATCGAAACTCCTGGCTTCAGATTAACTCATCTCTGACCATTGTGGCCATTTGGGGAGAGAACCAACAGATAGAAAACCTTCTCTCTGTGTGTCTTTCCTTCTTTCTGTAAACCTGCCTTTCCAATAAAAATAAATAACTCTTTTAAAAAAAGAGGCCTGTGCAGGGCCTGGTTAAGTCCTCGCCTTGCATGTGCTGGGATCTCATATGGGTGCCAGTTTGTATCCCAATGGCCCCACTTCCCACCTAGCTCCCTGCTTGTGACCTGGGAAAGCAGTGAAAAATGACCCAAAGCCTCGGGACCCTGCACCTGCATGGAAGACTCGGAAGAAGCTCCCGGCTCTGGCCTTTACAACTGCTTGGGGTGTGAATCAGCCAATAGATCTGCGTCTCTCCTTCTCTCTGTAAATCTGACTTTCCAATAAAAACAAATAAATCCTAAAAAAATAAATAAATAAAAGAAAGCAAGACAACTCAAGGCAAGGGCCTGGCTTCATTGGTTCCTGCTCTCTTGAATATGAGCACTTACTGAATCTGAAGTCACATGGAATCATTTTCCTGAGGAATGACAGACCCTGGGAACATGCCCCTGGGTACTTATTGTCTGAAGCTGGCAGTGCCAACTGCTAGGAATCCAAAGGCGATTGGCATATGGATACGATGCTCTCTCTGCTGGACCGAACTGAATGCACTACTTGACGAGCCCAGTGCCTTGGCAAGAATGAGCCTGTGGGGAGCGCCCAGGTAGAACTGTGCACAAGGAGGCGGCTGTTGCTCTCTCCTAGCTACAAACAGTCTTTGTACAGAAAGTTGTCTTCTCAAGATGAATTTGGCTTACACCAGCCTTCTGCAAGTAGTTGACTGCCTGCTATAAGGCCCACTGCCTGAGAACTTGGTCCAGACCCCAGCAGAGAAACTGGCTTACATCTGTGCAATTCCTTTCCATGAGCAGTTCCAACCGGGACCAGGAAGTGCCCTGTCAGGTTTTTCCAGACCTGCCCCACGTTCTCACATTTAGTCCCTTTGGTTGGGCCTTATGTCCCAGGTTCTTGTCCAGAACATGTGTTCTCCATAGAATTGGAAGCCTAGAAAGGAAGTGTGCAACCATCTCTTGTCACCTCCAACATACCAAACTGCCTCTCAACACCAAACCTTCCCCAGTCAGCTGCAGCCCACTACATTCTTGCTCATGAACATGCACATACACCTCACACACACTATGCTGTCCACTTTATTGGTTTTCATAGTAACATGCTTAACTTTCTGACATTTTAACATATCATGACACAGCAAGTAGAGGGAAGAGGAAAAGGAAATAAAAAGATTACATATACTAAAAGCAAATTACAATGGAATTGGAAATCCTACTATTCCTCAGGAGCACAGACTCTTGTTGCATGCAGCAGTTAATTCCCAGCATGCTGTTCACACTCCCAGAATTTGTGTTTCTGGTGCTCTGTGTACAAGTCCTTACGTCCCAATTGCCCAGTTGCTGCCTACGGGGCCGTGATTCCCTGTCAGTCTGCAAGCTCCAATGGACAGAACCTACGTTTTCTGCCTGCTTGTGCTCCTAAGAGCAGGATTCCCGCAGTCAGCGGACACTTGTTTGATAGATGCTAACTATATACCTTTATGGGGTACAGTGTAATGTTTTGGTACATTTCCACATTGCTTTTGATCTGATCCTGATTCTTCAAGTTATCCGTTGTACCGGACAGCTTGGCCAGTGGCATGGACACGGCGAGGGTCAAGGAATCAGACACCGACAGGAGACCAGTAGTGGTGGAAGAGGTCTCTCTCTGGCCTCCCTTTATTCAGCCATATATACCTTTCCCCCAAGCCTCTAGCAGAATAATCGGATGCTAATGAGTCTGACAGACAAGGTGCCACTAGCCTCCAAGCCCATTTCCTGCAGGAGCCAAGCTTAACAAATGCTAATCAACTCCTCAGCCCACAACAGATCCCCCTTCTTTGTTTTAAAGCAGACTTGTCTGCGCCTGTCTTAGGTTGTGGACTGTAGGTTACCAGCCTTACCCGTCATTGGGAATCTCCATAGCATGACGGAGCCCCTGTCTTAGGTTGGTCAGTGCCCGGTCCATCTTACCCGTCACTGGCTGCCATCCAACGCGTTGTCTGCTGCAGCTGCACAAACCATACTTAGGGAGGTTGGTTACCCTGTTCCATGGCTAGGAGTGATTTACCTCGGTAGCAACGAGCAGGCAGCAATTCTTGGGCTTGAGAAAACATAGCACTACACAGGTGAGACATACATAGAGGCATAATGGGGGACAAGAGGCCCTGACCATAGAAACATCTTAGTTTGGTAGCAATGCACAGACAGCAATTCCCGGGCCTAGAGAAACATTTTACACTACAGTGGAGTTACACACAAAGAGGCATATGATGGAATACAGGAGGCCAAACCAAATCTCACAGCATCTGCTGTTCTATGCCAACAAATCAACCCACAGTTACAGCGTAAGCGTGCCCACCCTTCATGTTCATAGTAAAGTCCTGTTGTTCCATAACTCTGGCAGTCTGATCTGCGACCTCGATCACTGTCACCACGATAGCTGCTGGTGGCGGCTGCTGATGTACTGGCTACGATGGTCGCCGTTATGCCAAACTCTCTTTTGAGCTTATCAGGCCAACAGGGGCCTCTCCGTCAGTCCCAACAGGCACAGGCAGGATTCAGGGCGCTTGTCCCGTGGATCTTCTGATTCAAATGCCATCATCTTGGCTAGTACCTGAGCTTTCACAAGACTCAGCAGCAGGAGCTTGCCAGACAAACCTCTCAGGAATCCACCTTGGACCATTTTCGTTTTCTGGGAAAACACAAACTGAACCTCGCCCCCATATGAGGACGGGATCTGGGCCTTGCCACTGACCAGTCAAGGGATCCTTCCACATCATATAACCCTTTTCCTTATGAGACAGACTCCAATGACGATCTGCAGCAGACCGTCCTTCAGCATCCAATGTTAGGAAATTTAAGATAAATAATACAAGGTTCAAATGATCTCGGGGAGTGCTATAACCCCCCTTTTTAGTTTTAGTAAGATAATCCTAGGTAGTACGGTTGGCACGTTCTATAATACCTTGTCCTTAAGGATATTAAGCAAGGAAGGCTTAGATTTGAGCTACCAGGATGCTTACTCTAATGGGGACAGTATAGAGTGAAAACTGTCAAATAATAATCTTATTCAAAGTAAATGAGTTTGTAGCACAGTTTTAAAATCATTTAGATACTTTTATAGTCCTATCAGAAAGCTCTGGGAGTGCCTGCAGAATTCAGAGCTCAAGGCAACCTGCATTTACTATTGATATGCAAATTATGTGTCCTGGGTTTGCAGCTAAGGATCCAGATAGCTGATGAGACAGATGTGTAAATTTACCTGCTTTTTAAAATGTTTCCTACAGGAAGTTTAAACTTCACAAAAAGCTAGAACATTTTTTGACTAATAAGGAGACAGTAACACATTATTATAACTTTAAACAACTTATACAGAAGACAAACTTAAGACACACATGTGCGCGCGTGCACACACACACACACACACACACAGACACTTTTGGAGACTTGAAAAAATTGTTCTCAATTAAACTTAGTAGTAGTAGTGTTCATCAGAAACCAGTAGCTGAAAAACCATCAAGTAAATAGCTTTGAACCACGACTTTGGGAGAGAAAAGTCACATTTATGAAATTCTTTTATCATAATAAAAATGTGAATTTTAGTCTTTTCAGTAAAATAGCTAAGAATACATAGTGAATAACCAGATACAACTGCAGAGCTAAATCATTAAAAGTGTGTAAACTAAAATTTAAACCTTCACAATTCCATAGGTGTGTACATTATGACACGACAAAATTTTACTCCATTTAGCAATATAATCTTAATCCAATCAGCCTGATTAACTGTCTCCACAAAACGGGAGATAAATCCATTGGCATTCCTGAGGCTTTATACGAATACCAAGGGAAACCCTAGAATTGGAAACTTGAATTCTTGAATGCCTTTTTAAGGATGGCTAAAAATATCTAAAAGGTTTTTGTTGTTGTTAGTATAACGCATTATAGATTAGACTCCGTTATTGACATGAATCATCACTCAAATACCTTTAAAACAAATACAAAACCTTTACCAATTTAAAGCAGTGAGAAATTTGATAACCAGCCAAAAACACAAGACTTATTTAAAACTATAAAAATGCTTTGTATACAATACCACATTAACCTAACTTATACCTTGAAATAATTTAGTACTGCGTTAGAGTTTACTTCTAAAACAAATATTTGAGATAAAATTTCACATTTTTGAAAGTATCACAAATGAAACTTAAGAGATCTGCCTTGTATTACTTGTATTTCTTAGAATTCTAAAACCCTAAAAGTTGCCATGGGCCATGGATATGCAGATGAAGCTAGCTTGCCAAACATTTATCACAACAAAAGACCTACCAAAGTACAATTTGCAAGCCTACAGGACAAGTTCTGTAAAATCTTTTTTCTTGACTTTACCTTTTTTTCCTGATCATATTATAAAGATATTTAAAAGGTGGACAACCAGGCAACAGAAAACTTAGAGTCAGGTATTGGAGGTCTGGATGAATCAAAAAGCAGCCAGCAAAAGCATTCAGCCAAACTTCCAATGGGCGGGGGATCCTCGGAAGACTCACTTCCATCCTCTACCCCTTCCTCGTCCTCAGAAGAGGACTCTGAATCTACTTCGCACAATTGCTCTAGACTTTGTTCTGCGGTTTCTTTTCCTTATTTGCCCTGGTTTGGAATTCCTTCTGTCTACTTATTCTGGTTCGATGTTCCTTCTGTCTACTATTCCTGGCTTGCAGCTCCTTCTTTGTTACCCTGGTTTGGAGTTCCTTCTGTCTACTTACTCTGGTTTGCGGCTCCCTCCCCTTCTTACAGATAATTTTTGAAGGAAGGGATGCACCACCGCTTGACGGGATGACAAAGCAATATTTACCAAGTGCCAGAGGAAAAAGGTGGCTACAAGGAGAGCAAACCATGGGGATACCTCGCAGATAGTTTCAACGAACTTCTGCGAGGCCTTAAGCTTACTGTCGGTGCCTTGTGAGTGGAGCAGATCTCGGACTCCCTTAATTACCTGCATTTTAGCGAATTATTGCTCCCTGATAAATTTACTTATGTCCCTGCGAAAATTTTTAAACCTGCCTCTACATTTCCGGGGTCCCTCAGATTGTCCCTCGTGCCCCTAAACGGGGAGAAGGTCTGGGGATTAAATCAATTATGCCCCTCCAAAGTTCCAGGGGTCCCTCAGATTGTCCCTCGTGCCCCTAAATGGGGAGAAGGTCTGGGGATTAAACCAATTATGCCCCTCCAAAGTTCCAGGGGTCCCTCAGATTGTCCCTCGTGCCCTAGCGCAGGGAGAGGGTCTGGGGATTAAATCAATAATGCCCCTGCAAAATTCTTAAATTCTAAACTTACCTTCGCAGGTCCAGGGGTCCCTCAGATGTTCGTGCCGTGCCGTGCCCCACGTTAGGCGCCACCTGTACCGGACAGCTTGGCCAGTGGCATGGACACGGCAAGGGTCAGGGAATCAGACACCAACAGGAGACAAGTAGTGGTGGAAGAGGTCTCTCTCAGCCTCCCTTTATTCAGCCATATATACCTTTCCCCCAAGCCTCTAGCAGAACAATCGGATGCTAATGAGTCTGACAGACAAGGTGCCACTAGCCTCCAAGCCCATTTCCTGCAGGAGCCAAGCTTAACAAATGCTAATCAACTCCTCAGCCCACAACAATCCGTCATCTCAAACATTTATCATGTCTTTATGATGGAAACATTCCACACCCTCTCTGCTAGTATTTTGATTTATATGCTGCAACATGGCCCACTATCATCATCCTTCCATGCAGCAGAACACCAGAACTTTTCCTCCTATGTGGCTGTGACTTTTCTACCTGTTAACAGCCTTCCCCCCCAACCCACCCTACCCAGCCTGTGGTAACCACTATTTTACTTGTTACATCTCTGAGCTCAGCTTTTTAAGAATCCACATATGAATTAAATTATGTGGTATTTGTCTCTGTGTGCCTGGCTTATTTCATTTAACATTACGATCTCCAGGACCCATGAACAGTTCTTTACTTCCCCATCCAATACACTGTAACACGCTCTGAGTTAGCTATCTGCAGTTCAAACTCAAAGTCCAGTCTTCCTGCACCTAATATTTTAGTGGCAGGCGTATGGATCCCTAAAAGCAGAAACCAAGACACCTGTTCAATCACCAGGTATTGGGAACCAGGCTTTGAACTAGATCCTAGAACCCAATGCACTGACTCAATTGGCTAATTGCTTAAGCGCTAGCATCCCATATGGGCAATGGGTCGTGTACTGGCTGTTCCACTTCCAATCCAGCTCCTTGCATATGGCCTAGGAAAGCAGTGGAGGATGGCCTAGGTCCTTGGGCCCATGCACCTACGTGGAAGATCTGGAAGAAGCTCCTGGCTCCTGGCGTTGGATCAGTTCAGCTCCGGTTGCTGTGGTCAGTTGGGAAGTGAACTAACAAATGGAAGATCTTTTTGTCTCATCCTCTCTCTGTAAATCTCTCTTTCCAGTAACAATATTTTTTTCTAAAATAAACAAAAATAGTAAATTAGATCCTGGAAATACAATTCCAAAGGAGAATTGCTACCTGCCAGGAGGAGTTACTAGCCAGGCCAGTGTTGCGGCCACCCTCCCAGAGGAAATGTTTTCTCCCAGCATCCTGGCTGGAAGCAGCTCCAAAGACTCTGGTCAGCTGCCTACTACCTACCACCACACCTTCCTCCCTTCCCCACTACAGGCTGCACAGTTTGGCTGAGAACTCTCAAAGAGTTTTCATCAGTACACTCACAAAGAACCACACTGCTGTCACCTTGGTGGGAGTGAGGGTAGTTTCCAGGCCTTAGAGCCAATGGAGCGATCATGGAGAAAAGCTGCAACACACAGCCCACAGTCTCTCACAAGCTTGCCCACAGCCTACTCCCAGGGAACACACCACAAAGGCCGAATCTGAAAACCAGGCCTCCCGCCCCCATGGAGCTGGAGAAGGCCCATTGTCTGGCCTGGAATTTGGCTGAAAGGAAAGAAACCATTGCCTTGAAAAGAGAAAACCAGACTTGAGGATTGGTCCCAAGCAAGGAAGGAAGACAGAGATGCCAGGAGGGTGCAGGGGTCATATGGTCCTGAGGATACTCTACCCAGCTCTCCCTTCAAGAAAGCTTTCTGCACAGAGCAGAGTTAACAGACATGCTACACTTGTGAACTTGTGACGGAATGTGCATGCAGGTCATGGTTTTCCCCAGGCTGCTTCCAGTCAATGACTGAGCTTGGCGCCCAGCAATGACTAAGTCCCAGCCCAGTCCTGCCCAACATGGGTCTCTCCATTATGAAAGATGTGCTTGAGACTCTCCCAGTCTTCTGCTTCCATCCTGTCTCTTCACAGAATTTTACTCCTTCCCCTAAACCTGCATGTATAATTCCGTGTGGATGTCTGCTTCTCAGAGAAGCCAAGCTGATCTAGTAGATCAAAATCTCATGGGTTAGGGCAAGCAGCCTAATGGCTACCCGTGCTTCCTGCTGCTCAAAGGACTGCAGCAAAAGAGCATTGTTTTCCCACATCTTTCCAATGGTCTAGAAGCTTCCAGCTTCATGTAGCTCCCATCACACTGAGAAAAACCTGCACTAACTCCACCCCTCAAATTCAGGGGATCTCCATCTCCCTCAAACAGAAGTCTTCAAATATTCTCTTTCAATACATACAAATATTTTTATCCCAAAAGAAAAGTCAGGCTTTGTGGCATGATAGATTGAGCCTCTACCTGCAATGCTGATATTCCATGCAGCTGCTGGTTCAAGTCCTAAATGCTCCATTTCTGATCCAGTTCCCTGCTAATGTGCCTGCGAAAGCAGTAGAAGATGACCTAGGTCCTGGAACCAGTACAATAGCCTAGTGGCTAAAATCATCACCTTGTATACACTGGGATCCCATACGGGCACTGGTTCATATCCCAGCTATTCCATCTCCCATCCAGCTCCCTGCATGTGGCCTGGGAAAGCCACGGAATCCTGCACCCATGTGGAAGACCTGGAAGAAGCTCCTGGCTTTGAATTGGCTCAGTTCTAGCCATTGTGGCCATTGGGGAGTGAACCAGTGGACCAATATCTTTCTTTCTGTTTCTCCTTCTCTCTGTAAATCTGACTCTCTAATAAAAACAAATAAATCTTAAAAAAAAAAAAAAAAAAAAAAGATGATCCAGGTCCCTAGACCCCTGCACGCACATGAGAAACCCAGAACTTCCAGGCCTCTAGTTTTGGACTGGCCCAGCTCCTGCCTTTGTGACCATTTAGAGATGGAAGATCGATCTCTCTCTCAATCTCTCTCTCAATCTCTCTCTCTCTCTTTCTCTGTATAAACCTACCTTTCTAATTCAGATGCAGCTGAACCTCACTTTTCTGTGTCCTTAAGAATTTGAGGGCAAGTTACACTTTGGGGGAGTTAATCTTATTGTACTTATACTATGGAGATCATATTTAAAGGGAGCCTGGCAAGGCATCCAAGGTCAGTTACAGCAAGGTCCATGATGAAACTGAAAGCTGTGGGTGTACGTATTAGTAAGCTTTTCCTTACTTAGAGTGAAACACTGAAAGGAGCTACTTAGAAAGGAATGAGGTTCATTTTGGCTGGCAGTTTTGGAGGTTTACAGTCCAAGATCAAGTGGCCACATTGGTTCAGGCTCCTGGTGAGGCTGGGGGATGGCAGAAGAAAGATCAAATGGTGGGCTAGAAAGTAGATCACACTCTTCCTCCACATGTATGTGTCTCTCTTTATATAGATACTATGATTCCAACACAGGGGCTCCCACCCTAAGAAGCTAATAAATTCCAAGCACTTTCAGAGGCTCCACCTTCACACATCATAATCCAATTCAATTCCACCCTTAAGCCATTAACATGAAACTCTAGGGAACCAAGGCTTTAACACATGGACCTTTAGAGAACACCCAAACTGTTTTTCTAAACTGTAACAGTGGGCTGCATAGAACATTACAATTGAACAGCAACTGTAATGGGTCCCCAGCCTCAGGGTAATCCCAGGCCATTAGGGAGACAGACAGGATTCACTAGTTTAAAACACACACACACACACACACACACACAATAGGCCACAAAGAAGGAATTAGAGTCAGGTCATTGCTAATTTACTGGTTCTGAGAAGAGGACAGCATTTAGGCCAGAACAGTCAGGGAGATCACTGAAGGTGGGTACCGGGAATAAGCTCCAGGCCTCCCTATGGCCACTACTCAGAGATATTTCTTCCTTACTTTTCCTTGTCTAATCCCAGTTTCCTAGGGTTGCCTAGGGTGGTCCTGGCATGGTTCCCAGGGCCTGAGGTGGAGTGAACGTGTTAGGTCTGGCTGGAGTGTGGCCAGCCCTCAGGGCCAACTGCAGGCACAAAGCCAAACTAACAATGCCAGCCACTAGAGACGCAGTGGCAACCACTGCTGTCGCCTCCTGAATACCACTTGAGGGTTGCTCTCCCACTTTGGGGTTTAGAAACTATTTTGTGTCTATTATTCCTTCTTTTTGCTCTATTTTTTGCTGTTCTTTTTAAGAGCCTTGGTGGCTGTGCCTGGAGATGTTACAGGGGCAGGATCAGAGCCAAGGGAATAGTGACGCCAGCAGTGCTCCCTGATCCTGCTCCCTCAGCTTCTCTTTTGGCACCACTTTCTCCCGTTCCTGTGCCTGGTCTGCTACGGCACGCACATCCAGAGACTGTTCTCCATGGAGGCTGACCAGCAGGGCTGTCTCTGTCCACTAAGCTCCCTATCCCATCCCACTGGGACTTTCTTACACTGTGGCCCACTCTTCCAGCAGCATGCAAGCTCACTGCTGGTAAACAAACACATTCACTCTCTCCTGGGCTACCTTCTCTCGTTGGCCACTCTCACACCCACACCCATAGTCTTGGTAGTCATTCATATATCATCATTTCCACAGTGAGTTCTCTAGCCTCCATCTGTCCCCTGGACCCCAGACCTCCAGAACCTCCTTCACCTGTTGGGATAACTAGCAGGCACCTCAACATTCCTCATATCCAGCGCTGACCTCACCATTTCTGCTCACCTCTCTACAGAATCAACATCGCACTCCTTCTTCCCTCTTTCAAAAGACAAAAATCTATACCTCTGTAAGCCTTCTCTAGCTCAGTGAATGGCACTAACATCCCATTAGTTGCTCAAGACAGCAAACTGGTGCGATTCTCAACTCTGTCCCTTACTTCACCCACAAATCCACATCCGAAGTATCAGAGTCTTGTCAATCCCATCTCCTACATAGCTCTCCAATATTTTCATATCCTTTTAGTTCCACTACCACTCCTTCAGTCAAGGCCACCAGCAGCCCATTCACAGAACACTTTAAATAGCCTCCAAACTTATCTTCTGTACATCTGCTTTTGTGTCTTGTCCACCCAAGAGAGCACCATCTGGCCACAAGCTTTTCTTTAAAGACAGATACGAAGCACCACATCACTTCCCTGCTGAAAAGCCTCTATTGCAACTTCCCCTTCCAACCACACTGGAGTAAATTGTATCAGACTTTTCTCCTGCTGTTAAACAAACCTAGAAAACTGAAAAAAATAGAATACGGACCAGCTGTTGTAAGAGATTAGAAAACAAGCAAAGTAGGACTGGAACAAGTAAACTTCAGAAGAGCGTAGAGTTCTCCCTGAGTTAAGGAAAACTATGTTGGAATTTGAGAGACTGAGGTGGCTGGCCTTCACAAAGCAGAGCATCTGGAAAAGAGGGGAGAGACACAGGCAAAGAATTCTGCATCAACGAAATAGTTCTTTGTAGACAAATGTGCTCCAGATATCTGCCCAGGGATTCTCTTAGTTGAATTGCAGACTACTAAGCTACAGCTACATAAAATGAAACTTCACAAAACCAGGCCAAAAAAAAAAAAAAAAAACCCTAACAAAAAAGCATAAGCCAAAAGCCCCAACGCACTCATGAGTATGAAAGATACACAAATTCCCTTTACCCTGCGTGAAAAACAAAACTGGTGAAAATCTAGGGCATCCTTAGAGGACTCAAGAGAAGACATATCTTAGCACCAGGGATAAACTAGTCCTAGAATCAATTAGCTCAGCCCTAATGAACCTTAGAAACAAGCCTGAAGGGACTCAAGCTGATGTGCAACTGACCTAACTGCCTTCCTGAACAAAACTCAAGACTCCTGAAGGGAACACAAAATCTACAATACTCAACAGTGAAACATGTGCAATGTTTAGGATTAAAAAAAATAATAATAACAATTACTGCACATTTAAGGAAGCAAGTGAAGCGTGTTGTTTGCATAGACAGGGGCAAAATATCAGTCAATAAAAACGGAGCTAGGAATGCCAGAGATGAATTAGCAAATAAAATTTTCAAAAGCAGCTCTTATTGGCTGGCACTGAGCCTCTGCCTGTGGCGCTGGCATCCCATTATGGGTGCATACTTAGGTCCCGGCTCCTCCATTCTATCCAGCTCTCTACTTTATGGCTTGAAAAAGCAGTGAGGGATGCTCGGGTGCTTGAGCCTGAACCCATGTTGGAGATCCATATGAAGTTCCTGGCTCCTGGCATCAAATCAACTCAACTCCGGTCTCTGACCATTTTGAGAAAGAACCAAAGAACGGAATTTCTATTTCTTTCTGAGTAATGCTGTCTTTCACATAAAGATTTTTAAAACCAAGCTTTTATAAATAGGGTCAAGGATTTAAAGAAAAACGTAAGTATAAAGCGGAAAGTCATTTTCTATAATATATAACAAATAGACTTTTTACGGGTGAAAAGTAGAATGAAGTTTTAAAAATCACTAGCTAAGCATGTCATCAAGTTTGATTAATTGCACTGAAAACCACTGATTTAAAGTATTAAAGATCTGGGGCTAACACTGGGGCATAGCAAGTTAAGCCTCCACCTGCAGTGCTGGAATTCCATATGGGCACTGGTTTGAGTCCAGTGTTTCCACTTTCAATCCAACTCCATGCTAAAGTGCCTGGGAAAGCAGCAAAAGATAACCCAAGTTCTTGGGCCCCTGTACTTACATGGGAGACCTGAAAGAAGCTCCTGGCTATCAGGTTCAGACCAGCCCATCTCTGGACAGTATGACTATTTAGGTAGTGAACCAGCATATGAAAGATCTCTCTCTTTCTCTCTCTCTCTCCCCCTCTCTTCTTCCCTCTCTCTTCCTCTCTTCCTCCCTCTCTCTATCTCTATCTCTACCTCTCTTTCTGTAACTCTGCCTTTCAAATAAAAATAAACTGATCTTTTGGGAAAAAAAAACACAACCAAGAAGCCATAGCTGACAAAGCTGAAACAAAAATAGGCGAATTCTCAATTGGAGAGTTTAACAATTCTCATTTGATAAACTGATATAATATGGAAAACAATCAGTAGGGATACAGAAGATGTAATATCATCCATCAATCTGACCTAGCTGACATGAACAGAGCACTACACACAACACCTACAGAATACACATTCTTTGCAAGTGCACATGAAACACATTCTCCAAGATAGGTCATATGCTGGGCTTTACAATTAAGTCTTTTTACATCTAAAAGGACCAAAATCCTTCAAGAGTATATTCTTGGGCTTCAACAGATTAAATTTAGAAATCACTGACAAAATGATGTCTGGAAAATCCCTAAATATTTGGAAATGAATATGAAATACTTGTAAATAATGTGCCGGCCAAAGCATAAATAAAAATGGAAATTACAAAGTATTTTAAAATAAAATACATAAAAATTTGTGGGATTCCACTAAAGCAGTACTTAGGGGGATTTTATAGCACTCAGAACTTACATTCGAGAATAAAAATGATCTCAGATTAATTAGCTCTGCTTCAAACTTCAGAAACTTAAAAAAAGAAGAGAAAAGCAGCTCAAAGTAAGCAGAAGAAAAGGAACATTAAAGGTAAAGGTATAAAGCAATTAACTAGCAAATATGCAAATAGAAGAAATCAATGAAGCCAGAACTGGTGCTTTGCAAAATCAATAAAATTGATAAACTTATAACTAGATGGTACCAGTTACGTGGGTTGCATACATTTGTCACTACTCGTTGAGTTGTGTGCTTATTCATTGTCTGTAACTCATATCTCCCAAAGGACAAAAGATTTCATGATAAGGCATTCAACATCAAGAGTCATCAATGAAATGAAAATCAAAACCTCCATGAAATACTAGCACACATACATTGCGGGTAAGAGTACAACGCAGCAGAACCATTCTGAAAATTAAGCTGCTAAATTTCTCATGAAATTAAACATAAACCAATTGTTTGGGACAGCAATTCCATTCATAGATATTTATCTAAGAGAAATGAAACCCTATGTCCACAGCAAGCCTTACACAAAAATGTCTGTAACAGCTTTAGTTATAAAAACCACAAACTAGAGACAATTCATGTCTTCAACAATGGGTGAATTGATAAACCAATTGTGGTGTATGAATCAATGGTGTAGTAACACAATGGCGTATCAACATAGATGAGAATTTCTGTCAATATATACCATGTGCAAGGAACAAACTACTGATCCATGTTACGACATGGAGGACCTCAGAAGCATTATATTAATCAGAACACAAAGGCAGAGTACCATAGAATTCCACCCATGTGTAACATAAAATAAGTAAAATTAATCTATAGTGATAGAAAGCAAGACAATGTCGGCCAAAGGTGGAGCTTGGAAGTGAGAATCACTGCAAAGTTCTTTGAGCTCAGAAGTCAGGAAAGCAAAGGTTTCACAGCTCCTGTATGTCTGAATCATCTGAATCATCCAAAATCAGTTGCCAATAACATTCTGGTGGCTCAAGCTCATGTAAATATAATTCTATCAGAGAAATAGTGTTCTGGCAATCCGTTTGCTGCACACTGCTCTCAGGGAGCCAGGTCCCAATCATGAGTTCCATGAATGACCCAATACCTGAGAACCCCAGAATTTCTCTTGACATCTGTTCAGCCCCAGGAATGTGGGAGTGAAGGTGGTAGCGAGGGGCATAAAGACTCCCCCTTGATTGGGAAACATGTGGACTGAGTCCTGTGCTCACATGGGACCGGTTCTGGCCTGGGAACAGCTTACCCTGAGAATTTCACTGGCCCTGACAAGACCTAGACATCAAGGAGAGACCTTCCTAGATTCTAAGGAAAGCACAGGAAAGTGCAAAATGATGCTCTGACAGATTGGAAAGAGCCCAATCTGCCCAAATCTAAGTGCTCATGGTTATATGGGTCTACATGTTGATCACAACTCATTGAGTGGCACACTCATAATGGGTGCATTTTACAAAATATAAATTACGTTAACAATTTTCAAAGCCTCTATGTCGGATTCTCAAGGGCACTCCAGAAAGAAAAAAGTCAGGCTGTCTTCGGCCTAGACACTCTGAGAAATCTTCATCCATTGGTTCTTAGATGCCTACACACTCGTATCCAGGATGTTCTTCCAGCCCAGCCCTGACTCACTTCTTATGTCTCAGCTCCTGATACTCCTGTTCTCTCTGCATGCTCTAGACATTGTTAACTCAGACCCAATCCATAAAGTGTCTACACTCCTTCATAATCTTACACTTTTACATACTATGAAGTTTTCCCCCGCTTGAACCTGCACCTTTTCCATGGTTGTTCAAAGTCCATCTAAAATATCACTTTTTCTGTGCAGTCTACCCCAACCGCAATATTGCCAGGATTACTGGAAGGACAATGATCCCTTAGTGACCTTATAAGAACACACATTGTTGTAATTAAAGATTTATTTATTTATTTTACTTGAAAGAATGAGAGAGAGAGATCTTCTACCCACTAACTCCCTCAAATGGCCACTACAGTCAGAGCTGAGCTTCTTTGAGTTGAGAGCTAGGAACTTCTTCCAGGTCTTCCATGTGGGTGCAAGTATCCAAGAACTTAAGCAAATCTCTGCCACTTTCCTAAGTTGTTAGCAGAAGAGATAGATTGTAAGTGAAGCAGCCAGGATACGAACCAGGGCCCATAAGGGATACTGGCACCACAGGCAGAGGATTAGTTCACTGCTACACCATTGCACCAACCCCAAGAACACACTTTTTATTGCCATAATACTGGTCAAAAGTTGAGACTTTTGAGCACAGACATTGGAACTGATGTAGCAACATGTACGTAATGAACAACTAGCGTCCATTACTAAAGGTTTTAACCTTGTACGTAAAGTCCATCAATGGATGCGTCGTAGCCTGGCAGTAAAACTGATTTAAAGTGTGTTATGCAGGCCTAGCATGGTAGCCTAATGGCTAAAATCCTCTCCTTGCAAACACCGGGATCCCGTATGGGCACCGGTTCTAATCTTGGCGGCCCCGCTTCCCATCCAGCTCCCTGCTTGTGGCCTGGGAGAGCAATCAAGGATGGCTCAAAGCCTTGGGAACTTGTACCTGTGTGGGAGACCTAGAAGAGACTCTGGATTCCTGGCTTTGGATCAGCTCAGCTCTGGCCATTGCAGCTGCTTGGGGAGTGAATCAAGGGATAAAAGATCTTCCTCTCTGTCTCTCCTCTCTGTATATCTGACTTTCCAGTAAAAACAAATAAATCATTTTTAAAAATAAAGTGTGTTATGCACTATTCACTGCAGAAAGTGACATGCTCTTAAACTACATTTTAGCCACCAATATTAATGGCCTAAATCAGATCATTGACCACACTCGTATCAACTTTCTAATGGTCTCAGGGAATACTCAGAAATCCTTTTGCACAGAAGCCAAAGTACATAATCTTTCCCAATATGATCCTTAACAAATTATTTATACAACTGTTGATTTCTAGTGTCACATAATTTTCATCTAGCTGAAATGAAATATTCCATTGAAAGAAAAAAAGAAAAAAAGAAATGGATGACTGATATCTGGGGATTTTTTCTTCCATAGCAAATTATAAATTCCTCCAGGGTAGGAACCATACCTTTTTCATTTCAGCACCTAACACAGAGCCTGACAACATTTTAAGCTCTTTATATAAACAGTTGAATGAATGAATGAACGAGTCAGTGAGTTCTCCTTGGGTCTCCAATGAGAGGTTTCATTGGAGAGTGGTTTCACCATAAAGAGTGATCTACAGACAAATAAACAAAAAAGTTTTTAAGAGCTGGGATGGCCAAAGAGAACAAATATAGGTTGTAGAATCCATATAACATTGAAGATTGGTCAACTGATATATTTCAGATAACACAAGACCAACACTTGTAAAATCAGCATCTGAGCTCCTTCTGCGGTCAGCATCAGGTGTTACATCATCGTGACATCACTGCTAACCTTTACCAGGCACATTGTATGTATCAGGCTTTGGAAGAAACATCTCCATACAGCAATGATTTCTTCTGCACAGTGACCCTGGGAGGAAAGTGTTTGGATATTGAACCACAGAAAACTGGCAATGTTCAATCTTTTCTGACATGCAGAGGGATTGTTTGCCAATCTTTTTTTTAAGATTCATTTGTTTTTATAGTAAAAGTAGATTTTTACAAAAAGAAGAGTGACCCAGAGAGAGAATGTCTTCCATTCACTGGCTCACTCCCCAAATGGCCACAAAGGCCAGAGCTGAGCCAATCAGAAACCAGGAACCAGGAGCTTCTTCCAGGTCTCCTACATGAGGACAGGGTCCCAAGGCTTTGGGTCACCCTCCACTGCTTTCCCAGGCCACAAGCAGGGTGGTGGATAGGAAGTGGAGCAGCCAGGACACGAACTGGTGCACATATGAGATCCCAGTGCATGCAAGGTAAGGATCTAGCCACTGAGATGTAGGAACAGGCCCTGCATCCCTTTTTAAAGCTGAGGAAACTGAATTTCAAAAGCTGTGCCTAGATTTGAATGTGCATGTATGTGACTCCAGAGACCCTTCAGCTAGTGCCCCTCCCCCAATGTCGACTTCCATCAACTGTGAAATTCCTGCTATAAACCACTCCACAGAGGCTAAGAGGTCAGACGGGGCGGGCCTGGTTAGGGTTTCAAATGCTGTTTTGGCAGCAGTTGATGGGGAGTTGGATGAACTGGCTTGGTCTGCAAATGTTAGTCTTTTTGTGGTCTTGCTCCATCTCCCTAACCAACCACACACACATACACACAGAGAAAGAGAGAGTAGAAGAGTCATGCTGCTGACTCACACCCCACACCGCAGTTGCCTTGTCCTTGCTCACGTAGGCTCAGTGGCTTGCAAGTCCTGTTCTGTCCTCAGTGTGTCCTCACTTGGCACCCACAGGAGCAGCTGCCTTCTCTGTGTTTTCTCCATGCACTCTCTTAAAGATGGCTGGATTGTGTGCTCTTACCCCGGGAATACGACAACCACCAGAGGTTGGCAGAGGCACACATCTGAAGTCAAAGCTGACCCATCTGAAAAGGGTCTTCGAGCTTTAGATACAGCCAAGAGCAGCTGAGGCCGACCCCAGCCACACCAATAGCCCACTTGGTCTGCTGATCAGGCCCTGGGAGCCACTTGCCAGGGACAGTAAATCTAGCAGTGTTGGAGTTAGGCTGCAGGGACTCATACAGCAGAGCCCCTCAGTGACCCAAAGTTTGTAGCGTGAAGGTAGTTACAGAGCATTGATTGGACTGGGCTGAGCAGGGAGTGGGAGCAAGGAGGAAACGGGCAGTGTCAGCCTTAGACATCAGCTGAACCTGAGAAGCGCAGCTGAAAAGTGAAAGGAGAGACTGGAAGCTAAGACAGACTCTGAATGACACTCTAACTTGAGATGGGTATCAGTGGAAGCAAAACAGTAGGGCTGGATGGGAGCTGTTTCTGCTGCTGTAAGGCCCGGGCCATAAGAAAAGAACCCGAAGGACTTTCTCCAAGACCTCTAGGAGCTGCTGGCTTTTCCCAAAGGCCTAAAAGCCCCTGGGATCTTAAGGAAAGAGGGCTCAATGGCTTGCTTTCCTTTTTCTCCTCACATGACAGGGAGCAACCTGAGGTGCCACAAAACCCTGGGACAGAAACTGTAAGACCTGTGTGCTGGTCCTACCCCTGCCTCCTGCAGCCTCTAGTCCCTGCTCCACACTCGGCCACATGCTTCTATCTGTGCAGGAAGTAAGGCAGAATGGAGAGTGGAGGGGTGATTGGTTAAACCCAAGTCACAGTCTTTAAAATTCTGATTGGCATGTTCTCTTTAAACAAGGTCTATTATAGCATCTCAACATTTAGGGCATATGAAAGCAGAACTGTTTACCTGCTGGCACTCGTGAGAGGCAGAATGAGTGTGTGACAGACCTGGCTAGGCCATGGCACCTGCTGGGTCACATGAGAGCTAGGTCTTGAGGTGGGCCAGACTGGACTAGGCTGCAGCACGTGTTGGCAATGCAGAGAATGAGCAAAAGTTGGGAAAGCACCATCTCAGACTAGGCTGAAGCACCCATTGGCATGCGCAAGATCTGGAGCTATGGGAGACCTGGGAGGGGAACTTTAGGGACCTGCTGCTGGTCACTGCTTCCACCAATAAACAGGAAAGCCAGGACTAGGGGTGGGCAGAACCAGGCAGGGCTAGAGCAACTGTCAGCCAGTGTGTAGGCTGGGTCTGGGGGCAGACCTTCTCAACCTTAGTGCAACAGAACAGAAGACATCTCAGAACTATCAAGGCTACTCAGGTGGCACCTTCAGAGCATTCTTCCCCATATCAAGGGTCTCCAGAACATCAGAGCACAACTGTCTCAAGTCTCTGGGCATTGGTGTGATTTGCTGGCTTTGAGTGGTCACTTCCACTTCCCCCTATGGACACAGAAGAAAAAGGAAAAAAACCTGAAATATTTGTCTTGTCCACCTTCCTCCATGCCTCAACCCTCCCCACCGTAGTTGGGGGCATGCATTGCTCTCTGTGAACAATATCAAAAATACAATAAAATTGAGGGGAGGGGAGGGAAGGAATTGCTTTCAATTCTCTTCTCCCTTCCCCCACCCCCTCTCTCTCTCTACTCCAGAGCCTCCATGGCAGCCTAGAGACCTCTGGGCTCAAGGCAGTGGTACCCGCTGAGCACGCATCAGTATTGCCCCATCAGTTGTTGGGCCTACTCTTCTAGTTTCCAGCACAGCCAAATGCAATGGCCCTGAGAATCTGCCCCCAGGTGAAGCTGGTGCTGCTGGCGCAGAGACCCATTGCGTTGCAACCTACCTAATGGCCTCTTTTACACAATCCATGCCCAGTCATTGCATATTGACACTCAATCTACCTCCAACAGCTCTTCTCTGGTGGTAGAGCATGAGATAGCACTTTGGCCTTATGCCTGGTCTACAAGAGGCAGTCACGCAAACAGAACTTGGAGACTATTCATTCAAAATGCCCTCCTTATCAGCCTTACCAAGCGTAGAACTACTGACCAAGCAAGCAACTCACAGAGGTAAAGATTCTTGCTAAGGAACTTCCAGTCTGGCAGGACCCCCTCCACCTCCACAGCAGGAAATATCACCCCCCACTGATTTCCCCATTAGAGGTTATTTCACGCTGAGTAGTAGCCTTTCCAGACATTCTTGGTTGTTGTTTTTTTTTCCCCTTTGGTCCAGGTTACACCCCCTGGGAAGGGGGTAGCTGTTGAGTTCCCAATCCCTTGGTGCTCCTCAGATGTTTTCTCCATATGTAGGAAGCATAGCCTTGTGCCTCCATCAGTTCTTTCAGGGCAAAGAGCTTACTTCTCTCATGCTTCCCAGCACCCTTCACAGCTCCCAGCCCAGCCCCTGGCACATAGTGGGCACTCTAGAACACTACTTTGTGGAACAAGATAGATGTGAGCCCTAACTTGACCCAGCCCTTGTAGGACCCCAGCACATCACCACCCCCATCATCATCAAAGTTGCTCACTTGGGAATGTGAAGAGGGCAGGGCTCCAGTGACATCCCACCTGGGATGGCTGCTGGTGGGGCGGGGGGGGGGGAGCGGAGGAGGGTTTGCATATTGGGCCCAGGGAATGTTAGGGGCCTCCCACTCTCCACATCCTCCTTTTCAGCTTCACCACTTTCTTAAATAACTTGGCACTGACCTTGGTGACAGACTTGATCATTTCCCTTCCCTTCATGATTGTGCTAAGTGACTGCCAAGGGCCTGTTCCTGGACAGTCAGCACATTCCTCAGGACTGCATGCGGGAGCCCATCTGCTCCCAAAGCACTTCCTTTCCTTTATTGTGCTATTTTGGCTTCCATTTCCCATTTGGACAGGAGCATCTTCCAGCAGGCAGAGGAGGGGAGAGGGGGGAGAGAAGCCTCCCAAGCTTCCTTCATTTCCTATTCATCGCCCTGGTTTTACCAGAAAGAAATCAACAAACATCACACTGCATGCCAGGCACTTTGTAGCTCTCCACTGGAGTCCACGCAGCTTGTACTGGTAACACTCCCATGAGAAAGGGCCAGATACGAGCCCATTTTCCAAATGGAGAGACTGAAGCTGGGAGAGTTGAAGTACTTACCCAAAGTCACACAATACATGGTAGAATTTGAGGCTTGAACCCAAATATGTCTGGGTTTGGAGGCTGAATTCTAACCTATTAGCTCAACCATCTCCCTGAATCTTCAGTCTTGAGGTGTTAGATCTGGTCCCAATGGTATCTGAGACCACAGCCCTTTTTCCCTTTCCACTCTGTGACAGCAGAACCAAGAGCCACTTCCATTCGAAACACAATTCCTGAGGCCAACACCATGGCTAATCCTCTGCCTGTGGCACTGGCTGCTCTAGTGCTAGCTGCTGACCCAGCTCCCTGCTAATATGCTTTGGAAAACAGCAGAAGATGGCCCAAGTGCTTGGGCTCCTGCTCCCGTTTAGGAGACGCAGAAGAAGCTCCTTACTTCTGGCTTCTGAGTGGCTCGGCTCCAGCCATTGCATCTGTTTGGGGAGTAAACCAGCAGATTGAAGACCTCTATCTCTGTCTTTCCTTTTCTCTCTGTAACTCTGCTTTCTAAATAAAAATAGAATAAAACTTATTTTTAATGCACTCCCATATGGGATATCAACATACAATGGCTTAGATGAAAACAAAACAAAACAGAATTTCTTGCCAGATTTCTCTATTGCTTGCCGCTGACCCACCTTCTGGATATGATATATGAACCCACAAATCATAGGCCAACAGACGGAGGAGTCAGTCTTTGGGTTGATTGCAAAGGGGATGAGAAGACAATGCCAAGCAGCTGTCAGGCAGGTATCTAGCACTCCCTGTGTGTTCTGCTTTTCCCCTGGTAGACTGTAGGGAGGGACTGAGGAGGTGCTAAGCTCACAGCTCATCAGAGCCCCAGCGCTTGCACATTCCATTGCCGCATTAGGTGTTAACCAGCCAGGAGGCCCTCAATGGGCATTTAGCATCTGTCTAAACACTCATTTGATATGTGCAATGGTGATGAAACTGGCATGTTATTCTCCCTGTCCCCCATTTCACAGATGAAGAAACTGAGGCACAGAGAAGTCAAGTAACGTGCCCAAAGTCTCAAAGCCTGAAAGTAGCAAGTCTGGGTTGTGAATTCAGCTGTTGGCTTAGACTGTTGGCTCCTCAGTGTATGGCTTTAAGTACCACCTTATGCTAGGTCCTTGGTGCGCACCTTGAGGTGCGGGTGTACCCCAGGGCAGCTGAGGTTCCAGATTACCCTAATCCTCTCCACATCTCTTTCTCCTTATTTCCCTGTGATCTCAGAGGGACTTAGATCTAATAACTCTTGGTGGCTGTGGGAATTCCCATTATAACCCCCCAGCAGTATGACCTCTGTTCCTCTCTTTGCCTCAGTTTCCTGACCTGCAACTTGGAGACAATGAGAGCTATGAGCTCAGAGGGTGGTCGTGAACATTTGGATGGAGCAGGGTAGATTTATCTATCACCGCTACCACCACCTGCTGTTGCATCTTCTTCCAGGCCAACGCTAGCATCCTGCAGGGGAAACGGTGCTTCACGCCCTGTCACTTATCAGTCTTGCCCTCCATGTCAGTCTCTTCCTGTCCCAGCTGAAAGGCAGTCCTCAGTGGCAGATTCTCCAGGCTTTTCCAAACTCAGTGATTACAATTCCTCCCAGGAGAACAGAGAAAGCCATTTTCCCAGCATCTGAAGCAAGAATTCTATTGTCACTTGGTAACTCAAGCACAGCCAAGGTGACCCAACCCAGCCCCTGTCTTCCCCACCCTTAGCAGAGGCAGAGAAGAGTCAACTCGACTGGAACATACCTTAGCAATGCCTCATGGTCAGAGTCCCCAGGGAGCAATTCACAACAAAGAGAGGCAACCATTGGAAATACTTATGTGGAATCTGAGGATTTCTTGCTGAACTAGGAAGGAATGGTGGAGTGAGCCTCTCCCTCTTGCCTGCTTTACAAAGAGTGTGTAAGTCCTGAGCAAGAAATAAAAATTATCCAGGAGATTTTTCCCATGGTTTCGAAGTGTCCGTGTGCTAGAATTCCAGTGCTGCTGAAGTGCTGCTGATGTCTTGTGCCCTAAGCTCAGGGATGGAACAAGGGGCTCTCTAATGGGCAGTCAGCCCTGGCAAAGGAAGGCTCCTTCACTTCTTCACCAGAGTGGAAAGCCAAAGAGAGGCAAGAATGCCCACCGCCCCAGTCTTTGGAGTGTTGGCACTATTAAAAACACATTCTTGCCTAAGGAGAGTGATTTGTGTGGTGAAATCGATAAATTGCTATTGAATGCTGTCCAACCCCACTTGTTCAAACTAATTGAAGTTAGCCTTTCAAATTAGCCAACCATCTGTATTGTAGGTTACTTGTAAAGAAATGAAGCTTTATTGTTCCGAGTAATTCACAGTAACACCAAGCAAGCCAACAAATTATAGCCTCATAGAGGTCTTAGGAGCCTTGCCTTAATGAAAAGAAAAAAATATATATATCCCCAGTGTCAGTCATTGATCTGCAAATAGCCCTTCTAAAGAAATTATGAAGTTTGCTACCTTCAAGTGTAGAAAACAAGCATGGAGTTCATTTGTCCAATCTATTCATTTTCTTTATTAAGAATGGGAGAAGTAAGGCCAGGTAGAGCCCAAGCCTTCCCCATCTTATACTCATGGAATGTCTTCTAATGAGCTTTTACTGTAAAAGGGAACAATTGGAGAGCAGTCTTAGAAGTAGCAGGTGCACTCCATCTACTGATGGAATAAAAGATGGTTTTGGAATACTGTCACTTCCTTTCATTTTTTTTTTCCAAAGAAGACGTTAGGGAGAAAAAAAGCTAACACAAGTCAAGTCCCTTGGTGCTTTGTCAAAACCCGGAATAAACATTAAAGGGAAAAAATCTGAAGGTCGAGGAAAGGAAATAAACAAGGAGAGTAAGTAAAACATGAATCATCCGTTACCACCTGATGGCTCCTTAAAAATAAAAATAAAACCGTGGAAGGAAGTAGTGTCCATGCCACAGTTGGGCATTTTGATAGAGGACTGGGCACAGCCTCTGTGCCCTTTTCTTTCACAGAAGGAAGCAGACCTTGCCTTCAGTTTTGGACTGCCTTTTCCTCAAGGCCTTAGTCTGAATGGGCCCAGCCAGCCTTGGCACCCACTCCTTGCCTGGGGAATGTACGTGAAGGAAGACAGGCGCACGCTTCATTGCATGTGTTTAACTGCACTTGCCTTGTTTTCCAAAGACTCCATGGTGGTTTATAGCAATTTTAAAAAAAGACAAAATTACAAGCAGAGAAACAGAATTAAAGGAACTATCAACAGAAAAAAAAAAACTTTCCTAAAAGCACTACTTTATTTTTATCAGAAAGACAGATTTACAGAGAGAAGGAAAGACAAAGATCTTCCACCAGCTGGTTCGCTCCCTCAATGGCCAGAGCTGAGCTGAAGCGAAGACAGGAGCCAGGAGTTTCATCCGGGTCTCCCAAGTGGTACAGAGTCCCAAGGCTTTGGACCATCCTCAACCTCTTTCCCAGGCCACAAGCAGGGAGGCAGATGTGAATGGAGAAGCCAGGACACAAACTGGTGCCCCCGTAAGGGATCCTGGCATTTGCAAGATGAGGATTAGCCAATTGAGCCATTGCTCACGAGTGATGGTATTGGTGTGGAAGCACATTTTAAGCCAAGTGTTAAACAACTTTAAGGTCATGTAGGTCATTGTTGTTAAAAGGAGGGAGAGATGGGATCCCAACTAGCTTGGGCTCTTACAGGGCTTCCTGAGGGAGCTGCATCTCTCCAGAAGGATGGAGTATGTCTCAGTCAGAAATGTCAGCTTTCTGCACCTGTTTGCTCACCGTAATCCTTGGCTCAGGAATGGCATAGTGTTTCGCTACTTGGTGAGAGCATATCTACACACCGCTGAACACACACCCTAGTAACTGGTAAATACACAAAGAGTGATGAAAAGTACTCTCATTGTGCAAACCAAGCCACTTGCCCCCGATGGCTTCTCACTTGAATCTGGCAAGGGTCAGCAGGCCCTTGGGACCCAGGTACACCAAGAAATGGAGAGCAGAGGCATGGGGCATGGATGGGGAGGCTTCCCAGATGGAGCTGCCGCAGGAGGCTAGGTAACACTTGAAGGCTTGGCAGTGTCGGGGGGAGAGTTAGGACTTAGACCCTCCTTGCTACAGCCAAGGGACAGTTAGGAACTAAGTTTAAGCCCAGCTCCGGACTTACTTGGAGCTGGCCAGATGGTGAAGGAATTTGGACCCTATTTAGACAGGAAATGGGGAGTCATTGAAGGATTCTGAGCAAGTTGAGCAGAGGGGGGGGGAAGGATGTGACATGTTGAAAGGGATGTTTTCAAAGGCTGGTCCCTTTGCTGCTGTCTGCTGTGTGCAGGCTGAGGTGGAAGGGTGGAGGGGAAGGCAGAGACTGACAAAGCAGGGATCCACAGAAGGAATGAGCGACGGGAGCCTGAAATACAGCTATGGGGAGAGAGAAGATGAGTGAGTTCCAATTCTAGTCACAAGCACCTTAAAAGGAGCAATTTGATACATTCTCTTCCAGACCCACAATTCCATGATGGCCGGGATTATGCATGTCTGGTTCATCATTTGACAACTGTCCTCCATCCCAGGGTACAGCATAGTGCTCAACAAGTGTTTTATGAATGGATGAATGAGTGCCTTCATGAAGGCAGATACCAAATACAAAAGTAAATAGCTGGGCCCGGCGCAGTAGCGCAAGTGGTTAAGGTCCTCACCTTGCACGCCCAGGATCCCATTTGGACGCCGGTTCTAATCCCGGCAGCCCCGCTTCCCTTCCCTGCCTGTGGCCTGGGAAAGCAGTTGAGGACGGCCCAAAGCTTTGGGACCCTGCACCCGCATGGGAGACCCAGAAGAGGCTCCTGGCTTCGGATCGGCATAGCATCGGCCGTTGCGCTCACTTAGGGAGTGAATCATCGGACGGAAGATCTTCTTCTCTGTATATCCGTCTTTCCAATAAAAAAATAATAATAAAAATAAATCTTAAAAAAAATTAATTAAAAAAAGTAAATACGAATAAATACATGTAAGAGTACTGATTAAAAAATGGTTGTGTGATTAAAAACAAGCGAGAATACACAGAAAATAAAATAGAGCACCATCAAAAAAACAAATACATAAAAAAGAAGAAGCAGCCCCATGCTTTAACAGGCTTTCTTTCATTGTCCTTGGTCCTACCCTAGTGGAGGAAGGTAGCTCAGGAGAGAGCAGAACTGGCTGGGAAAGAAGACACCTAGAAGAGAACGCTGTTAGTAGCAATGTTCCCTAGGACGTATACAAGCTGGGTGTGGCGCACAGCACAGGAACATCACAAAGTAAATTATAGACGGAGAGTAGAGGGAAATGCTGATATTTCCCTCATGAAAGGATTAGCTGAGGATCTATTTAAAGCAGCCAACTCGGGGTGGGCTAAAACACCATTTGGAATGCCTATGTGCCATATAGGAGTGCCTGGGATTAAGTCCCAGCTGCCCTTGATTTTTAAAGATTTATTTATTTTTATTTAAAGGGAGAGTTACACAGAGAGAAGGAGAGAGAGAGAGAGAGAGAGAGAGAGAGAATCTTTCATCTGCTGGCTCAAATCTTTCATCTGCCCACATGGCCGCAAGTAGTTGGGTCCCTGCCACCCATGTAACAGACCCTGACTGAGCTCCAGGTTTCTGGCTTCAGCCTGAACCAATCCCTGAATACTGCAGGCATCTGGGGAATGCATCAGCAGGTGAAGTGCGTGTTCTCTCTCTCCCCCTTCTCTGTCTCTTTTAAATAAATTAATCAATCAATAAAATAAGGTAGCAAACTGCCTTTCTATTATACTTCATTTGAGACTATGATTTGATTTAATGAGATTGGATCCCTAGCCAGCACAAAGTAGAGTTATGATAAAAGCCCTGAAGGAAGAGTCCCAGACCTAGCCCTTGGCCGAGGCAAGCAACAGAATGTGGTGGTTTAGATGCTAAAATTGTGCTTCCTGAGTAAACATCCTGGATGCAGTATTGACTAGCTGTGCAGGCTAGCCTGGGCAAATGGCTTACCCTCTCTGAACATCAGCTTCCTCATCTGCAAAATGTGATAACGCAACACCTGACTCTACCCGGGGAGGCTGTTGTAAGGATGAAGTGATGTCATGCCTGCCATGTGCTCACCAATGTGCACAAGGTCTCAGTAAGTGCTGCCTTTCATGTCTGATCTTCTCTGACCTTGGGCAGGTCAGTCCCCTTCTCAGAGCCATATGTCAGGGATGTGGTTCCTAGCCATATTACAAACTCATATTGTATCAAACATAAAGCATCTCCACTCCCTGGGGTCCACAGTCAATAACTCTGTTCTCAGAGAAACTAGAGGGACTCTTAGGAAAGAGAGACAGTGCATGTAGACACCAACCCAGCACAGATGCTTTGTCAGCAATATACTTTGTAAATGCCCCAAATCACTTCCTCAGCTCCTACTCCTAAACTTCAGTGCTCCTTCCCCTCTCCCAGACACCTAACTATTACTACTACTTCTTCTTCCTCTTCTTCTTCTTCGAATTTATTTTTATTGGAAAGGCAGATTTACAGAGAGAAGGAGAGACAGAAAGATCTTCCATCTGCTGGTTCACTCCCCAAATGGCTACAACAGCCAGAGCTGAGCTGACCTGAAGCCAGGAGCCAGGAGCTCATGAATCTGGTTTCCAACACGGGTGCAACGTCCTAAGGCAGGGATCTGGATGGGAAGCAGAGCAGCCAGGTCAAGAACCGGTGCCCATACTGGACCACGGCACATGAAAGGTGAGGATTTAACCACTAGGCTATGGCACCAGACCTAGACACCTTATTTCTTTAGCCATCTTCACCCTAGGCCCTAAGAGGAGAGCAACCCCCAAAGCACTGCTCTCCTTTGGACAACTTCCTTAGTCAATCCTCCATTTAGAACCACAAAGCCAAGTTCTTCCTCTAGGTTTTTCTTCCCCACTCCCCATACTCCAACTGGGATCTTTGCAATCACATCAACCTCTGCTGCCCTCTGCTGTCTGGCTCCACATGTGCTGGGCCCAGACGGGCTGGCTAAGTCCACTTCCAGTGGCCCATCAGTGATTCCAGGTGTCAGTTGCTCCTCTGATCTCAGGAATACAACATGGGTATCTTCTGAAACATCCATGCTAGCACCCAATCTATGCAAAACACAGTCTTTCCAGTTCATATCTGACACAGCCAAGCCACAGCTGGGGTAGTTCATGAATTGATAGCTGCTGTCTTCAGCGAAACAGGTGAATTGCTTGTGTCAGGCACAGTCTTATCTACATCTCCTCCTCAGGCATTCCACAATCATTTGCTGAGTGCTTGCTATATGTTTGGCACTGTGCTGAATGCTGCATATACACTGTCTTACTGAATCATGGCATCAACCTGGCAAGCAGGTGAAATTGTTATCTCCCTTTTGCAGATGAAGAAAGAGAGATTCAGAGACATGCATATCTTGCTCAAGGTCACAGGATCAGTAAATAGTAGAGATAGGGTCATAAAAATAGATGGATTTACCTCTACATCTGGGGTTCCCAACTACTAGTCATGGTGTGGAGGGCAGTCTGAATGGGAAGACAGTGCAGAGGATGAGCCAGTTAGCATCTCTTATATACTCCAGGGCAAAAGGCAGAGAAAGTGCTAGGGTCTTGAAAGATCTGGTGACTGACTGTGACGGCAGGGGAGGTATGAAAGGATACTCAGAACCCTGGCTTGGACAACTAGGCCCCCAGGGACATGTTGGGTGTCAGAGGGAAGAGATAGATCCATTTGGGACATGCTGAGAGGGAGACATCAAGTTGGAGATGATCTGCAAAAGCTCTAGTTTCGGGATTGGCACGGTAGCCTAGTGATTAAAGTCTCACCTTGAACGTGCCAGGATCCCATATGGGCACTGCTTCTAAACCCGGGAGCTCCACTTCCCATCCAGCTCCCTGTTTGTGATCTGGGAAAGCAGTAGAGAACAGCCCAAAGTTATAGAACCCTGCACCCATGTGGGAGACCTGGAAGAAGCTCCAGGCTCCTGGCTTCAGGTCAGCTCGGCTCTGGCCGCTGTGGCCCCTTGGCCCCATCATCAGATGGAAGATCTTCCTCTCTGTCTCTTCTCCTCTCTGTTATCTGATTTTGCGGTAGTTTCTTGAATCTAGAGCTCAGAAAGCAGGTCTGGACTAGAGTGAAATTGGAGATAAGTGAGATTTTCCAAGGTCACTCTGGTTGGAGCTGAGACTACAACATCCATATTTAAAGAAGTGACCAAATACAAGACATGTAGAACAATGACTTAAAAGAAGTAGCTAGAAGGGTAGCACTCCCTCTCCTTGGCCCTGTTCCTCCCTCTCTCCACAGGCCATGGCAGAACATGGCAAGAAGTGGCCATCCTCAAACCAGGAATCTAGTCTCCACTAAACTTTGGATCCTGATCTTAGACATCCTAATCTCTAGAACCCAGAACAAAGTGTTAAGTATCAAAGCTACCCACCTGAGGATCATCTGTTCTAGCAGCCAGCCCTCACCAAGATCTCTTATTTCTATATACCATCAGTGAACAATCTGAAAAGAAACAAAGAAAACAATTTTATCTATGAATATGAAAGAATAGATTATCTGCCAATAAATGTAATAAAGAAAAACGAGAACTACAGAACATTGGATATATAAATTAAAGACCTAAATGGGAAGATACTTTCATCACTCATTATTGCTCAGAATACTTACAAAAGCTTCCCCCACCAACTTCAAGAGCTGTGGACAGAGACTCCCACACCACCATGGGAGCACAATACAGGGTTATCGATGATTCCAGTAAGAACACTCCAAGTGAAGTGTCTGGAACTAAAATCAGACCAGAAGGTATGAAAGTGAGGATGGACAAGTTCACAGAGGGGCACAAAATATCTGACCTTGTGAAAATCCCTGGCATGTTCCAGGGGGAAGGAACCTATGAAAAGCCTCCCCAGCTCAATTGAAATAGCTACTGCAGTCTAGATCGCAGTCACAGCAGGGTTTTTATAGGACTTAATGTGCTCATCTTCAGGCCATCTTGGGAAGAACATACACAGCATAAACAAAGACGTGTTCTGAAATGAAGAGGTACAGAGGCACTGCCAGGTGTCAAAATGTAACACAGGCTGTAGACCCTGAAACAGCAATATAGAGGCACAGTAACACAGGTCAGTGGGACAAAACAGACAAAAGGTCAGCCTTCGGAATATGTGGGGATACACTGTGCACCAAATAAGGAATGACCTACCAATGAGGAGCCAATATACTAGTCAGTAAATGATGTTGGATAATTAGTTGTGAAATTGAGAGGGAAAATTCCACAATCTGGTTGGATCTGGACCTCATATTCAAAGGTAACGTCTAGATGAATTCATGAGTTAAACACATGTACTCAGAAAATAATATAAAACTCTGGGGCATATAGGATATTTTCTTATGAAGTTAAGTCCAAAAATCCTAGAGATTATGTAAACTGTCTTAATTTCTTGCTACATAAAAACTTTTACATTTGTAAAGCAAAAGCAAAACTCAAAAGGAGGCAATACTTGTGGTATGCAAATATTTATAATATGTTAGATACAAGAGGGATATACAAATATATGAATATATATATTCAAGTATGCAGTTCCCCTTTTTGAATCATTAAGAAAATGACAATCTAATAGAAGATGACCTAAGGAAAGAAATGGGTGTTCAAACATGAAGAAAAATCAAAGCCAAATTAAACATACAAGAACATACCCGACCTCATCTAGCAACTGGGCAAACACAACATAGCGAGACATCAATTTCCAGCCATCAAATTGATAAAATGTTAAAATGATGACAATGTTCAGTGTTGATGAGCTCTGGAAACAGCTATTTTCATACTCGGCTAGTAGGAGTGTGAGCTGGTAGTTTTCTTTGGAGGATAATTTGGCAGAATTCTCTTGAAATGAAAAAGATATGCCTCTCTGCTTCTAGGTGTGGATCCCAGAGATATTCTTCCATGCCTCCACAGCCTTCCATTGCACTTGTTTGTGATGCAAGTTAGCCACACTCTGAATGTCCATTGCCATGGAAAGCAAGCAAAGTAGAGTTTTGAGGATGAGGGCCAACTTCTGAAATGATTTCCAGAGTCCTAGGAAATGAAATCTGGCTCAGGACAAGTCAAGGGGCAGCCCAGCAGCAGCTAAAGCCCTGAGAATGAATAAAGCTGTGAACTTGGACTTCTGTAAAGAGAAAGGATTCAAATGCTCTGGAGTACATTTATTCATTCAACAATTATTTATGAACACCTTTAAAGCAACAGATAGTGTTCCAGATTCTGGGATGCAACAAGGGCCAAAAAGAAATAAGTGTCAGGTAAGTGATCTAAGGAGCCAATAAATCAGAACAGGGGCAAAGAGTAACACAGGTGTCACTTAACTAAGGAGACCAGAGACGGCATCTCTGCAGTGGTGACATTTGAACAGATATCTGGATAAAGTAAAGAAATGAGTCATGTTGATCTCAAAGGGACAGCACTCCTGCTAGTAGGAACAATATGTGCAAAAGACCTATTGCTGGAGGGAAGTTGCTTTACTTAGGGCCAGATGATGGCAGGATAGATGTAATGGGGTAGGGGTGATACAAAAGAATAGGAGAGTTAAACGTGCTAGCAAAAGGGAGGTTTGGCCCAAATAGCAAGGGAAGTGAGACCGGGAAGGATGTTGATAAATGGAGAAAAGAACACAGGGGGAAGAAATAGGAAGTTCTGGTGAAGTTGAAAGTCAGGTCATAAGCTGAGGGAGAGATGTCTTTAGCTAGAGGGATACAAGGGTGTGGTCTAAGAAAGGTCAACGAACTGGAAGTTGGACTTCTATACATCAGAAGACAGCAATTGCTGTGGGTAGCTGTGGAAGAGAAAGCTTTCGCCTTAAAGAACTAAGTCTTCAAACAGATCATTGCCAGACATTTGGCAGGGTAGGGATGGGGGTCCCTCTCCACAACTGGGGAGACTCTGGGAGGCAGATGACAGGGACTGCCACAGAGGCTGTAAAGGAAGTGATAGGGGAAGGCATTGTCACCAGTGGGTTAGGGAAAGCTCCAGACCAAGTGACCAGAGGGGAGACTGGAAGGAGGAGGAGTTCAAAGGGGCCCAAAGAAGAGGTACACATTCCAGAATGCGGAGAATAAATGAAGATTCTATAATTTAAGAGTAGGCAGTTCTAAGAGGTACTGGAACAAAGGTGGTGGGGCCAGAATGGAGATGGATCAGAAAGAGGCACAAGGGTTGGCTAAACAACAGGCTACTGATGACTACAGGTGGTTGTAGGTGACCCAACAGCACCAAGGGGAGGCTTCAGAAGAAACTTGGTGAACCCCTGTGGCTTTCTAGACCCAGGTGTCAGTGCAGCGCAGGGATGCTGAGGAGACAGTACAAGTCTGGGATATTCCTGGCGGGGCCTGGAACTTGTCTAGGGAGCAGGACTCAACTCAGGCTATGACCACTGAAGCGAATCACGGCTAGTGGCATCCACACATCTCCAGTTATGCTTGCTAGTACTCACTGTCAACATTCCTGTCCCATAATCGGCAGGTGATTCCATCAGGAGGAGCCATGGGCAGTTGCGAGCTGCTAAAAAGGAGCTGCCTGCTGGACTCACCAGCCACAGCCTACGGGACAGCCAGCCCTTGGCCAGCCCTTATGCTGGGGAAAGAAGCCCTTTCCCTAGCTCTGGGCTACCTGGATGGGGTGATCCTGAACCAACTATACCAAAGAAGGGCAGGGTCCAGGGGAAAGAAGGGTGGAGGAAGCATGACTACCATTAATGGAATATTGCCAAACAGACAGGATTTTAGAAGTTGCCCATACTCGGTAGTGACCAATGACGGGGGTTACAGACATACCAAGTGCTCCAGTGTGGTCATTACACACTGCATATACGTGCCAAAATGTCACTCTGGATCCTATAAACAAGTACAAAGACTATATGCCAATCAAAACTAAAAATTCATTTTAAAAAATGATGAGCATGCACCCAGGAAGTGGTAGCTTGTGGTTGATGAGGGCACATGTGACAGAAGGAGGTTCCAACAGCACGTAGCAGCCTTCCAAGTGGCTGGCAAATGGCTTCCCATCACCCACCTCCTGCCACTTTACCCCTACCCCCATTCAGATCATGGGAGTCTAAACACACAGGAGTTTAGCATTAACTCAACAAACTCATGTTGAGCTGACTCTTTGTCAGGCTCTGTCCTGGACACTTTGAAGGAGGAAAAATATATAAAAGCAAGCTCCTGCCCTCAGATATATGTGACAGAAGAGGAGAGAATCCAGAAATGAAAGGTTTTTGAGAACCTGAAACCTGAATTGCAGACAGCCAGGGCTTTGGTGAAGGTGATGTTCAAGCTAGACTTTGGTGGATGGAGAGAACATGGACAAGGAGCGATGAATAACAATACATACCAAGGATGAAGGCCTCACTGGGCCAAGCAGGCTGACTTCTTTCCTAAGCCAAGAAAGAACTTCAGATGAAGGCAAAAGCGAGTCTCAAAGAGAGGAGCAAAGCCTTTGACACTTGCTCCCACCACCTCTCCCTCGACCCCCGGCGCAGGTCTTAGTACCAGCCACTCTCCTGTGCCATGTTTATCTCACCTTCTGCCAGTAAGACCCCAGTGTCTCCCAGCATGGCTCAGCAAGCTGTGGACAGGGAGTGAAGGGCTTGGCAAGTGGCAGTCTCTTTGGGTGCCCACAAGGCCAAGGGTATGCACTCTGTCAGCCTGTGAGCTCACAGCAGCAGTGAGCCCTGAAGTGTGCTAGCTCCCAAGTCCTCCTCCCATTGGCACAAACATAAAACCTCACATCTCCCCCCCCCCCCCCGTGGCACTTCCATCTCTATGTCTCACAGCGCTGCCTGCCTGTTATCCCTCAGGCATTTCCACCAGTATGTCCCTAACCTGCCAGCCTCCCTGCAACCCCTGGCTGTGCCAGCACCTCGATGCCAATGTTCACCCCAGGGCTTCTCCTGCCAGGCTCCCAAGACACCCTTGCTTCCTGGCATGCTGATCCCAACTCCTACCATGGCCCCTCTTTAACTAGCTCTCACAGCAGAGCTGTAGAGTTACCTGTTACTGTGAGCTGAGCTGTGCCTCAAGATACCTCATTGTTGTCACAGACTGGCAGGAGAACAGAACGTGCAGTTGCATAAGAGGCATTCTGATGTAAATTAGGTGGGCTTTGATACCCTCTACCCCTTCCAGGACCAGGAATCAGGACAGGATCAGGGAGCAAGATGATCAGCAGGTTGTGGCATAACTGCCTAAGATGCCAAGGTCTACCATGTCAGCATCCCATGTGAGTGTCAGTTCAAATTCCAGCTGTTCTGCTTCTGATGCAGCTTCCTGTCACTGTGCCTGAGAAAGCAACAAAAGACAGCCCAACTCCTTGAGCCCCTGTACCCACATAAGAGACTAGAGAGAAGCTTTTGGCTCCTGACTTTGGCCTGCCCAAGTCCCAGTCATTGCAGCCATTTGGGGAGTGAACCAGTGGATGGAAGATTCTCTCTCTCTCTCTCTCTCTCTCCCCCACTCTCTGTAACTGTGTCTTTCAATAAAGAAATAAAACTTTCAAAATTTTTTTTCCTAAAAAAAGAAAGAAGAGGCACTGACAGGAGGAACCCTGAAAAGCAACTTCTCCAAGTTCAGTATTTGGCCTTAAGACTAGCTTTGAGGGCCCGGCGCGATGGTGCAGTGGTTAAGGTCCTCGCCTTGCACGCCCGGGATCCTATATGGGCGTGAAGAGGCTCCTGGCTTCGGACCGGCATAGCATCGGCCGTTGCGCTCACTTGGGAAGTGAATCATCGGATGGAAGATCTTCCTCTCTGTCTCTCCTCTCTGTATACCCGCCTTTCCAATAAAAATAAAATAAATCTTAAAAAAAAAAAACTAACTAACTTTGAACCAAAAAAAGTAAAACAAGTAGAGGTCCGCTGGTGGGAACAAGTTTCAGCAAGACCCTGGTGACTCATGGAGCTGCCAAGCAACTTTGAATGAGGACTTTGGGCCATTTGCTCTCCCCACCCTTGTTTCTTTCCCCTTCCGTCTTTGAACCGGTTGCCAACAAGGGTTCAAGTCCTAAAACTTATGAGGGTAAAGACAGTCATTTTTCTGATAAGAAGATAAGGGAGGGGCTGAGAGGAAAAACAGGTGAGGTCATGCTCATCACCAAGGCCAAGGCAGGGCCCCAGGGGCCCGATGCAGAGTGCTGAATACAGTGTGGAGACATCCCAGGGCAGAGTCCAGAAGATGGGGGAGGGATGCCGGTCCAGTCTGTGCTTCCCAGCGTGACCCTTGGCCCAGTTGATCTTTGCTATGCCATGAACTGCCACTTCAGCAGTGTTGGGCGCTGGGGCCAGAAAGAACAAGGTACAGATGAGACTGGCTTTGCTTCTGGTTCTGCATCAGAGCTAACAAGCACTTACACAGCACGCGTTTGCTCTCTGCCAGGCATGTTCTTAAAAACTCATCGCATCCTTCTGAAGTTGATGGCATTGAAACTCCATCTTATGAGAAAAAAAAAAAAAAAACACCTTTCAGGGCTCAGAAAGGTAAAGTTGCTGGCCTTAAAATCAAGCAGCTAGGTGAGTGAGAGGGCAGGGATTGAGACACAGGGAGTGTGGCTCCTGCGTCAGGGCTCCCAAGCTCACTGGTGACAGAGCAAGATGGTGCTCTTGTTCAGGGGCGGTCTCGGGCTTCCTTCTTTGCAGAATCCCATCAACACTACCACCTCACCCGTCAGGATGGCTACCGCAGCACACAGAGGAGGAAGCGCCCTCGGCAGGGCGTTGCACCAGCCTTTTGAACCCTGGGTAATACTTGGACTGGCAGTGATGGAAGGAGTAGCAAAGAAAGAACAAGAAAGGGTCAGTCCGGGGCTTCCAGCGTGACCGAATGTCACAAGAGTCTTGCAGTCCTTGTTCCTGATCTGTCCCTCAAGGCTGGAGGCTCCTGGCCTCTGCTTTTTTCTTCCTGAAAGAGGAATTCACTGAATATTCTCACCCATTTACACTCTGCCCCTTCAGGGAGCATCAAGAACCCCCACCCCTGCCCCTTGTTACCCCCTAAAACAGTGCATTTTGTAGTTCTTGCACAGGTTATTGAGAGCTGCCTCATACTTATTGTAGACACAAGCAGAGTGTACTTTCCAATAAAAGCACTGTGGGGGAGGGGCATTGGGCTATAGCAGGTACAGCTATGACCTATAGAACCAGCATCCCATATGGGCTCTGGTTCAAGTCCTGGTCACTCTACTTCCCATTTGGGTCCCTGCTAAATGCACCTGGAAAAGCAGCAGAGGATGGGCCAAGTGCTTGGGTGCTGCCACCCTCATGGGAGAATCAAAAGAAGCTTTTAAAGGCTCCTGCCTTCAGACCAGCCCAGCTCCAGCCATTGCAGCCATTTGGGAAGTGAACAATCATGGAAGATTCTCTGTCTCTGTCTCTCTCTCTCTCTCTCTGCCTTTTCAATAATTAAATAAATCATTTTTAAAAAGAAACAAAACAAAGGCTGGTTGGCCTTGGGCCCGCAGGCTAAACAAGCACTCCTCCCTGAGGTCTGTTCGTGGCTCCAAAGCTATCTACGATATTGCCTTCCAAGGAACCCAGGGTGTGAAGGTTTTTGAGCGTTTCGGAGCTACTTTGGTGCTGGTGCTGGTGCCACTGCCCTCTGACACGGCCAGGCAGGGGAGCAATGCTGGCATTACTTCTCTTCTTGCCTCAGCAAAGTTGTGCCATTCAGGAATAACCTGCACTACAGGGAGCCCATGTTCCTGTTCTAGAAGCTGTGGCAGAAAGGGCCCGTCCTGTAGGCCCAACTTGATTTCTCAGCCCCCAACTTCCCCTTTCTGGCTCTTCTTTGCCCGATTCTTCCAAGCAGAGGTACCTTTAGGTCTTTGTCCCCTCCCCTGTGTGGCTGTCTTAACAGCTTAGATTTTCTAGAATGTACAATAGGCAGCTGATGAGGGTGGGGGGCTCAGCTCCCAGCATGCCAAAAGAATGGATGCTGTAGCCACAGGCCGTGTGCCCAGCAGGGTGCAGAGGGCTCCCCAGCAAGATGGAGAGTGAGAGAGAGAGAGAGAGAGAGCGAGAGAGAGAGAGAGAGAGAGAGAGAGAGAACACAAGCTTTTGCTGAGCCAGGCACTGAAGGAGGAGTTACAAGCGGGGCTGCAGCCAGGGCCCAGCGTGGAGAAGCTAATGGGAAACAGCCTGGCAGATTCGGGAAGGGCTGGGGCAGGGCTGCTGCAGAGGGGTTGGGCCAGGCAGGCTGATTGAAACCAGCTGTTGCTCTTCTGTCTTGGAGATCTTTGGACTCTGGCCCCAGGGCGGGCTCACATCCTATTCTGGGCTCCCACACAGGTTGCCTGGGATAGCCCGAGGTTCCTCAGCCCTTTCCGGGTTCCCTGAGCCAGTCGGCAAGACAGACCACAGAGGGCCACTCTCCACTCAACAGCCGGTTGCCTCCTTCCCATCGCCAGCCTCCCATCCACCCATCCACCTCCTGTCTGCTCCTGCCCAGGAAAGGCCTGAAGGAAGAGGCCAGAGACCCGCCCTGCCCTCTCTCCCCAGCCCCTCCGTGCATCTGGAGCCCCCATGGCCTGGGCTCCCTGGGGCTGCTGCCTCTGGCTGGTGCTCCTGTGCGGTATGTGCATCTGGGCCTCTTGGGGAGGACCAGTTCTGGCCTCTCTATTCTGTGCTCAGCAAGGGTGGACTGAGGGCTAGGGCTCAGGCTGTCTCTTTCTGGGTTCCTTTCTTGGTCTTGAGGAAGAGTCACCTCAGGGCGTATCTTCAGGGCCCTTGTGACTTGGATCACGTCTGCCTTGGCATCTTCCCATTTCCCCCACCCTGGTAAAAACTAAATTATTCTGGCACTCATTAAAACGGAAGAAGGATTTGCAAAGAGGGGAGACAGATGGGGCTTATCTGATAAAGCAAACGCCGCCGGAGAACGGGGTGCTTACGAGCCGAGGGAGGGGCTCAGGGAATGACAAATTACTAAGAAGGGACTTTAAGGATCAGTGGATTCTTCCTGGATGTGGGCCGTGGTGACCACGTATCTAGGGTGAGGGATAAGAAATCTGATCAGCTATTGCAAGTGACTGGACAGTAAGAGTGGAGCTTTCCCCTAAACTGAATTATCTTGCTAAGACCAGGCAATGCAGGCCAAGCAAAGGCAGAACAGGGCAAATGCCAACATCTAAGAAGAGGACTTAAAGGAGCCTCTTTTTCTGTCTGTCTCTGTCTCACTTTCTGTTAAAGTTTTATTTCATTTTTTACTTGAAAGAGTTGGGGGTGCAGAGAGAGATCTTCCATCAGCTGGTTCACTCCCCAAATGGCCACAACAGCAGGAGCTGAGTGGATCAAAGCCAGGAGCCCAGAGCTACTTCTGGGGATCCCACGTGGGTGCAGGGACCCAAGGAGTTGGGTCATCCTCTGCTGCTTTCCCAGGCCATTAGCTGAGAACTGGATCGAAAGTGTAGCAGCCAAGATTCAAACCAGCATACACATGAGATGCCAGAGCCGCAGTCAGAGCCCACCATGCCAAGGCGCCAGCGCCCCAGAGGAGCCTTTCTAAAGCTTGGTCAAGGAGAGACTCTGTTTCACCCCTATGGTGCCCTGTATGTCTTCGGTTAAGTGCACAGCTCAGTAACTGCCACCCCTCCCCTCCCCCACCCCCAGCTTCCCACCTTTCTGCCTTCTAAGTACCTGCTCATTCACTCAGCATTCAGATCTTGAGCACCCCCTTGGTGCCAGGCCCTGTGCCTGGGGCTGCAGGTGCTCAGTGGCAGAGCCTGCCCTTGGTTTCAGAGAATAGCAGATCCTGGTTTCTGGAGAGACACAGGTCACCTGTGCCCTGGCTCTGATGCTGACATCTTAGTGGCACCGTTTCATCAGAGATCTGTTCCTGCAGAAATGTGGGGGGTTGGGGAGGGCATTTTCTGAAATCAGCAGCCTAAGTCTCCTCTGCCCTTTGAGTTTGTGAGACCAAGACAGGCAGGCAAGGTGTTTGTGGCAGCAGGTCTTAGCTACCCTCCTTCCATGTGTAGCTCAGCCCACTCAGAAAGGCCAAGTGCAAGTTAGGCTCTATAGGAATCCACTCTGCCCACCACTACCACCACCATCACCATCACCACTCACACCCCACCCCCCACCCCCACCACCTGCAAAAGGAAGAGAGTAGAGGGACAGACTATCAATCAGACTGTCAGACTTTTAGGGAGAAAGAAATTGCATCTCATCCAAGTCTCCTTTATAGAGGCACAGGGCCTGGAGGGCTTAGCCTGGTACCTGGCATACAGTAAACACTTAGGAAATATTTAACAATGAATATGGAGTCACTCTCCTCAGGTCACACCAAATGTGCAGCGCAATCCAGTTTGACAATGAGGATTCCATGTATTCTCTGCAGCACCACCCTTCCCAGGCCCATCTTTCCCAGGTGCACCCTCCCCCACCCCTGCTCCATGATCAACAGAGTGGGAACATGGAAGGAACATTGTAGTATTGTGTTCAGATGGCCCGGCATTCAAATCTCTGTTCTACCACCAACTCACTAAGGCAAAACTTGGGCAAGTTACCAAAAACTTGACTTCCTCCTCTGTAGAAAATGAACAAAAACTCCCACCCATCTCATAGGTTTCTTTTTTTTTTTGTAAAGATTTATTTTTATTATGTTTTTATTGGAAAGGCAGATATACAGAGAGGAGAGACAGAGAGGAAGATCTTCCGTCCAATGATTCACTCCCCAAGTGACTGCAACAGCCAATGTTATGCCGATCCGAAGCCAGGAGCCTCTTCCGGGTCTCCCACGCGGGTGCAGGGTCCCAAAGCCTTGGGCTGTCCTCGACTGCTTTCCCAGGCCACAGGCAGGGAGCTGGAAGGGAAGCGGGGCTGCTGGGATAGAACCGGCGCCCATATGGGATCCCGGGCGTGCAAGGTGAGGACCTTAACCACTTGTGCCACCGCACCGGGCCCGATCTCATAGGTTTCTTGCAAGCAAGACGCAGTTATCACTTAATGATGTGGCTACATTGTAAGAACTGTATCATTAGGCAATTTCTTCCTTGTGCAAACATTATAGAATAGACTCATAGAAACTGAGGCAGCCCCGATGTCACTGGGCAATATGAGCTTATAGGACTAAAGTTGTAGAATGTGATCCATCATTGACAGAAACATAGTTTATGTGGCACATGACCATAGTATAGATAAATTATAAAGTCCACTATCCAGAATGTATTTTTTTAAATTTCAAAGTCACATATACAGAGAAGAGGAGAGACAGACAGGAAGATCTTCCGTCCGATGATTCACTCCCCAAGCAGCCACAATGGCTGGAACTGAGTCAGTCCGAAGCCAGGAGCCAGGAACTACCTCCAGGACTCCCACATGGGTGCAAGGTCCCAAGGCTTTGGGCTGTCCTCGACTGCTCTCCCAGACCACAAGCAGCGATCTGAATGGCAAGCGGGGCCGCCAGGTTTAGAACCAGTGCCCATATGGAATCCTAGCATATACAAGACAAGTACTTTAGCTGCTAGGCTACCCCTCCGGGCCCTAACAGGGGCTCTTTAAAAGCCACCCATCTTCATCAGTGCTCCGAGGGGGCCTGGGAGTAAGCCCAATATAGGCAAAATTAGATTTATAGAAGGCTGCAACAAAGGTGGGGTGATTATTTAGCAAAGTCCTCTAGAGCATTTCAGAGAAAATTTGATTACCAAAATTTAATTTACGCACAACTTTTCCACTTCACTAGACCCAATTAGATTAGAAGGAAAAAGAAAACGGATGTAATGAGCACTAAAACGCAAGCAGAAGTGGTAATCACTTGTCCACGAAACGCGGTGTTTTTTTTTTTTTTCTGTGTGACCCAGGGTGCCATCCAGGTCAGCCTGATTTCCCATGAAATGTGATTATTTGTCTCCACAAGTAAAGTGGGCGAGTGCGATGCGTTACAAAGGCCAGAGTGAGCCTGCAGGAAGAGTGAGGTGGGGCGAGGATGCCCCAGTACTCTCCATGAGCTATCTGGTTCACAAATAACACTGGATTTTCCTCCCGGTTCCCAGCCACTGCCTGGAGCCACTCAGATGCAGCGAACCTTGAAAGGACCGACGTGAGAAACTGTTCAAGCAGCCCTCCGGTGAGACCCTGCTCACGCCCCTGCAAGGCTCCGCCCACAAGGTCCCGCCCTATCCCCCCCCCCCCCCCCCCCCCCCCCCCCCCCCCCGGCTCAGTTGCTAACCTCTCCTTGTTGGTTTTGTTTGTTTGTTTGTTATGTTTTGTTTGTTTGTTTTTACCGGACTTTCCCCTGAATTCCAACCTCTGTGTTTTGCTTCTTATTAACGCTTCTTATTAACCTAAGTCTGGACGGACAGCACTTTCTCAGGTGTCTGATACCACCACCACCATCACCACCCTACACCCACGGTGTGAGCCCCATCGGTGGCCTCTCCCTTCCCACTCTCTCACTTTACTTTCTGCCCTGGCCAGGGCCAGGGGAAGCCCGGCTAGGAGGAGGGAGCAGGCAGGAGGGCAGGGAAGTAGAATGGCAGGGGGAGGAAGGGGGTCCAGTGGACAAACAGGAGAAGGGAGGAAGCCAAGGGACTGAAAAGAGCCTGGCAAATAGACAAGGCACGTGAAGATGATAAGGCCCAGCAGATTGGAGTCCAAAGCAAACCCATCTGCTAAGCAGCTTCCTAGCTGGAGACCAGAGAGATGCTCTCCGCAGCCAGAGGAAGGGTGGAGATCACCAGTTGAGAGTAGACCAGGAAGTGTGAGGCGTGGGTATACTAGCAACAGGATAGACCAGGAGCCAGGAACTCAATCCAGGTCTCAATTCACGTGGGTGGCAGGGAGCCAGTCACTTAAGCCATGACTGCTAGCTCCCAGGGTGTGCTGCAGCAGGAAGTCAGAATCCACAGCAGCAGAGTCAGGACTTGAAACCTTGTACTCTTTTTTTTTTTTTTAAGATTTATTTATTTTTATTCGGAAGTCAGACATACAGAGAGGAGGAGAGACAGAGAGGAAGAACCTCCGTCAATGATTCACTATTCACTCCCCAAGCAGCCGCAACAGCCAGAGCTGAGCCAATTCGAAGCCAGGAGCTTCTTCCGGGTCTCCCACGCGGGTGCAGGGTCCCAAGGCTTTGGGCTGTCCTCGACTGCTTTCCCAGGCCACGAGCAGGGAGCTGGAAGGGAAGCAGGGCTGCCAGGATTAGAACCGGCACCCATATGGGATCCCAGGCGTGCAAGGCGAGGACCTTAACCACTTGCACTATCATGCCGGGCCCCTGTACTCTTTTTTTAAAAAGATGTATTGATTTTTATTTGAAAAGCAGAGCCAGAGAGAGGTGGAGAGTATTCTTCCATCTGCTCATTCACTCCCAAAATGGGACAGTGGCCAGAGCTGGGCAGATCTGAAGACAGAAGTCAGGAGCTTTTTGCAGGTCTCTCACATGGGCAATAGGGGCCCAAGCACTTGGGCCATCCTCTGCTGCTTTCCCAGGTGCATTAGCAGGGAGCTGGATCAGAAGCTGAGCAGCCAAGTCTAGAATCAGTGTCCAATAGGGAATGCTTGTGCTTGCAGGTAAAGGATTCGTCAGTTGAGCCATTGCACCAGCCCCTCCTGGGTTTCTTTTTTCTAAATCTGCCAACTCAACCCCAAGGCTTGCAATGGCCTGCCAGGGCTTGGACCTCTGTGTTTGCCTCCCATCTCACACTCAGGTCCCATTATTGTTCCAAAGGATCTCTCCCCAAGCTCTTAACATCTCTAGGCTCATCCAGGCAAGATCACTTTATTGAAACTAATCAGTGTCATGAGCTGCCATCCTTGGTCTTAATCAAGCCAAGGCAGCCCAACTACTCCAAGCTGTGCCTTAAGAGAAGTCTCATTTTCTCTAAGCAATGTGTGTGTCTTTGTGTGTCTCATTGTCTTCCTGTGGTTAGTTCCTTCCAGTTACTGCAGTCAATACTACGGCACGAATAGCAGCCCTACGCCAGCAGATAAAGGCCCAGAACCTCTCTGCCTACATCATTCCAGATACGGATGCTCACATGGTGAGAGACAGCTCCTCCCCCTGCGCGCTCCATTACTTTGAGTAGGTCGGCCCCAAAGAGAGGCTGTTCCAACTCTGAAGATGAAAATGGAGAATGGATTTGACAGGTCATGGGAAGGAAGTGCGGACCACACACCTGGTACCTCTTAGGCACCGGAAACATTTTTTATAGGAGGGAGGACATCCCCAAATGTCCTTGACCTCTTAAGGTGAAACCATAACCAACCTCACAGTTGACTTCGGTTGGCACATTCCAAGATAGCAGATCTAGAGGAAATGTTTCAGGCCTCCCTGCCCTAATAGGGCTAGAATGAGGGCTAGGAATTGGAGGACTGAAATGCTCCAACCTTCCATTCAGCTCAGGCCTGCCCATGACCTGTTGCAGAGGTGGGGTGTGAGTGAGACAAGGCAGAGCTATAGACTACACTAAGTGAGGGGAGAGATTGGGAGATGGGGGAGGGAAGGGGGCAACATAGACAGCCAGTAACATGGCCTGAGAAAAAACTACTTTGCACAAAGCAATGCCTCTGCTCACTCACTCCACTCCTTCTCACTACTGGCTCCATCGCTATCCCGCCTACCTTCCCAACGCCATCTCTGCTAAAAGGGAAGGCAGTGTCAGAGTTAATGAACTTTCCTGAGTTAAGACTAGGAGTAACTATCTGAATATCTCTGAGTCTCAGGTTTCTCTTCTGTGAGGTGAGTATGATGTGATCTGTCTCCAGGAGTTAGGAGGTGTAGAATCACCCTTCCATATCCTTAGAGGATTTCCTATCCAGATGCCCCCAGCTTGGATACCAAAATTCATAGATGCTCAAGACTCTTGTATTAAATGGCCTAGTGTTCGCATTAGAATCTACACAATCTTCCCATATACTCAAAATCATCCCTAGACTGCTTATGATACCTAATACAATGAACACTATGTTGTTTAGGGAACAATGACAAAAAAAGAAGTCTGTGTTCAATGCAGATACAATTTAACATATTAATATTAATATATTAACTTTAAGTTAATATTAATTATATATATTTATATACATCTTTGCGATCAGCAGTTGGTTGAATCTGCAGTATGGAACCTGCAGCTACAGAGGGCTGACGATGGTAATGTATGGGGCCTGCTGCAGAAGTGAGTTATGATGTACCCAGTGTGCTGTGCTAGACTGGAGAGCGAGGGAGAGGAGATAGCTCAAGAGGAGAACCCAGAAGAACTGAAAGATCTGATTTTACACAGCACAGAATGTGCACTCTGGCCAGGGTGCCAACTCTTATGCAGGCCAGTCCCAGGTAACAGTGAGTCCAGTTCTAGACGGTGAGATTGGAACTCTAAAACACACACCGTTGTTCAAAGGAAAAATAGAAGGCTAGGAGAGTGACAGAGGGCTTTCTGGAAGAGATGCCAAGAGCCTTGTAGGAATAGTAGGATCTAAGCTGATAGAAAGAACTGGGCTGTGCTTGGGGGACTTGCCCTAGGGTTTGTCCCCATGGAAGAGAGTTACTGGGGGTGTTATTGCTTTCCTAGAGCGAGTACATTGGCAGCCAAGACGACAGGCGTGCGTGGATCACAGGCTTCACAGGGACTGCAGGTAATGACCAGGACCTGCCTTCATTGCTCCTGTTGCAAGATTGAGACAGAGGGTCCCAAAGGACCTGGCCTGGCTACGTCCTTGGCAGCCAGGACGCCTCCCAGTGTCTATAGTGTCCAAAAGTCCCTCTGTCACCCCAGAGCCTCAGGTTCCCCAGGGCACATATCTCATGGCCCAGCAGCCACATGTCTGTGCAGAAAGAAGGCAGGCGACTTCATGCCCACCTTCCCATGCCCACCCACTGTCTTGGCCATGACCACATGGTACCAAGCACTCCTGGGGATATACTTTTGCATTCTGCCTCTCAGGGGCTCACTGATGCCCTTCACATGATGGTTCAACAGCAGACAACATTTTGCTTTGCCTGTCTTTATGGCCACAAACGTTGAGGCCCTTGGTAAGGTCTCCAGTTCTGAAAAGGAACTTGGAGGGCTCCAGGCTGCCCTGTGATGCCTAACAGAGCCTCTTCTCTCCACTGAAACCACTGGTTTGTCTTCCCTATGGGCCATCAAATCTTCTTTGTTGTTGTTGTTTCTAAGATCTATTCACTTTATTGGGAAAGTAGATTTACAGAGAGGAGAGACAGAAAGATCTTCCATTCCACTGGCTCACTCCCCAAGTGGCTGCAACGGCCAAAACAGAGCTGATCCAAAGCCAGGAGGCAGAAACTCCTTCCAGATCTTCCATATGGTTGCAGGGACCCCAAGGCTTTGGGCCATCCAGTATTGCTTTCTCAGGCCATAAGCTGGGAGCTGGATGGGAAGTAGAGCAGCCAGGACAAGAACTGGAGCCCATATGGGATGCCCTCGCTTACAAGGGGAGCATTAACCAATTGAACCATCACACTAGGCCCAAGCCACCAAATCTTGACCCTGAGAGCACCCACACATTTTGTGGGACCACCAAAACCAGACCCCACTACCTTCCCTGCTAAAAGTCCTCATCCACATATACCCACCCACCCAAATCACAGGTGCTTAACGCAGCACACTCTTTATGCTGTACCTACCACCACCCCCAGGCTCTGTCACATTTCTTGCCACACCTCCTTCCCTGAAGCCCCTGGTGACACTCTCAGAGCCAGCACCATATGGCCCTTCCTCCCAGCAGAGCCACCTTCCTCACCTTCCCCTGCCCCTCCAAGTCTGTTTGCTCTTGGCCAGGAACTGCTGTGGTGACCATGGACAAGGCAGCTCTCTGGACAGACAGTCGCTACTGGACTCAGGCGGAACGACAGATGGACTGCAACTGGGACCTCCACAGGACAGGTGGGGAAGGTGTAGGCAAGGGGGGTGCATGGCAGGACTGTCACAGGTAGAAGCCTGGCTGAAGGGCCTGGGACTTGCCCTGTAAGTGACTTCTGCACTCCTTCCTGTCTCTTAACAGGTGCCATTGCCAGCTGGCTTCTTGCAGAGATTCCTGCAGGAGGACGTGTGGGCTTCGATCCCTTCCTCTTCTCCATCAGTATGTTCTTTCCTTAGTCCCTGGCCTTGTCCATGCCCATGAGAGTCACTCAAGCTTCCCTGGGATGTAGTGAACCTTGGTAGAAGGAGGGCCTGTGTGACCAACAAGGCAGAACATTTTGAACTTGTGGATGGGGAACATTTTGTAGGAAGAACATATTCATGGAGTATATAATTAAAATAAGAGGTTTTTCATGAATATAATATTCTTAGATTTATTTTTATTTGTAAGTCAAATTTTTACAGAGAGAAGGAGGGACAGAGAGAGGGATCTTCCACTATGGCCAGAGCTGGGCTGGTCCTAAGCCAGGCGCTTTCTTCCCTATCTCCCATGAGGATACAGGGTCTCAAGAACTGGGGCCATCCTCTGCTGCTTTCCCAGGTGCATTAGCAGGGAGTTAGATCAGAAGGAGAGCAGCCAGACCTGGAGCTGATGCCCATATGTGATGCCAATGCCTACCATATACCACAGCATCAGCCCTTAATGAACATAGTTTTTTAGTCATGAGTAGAGAAGCCCACCCTAGAAGACTCAGGAAATCACTAAACGGAGTGGATTAACAGAATATCCTTGAAACCAGAACACTCCCTCTGTACCCTGGAGCCCTGCCAGTTATGGTATTCAAAGCATTTTGTGGCCCTCTTGTGGAAGGTGGCTCAGAAGGATCAAAGGAGATGGGAGAGCTTTTAAATTAAAAAGGCACAGATGTCGCTGAGCTCTGCTGCCCAGCCAGCTGGTCAACCCAGGCACTCAAAGGCAGCATACTCCTGATCACACATTGAAGAGCCCACTTTCCAACTGGTCTCTTTGCCAGCCTTCCAGTGGCCTGAACATCACCATCTCTTTCGACTAGGCCATTGAAGCCCTGTTGAAATGATTACCCAGGAGGGAGACTACACAGTCAATGGGATTAAGCAGAGGAGTTTAGCCAATCGGTGGTCAACAGGGTTGGGGTGACCTCAGGGAAGTTAGGTTCAAAGACAAGATAGAGAGTGAGGAGCAGTGGTGTGTCCAGGATAGAGTATCGGGCAGCTAGGGTGCATGGTGGAACAGAAAGTGAAGGGGAGCTGGGTTAGCTTTGTTTGAATAACATAGACAAGGGACAAGGGACTCCTTTCTGTCTCCACAGACTCCTGGCAGAGTTATGACGAGGCCCTGCAAGACTCCAACATAGAACTGGTGTCCATTACAGCCAACCTGGTGGACTTGGTGTGGGGCTCAGAGAGGCCCCTGCTGCCCAGCCAACCCATCTATGCCCTGCAGGAGGATTTCACAGGTAATTCAGTAGGTCCGTTCTCTTTCCCAACTCAGAACAACATGGTCCCTGCTCCTGCGGCTGAAAAATCTGTCATCAGAGATAGCAAAGCCTTGACTCTCAAGTCTCGGCCTGCTCCTGGCTCGCCTGCTTTACCATGAATATTTATGAGTCCCCTCCCAACAGACACTCAGAGGCTCAGAGGCCGAAGTGCCACGCAGCGTATTCACGAAATGCTGGAGTCAGGAATGTTAGGATTTGAAGGAAGAGAGGAAACAAGAACCAGATGATTTAAAAAGAAATTATCCCTTTAGAGAGAGAGAATGAGAGAGAGAGAGAATGAATACGTGTGTGTGTGTGTGTATGTGTGTGTGTGGTAAAGTCTGGTCAGACCTGAATCATCTTAACCTGGGCTTCTGACCCTCTAAATGCTGAGTGATTTGTATTTGTGGAATGGCTGGGGTCCCATGAGCTAGAGGTGGAGAGAGGAAGGAAACAGCTAAATTGGAGGGTCAGTCTATGGCATGCATTAGTGTTTAGGTTTGGACTGGACCACAAAGGAAAGTGAAGTGACCCAGAAAAAAAAATCTAACCCCAACATTGACCTCATGGACACCGTCTACATACACCATGAAAGAACTGCTTGCTCTCTGCATCTTGGATGTAGTAATGGATCTCCTGATGAGCGCCAAGCTACTAGTTGTGAATTCGCATTGACCAGCAACCACCCCTACCTCCTCAAGGTTTCTGAATGAGCCAATGAACTTGGACTCCAAGCCTTATCGGGGAATCTAAGAGGCTCCTTTCCACAGGCAAGTCCATGCACATTTTTGTGTGTCTATGGAAAGGAGTCAGAAGAACAGGCTGGAGATTTCAAAATAGCAGTGATGATGAAAAAAATGAAAACTATATCCAGTTTTTTCTCTTTTCTGGTATAATTTGCAGAAATCCTTCTTCCTACAGCTTGACACTGACTCTAAAGAAAGTTGCTATCTCAGACTTTTAAGTCATAAAGAAATCTCATTTCATTCAGATAAAGATCACAGTTACGCCAGGAAGGAGAAGGAGTTAGAAGAAACAAAACCTTCCAGACCCTAGCAGAGGACTCGCTTAGGTTTTCTCACTTCTCATGAGCCATCATAGGCTGCTAGTGTTCCATGAAAGCTTTCTGGGGCCAGAGATGGGCGTGGAAGCAACTTCAGTAGGCTTGCAGAGATGAGAAAGCCCTGGCAGGTTTTAAAGGCGGCAGGGGTTAAGGCAAAGGGCACAGCAAGGAAAGTGAATGACTTGAAGACGCGTGCATGAATCACACCATTTGCATTTGATTTCACTTGTCTTCTTGGGAATATTTCCCGGCTAAACAATTGTGAAAGCATAATTCTAAATGAAAGAAGCCAGCCCGGGAAGGCCATATATCGTACAACTACATTTTACTTGAAATACTCTGAGTTGGCCAATCCCCAAAGGCAATAAAGAGATTAGTGGTTTCCTGAGGAGAGAAGAGGAGGGAAGGACGGGGAGTAGACTCTTTAATGGGTACAAGGCTTCCTTCTGGAATGAGGAGAATGTTGCAGAATTTGAAAATTATATACCTACATGAGTCATTTTTTGTCTCCGAAGACTCAATCTCCTGATATGTGAAATGGGGCCACTAAGAATTAAAAGAATCTACAAGAAATGTTTAGCCCAGTACCCATGGCTTAATAAGTACTAAGGTGACTGCAAGGCAGAGAGTTGAACAGGGCCCTAGCCCTGGTGCTAACCCTTTAGATAGGGCTGCTCTCCTTAGTTCTGTTCTGCATGCTTGTTTATCTGTCAGAAAACTCTACCAAATCTACCACACTTGAAGACGTTACTCTACAAGCTTCACAAATATTAATTAGGTGAGCCTCACAGTGACCCTATAGAACTGGATCCTATTATTACAACCTGTCTCCATTTTACAGATATGCAAAACAAGTCACAGGGGTTAAGCCCTCAATTCAAGGTCACCTTACTGGTAGTGATCCAGCCAGCGTTTGAGCCAAGCCCAGAACCCAAAGCCCATGTCCTTTCATGACTGCACAAGTCAGGCCTTGTTTGAGGGGAAAAAAAAAAAATTCTGCTTTTAAACCAATGGGAAACTATGAGCCTCAAGGGACTAGAGGCCATTTGTACACAGGTGCATGTGTCAGGGTTTTTTTTTTTTTTTTCTTTGCTTCCAGGGAGCACTTGGCAGGATAAAGTAGCTGATATTCGAAACCAGATGCAGCAGCACAGCAAAGCTCCCACTGCTGTCCTTCTGTCAGCGCTCGATGAGACAGCCTGTGAGTGGGGCTCTGAATACCCGGGTGGGCCCTACCCCCAGTTCTCCAAGCCTCCGGGCCCCAAAGCACCTAGCTCTTGGGAGCTCTGTGCTCATGGCCATGAGGGGATTGGGAGGGATAAGGGCCAGGAATGCACGTCGAAGCCAGGGATCCCCAAGCAAGCTGGGGCCAACCCATAGATAGCCACATGGCAGCTTACACTGGCCACAGTGGCCCTGTGCTCCTGTCTCATGAAGCAGACAAGAATTGGCACAAGTCTCCCAACAACCTGGCCACTGTCATAAACACCTGAACACTCCCAGCCTTAACACCCAGTGTGAGCTTTCCCCTGTCCCTGGGTGGTTGGGTGGAAGCCCAGGCTAGCTCATAGCTTCTGTCCTGGTCCCTATGGCTGGACTGCGGACAGCACAGAACTCCAAGGTCAGCCTCATCAGCATCTCAAAGACCCAGCAGAAGACACAGATGTGTTGCTGGCAAGCTTCTACACCAACGCCTCCCAGAGTCACTGTCAATTCTCTCCCCTAGGGCTCTTCAACCTTCGCGGCAGCGACATCCCCTATAACCCCTTCTTCTATTCCTACACACTGCTCACGAACAACTCCATCAGGTATGGCTTTCCCTGAGCCAGCTCTCAGCATTTTCCTCCAGCCTCCACCATTTTACTGTCACCTCCCCCAACTTCCCTTGCCACAACATACAGCCTCCTGCTGGCCTTTCCCCACCCTTGACCTCTGCTCCTGTAAAATCCCTAATCTGAGGCCAGTGCAATGGCTCCACCAGCATCTCATATGGATGATGGTTCTTGTCCCAGCTGCTCCACTTTCCATCCGGCTCCCTGCTTGTGGCCTGGGAAAGCAGTAGAGGAAGGTTCAAGGCCTTGGGACCCTGCAATCATGAGGGAGGCCCAGAAGAAGCTCCTGGCTTCAGATCAGCACAGTTCCACCTCAGCTCTGGTCATCGTGGCCATTTGGGGAATGAACCAGCAGATGAAAGATCTTTCTTTCTATCTCTTCTTTCTAGAACTCTTCCTTTAAAAAAAAAAAAAAAAGAAGAAGAAGCCCTAATCTGGCCCACTTGGCTCCCTGTGCTGGCTTCCCCCTGAACTCTGCCCACAAAGGGACTCCCTTTGCCTCTGGTCCTTGGTGTTGCACTTAGCAACAGCCCTCTTCATGGCCTTCCTCTGCACCCCCCCCCCATCCAGATTATTTGCAAACAAGACCCGCTTTAGCCCCGAGACCCTGCAGTACCTGAACTCCAGCTGCACAGGCGCCATGTGTGTGCAACTTGAGGATTACGACCAAGTCCGTGACAGCGTCCAGGCCTATGCCCAAGGGGATGTGCGGATCTGGATTGGGACTAGCTATACCACGTATGGGCTCTACGAAGTGATACCCAAGGTGGGTTGGGCAGCCCTTGGCCTACACCAGGCACTGACTCCCTGCTGTAGATCAGATAAGTCTCAACATAAACTGGAGCTAAGGCCAAACAGGTCATTCTGTGACCCAGCCAGTGCATCAGTTCATCAACGAAGGCTTCCAGGAGGGTGGGAGGGGGAAGTGGACATGGCAGATGAGGAAAGACCTGCACAGCCACAAAACCCATATAGAGTACAATAGCGCGGCAGGGAGAGTGGCAGGTGTTACCTCGACTGGGTCTTCCTGCTGGTCCTTTGAAACTACCACTGGACTCTGCAAGGGTGACAGGAAACCTCCTCTTCCTTCGCATCCCCAACAGGATAAACTCATGGAAGACACATACTCCCCGGTGATGGTGACCAAGGCCGTGAAGAACAGGAAGGAACAGGCCCTCCTCAAGGACACCCACGTATGTTCATGGGCAAGGACATGTGACACTTGTGGAGCTCCTGGTCTGAGATTAAGGGAGGGAAGCCCCCTTGAGGAGCCTGTGGATACACACAGAGAAACCAAAGGCTGATACCAATCTCTTGCCACATGTTTGCCTACACACCACCCTCCACTAGCAGGCTAGCATGGGGGGCTCTAATCCAGGCCCTGAGCTCAGGTATACCCAAGTTAAAACCCTAGCTGCTATCTACTTCCAGGCTGGAAGACCTTGTGCATGTCAGTGCCCATCTCTGGGCCTCAGCTGGCTGAGCTGTAGGGTGAGAGTCATGCCTGGAGCCTTCCAGCACAGCACCAGTGTGGACTCAGTGAGGACACCAGGCTTTGGGCACTGCCTGGCATAGTATGAGATACAAGCAAATGTGAGGCTGATTTCTGTAGCAAGAGGAAGGCTTGTTCTTATTGGATGTTCTTGTTCAGCCACTCTTTGAAAACTGAGAACACGCTGAGATCCATGATAAACCCCAAGGAGAATCCTTTGAGATCAAATAGCTCCCCAGCCTCTCTGTTTTGAAAGCCCCAGATCCCTAGCTGCCCTGTGAGCTCCTAGACCGTGAAGCAGGCACCAACTGGAAGCTCCTTGCTTCTCTGCTCCCCCTTTGCTCTCTCCCCACCCCCACCCCTCCTGCAGGTGCGGGATGCTGTGGCTGTGATCCGGTACTTAGTATGGTTGGAGAAGAACGTGCCCCAAGGCACAGTGGACGAGTTCTCCGGTGCAGAGTTCCTGGAGAAGTTACGAGGGTGAAGAACTGTGGCTACTGCTTTTTTGGCGGGCTTTTAGTAAGGGTGTCAGGGCAGGGAGGAGGCTTAGTAGCCTTCCTTGGCAGGGATGGAGGCTGGGGGAGGGAATATTTTCCTTGTGTGTGGGAGCCTTTCTGGGACAAGGAGTGACACTTCCCCAGGGGAGCTGGGCACTGGCCAGCAGACCACATTCCCCAACCCCTCTGCAAGTGGGACAACCCCATAATGCCCCCTAGTGTCTGATTCAGGCATGGGTTCACGTGCCCTCCAGGAGCCTGGCTCCAGCCCCTGCAGCCCCTTGAAAGTATCAAGTAAGAAAGACAGTTCTTGAGGGCTAGGTGTCTTCATGCCCATAATGACAGGTGTATGCGGGTGGGCCTTCTTCAATCTTCGAGTGCTGAGGCAGGATGGGGCTTGGGAACGAGGAGTCAGGAGGCAGGGCGGGGCCAACCCCACATAGCTTGGCTGAGGTGAAGGCAGCTGTGACCTTCATTGATTCGGTCTGACTGGCTGTCAGCCTGGTCACTGTGCCCCTTCACTGACCATTCCTGGCTCTGGTCCTTTGCAGAGAAGAAGACTACTTTTCAGGATCCAGTTTTGAAACCATCTCTGCCAGCGGCCTGAATGCTGCCCTGGCGCACTACAGGTACAGGGGGCTGGGAGGGGGTGGGGTGGGTTTTACCATTCCTGGCAGATCCTGTTGTGTGTGCAAAGACTCAGGCAGGGTGCAGACTCTGGTACCGGGTCCCAGTTTGAAGTTTGAGGTGAGACCATTAGTGCTGGGGAGCCTGGAGTTGGGGATTGGAGAGGAGGGGCTGGCAGGAACTCAGTCTGAGTCCGGAAGCTTCTTTGAAACTAACAGATCTATGAAGAACTATATGTTAGTAATGATATAGAGGAACTAGGTGGGGGGGGGGAATTGGGGAGGGGATAAGGAAATATGGAACTGTATCATAAAATGATAGCAATAATAATAAAATGTAAAAAAATAAATAAATAAAAGTTAATTTGAAGTCTAAAAAAAAAAAGAAACTAACAGATCTGAAGCTATATCCCACCCCACCCCACCCCCCCAAAAAAAACCTGAAGCTTAGGGAGGGTCCCAGGGTCCAGGCCTGGGGTTCTAGGAGGTACAGGTGCTGTCAGATGGGTTGTGTGGACTTCCTGGAAGTTATTAACTTAGCTAGTGGTTAAATTCATGGGCACACATGGAGTAGGACCACTTTGCTCAGCCTGAACCAATCACAGTGGGTCTAAGATGTAGACCACACAGATATTTGGCTTTATATGGGGCAGGGGTGAGGGATACCCTGTGAGCTGGCCTAATGAAATTGGAGGTGGGGGAAAACTTGACCAGAGCCACCTCAGCCTGGCATGAAGTTTGAGGTGAGGCCATTAGTACTGGCATGGGCACAGTATGGACAAGTTAAATAGATGCCACTCCAACAGAGGGCCTGACATGTCCCAGAATTCTCTCTCCTATTGTCCCCTTGGTTACTCCCATGCCTTCAACTGCCTGGGCCCAGCCCCTTCTCTCTCCCTGCTGGAGCTAGAGAGTAGCAGGGGAGGTATTCCTCAGTGGCACCACCACTAAAGAGCCCTTGGTTTCTTGGAACTATTTGCTTTCTGAAGCAGCAGGGAGTTAGAGAAAGAGAGCTGGCTGGCACAGGCCGGTCTACACCCAGCTTCTGGCTGGTTTCCTGCAAGGCCTGGTGCTTCTGAAAAAGCAGGTAGCTGGACTGCATAATTGCTTCAAGTCTTCTGCATCCCACAATCGGGGCTCGGTTCTTGTTCCGGGTGCTAGCCCCCCAAGTGCACAGTAAGCCTACTCCTCACTCACTGCTCTCTCTCCATCTCAGCCCGTCCGCAGAGGTGCATCGCAAGCTGTCCACAGATGAGATGTACCTGGTGGATTCTGGGGGGCAATACTGGTGAGTCCCCCTCCACTGACCCCCAACACATGCTATCTCACCTCTGCTCAGGCATCCTGGGCCATGCAAGAGCCTGCCCAAGCTTTCTCTTCCTAGGTCGCAGGCTCCTTTTCTGACAAAGGAGTCACCTGGATGGAAAGAGCTCTGAGTGTCCTTCTCACCATCATACTTTGGGGTTGCAGGGGAAAGAGGGTCCCTGGTGCAGAGGGAAACACACTGCGACCAGAACAGTGCCAGTGCCTGCAGTGTTTCTGTGGAGAGAGAATTCCCCTGGCTCAAGTAATATGCTCCTCATGATCACATAGTGTTGTTTTAAGATTTATTTATTCATTTATTTGAAAGAGTTAGAGAAAGAGAAAGATCTTCCATCCACTGGTTCACTCCCCAAATGGCCACAACAACCAAGCATATGCCAGACCAAAGTCAGGAGTCAAGGGTATCCACCAGGTCTCCTATGTGGGTACAGAGGTCCAAGCACGTGAGCCATCCTCCACTGTTTTTCCAGGCTCATTAGCAGGGCCCAAGATTGAAAGTGGAGCAGCCAGGACTTGAACCTATGTGGATCTAGGATGCCAACACTGCAGGCAGTGGCTTAGCCCTATCCACCACAATGTTGGTGCCACAGTCACATGTTTCTATGAAGTATGGCCAGCTACAATCAGGCTCAGCAACCCTGCCAGGTTGCACCAACACACCCACCTATACTCTCAGCTACCTGTGCATGCCCTGGGTACAACCCACCCACCACCAGCTGCACGATGCTCCTCAGCCCGATCTCCCCCTGCAGCACAAGTCAGCTGGCATGTCAAGTTGGGGGTAGGAGCAGGTAAGAAAAACCTCCTTTGCTGCATGTGTTCCTCTTGTGTGGTGCCTAACCTGAATGCTTAGACATGACAGCTGTGTAGAACAGGCTAACTCTATTCTTTCCTGGTATCTAAGCATTTGTTAGGTTGGCGCTGATGTGAACCCTTCTGCTCTGGGAAGCCCATGAATTGTGGGAAGCTTGGGGTGGGTCACGGAAGGAGTGCACTGGCTTGACGGAGGAACAGGCAATCACTGCGGGGCAGTGAGCCGTGTCTGTCTGATGGACAAGGCAAGTGTGCTGCTGATAGAGGCGCTACCTTCATCCCTAGTGCGCTTTCAGGAGCCGGCAGGGCAGGCACTCAGCATGGCAGCCTTTGCTAGCCGCTGGTAGGATGCTGAGTGTGCTTGAGCAGGCTGAGGTACAAAGAGGAAGTGGGTTTATGGAGGCGTGGCTGACGGGGCATGCTCAGAGCAGGGTGATGCTGTGGAAGTGGTCACCTCACTTCCTCTTCTCTTCTCCTGAAGAAGGCCACCATGTCTGCCTGGTGATCTGCTCTCAGCAAGGAGCCCCCAGCCCCTGGGGTCAGGTCTCCCCTCCCCTACCCCTGGGCAGCTGTCCCAGGTGATGGCTGCTGCTGGTGATTGAGGGTGAGGGTGAAGGTCAGGGTCTTTAGCTTTCAACTTCACTTTACTGGAACTCAGAGCCAGCTTGTGGGTCTGGATTCCCAGTAAAGAGGGAGAGGGCCTTGTAGCCTCAATTGCCTCCTCTGTGAAATGGGGATAATGAGATTCTGCTGCAGCATCCTTCCCTGGGAGTGGAAAACAGACCCTGAGCATGGTAAAAAATTTTCTGGAAGGGGGAGTGTAATGAATATACCACCACTCCCTGGAGCTCAGTTCCCCTGTCTATAAACAGAAGAGGCCTTGCTTTTTACAGCTGCAGACACCTGCATCTACAAAACAGTCCAAGCTGGGGGAAGGGTGGGGATAGCAGGCAGTTATGGAAAGAGTAGCTGCTGTCACACAGCACTAAAGCTCTGCCGGGAGCGCCCAGCACAGCCTTGGTACACAGGTGCACAAGGTGGTACTTTGACCATGGCGGTTCTCTCTCCTTCCTTCTGCCTCTGTTTGCCCCAGTCCCAGCTCTGCCACTCGGACCCTAATGGAAAAGCAAGCACACAGAGAGGCATAGTCCACCCCCAAATCCCTTCTTGGGTCCCTAGCCCCCAGAACTAAGCAGAGTCCCACAAGCTCATTTTTTTGGTACATAGGGACGGGACCACGGACATCACTAGGACAGTCCACTGGGGCACGCCTTCAGCCTTCCAGAAGGTAAGCCCGGAACCCAGCTGGCCCCTCCTCTTTTCGCCCTGAATCCCCCAGCAGTCACTCCACTAAGAACTCTTCAGCTCTCAGGCCTTGAATGTTCACACAGTGTGCCCAAGGTCACACAAGTCAGTGCAGGAAAGCCCAAGGCTCCTGTCCCCTCTGAGACATCTGGGGCTGCCACCTCAGCCTAAGTGTAGTCTCATCCCACGGGACTCAAGCAATGCACAAACATTTCTCTAGTGCCAGTTCTAGGTTTGACCATGTGGATGAAGAAGGCCTGGCCCAGATCTCAGGAGGACTGGCAAGGGCACCTGGAAAAGGTGTGCGCAGGAGACACTGAAGGCTGGGACCTTGTCTCTGTGTCTGGGGATGGAACCCTGAGCTGCAATCCTGCAGTCCCTGAGTACACTGGATGTCAGGCGCTGTGCTGGAAACAGGCTAGGGGCAGGGGGTGGGGGCGAAAGGGAAGGGAGAAGCCCCAGGCAAGCCCACAGGAACTCCCAATGGAGTGGGTAAGTTCCCTGGCTGAGGCCGTGCTGCAGGGGATGCCACTAGATGCTTGCACTGGTATGGTGCAGTGGATTGACCACATTGCCATGGAGAAGTGCCACAGAGGCTGCCCTCAGCCTCCCTCCCTGCCCTGACAGAGGAAGGTTGACCTTGCCCAGTGGTCAGGCCCCAACCCGAACTCAAGGTCTTACCAACACTAGCGGATGTTCCCAATCCCAGGCATTCCGTGGCTGCTGAGGGACATGAGGCACATGCAGAGCTCCTTGCCCAAGGTGCCAGTTTGTGGAGGGCCAGCTCAGGATTTGGGCTGGGGGAATTCTGTCTTCCAGGCTCCCTACTACCTCAGCCTCAATTCGCTACCATCCATAAGCACCCCCAAAGGGAATCATATGGAGCAGGCAGCATGGAGCTGCATGGGAAGGCCTTTCCCAGCCTCCTTTAGCCACCTCCCAGAAACAGGGTGGCCCCCCAGGACAGTGCCTCTCCCTGTACTGCCAAGGCACACCCAGGTCCCCTCCTGTGCTCCCTGTTCCCTGCTCTCTCCCACTAGGAGACATACACCCGAGTGTTGATGGGAAATATCGATCTGTCCAGACTCGTCTTTCCCGCTTCTACATCAGGTGGGTTGCAGACACCAGGGGTGGTGCCCACAGCCTCGATCTGTGATTTCCCAGGAGGGTGAGGAGTATGCCATTATCCTATCAGCTCACATCAGTGAAGAGACCTGGCCTACAGAGAGAAGGGGACTCACCTAAAGGGACATAGTGGGTCAGTGGGAGAGCTGGGCCTTGAACTTGCTCAGAGATTCATGTGGGCTCTAGCAGTCAGGAGAGGATTCCAGAATAAAGGATGTGGCAAAGTGCTAAGTGTTGTGAATGGAGGAAAATTATAGTACAGCCATCCATTCAGGTAATGGGTACCATGCCCAGCATGATAGAGATAGTGAAAGGCTGGGCTGGGCTGGGCCGGCCCCTCTCTGTTACAGCCCAATGTAACCGTGTCATTGCAGACTTCCCTGCCTCACAGAGGCCACCTCTCCTCAGGTACCATGCTAGTAGTTGAACAGGAAAGGGCAAGACCAACTCTGCAATCCAGCCAAACTAATTGAGGGTGATGTCTTTTTCTTTCAGGACGAGTGGTGGAAGCTTTTGCACGCAAAGCCTTATGGGATGTTGGGCTCAATTATGGACATGGGACAGGCCATGGTATTGGCAACTTCCTGTGTGTGCATGAGTGTAGGTATCTTCTCAGTATTTCCCCCTACTCCTAGGGTTTTCCATGTGTGCCACCCCTATAGGAAAGAGGTAAAGCATTTCACAGGTTTGGGAATGCCGGGACCTGCAGAGGAGCCATGACCCACACAAGATGATCCCAGTTGGTGGACAGGGCTGCTCCACAGGCATCCAGGAAAGCTCCATAGAGAGGAATGAGGTCTAGCAGCTTCCTGGCATAGACAGATCCATTCGGGTATGTCCTAGGTCCAGGTAGACAATGATGTGATGAACAGGTGCCACTCAGAGACACGCCCCCCCCCATCCAGTCACCTGGTCATCTTACCTGGTCTTTTCCAAGCTGGCGAATGTAAGAAAGCTAACAACATGCCTGTATCTTACCTTCCAGGGCCAGTGGGATTCCAGTCCAACAACATTGCCATGGCCAAGGGCATGTTCACTTCCATTGGTATGGTTGGTTCTCAGGCCCCTTTACCCAACCACTCCCATTTTCATCCCAGAGCAAAGCAAGCCCAGGATTGCAGTCTAGGTTGTGTATGCATTTGGAAAGCACACCAGCCATACACACAGCCCCAGGCTGCACCCACACACTTCATTTCCTCACTCCCATCCCTGCACCCAGGCCTTAAATGCCTTGTCCCATTATCCCCAAGCAAACTCAGCTCCTGCTCTCTTTTTACCTTTGGAAGTTGGCTTGCAGCCATCCATCCAGAGTCACCCATTGAGGGGTAGGGTAATAGGTCAGTGGCACCCAGGGAGAAGAGCTTTCAGCTGGGCTCCAGGGGTGCAAGGGTGAGTCAAGGATGTGCTCATGCAGAAGCTAAGGCCTGGCATACTGCCTTTGCCCAGCCGATGGGGTGACCAGCAAGCAATGGGATCATTAGGGCCGACAGCTGGCAGCAGTCGGCTAGGCTGCTGTGCCTCCCTGCCACTCATCACATGCATTGGCAAGAGAAGCCTGGGTGTGGGTTCTGCCCCTGTTTACTGCTGCTAACATCTCTGTGTCTCCCAGAACCTGGTTACTATCAGGATGGAGAGTTTGGGATCCGTATTGAAGACGTGGCTCTCGTAGTAGAAGCACAGACCAAGGTAAGGTGCCCCTGACATGAACCAGAATTGTGGCCAGCACAGTGGTAAATTTGGGCTGCATGGGCTCAGGCACATGTAACATGTGGAATCTTCCTTAGCTCCACAGGAATTCCAAAAACCAGTGTCCCTCAACCCTGCTTGTACACTGGAATTTTCTAGAGAGCTTTTGAGGTTTTTAAAATGCCAATGCAAAGACCCCACTCCACAGCAACTGAAGCCAGAATTCTTTGCCCTAAATCATTGCTTCTTGGTGCACATAATAATCACCAGGGGAGCTTGTTAGAAATAAAGATTCAGTATAATAACAACTAACAAGATAAAATACCTAGACATAAACTGAGAAAGCCTTACATGGAGAAAGTCTCTACAAAGGGACATAAAAAAGATGGAAGTGAATGCTGTTCCCTGGAAAGAAGCCTCAATACTGTTAAGATGTCATTTCTCCCTAAACGAATCTATAAATTCAAGACATCTTCAGTTTTGATGGTAAGTGGCTATTTTTGTAACTTCACAAAATGATAGTAAAGCCTTTTTTTTGTAAAAAATAAGCACATAAAGATAGCAGGGTAGCAAAGGGAGCGAAGAAGAGTAATAACAGAAACTGGAACTACTAGATTTTCTTTAAAGATTTATTTTTCGCAGTTCTTTTTCATTTGAAATTCAGACTTTCAGAGAGAAGGAGAGAGGGAGAAATGTCTTCCATCCACTGGTTCACTCCCCCACTGGCCACAATAGCTGGAGCTGATAAAGAAAAAGAAAAACAAACAAACAAAAATAGCTGGAGCTGAGCCAATCAGGTGCCAGAAGCTTCTTTTGAATCTTCCATTTGCATGCAGGGGGCCCAAGGACTTGGGCCAAACTGCTCTACTTTCCCAGGTCATAAGTAGAGAGTTAGATCCGAAGTGGAGCAGCAAGGACTTGAACCTGTGTCCATATGAGGGCGGGTTCATTTCCCTCACCCACCTTCTCTCCACCAGCCATGACAAAGAAAGCACAGGTGTTTTTTTTTACCATGAGCTTTTTCAAATCAGACCAACATAATGGTGACCCTTCCCCCACAAAGTGAAAACAAATACATGATTCACTAATTTCCAACAAAGATGGTCCACACATTAGGAAAGATGTGAAACTTCATCCTCCAACATGCACAAGTCAAAATAACACTGCAGGAGCGTGGTTTACCTCTCAGAAGGGCAAGAATCAGAGACTTGGGTGATACTCAATGGTTGCGAGCTGTGAGGAAATGGGCGCTTTCCTACACTGATGGAAAGGACGGCTGGCTGCACCGGGTCCGGAGGGCAGTCTGATAAGCTCTCTCAGGAGACCAATGTAGCATGTGGATACCTTTCAGTTCAACAATGTCCTCTGGATAGAGTCCTAGATACTCACCAAGAAGCTAATGCCGTGATGCTGATGGTAACAGTTACAAAGTGAGAAATAAACCTAAGAACCCCTCCCCCTCCAACTGATCCTGTAAACCACGGTCTGTGTACTCTGGACTCCTGGGCAGCCCTTAGGAAGAGGGATTGTAGAGCTTGTGTTCATATGTGAAGCATCTTCCCAAGTTCACCACCACATCAGAGGGAAAGTGTGGAAAAGTGTGTGTGTGCTCAGAGCCATCTTGTGTGTGCGAACTTTGAAAGTGGACAGGAAGAAGATCACATTTTTGCACCCTATCTTGGCATAGCTTGTGTTTCTTGAAAAATAGAGGTTGAAGTGTGAATTTCACAAGTCAGGGGGGCAGCACCAAGGGAGTTGAGGTGCAGAAAGGTAGAGAGGGGTGGCCAAGGGGAGGCTTGGGTGTAGCTGGCATGTCCAGGCTCGACACAGATGAGTTCCCTGTGCCCGTGGCTTCTGGATGGAGTGTTCCCCGCCCCTTCAACCCAGCTCTTCTGCCTCCCTCACTTGCCTGCTCTCTCCCTTTCAATGTGCCACCAGTACCCAGGGACCTACCTGACCTTCGAAGTGGTGACTTTGGTGCCCTACGACCGGAATCTCATTGATGTCAACCTGCTGTCCCCTGAGCAGGTGAGTGCTCCCCTGCCCAACCTCCCTTTCAGTCTGTGACCCACTTGCTTCTCCCCGACCCTGCACCCCTTTCTTGTCCCAGTTCCCACCACCCCAAGATCCTCACCCCTCCTCCAGGGAGCTCCACCAATGTTGGTGGCACCTATAGGCACATACTGAGGCATCCCTCCCTAGTTCACCCTAGACCTTTTTAGAACGTTTCAACCAAATCAGTGTGCCTAAGCTCAGCTAATGGAGAGTCTGAGACTGAACCTCTGAGCTGTGTGGCTCCCAAGGTCTGAAACTACAAGCAATCCTTTCCCCTCTCTGTGATCTCAGTCTTCTCTCATTGCAAATGGGAATGATACTGCATCCCATCATTCCTGGCCCTGAAAGCCACATTCCCATACCCCTTTACTACCTGCCCTGGGGAAGCGCCTCTAGAAAGTCCCAGAGAATGCCTGAGGTCTGATGGTGCCTGCTGACCTGGGGTACTGGCACCAATGTTTCCCACACCACCACCACCGCCCCCCCGCCCCCGCGACATGAACTGAAACCAAGAGCTTGCTTGCAGGCAACTCAGCCTGGGTGGCACTTGTCCCTCCTGCCCTTTTGCAGCTCCAGTACGTGAACCGTTACTACCAGACCATCCGCAATAAAGTGGGCCCGGAGCTGCTGCGGCGCCAGCTGCAGGATGAATATGAGTGGCTACAGCGCCACACCGAGCCCCTGACTTCCAGAGCCCCACACACCTCCTCCATGGCCTACATGGTGGCAGCCTGTACTCTCGCCATCCTGAGCTGGAGCAGCTAGAGGCACTGGCTCCCTGGCTGACCCTGCGCCTTCTAGGGGAGGTTGGGGGGGTGGTATTCACCTCCCCTTAGCCTCCTCCACATGTACCCCACCCCCACCCCAAGAACACTCTGCTGGCCCATCACCTGGAAAACCATTGCCCCCAGCCGCCTGCCACCAGGGTCTCTGGTCCCTAGGCAACACTCCTCATCCCAGGGCTATAAAGCTCACTCTGGATTCCCAACCCCAGGCTGCATCCTGGTGCTATCTGCTCTAGGGTCTTCTTGCCACTGAAATAAAAGAGCCACAGGGCTGGTGATGTTTCCCCACCACCACCACCACCACTGGCTCCTGACTTCCCACATCCTTGAGGCTGCCTCTGGACACCAGCATGTGCCTCCAGCCTTACTATAGCCTCCTGGCTCTAGCGTACAGGAAAGAAGGACTGCAGCTCCTTTTGGGCCACCTACTGTGCCTTGAGAGGGGTGGCAGAATCCCTTGGCCTACCTCCCAGCCTCTCCCTATATGCTGAACCAGCTATGGGGGCAGGGGTGGAGGAGACGGGGAGGGTGACTTTCTCTGGCCTAAGTCAGCCAGGCCAGCCGTTGGCCACCTGCACTCACATCCTGCTAGAAGCTTAAAACAGCCTTGCAAAGATGCCTGCCTCTGGGTTTTGCAGTGTCTGTTGTGTCGCCGGAGACTGCTGTTACCTGTGGCTTTTGTGGTAGCGGAGGAAGAGAAGGCAAGGTGGGGCAGGGGCCTGCAAGGCTCCCAGAAGCTCTGCAGGGGAGCATTGGGCTGCAGGATGTGTGTGTGTGTGTGTGTGTGTGTGTGTGAGAGAGAGAGAGAGAGAGAGAGAGAGAACAAATATGAGAAGCGCATGTGCATACATGTGTGTGTGAGCATGCGCACCACACCCAGCCAATCACTTCAGTGTGTGCTGTAACTTTACAGAGAACACCCCCGCATACTGGGGAACTTGTCAAAAGTGGCCCAGAAAAGTGCCCTGAACCAAAGCTTTGAGTATAATACTGGGCAAAGGGAGGCACAAGGCTTAGCTTGCTGGATGCGAGGGTGACCTGCGACAGTTCTCATCACTGATGCTTACATTCAAAGACCTCAGCCCTGACCCACCCTCACCAAGAACCTCATGGCAACACTCCTCAACCCCTGATCAACGAGTTGCTCTTAGTCCCTCACCCCACAAAGCCAGCTGCTACCACCTCAAGAGCTGCTACTAACACTGAAATCATCACATCATCATCGCTACCCTCAATTATGGACACTGAGTAAAAGTTTTGCCTGAATTTAACCCTCAACTCCCTGAGAAAGTGCCCTTATAGCTCTCATCTTAGGAGCAAGAGTCAAAGAGGTCAGAAGACTCCAGAATCTGCTGTGTCAGAAAAGGGCAAGTGGAATGATGGGAAGCAGAGCCCACATCCAACTGCTTCCCTGGGGCCTGCCTGCTCAGACCTTTGCTCTTACACCCTGACTCTTGCTCCTGGGGTCCTGAACAGCCAGCACACACTTTCAGCCCAACCCTGTGTCCCCTTGCCTCTCTTCGGTGCAAGAGCTAGGACATGGCAGCCTCGCCTTCTGACCATCCCAGGATTAGGAGTGCTGGCCCCAGAAGGGTGGCTGCAGAGAGCCACTGGGTCCCCAGGCTCTCCCTCTCCTGGGGACACTGCCTGTTTTTACATTAGGGGCTTCCTACACTGCAGGGCTTACACGTGTGGAGTTCCTGAGACATCATTACGAATTGAACATATAACTGCCTCCCGGGGCTCTGGTCTTTTGCTTTGTGTATTCTTATTCAAAAGGAGGAGCAGCAGGGAGAAGGTGAGATCTTCCACTCACTGGTTTTGTCCTCAGGGCCACACAACAGCCCAAATCCAGGAATCAGAAACCCCATCGCAGTCTGCCCATGGGTGGCAAGGATTCAAGTACTTGGGTCACTGTCTGCTGCTTCCCAGGCACATTAGCAGGAGAGGCAAAGTAGCAAGCACTCCAACCAGAACTCCAATATTGGATGCTGCCATCCCAGGCAGCAGCTTAACCTACTGTGCCACAATATCAACCCTGATCCTTTACTCTGATGCTGGAGAATGGGGCTTAATAAACCTCTCCTTGTCTGCTGTTGATAGCTGTGGAGTCAGCCCATGGAAAAGCCTCTTTTCCTAGGAATTAGGATCTAGGGTTCTATTCCTATCTAGGGCAGCTGTGTGACACTGAGTCACTTCACCTCTCTGGTTTTCAGTTGGACCTTGTCTAAATTATCCTCACTGCCTTCCTGGTGAGATGACAGTGAGAGGCCCATCAGACTCGGATGTGGCAGCCTTCTATAAACCAGGAAAATATACTGAGAGGAGATGACAATGCTAGCTTTGGCCTAGCATGATTTCAACTCTGGCTTCGCCTTTGGAGGCAGGGAAGGAAAAGGTTTGGGACCTATACACTGTGTAGAAGCAGTCGAACTGCAGAGTTTGGAGTAAGTAGCTAGCACTGTCCCTCTCCCCGTGCTCTCTGGAGCCTGGGGTTCCTCAGAAATGCAACAAGGACTGTTCTAGAGAACAGAGCTTTAGCAAAGGCAGCCCACAGGAGCTCTCCACCAAATCACTCCTCAAGTGGCTGCAGGGCCAGTTGTCTAGGCACACGAGTGCTTGGCATCATTCAGAAAGACCTGGTCCTATCAGGTCCTAGGCTTGCTCCAATGTATTTCCACCACCATCCTGAAATTCATAATACTTTTTTTCAAATTTATATTTACTTATTTTTAAAAAATATTTAGCCATTTATCTGAAAGGTAAAACACCAGAGAGAGGAATTGTCCACCTGCTAACTCACTCCTCAGTGCAGTGGCCAGGATTGGACCAGGTCAAAGGCTAGGGCCAGGGACTCCATCCAGGTCTCCCATACAGGTGGCAGGTGTCCAAATACTTGAAAAATCATCTGAGGCCTTCCTAGGCACATTAGCAGGTAGCTGGATAGGAAATGGAGCAGATGGGAGTCAAATCTACTTTCTAATATGGCAAGCCAGCATTGCAAGTGGCAGGTTCACCCATAATATCCTAATGTTAATCCCTTAATTATTGTATAGCGAATTGTCCCACACTTTGGTTTTGCACAAGACCCTGCAAATTTGATAGCTTTTGCCAAATAGGAGCTCCTAGAACAAGCAAAACAATGGGGCAATTGTTTCACAGTAGAAATGAGAAAATTTAAACAACAATCTAGAAGGATACAGGGCCTCATCCAAGATCACACAGCCTGCTGGGGTCAGAGCGAGCATGTCCACAATACTGACTTGGCTCTCTTATGGCTCCTCTCTTGCTTTGAAAAGTGTGATTCTGTGTACTACTGCTAATGAGCAAACAGAGGCCCAGGGAGTCCTGTTTGAGGTCATGGAACCATGACAACAGTGGGGGTGGTGGGATTGAGCTACTTTTTTTTTTAGAGAGTCAGAGAGACAGAGAACTCCCATCTGCACTACCCCCAACTCCCACAACAGGCAAAGCTGGGTCAGGGCAAAGTTGGGAGCCTGGAACTCCAACCAGGTGTTCCATGTGGGTAGAAAGGCACCAACTGCTTGAGCTGCCACCAGCTGTCACCCAGGGTACACAATGGCAGGCACCTGGAGTCATCAGCAGAGCAGGGCCTTGGAGCCAGGCACAGGACGTGACCATCTCAAGCAGTGTCTCCGCTATAATACCACATGCTCACCTCCAATGACACTTTTGAATTCTGCCAGTGGTTTTTGGCATCGGAAAGGTCATACAGTCTAGTTTATTTGGAAAATAATAATAAACCAGTTCTCGTTCATTTGTTAGCCAGCTGGCTCCAACTGTTCAGGATTTGAGATCCTGAAAAGAACGGGGCTGGCTACTGTTCAGCCAGCCAAGCCCCATCAACAGTGAATTTTACCAATTCATTGGGCACTTCCTCAAATAGTGGTTGGGCACCCTTGATGCCAAAAACAAAGATGCAAAAGCAACTGTTTCTCTCCATCCCTGCCACCCCAACCCCCACCACACGATGGCTCACCACAGTTGAGAGTGGGAGGTACTCCCCAAAACCCCACCCAGCCAGCACTTGCTCAGAGACTGGCCCAACTCTTCACTTCCTTATTTCTTTGTGAAACAGGAACTAAACAAGCAGCTCAAATGAGTAGGATAGGTGGTTGAGAAAACCCCATTGGACCATGACAAGGCCATGAAGTTGAAAATCTAGTTTCTCTCTCAAAGGGTCCCAGGAAGCTTTGGGCCCTCATGCTTCCCACACCTCATGTGTTCTAGAATAGCTCATTTGGGCTGAAAGACCCTGCCATGGACATGGTCAAGACACACAGGGTACGGGCCCAGGATCAGGTTACAGAGATGCAGACGGGGCTGGTGTCAAGGGGATACAGGAAAATGACAGAAGACAGTGATTCCAAATGCTCACTGCTGGTTATGCTTGGGGTGAACTGATATAAACTCAATATCAGGTACCTAGCACTTCCTTTGAACCAGGCCCTGGTTCAAGTGCTCTGCTCCTGTGCGGTATCTGAGTAGTAACTCACACACCCACAAGCAAGGTCCACATTCTTATGGTTATGCTGTCACTTAGGCTTATCCCAGAGGACATCATTTGCCCAAGGTTATGCAGCCAACAGGTTGTTACAGGGCAAATGAGACCTGATTCTACTCAACTCCATGTGTGTAATGGATTCTCCCTGCCCCCCCCTCCTCTTCCCTAGTGCCCTAAACAATTGTCCCCAAGGGGGCCAGGGGCCCAATATTCAGAAATATGTCCTTGCAAGATCGGGGCAGAGTCTTGGGCACAGCATCAAGCCTTCTGGGAAGTGCAGGTGTGTTGATCTCAGCAGCCAAGTCCAGCCTCCACTGTTGCCAATATTTGCTGCAGCTGCCTGCAGGTGGTTTTTTTTTTTTTTTTTAAAGTAAGACCTTATCGTGAGCTCAGAGCTCCAGAAATGACTCTTTCTCTCCCATCAGCCCCTGTCACCGGGCCCCTGCAGTGTGCCCAAAGCTGACAGCAATGTGTGTGCTACGTGCATGTCTGAGGGATGGGTGCAAGACCTGTCTTGCTGCTCTCCTCTGCCCTTATTCTACCCCTACAAGCCTACTCTTCTGCTGAAGAGATCCACCATGAAATCTACTATTGGGCCAAGCTGCTAAGGAGGGTTTCCCCATGGGAATGCCCAGGCATTTTCAAGGAACTATATGTGCTCCTGGCTTAGGCATTTTTTAGAGGCAGGAAGGTGGCTGCTTACCAGGGCTGAACTAGTACCACCTGAATATCCAAAATGTCCTCTGTGCAAGAAACCCCTACCTCGCAATTACCTGCCCTCCCTCCATTCTTAGCCATAAAGAAACCCTCTCTCCTCTACATGACAACTGTTGGAAGTCAAACTGCTTCAAATATCCCAGCCCAACTCTCCAGGCTGAATATGACAAGTGTTTAGGACTTAGCCTGTTGACAAGCACTATCTAAGCCGTCCTAATGAGAGCAACTGATGTGCATACGATGGGGTTTCCAGACACCCTCATTATCCTGTGCAGTCCCCCATGCAAGCTGGTCCTGTGGCCTTTGGAGGGTACCAAGAGAGGGCTGAAAGTGGACAACCTCAAGTTTCTCTCACCTCCCCTCCAAGGACTCTGCACCAGTAGCACTGCAGCCAAGGGAGTAATGCATGAGCCTCACACCAGGCTTGCATTCCAAAATGGGCTCCTACTCGCTCGCTTCAGTGACAACCCCACTGAATCCCTCTGTGCTTAGCCCACCTCTCTGGAACATGGGGATGATGACAGTGCCTGACTTAGCCAGTTGTGGTAAAGCCCACCCACCACCTACTGCACAGTATTACCACTTTCAGCTGAATGTGGGAACGTGACAAGGAAGGAAGGAAGAAAGTGAAAAGAAGAAATCTTTGGGCTAGTAGTGAACACACTACTTGGGGTCCTTGTATCAGAGCACTTGGGTTCAATTCCTAGCTCTTTGTTTCCTGATAATGGGCACCCTGCAAGGCACCAGGTGATGGCTCTAGTACTTGGGTCCCTGCCACCAATAGGGGAGCCCCAGCCTGAATTCTGGGCTCCTAACTTTCAGCCTGGTCCAGCCCTGGGGGCCTTTGGGGAATGAATTGGTGAATGGGATAGTTCATAGGTTCCCCCTCCCTCCTCACGTCCCTTCTTCCCTCTCTCTGTCATTCTGCCTTTCTTTAACAACAACAAAAAAAATTCTACTTATTTTTATTTATTTGAAATGCAGATCAGATTTACAGAGAGAAGGAGACAGGGAGAAAGGTTCACTCCCAAAATGGCCACAACAGCCAGAGCTGAGCCAATCTGAAGCCAGGAGTTTCCGGGTCTCCCATGCAGGTACAGGGTCCCAAGGCTTTGGGCCATCCTCAACTGCTTTCCCAAACCACAAGCAGGGAGCTGGATGGGAAGCGGAACAACCAGGACATGAACTGGCGCCCAAGTGGGATCTCAGCATTTGCAAGGCGAGGATTTCGCCATTGAGCCATTGCACAGGGTCCCACTCTGCCTTTGAAGTACATATATTCTTTTTTTTTTTAAAGATTTATTTTTATTATTTTGTTATTGGAAAGGCAGATATACAGAGAGGAGAGACAGAGAGGAAGATCTTCTGTCCGATGATTCACTCCCCAAGTGAGCGCAACGGTCGATACTACGCCGATCCGAAGCCAGGAGCCTCTTCCGGGTCTCCCACGCGGGTGCAGGGTCCCAAAGCTTTGGGCCGTCCTCGACTGCTTTCCCAGGCCACAGGCAGGGAGCTGGAAGGGAAGCGGGGCTGCCGGGATTAGAACCGGCGCCCATATGGGATCCCGGGCGTGCAAGGCGAGGACCTTTAACCTCTTGCGCCACCGCGCCGGGCCCGAAGTACATATATTCTTTAGGTGCTGCGCCAATGCAATCTTGCCAGTCCCACTTAGAATCAGAATCACAGCAAGCTCCTAGATCCTGCTTGCCAGTCCATTATCAACTTTAGAGTGGCCTTGTTCACCGAACTAGTGGCCTGGATCACTTCTTTAGCTTTGGGGGGTGGGGGGGTCTGTATACCTGGAGTGGAACTTATAAAATACAAATGATGCCGGAAGTCTGCTAAATCAGTGCGTGGGGCACATCCGCCCACTGGAGCTTGATCTGCTAGGAATCTAGCCAGAAGAATCTGGGAGAGACAACCTCCTGGAAGACAGCAAGCCCAGCCCACCTGAGAACCTGGGACGCCAAAACGCGGGTTGTTGATCAGAGGAGACAGGAGCTGGCTGGAGCTGAAAAACCTGGCTGGCAGTATCCTGGGGTGGTGTGTGTGTCGGAGGGACGCCGGGGGGGGGGGGGGGGGGGGCGGTGAGAAGCACTATGCAGCACTTCTTTCTCAGGTGCCCTCCCTGCCCCACCCCCACCCACCCTGCTGCCTGTCCTAGTCCTCCCTGGCCCACCGAGGGCCTGGTTTGTTGGCGGCCTTTGAAGGCTCTGCGGTTAGTGTGTGAGCTCCTCTCGTTGCCAGGGCTGAGCAAACAGGAAGCGGGCACATCCTGCGCGCCGACCTGGGGGGTGGGGGGATTGGCGCAGATAAGTCGCGGCTGCGCAGGTCTAGGAGGTATTGCGAGCCCCCCACCCCCACCCCCAGCGTCCAAGCCCCAAGGCGCCAAGAATCCCCGGGGCGCACCTGCTGGGGTCGTTGCACACAGCGCCACGGAGCCTTAGCTGTTTATCAGGCTCCCTCGCGGCACGGGGCTGCCTGCGACAACCTTCAGGCAGGAAAGCACTGGCCAGGGGGAAGGCGATCTGAGGCATACAGAGTTTCCCTCTGGAGTCGGGCCGGCAGGCTCAGTAGATTGCAGGCAAAGGAAGCGTGGTTTCAGCTTAGAGGGAGAAGTACCTTGTTGCGTTCGCTTGGACGCATGGTGCCAGGGCGTGGGGCAGGAAGTCAGAGGACATCTTGCGTCGGGCCAGCCCAGGATTTCTTAAGTGCTGCAGACGCGACACCTTTCAAAGATGCATCTTCAGACTTGGTTATGATGTACCAGGAGGTTAGGAATCAAAGATGGCGCCTATGCCCTGCAGTCAGCTCATGAAACCACTAGCAAGGCGCGTCTTGGGAAGCAGCCCCTGGGAAGTGAACATCCGTGCAGCAACGTGAGCTGGTGTGATCTCCATTTGAAGGAAGTCTTCTTTGACTCTGTGTGTGTGTGTTTAAGATTTACTTAGTTTATTTGAAAGGCAGACTTACACAGAGAAGGAAAGACAGAGAGATGAGAGAGAGATCTACCGACTGATGGATGCTTCACTCCCCAAATTACAACAATGGCCAGAGCTGAGCCAATGAGAAGCCAGGATCCAGGAGCTTCTTCTGGACTAGACCACAAACTGAAAGTTGGATCAGAAATGGAGCAGCTAGGACACAAACTGACATCCATATGAGATACGGGCTCCATAGATGGAGGATTAGCATGCTCTGCCACCATGCCAAGCCCTTGACTAATTTTTCTTTTTTCTTTTCTTTTTTTTTTTTTTATATTTTTAAGGAAATTGACCCCAGCAATTTCTCTTCTATACACTTACCCTAAAGGGAAAACTGTGGCTATAAAAGGGGCCAGTGCTGTAGTTTAGCTTTTAAAGTTGCTGCCTGCAGTGCTAGCATCTTATATGGGCACCCATTTGAATTCCAGTTGCTGTAGCTTTTGATCCAGTTCCCTGGTAATGCACATGTGAAAACAGCACAAGATGGTCTAAGTGCTTGGATCCTTGCACCCACATGGGAGAGCTGGATGAAGCTCCTAACTTCTGATTTCAGAGCAGCCCAACTGCAGCCATTGTGGCCATTTGGGGAGTGAACCAGTAGAAGGAAGAGCACTCCCTTTCTCCCTTTCTCTGTAACTGTGCCTTTCAAACAAATAAACTAAGTTTTATTTTTTTTAATGTGGATATGTTTACCTTAAGAAAGCTCAGTGAGCATTGATCAATTTGTCAATAAAAGAAGTCAACAAACGTTTATCAGTATGCACTTGGTTATTTCACAGAGGGCTGAGCAACAGCCATTTTGAATCACAAGGTTGAAGAATATTTCATAGCATGAGAAAATGATATTGTATTCCATGTGTAAAAATATTACCATTTGTGAAGTGTGACTTTCTTTCTATTTAAAGGCAGCTTTGTTGAGGTATGATCAACCATTAACAGTTGCATAGAAAGACATATTTACAAAAGGGAGAAGGAGAGACAGAGCAAGGAATATCCCATCTGCTGATTCATTCCCCAAATGGCTGCAGTGGCCGGAGCTAAGTTGATCCAAACACAGAGTTTCATCTGGGTTTCCTACACGGGGTGCATGGGTCCAAAGACTTAGGCCATCTTCTGCTGCTTTTTCTCTTCTGCTGCCATTATCTGGGAATTGGATAGGAAATGGAGCAAACAGGACTTGAACCAGCAACCATACAGGAATACCACCTGCACAGGTGGAGTCTTAAACTACTCCACCATGACACCAGTCCCAGCAAGCTGCATATTTTAAAGTGTGCAACTTGATACATGTAGACAGAAGCATGTATGTATAGCTGTGAAATTCCTACCACTATCAGGATCATAGACATGTCCTTCAGCCACAGGCGTGTCCTTGTGTCCTCTGTGATGTCATCCTCCCCCACCCTCTCCATTCCCACAATCAATGATTGGGTTTCTGTGCAGTATAATTTTTGTAAAAAGAAAAGTATCTTTGTAGACAGCAAGGTAGAGGAATGCTGACGACAGAAAAGGATATCCACTCAGAAGTGTGGAAGACAATTACAGAGAATGTTTATCTGTTTTTGCTGAATTGCATGTGAAGAAAAAAAAAAAAAACATTGAGAAGCAGCTGTCTAGCCCAGCAGTTAAGATGCCTCCCTCCCATGTTGCAGTGCCTAGTTTGGTGGCTGGCACTGACCGCCAACTCTAGCTTCCTATTAATGCAGACCTGATAGGAAAGGATGATGTTCAAGTGATTGGGTTCCTGCCACCCAAGTGACAGACCTTGATTGAGTTCTTTGCTCTTAGCTCTGGCCCCAACCCAGCCATGTCTGTTGTGTATATGGGGAATGAACCAGCAGGTGGGAGCTTTCTCTCTCTCTCTTCTCTCTCTGCCTCCATCTCTCAGGCTCTCATCATGTCTCTGCCTTTCAAATAAATAATTACTTTTTAAGTAGATCAATTGCTTTTGCAATAAGAATATATCCTTCAAGCTATTAAGCTATGTGTTCCAGAGAATCCACAAAAAAAAAAAAAAAAACCATGCAAGCAGGCATTCAATAAAGGTTTGTTGAACAGAGCATGTGCTGGTGGTGTGGAACCGTCTGTAAATGATTTTCAGCAGTGATGGTGGCTGAGGAGTGCTGAAGGTAGGAATGGTCCTTCTAGTGATAACAGGTGTATATGTGTTGATAGAAGCATGCATGTCCCTTGCAGGGTGAACACTGAACATGATGGCTTTCAGAGTGACTGTAAGGGTGAGATCATCCGCGGGTGGTTGTATATGGTAACAGCATCTGTAGGGCCAGGAAGTCAAGCGACTGACAGTGATGGTGGTGCTGAGACTCGTAGAAGCAGATGATTGAGGGCGTTCCACTACATAGATGGCTGCTCTGGTACTGGTGACAACAGGGATGGTTGCACGGATGCCGGCTGGAGGTGCAATGGCTGCAGAAATAGTGTCTCTAGGCATCATGGCCATATGTGTGCCGATGGCTACAAGGAGTATTGGCAGCAGTGACAATAGTCATAGGGGTAATGGCTGTGGTAGTGATGGCAGTGATGACCTTGGAGATACAACTTGACCAGGGGCATTAAACCAGCAGGCATAGAAATGGCCCAACTTGTGGCTTCTGGTGAGTGAGATAGAAGGCTTGAGTAGGCCTTATAATGTCAAATGGATTGGCCCACCTCTAGGGAGTAGAGTTTAAAGGACTGATGGTGACTGACATGAGATAACAAGGGCCGGGACTTGTCTCTGGTTGTTCAACCCAAGAGCCGGCTGCTTCAGAATCTCTGGAGACTGAAGCTGGGACTTCCTTCCTTCCAAGGGGCCGGCAGGGGCTGCGATTGCTGTAAGAGCAGGTCACGTGGTAGGGCTTCTTATATGCTGCTGCCGCCGCAGCCAGCAGGTGTCCATTGCCCGGCACCCCTAGCTGCCACTGCAGCAGTCACGGTGGCTCGGTCCATGCCGTGCCCCTCAGACCGTGCTGGCGAGGCTGAGCCTGAGACCTCTGAGTCTCGACCCGTAGGAGAGCAGGGACCAAGTCTCACCAGTGGGGAGGATCATGTTGCGTCGCAAGCCCTCCAACGCCGGCGAGAAGGAGCCCACCCAGAAGAAAAAGGTGGGGAGCATCTTTGAAAACTTGTTTTCTTCCTTCTCTTCCTCTGCTCTCTCAACCCTTCCCCTCCAAGATTCTACCACTGAACCTGGCTGTGAGGGGATCGAGACCTAATATCAGGGCCAGAAGTGTAGGCTAGAAAGCGAGAATTGCAGACCTGCGATGCTCTGGCTGACTCCTAAGACTCTGCTTAGCACTCTTGGCCCTACACCGATCCAACCATTGCTTAAGTCAGGAAGGGCCTCCAGGAAGCCATCTTACCTGAAGGGCTGCTCTACCTGGAGCCATGCTGGATACTCCCAGGCTCTCCTCCCACTGCCTCAGCTTTGCCACAGCTCCCCAGGTCCATAGGAGCTGGGAGCCTGTGATGATTTCCACGCACAGGGCAAGGGCCCTCCAGAGCGTGTGGTGGAATGCGGCAGGTAGGGAGAGCAAGGGCTGAGTAGGAAAAGCTCAGCCAGCGCTCGGGCGGGAGGTGAGGGGGAAGGGGATAGAGTGTGGATTTGAAGGCCAAAAGAGGAGAAGCAGCTGTTGCAGGTGGCTGAACTATTTGTCCTCCTGGGGTCAGAGGCTGACCGGAAGATTCCTTCAAGGCTCCACCAAGTCAGGGTTTCTCTGGCTGGCTTGGTAGTTTCCAGGCCAAAGGGCAGACTGATTCGATAGCAGGGTTCTCCCAAGTGGTATGGCAAATACATCCTGCACATGCACAAGATCCTAAGGCCATCCTAGATTCCTGGGTCAAGTTTCCAACTTCCGGGGCCTGCAAGCTGCCCAAAGTACCCTGCTAGCTTTCCCATAGGTGCCCTGCAGGGCAGCCCCCTTTTCAGGGGAGCAGTTGCCAGGCAGAGGCTGAGACAGCTGAGAAACAGCCTCAGAGCGCTGGGGTGTGCATCCTGCCCCATCTCTCAGGTCCTGGGGTGGCTGCCACTTCCGGCTGTATTCTCTGTACTCCCCACCCCCAGCCGCTTTTCTGAGGTTGCAGTCGTGATGGGCAGGGGAAGGTGGGGGATTCATGAATCTTCCCATGGGGCTTTGTCACTCCCCTCATCCCCCCGCCCCCGCCTAACACAGGGGCGCTCAGCTCAAAGGCCTGCCATTGGCTACTGCTCCCCAAAGCCACTTCCCCCTTGCTCTCGGGCTGCTTTGGGGTGGAAAGCAGAGGCTGCTTTGTCGTTGACACTGCTAGGCCCCAAACCACAGGGGAGTTGAGCTACAAGACAGTCTGAGAAAGAGCCAACATGTCACCCCGGGGTCCCTGGGCCATCTTAGACAGAGGAGCCAACAGAACGGAGAAGTCATAGCTCTGCTATTTTTCAAGCCTCATTCATCCAGACCTCTGGGACTTGTCCTGGCTGTCTCCTGGAAGAAACTAGGCCCTGAGTGGCCCGCCGAGGCTCACATCCTTTAGAGGAAGGGAGGGCACAAAGTCTGGGGAGAGCCCTGGCTCCTGCCCCTGGCTCTCTCTCCTCCCAGGCCTGCCACCTAGAGAGTATGCCAGACAGGGGCCCAGAAAGCATGTTTGCATGCTAGTATATTTTATGTGTAGGACCTTGAAGAGCTTCTTGACTTCCTTTGGGCCTCAGTGTCCTTGTGCTTGAAAACAAGGCTAAGAAGGTGGGGACGGCATGTGCCCGCGAGGGTGGGAGTGTTGTAAGGTATGATCCAGGCTGAGGAACACAGTGGGAAAGATGGGCCATGGTCCCAGCCCTGAAGCAGAGACTCACTAGCGCTGACAGCCACCGCCTAGTGACGGCTCATGTGGTACCCAGCATGTGGCTCACTCTCAATCTCTCACACCACTTGAGTCCTCCCTGCAACCTTAGAAGGGAAGAGCAGATACTGACGTGTTTGCTCTTTTACATGGGACACTCAGAGAGGTAAGATGACTTGCCAAAGGTCACACAGCTGGTGAGCTGTACAGCAGGGCTGGGCGGGGGAGGAGGGGGGAGGGATCGCATCCAAAATGATTTGTCTCAAGACTCCATGCTCTCAGCCACTACTGAATCTCAACAGAGTTAGAAAAGTCCACAGGCATGAGAGAGTCAACACATCAGTCGGCGAGCTCCATGGGGCAGACCCAGACATGTGCAGCCTTCCAGCTGTCATAGCCAGGAGGAAGCAGGATGGTGGGGACAGGGTGTGCAGCATGCAGCATTGGGGAGGTCTGGGGGCATAGCCCTTAGCCTCCCTTTGGGGACCTTCACCTCTTTCAAGTTCTTGTTCCTTTAACCTGATGGCACTCAAAGGCCAATGCTGGGGACAGGAAGTGGAACACAGACTTGTCCTGCACTTGTCTCCTCTAAAGATGGTCCCATCCCTCCTCTTCCTTCCCTTCTACCCTCCATAGAACTACCTTTAGAGGGAATGGAATTTTGTTGTGGGTATTTGGAAAATGAACCATCAAGTGGTTTTCTTTCTCCCCTGTATCCTGGGATGCTGGAACACTATGCCCCATGTGGCTCCCTTTCCACAGCACACTCCTAGCTCCAGCATGCAATTTGTGTTCTCAGTTAGAGCACCCCAATCTCACAGCCCCCAAGATTGGAAATACTCCCAAATACAAATACAAGATTTTCTGAGTGCTGACATGATGCTGCAAAGGAAAATTTTACACCTGACCCCTTAAGATGGGTTGCAGTGAAAACACAGGTGCACAAATACTGAGTAACATTACCTTCCAGCCATGTGAACGAGGTGTGTATGAAACACAAGTGAGTATTTAGAGTCCCAGCCGCAAGCTACCTCACCATGTATATGGAGGTATTCCAAAATTTCAAAAATCCAGAATCTGAAGCACTTCTGGTGCCAAGCATTTCAGATAAAGGATACTCAACCCACAGGTGTTCATAGCACACAAGATAACTCCATGAGTCTGGCCGGCAAGGGCTTCCACACACCTTCCTGCTCCACCTTCCATCATAGCCACTGGCACACCCATCATGCCATCACCTTACTCATTTATTTCCAGCTCCATCTAGACAGCCCGGCTTCTCCACTTGGCCCAGCTTAAATGTGCCTCCTCCAGGAAGCTCTGCTGAGCTCTTTCTCCTCCCTGTTGCCACCTACTCCCCTGGTAGCTCTGTTCACACTGCACCAGTAGTCTATCACACTTCGATCTTCAGCTGTGTGAGCTATCTGTGTGGCACGAGGCCTGCAACATGCATGGCTTCTGCAGTCACACATATGACACAGGAGCTCTGCTGAAGCTGAGTAAGCTGGGGCACTCAGAGGGCTAGGCACAGTGTCAGCCCAGGGAGAAGTGTTGAAGCCCCTTTTGCTGGACTCACACACACACATAGGCATGTGGAGGCTGGGGTCTGGAGCTCAGAGGGTGCTCCGTGTGTAACAGGTCCACTGAAGGAACCTACAGGGCATTTGAGGGACACATGAAGAAAGTCAAGGTTTCCTAGGAAGCAGGGAGGAGGAAGGATGCTGACGAGGGCACTGGAGAGCAAACGGGAAGATGTCAGCTGGTATGCAGCTCTTAAAACTGGAGTCGGAAAACCTACATATTGAAGTGTAACATCCATACAGAAAAACACATGGATTCTAAGTGCACCACTCAAAGGGTGTTCATGCAATGAGCATTTCCACAGAGGCAGTACCCACCTCAAGAAGCACAGCATATCTAGAAGCTTCCATCATGGTTCTGTCAGTCACTACATGACACCTTCCTTTCCTCAAGGGGTCCTACCATCTAGATTCCAGTACCTTAGCTGAGTTTTGCTGGTATTTAAACTTGATATAAGTGGAACCATACTGTAGATGCTGTTTGGTGCTGGCCCATTTTGTTACAGTGTGGATATTACACTGATGTTCATGGTGTTGGGGAGAGTGGTACTGTTCTCTTGCATGACTACAACAATTCAGTTAGCCATTCCACAACTGATAGGCATTTGGGTTGTTTCCACTCAAATTGGAATTTGAGGGATGGGAGGAACCACTGTTAACAGAGGGAAGAGTGGAATCCTCCCTGTTGGGGAAGTGCCCTGGGGGAGGAGTCTGGAGATGGGTCATAGGCGAAGTTCCATGCAAATTGGCATACAGTGTGGGATTATTGCATCAAGTTCATATATACGAACTGAACATGTGTTCACCCATTTCATCCTCACAACAATCCAGTGAAGCAGGAGTTAGTGTCTTCATTTCCCTGGGGAACAGGCAGAAGCCCTAGAGAAGTTCAGGAACTTCTCCAGCCTAACATGGCGGTCAGTGGCAGAGGAGAACTATGAAAACATGCCATGTGACATCAAGCTGAGGTTCAGAGAGATTAAGTCACCTTAACTTACTTAGTGGTTGCACATCCCAGAGTTGAACCTGGCAATGTCTGATGCCAGAAATTAGTTCTTTCCCGGAGGTCCATGTCCTGCCCTTAGACATGAAAGGAGGGCCAATTGTGTATGGTACAACTTCACTGGACACATGACTCCCAGCAATCCCTGCCCCAAAGAGAAGCCAGGCAGGAAACCTACATGGGTTCAGGGATTTCAACTCATCTCTGGATAGAGGTAACTCCAAAGTCACCAAAAAACAGCCAAGAGAGCTGGGGCTGCTCCCGAGGTCGGCCAAGGCAAGGAACTTAGTCAGCTAGTCCTTTCCATCTCCCTGGACCCAGAGTCAGCTGGCTGAGCCCAAGTTCCAACATCACCTGCATACCCCTAATCAATTGGTTCCTCCTGCTTTGGGCTAAAGCTGGGACAGAGAACCCTCACACAAGAGCCTGGAAACCAGGGCCAGCATGATGGTTCTACTGGAAAATCCTCGCCTTGCAAGTTCAGGCATCCCATAATTGGCACCAGTTCGTGTCTCAGAGGCTCCATTTCCCATCCAGCTGTCTGCTTGTGACCTGGGAAAGCAGTAGAGGACAGCCCAAAATCTTGGCACCTTGCATCCAGGTGGGAGACCCAGAAGAAACTACTGGCTTCAGACCAGCTCAGCTCCAGCCATTGCGGCCACTTGGGAGTGAATCAGCAGATGGAGAAAGTCTCTCTTTCTCTCTGTAAATCTGCCTCCTCTCCAATAAAAATAAATAAATCTTTAAGAGAGAGAGCCTGGAAGCCTAAGGCCCCTCTTCCCAGCTTCTAGACTGCTGATTAATGACAGGAAGGGGCCTTGGGAAAGAGGTGTGATTACAGGCCTGCCGGGTGGTCAGCTTAGACTCTTCCCCAACAAAGCCAACTTTCGGCCCCACGCCAGCTCTCTTGCTCATTTTCCAGCCCCCCCAGTCCCTAGGGCTTCAGGCGCAGCTCTCAGCCTCCTAGTCCACGGGTGAGGCTGAGGATTGGCCAAGGGAAGGTCACAATAGACTCTGTGGGGCTATAAATAGCAGCTCGGCCTGCCCTCCTTGGGCTCAGGCCAGTCTGGTGCCCACCCTCTCTCTCTCTGTTCCCTCTTTTCCATTGCAATAAGAGGAGGAAGTATCCAAGCAGCTGCATCCTACTATACAAGAGGAGGAAATAAATGCAAGAGAAGAAAGAGAGAAGGGAGGAACAGCAAGAGGGGAGGATGGAAGAATCAGACTCATGGGAACCACAGTGGCCATCCCAGGGTCACACAGTCACCCATGTTCCCCTTTCCCAATCCCCCAATGTGGCACGGAAGAGGCTATTGGATGCAGGCTGCAGGCAGCTCCACTCAAGAGGCCGTGATGATAGCATCTTTCTTAACCATACCGCTAGTGGCCTGGTTGGTTTCTGGTGGACCTCTAGCTATGTGTGACCACTGACCTGGAGATCAGAAGCCAACTGTGAATGTGTAGGAGGGGAAGGTGTTGCGGGGGTTGTCTTTGGACACACACACCCCTTTTAGTAGGAAAGAGGATGTGAAACCTTTAGCTTTGTGTGGGCTTGGGGCTCGGGTTCCTGAAGCCCTTATCTTGGGTGTCTGCAGTCTATCCCCCTCTATCTGTCTGGCCATCTGTGAACCTTGGTTCCTGTGTATATCTTCTGGTCTTGACTGTTCAGTTTGATACAGTCTGTGGGGCTCTGCCTCTCTTACCTGCTTTGCTCAGTTATGCATGCATATACCATTACAAAAGCCTAGTTCCTGAAAATGGTCTCATCGTCACAAATACTAAACTACTGATTCATTGTATTGTCATGGGAAAAATGATTGTATCATAAGGCGTAAGAGAATACAATCACATCACATAATTTTGAACTCCTCCTTACCACCACCAATATGCAATGCACAAAATATTGAGAAAAGTTTGCAGTATATTTTATATCTTTTCATCATAGTTTATTATGTTTCTAAAGCCAGTTATTTATCTTAGCTAAGAATATAGTATTTAGTGGCTGATGCCATGGTGTGGTAGGTCATGGAGCTGGCATCCCATATGGGTACCAGTTTGTGTCCTGGTTGCTCTACTTCCCATCCAGCTCCCTGCTTGTGACCTGGGAAAGCAGTCAAGGATGGCCCAAAGCCCTGGGACCCTACACCCATGTGGGAGACCTGGAAGAAGCTCCAGGCTACTGGCTTTGGATCAGTTCAGCTGCAGATGTTGTGGCCATTTCTCGAGTAAACCAGTGGATGGAGGATCTTTCTCTGTCTCTCCTTCTTTCTCTAACTCAATTCTACCTTTCAAACAAAATAAGGTAAATTTAGGAAGATACATAATCTTTATTCCTTATTAAAAAAACAAACAGGTAATGCCTAGAAGTTCAAACACATGGGTGGCTAAGGTTACGTTAGTGGCTATAGTGAAAAGCTGAGATGAAAATGAGAAAATGGAATCTTTAACCAAATTAGGCTTAATGGTTTGTGTCCCAAGTCTGTGGGTGCCTTCTGTGAATGACCCTCTGTGGTGGTATTCAGCGAAGTATACTGCCAGGACTTGCTGGTTTCTAGCAGAATGTCTCATTCTTGCTGGGACACAGTTCTTCAAACGGGAGGTTCCAACGTGTGTGCCACTAGCACTGCTATCAGAGAGCACGTGCAGAGCAGAACCAGGGCAATGAGGCCGGAGCCACGGGGTGTGGGGCATAGCTACTGTCCACAAGACTGTAGATTTATTTTTACATGTGTGGAAGGATGTCTCTAGTGGTAGATTCGTGTTTCCTCTTGTTCACTTGGTCTTTCCGTCGAGGATTCTGGGAAGCAAACTTCAGGAACTAGTGGAAATTTGGGCTTAGTGTAAGGACTACCCCCTGCCTGATGCCCCAGGAGAGGAGCTTGGTCCAAGGTCAGGGTGAAGCACAGGTTGAAGCCAGATAGCTTCAAGGACCTATTGACAGTTGCCTTCAATTGCCCTGGGTCCTCAGGACACATACAGAATCTGTTCATCCCTGGTGCACACGTGTGTGGTGTGGTGTATGTGTGTCTGAATGCGTGCACACGCACATGCTCCCCTCCCCATGCAAAGGGATGGGGGCATGTGGGGTCAGTCTCAGGCAGACATTTTTAGCGCCACTGACTGTAATACCTCTGCTTCTTCCAGCTCTCCCTTCAGCGCTCCAGCAGCTTCAAAGATTTTGCCAAATCCAAACCTAGCTCCCCCGTGGTGAGCGAGAAGGAATTTAATCTGGATGATAATGTGAGTTTCATTGTTTCCTGGGGGGTGGGGAGGTCTGATCTGGAGGCAGGCCCAGAGCGAGAGGGGGTTGTGAAGGGGAGGTGGGACGCGGAGAGAAGAGGACATCTAAGTATGATTGAGGCAAAGTCCCCTGAAACACAGAAGGCCCATGTCTCTCACCCACCCAAGTTTTCAGCATCGAACACTTCCCTGCATTCTTTCCAATGACAAGTTTAAAAAGAAAATTCATCCCCAATGAATAGGGATGCAGACAAGATTGAGACAAGAAGGGGAGGAATGGATGGGGTTTCTCAATCCTACTACTTCCAACCTCTGCTGTGACCCAGGCCTTCTGGGCTCCAAGTTCTGGGCCCAGGTGGGGTCACCAGGGTCCCTGAACCTCCTCTTTTATCATCACAGATCCCAGAAGATGACTCAGCTGTTCCCACTGCAGAGGATGCCGGGAAGAGTGGCAAAAAGCTGGGGAAGAAGTGGAGGGCAGTGATTTCCCGCACCATGAACAGAAAAATGGGCAAGATGATGGTAAAGGCCCTGTCGGAGGAAATGGTAAAGCTTAGCAGAAGGAAAGGGGTGGGGCCTGGGGGCTGGGGCAGGGGCCAGGACTGTGGCTCAGACAGGGCCCAAGGGCCCTCCTTTGACACACAGGGAGTGTCATGTGTGAGAGGAGCGCCCTCTCAGCTATGGGTAGTGCAAGCAGCCACAGCCGGGGGTGGGGTGGGGAGACAGAGAGCCCAATGGGAAGGGGGCTTGGGCTTAAGGGATGCCATCTAGGCAACAGAAGCAATTTTTGCAGAGGTACCTGAAGGGAGGGGCTCTGCAAGGGAGGTGAGACCGCTAAAGGGGAACAAGGCCCAATTCAAAGAGGATGTGGAGAAAAATATAGGTGCTCCTCACCCCTGCCCTTCCCCTCCCACCACCACATAAACCCATCACCCATCACAAGGGAAAATTCACTAAAGGTGCTTATCCTAGGGGACAATCTAGCTAAGCAGCACAGGGCCCCACAAAGTCACTGCAGTTGCTGGTCATGATCATGGTCATGATCTGTCTCAGAGCCGACCACTGCCGAGCATCACAGGAGAGGATTATTATACAGAACACTAGCGTGGGAAAAGAGCCAGATATAAAATTCCAAATACAGTTTCTACTGAGTGCATATGGCTTTGGCAGCATCGTCAAGTTGGGGGAAAAAAATTGTTATTTGAACCATAGTAAGCTGGGGACCATCTGTAGGGGGAATGAAGAAGGCTGGCTTTAGTTCACAGATGTAGATAACACAGAAAGCTGTGGGGAGACACATCCAGGTAAGTTACAGCGCACTGTGGGGCTGGTGCACCTGCATCTCTTAGCAAGAGGCACCGAGACAGTGTGTGACAGGAGTCAGCAGTGGATCCAACTGTCCTGAGCTTTGTGAGCCAGCTATTATGTAGAACCAATATTATAAATTAGATTATATACATTTCAATAAGTTCTACTAAAACCAAGTTCTCAAAAGATATTACTTCCCAACTCTTGCATGCCCCCTTTACCCTTTATCCATGCGGTGGAGGTTATATATATATATCTATTGTATCTGTGTGGTGAAAAGGAGCTTGGCTATCCCTCCCAGGAACACCACGTTGGTGGCTTGGCATCAGCCAAAGTAGGGAGCACCTGCAAAATGGACATGAGCAAAGCATCAAGGCTCTTAGCCTCCGAGAGTCAGCTGTGGAACAGTTAGCACAGCGGAACACAGGCCAACTTGGTGCTGGATTCTGTGCTTATCTTCAAGTGTCACTGTGAGGATCTGATGAAGATGCAGGCAGGCCCTACACAAAAGAACCTAAGCAAAAGCAGTGTCCTTATACCCTCACCCCCCAGAGGAGGTCATTGTGGGCTTGGCTATGCCCTAGCGATGACCTTAGTCCAAGCTGTGCCAACATGGCCTTTGCTGGGTGTCTGTCAGCACTGGAAGTTGGCGAGGCACATTCTCTTGGCTCCAGCTCAAGCCCCATTTGGTACTGAGGGATCGAGGCCTCTGAGAGTACTAGACACTATAGTTGTCAGGGACCAGCTCCTGGGCAAGGCCAATCCCAGGTCCTCTGTACTAGGACCTGTCTCAGGCACACCCAACAAGGCTGCTCAGGACTTCCGGCCTCCCCTGTCTGTGCAGGCAGACACTTTGGAAGAAGGCTCAGCCTCCCCGACATCTCCAGACTGCAGCCTGGACAGCCCCGGCCCTGACAAGATGGCGCTGACCTTTTCTGAGCAGGAGGAGCGTGAACTTCCGACACTCAGCCGGCAGACATCAACAAGTGAGTAGGGGAGGTGCCAAATCTGGAGGACAGGAGTGTGTTAAGCTGTGCACACTGGGCTGCTGGGAAGGGAGCATAGGATGCTGAATACTTACTGTTGGCCAGCTGGGAACTTTTCTGGTCCCCTTCACCACAGCCTCTGGGGCTGCTACTGAATATTCACATTTTATTAATGTGAAAACAGAGCCTCGGAGATGAAACAATTTGCCCAAAGTAACCACATCTTGTATTCAAAGATCTGGCCTGGAGGAATTTCCATAGTTTGGCGCCACATTGCTGTTCTTGGACCCTCCCGTCCTACCTTTCCCAGGAGGGCTAGAGGTTACGCTCCGTGGGGTGGAAAGCAGGGCAGGTGGGGATAAGGTCTTCAGCTGTGAGGAATCAGCCTCTTGAGGTCTCACCCTTGACTTTCTAGACTCAAGCCTCACTTGGCATCCCTTTTTTTAATGATTTTTTTTTTTATTGAAAAGACAGATATGCAGATAGCAGGAAAGACAGAGAGGAAGACCTTCTGTCCAGTGATTCACTCCCCAAGAGGCTGCAGTGGCCGGAGCTGCATCAATCCAAAACCAGGAGCCCAGGTTCTTCTCTGGGTCTCCCACGTGGGTGCAGGGTCCCAAGGGTTTAGACCATTCTCAGCTGCTTTCCCAGGCCACAGGCAGGGCTGCCGGGATTAGAACCAGCACCCATATAGGATCCCGGCATGTGCAAGGCAAGGACTTTAGCCATTAGGCTACTGCACTGGGACCTCGGCATCCGTTTTAAAGATGTGGGACTGCGTGAGAGGTTCACTGCCTGGGGGAAGGGCTTCAGCGTCTGGGCCGCAGCCCTGAAGAGACATTGCCTTTCTTGCGCCTTGCACCCCTTCCGATTTTCTCACTCCTTCTTTGGCTCCACATTCAGTTCTCTGTACCCACCCCCCTCTCCCAGGTGGACAGAGCCCTGAAGGGTGGGTTGGGAGACCTGGAGTTCAGTGGATCTGGTGTTGCCAAGTACAAAGTCACTCGAAGAACAGCTCATTTGTTCATTGGGCTGTTGGCCACTGAGGCTCCAGAAGCCCTTCCAATCGGCCCATTCTTTGATCATGAGCAGAGTTACAGCAAGAGAAGGAGAGACAGAGAAACAGAGATCCTTCATCTGCAGCTTCACTCCCCAAATGGCTGCAATAGCCAGAGCTGAGCCCCTATGAAGCCAGGAGCCAGGAACTTCTTGCAGGTCTTCCATGTGGGTGTAGGTGCCCAAGGCCTTGGGCCATCCGCCACTGCTTTCTCAGGCCATAAGCAGGAAGCTGGATGGAAAGTGGAGCTGCCAGGTCTGAACTGGTGCCTATATGGGATGCCAACACTGCAGGAACAGGTTTAACTTACACTGCCATGGCGGTAGTCCCATATTTCTCCCATTAACAATTCCTTTCCTGAGCCTCCCAGGGATGGGTAAGAAAGTCTTCTACAGTGTAATGCTTGTCAGAGTCCAGTTTTCTTCCCCAGTGGGTACCCCCGGGGTTACTAGTAACCCCCTGCTCCAAGTCCTCATCGTCCTGGGACAAAGGTGGATTTCATATCTTTTCCTGTAGGCAGCGAGCTCTGTAGCCCTGGCCCAGGTTCTGGCAGCTTCGGGGAGGAAGCACCTGCCCTCCCGTATGCAGGGCCCTTCTGTGGCCGGGCAAGAGTCCACACCGACTTCACTCCCAGCCCCTATGACCACGATTCGCTGAAACTTCAGGTAAGACCAGCCACTCTGGAGTCTTTAAAGGGCTGTGGCTGTGCAGGAGGCTTGGACTGCGTAAGGATTAGGACTGTGTTGGGGCAGGAGGCAGCAGGGGTGAGGGTCGCTCCTCTTCTCTCCCCTGCTGTCCTCTCCTCTTGGCCCACAGAAAGGAGATGTGATCCAGATAATCGAAAAGCCGCCCGTGGGCACATGGCTGGGCCTGCTCAATGGCAAGCAGGGCACATTCAAGTTCATCTATGTGGATGTGCTGCCTGAGGAGGCAGTGGGACCTGCCCGTCCGAGCCGCCGACAGAGCAAGGGCAAGAGGCCCAAGCCCAAGACTCTGCATGAGCTGCTGGAGCGCATCGGCCTGGAGGTGAGAGCCTATATCTGCACTAGTGTTAAGTAGGGGCACCAGCTGGAGAGACCCAGGGACCAGGGGATGACAGTGGTGAGGGGCTCGGGTCTAGGCAGGGGCAGCTAGGCGGCAGTGGTGCCAGGGCCCTGCCTCTGCCCACAGGAGCACACATCCACCCTGCTGCTCAATGGCTACCAGACGCTGGAGGACTTCAAAGAGTTACGGGAAACACACCTGAACGAACTCAACATCACAGACCCACAGCACAGAGCCAAGCTGCTCACGGCCGCCGAGCTGCTGCTGGACTATGACAGTGAGTGGCTTTTGGAGAGCAGGGTGCTGGCTGGGTGCCCGCTGGCATTCCAGGGGAGGGAGGCTCCCCCTGGCCCTGCCCCCACCCCTCTCTGCCTTCCTTCCCCTCTCCAACCACACTCAGCCTCGGGGTGGCGGGGGGGTGCTCTGCAGGAAAAAACACATTCTAGACTGCACTAGGAGCCTCAGGCAGAGGGGGAAATCTTCAGTCGGTCAGGGTAAAGGGTTTGTTACACATGATGAGGCCCAACTCTGTTTTGGATCAGAAGAGAGATGGAGAAGGCCAGGCTCCGGCCTAATCCCCAGCTCATTCTTTTCTGTGAGGCACAGCTGGCCTGGATATGATTTCCTTTCCCCACCCACCCTGCTTCTCCCCCAACCCCCCAACCTTGGCTTCTAAGCTGTAAGTGGTGAGAAGAGGAGGCAGAGATGGCAGCGGGTCCCCCAAGGACCAAGCCACCTCCCCATATCCTATCCCCTTCTCCCACCCCCGGCAGCTGGCAGCGAGGAGGCGGAGGAGGGCGTCGAGAGCAGCCAGGAACTAGTGGCGCACACAGTGTCGGAACCCAAGGTGGACATTCCACGTGACTCAGGCTGCTTTGAGGGTTCAGAGAGCGGACGCGATGAGGTGGACCTGGCAGGCACAGAGGAACAGCTGCATGGCCTCTCCCTGGCCGGGGCACCTTGAGGTGGTAGTGACACAAGCTGAGGCTGGGCTGAGCTACAAAGACTGTGGGCTGTGGACCCGGCCTCCGCGGTGGCTCCCAGGGTCCCCAGAGGACTGATGTCAGGACTAGCGCTTTCTCCCCCAGGAGTGCTTAGGCTTGTAGCCCAGTGGACCCCTACAAAGCTTGGCTGGAGTGGCCAAGGGGCCACCCAAGAGAACATCCGATCCGCCCAAACTCCTCTCTGCAGCAGCGACTGACAGCACAGCCCTTTCCCAGCAGTGCCTTTCCAGGATCAAGGTCCCTCTAAGCAGGGCACTGAGGAAACCCGCCCCTATCTCCCAGCACCAGGGCTCCCAAATCCTCCTCACTTCCCCACCCCTCTCTCCCTGTGGTACACTCCTAAGCAGGGGTCAAAGCAGTCAGGAAACCTTAGGAAAGCTGCCCATTTAAAAGGACCCACCAAGATCATGATCATGGGCAAATCCTGATATCCCTAAAGAAAGCTCAAAGAATGACATAGGTGCCATTTCTGCCTTTTTCTTCCTTAATTTTCTTACTGGTTTGGCTACTACATTGTTGTGAGCCTTGCACCACAGCCTCACCTCCTGTAACTTAGGGTTGGTTGGGGGTTACAATGGACAGTCACCGAGGGCCTTGCCAGCCCTGACACCCTGACATTAAATGTCCATCCTGCTCTTACTTGTGACCTGGAACATCAGTGCAGCTTCTTAAGGGCACTGGAGCGGGTCTCAGACTTCCAAATGAAGCAGCCCCTCCTCTTCGTCCGTTTCATCTCTTAACTTCATTTCATCTCACTGTAGCCCAGCTGCAACTTCCGCAGCTTCAAATAATGCTCTTACCTCGCACAACATGTTTCCTCCCCTTCCATTTTTGGGGCCACTCAAGAGGACTTCCTGTAAGGCTGAAGGCAGAAGGTCTGATCAGGCACCCAAGGCCAGAATCATCACTCAGAAGTCAGATGCAGATCCAGACCTAAACTTGGCCACTTGCAAGGCTCCTCAGCAGCAAAGAAAGCAGTCATCTTGACACCGTAGAGTCCACTATCCCCAACTTGGCTTTGCTAAAGCTTTTGGAGCACCTTGAGTCAGGGAAAGAGGGTATCTGTCAGTGGGAGGTTTCCTTTACCCCAGTACCAAGTCTGTGCCCTGAGTCATAAGTTGCCTTGTCCTGGTGCCCGACTATCCTGAGATAAACAGTGCCCACTACATCTAGGACTGCCTGCTAAGTGGACACACTTCTTACCTATTACCAGAATTTGGGTAAAAGCTAGCTTTGGCAAAGGGAGTTGTGTGTAAATAGGAGGGGGAGGGGGTAAGAAGGTGATGGAGTTGGTAGCAATAAACTTTAGTAGAACTGAATTATTGGCTCCAATGATTTTCCTTATGGACATTAGGATGGGGTGCACGGTGGCAGTGGTGACACTCTTCCTCAAAGTTGGCCTCAATAAAATGTGCCCGTGTTGTCCTTTCCTGAAAGAGTGCCCTTTCATCTTGCCCTTCCCTGGAGATGCCCCTCGACTCCACTGACCTGAAACTTCTTCTGAAGCCCTAATTGGCTCCCACCAACCAGCCGTCTTCAGAAAAGGACTCAAGCACCCATGGCTGCTTGCCTCCCTGGGGCCTGAGACAGACAGATGGAGCTCTTCAATCCACTGATTCACTCACCAAAAGCCCACAATAACTGGGACAGGGCCAAACCAAAGCCAGGAGTGTGGAACTCCTTCTGAGTCTCCTATGTGGATAGTGGAGTGCAAGAACTTGAGTCATCATCTGCTACCTCCTCAGGATGTATTAGCAAGAAGCTGGATCAGAAGTGAAGTCACAGGGACACGAACTAGGCACCATGATATGGGATGCAGGTGACTCAGGCAAATGTACTGCACCACAGTGCTTGCCCCTTGCTGCCATCTTACTAAATAGGTACTGAGCAAGCATTTTACATACATCATCTCATATAATCCCCACAGTGTCCCCCTGAAAACATCATCATCAACATCATCCCAGTTTACAGAGGAGAAGACTAAGACTTGGAAAGGATGAAGATTTTTAGTAGGAAGTTCCAAAGCAAAGAGTCTGCCGACTTGCGAGCCGAGGTTCTTCATCCCTCACTGTGATGCTTCTCAAAAGGCATCTTGCAACAGCCTTTCAAAGGCCCTGAGTGCTGCAGAAAACAATCTGACCTCTAACCCAGCCACTCCTGTTCTGTGACTGGATCTATAGAAAGAGCCATGCATGAACATCAAGGTACACAGACCAAGATATGCAGAACAGCACTGTCTTAAAGAGTACAAAGTTGGAAAGAACATAGCTGGAGCATCAGTTAGATATATTAAACTCCTACAACACTATTCAGCCATTAAACAGGGTATTGTAGAAAAATATTTAATGATAAAAAGGAAATGTTCCTGATTCCTTTATTATTTAATTTTCAAAAATTTAAAAGAGTTTTTATTTATTTACTTATTTGAAGGTAGACTGACAGAGGAGAGACACACAAAGAGAAAGAAATCACCTATCCACTGGCTTATTCCCCAAATGGCCACAGTGGCTGGGGCTGGACCAGCCATGACTGTTGCAAGTATTTGAGGAATGAACCAGTAGGTGGAAGTTATCTCTGTGTCTCACCTCTGTCACTCTGATTCTCAAACAAATAGATCTTTTTTTTTTTTTTAAAGATCTATTTATTGTTTTTGTTGGAAGGGAAAGACAAAGATCTTCCATTCAATGCTTCATTCCCCAAATGGCCGCAATGGCCAGAGTGAACTGATCAAAGTCAGAAACCAGAAACTTCTTCCAGGTTTCCCACACAGGTTCAGAGGCCCAAGGTCTTGGTCCATCCTCTATTGCTTTCCCAGGCCACAGCAGGGAGCTGGATGGGAATGAAGCACCTAGGACACAAACCGGCACCCATATGGGATGCCAGAACTGCAGGTGGAAGATTAGCCAGTTGTGTCATCATGCCAGACGCTCAAATAAATAAATCTTAATATGTATGTATGGTTGCTAATGCAGTAGTGTCACTAGCTGGGTCACTAAGAAGTTTTTTTTCTTAAAGATTTATTTCGTTTCAAAGGTAGAGCTATAGGGGGTGGGGAGAGGGCGGTGACAGAGAAGTCTTTCATCTGCTGGTTCACTCACCAATTTGCAGCAACAACCAGGGCTGAGCCAGTCCAAAGCCAGGAGCCAGAAGCCAGAAGTTTTATCTGGGTCTCCAATGTGAATGCACAAGCCCAAGCACTTGGACCGCATTCTGCTACTTTCCCAGGTGCATCAGTAGGAAGCAGGACTGGAAGTGGAACAACTGGGACAGGAACTGGCACCCACGTGGGATGTCGGCATTGCAGGAGATAGCCCCAATCTGCCAGCAATACTCCTCACCTTTAATTTTCAATTTTAAAATTATACACATGTCATACAAATTTCTTATTGTAAAAGAAGTTCGTGTTCTATCAAGGGGAAAAGCAAATACTATGATATTATTAATAGTGTGATCTGGTATTTACTTACTAAATGGAAAGCACACAAAGAACAGACTGCAAAGCTCAGCAGCAGATGGTTACCAGCGGTGATCCTGGGAGGTGGAGGTAGGACTGCGGGGGGTGGGGGGAATGCTCACTTTCTGTGCACCTACTTTGTTTGAATTTCTAATGCATGTATTAATTTTCTCTCTGAATCAAATCACAGTATTTCAATTTTCGAAAATAAAAAAATGAATAGGGCCCAAGCTCTCTGGCCTCCAATAGGGGGCAACCTCTGCCTTTTGACACAGGTTTCTGGGACTATGTGGGGTGAATAACACCTAAAGTGCTTAAAATCCGTACATACCAGGGAGACCTCTGCAGAGCAAGTTCTTAAATTGTTCCAGGCCGTTGAGTAACAGCTATCAGCTCTAAGGAAAGGCAAATGCCAGAACCAGAGCAATGCCTAAGAAAATGATGCCATTACACCCTCCCCTGTCTTCGGGAGGGGCTCAGCAGGAGAGAGTCTATCTCAGAGCCATAAGACTCCAGTCTGGCCTCTGGGGTCACTGCAGACTGAAAGAGGACAGCTGTACAACAGGCTGGGAACAGCAAGTGGAAGCTGGCCTAGGGTAGATGAACTGCGCACTCACGAGTTTGGGCTGACCTGAGCTCAAGTCAGCTCTTACCTACCAGCTGGGTCATCACCATCAAGTCACTTGACCTCCCTGAGCCTCAATTTCCAACATGGTAGCCTAGTGGCTAAAATCCTTACTTTGCAAGCACCAGGATCCCATAATGGGTGCCAGCTCGTGCCCCGGTAGCCCCACTTCCCATCCAGCTCCCTGCTTGTGGGCTGGGAAAGCAGTTAAGGATGGCCCAGAGCCTTGGGACCCTGTACCCGCGTAGGAGACCCAGAAGACTCTGCTCCTGGCTTCAGATCAGCTCGGCACTGGCCTTTGCGGCCGCTTGTGGAGCAAATCAGTGGACAGAAGATTCTCTGTCTCTCCTCCTCTCTGTGTATCTGCCTTTCTAATAAAAATAAATAAATCTTTTTTTAAAATTTCATTATTGGTGTGTGTGCAGCACTTAGCACAGTGTCCGTTGAACCAATGGATTAACATCATGTCAGGGCCAGAGCCATGGTATTCTAGGCTAAGCTAAGCATCCTATATGAGTGCCAGTTCGTGTTCTGGCTGCTCCACTTCCCATCCAGCTCCCTGCCTGTGGCCACCCTGAGCCTCAATAGAAGATGACCAAGTCCTTGGGCCCCTGTACCCACATGGGAGACCTGGAAGGAGGTCTGGGCTCCTGGCTTTAGACCAACCCAGCTCCAGCCACTGCAGCTACTTGGGGAATGAACCAGCACATAGATCTCTCTCTCTCTTTCCCCCCTCCCCCTCCCTGTAAACCTAACTTTCAAATAAAATAAATATATTTTAAAGATTTATTTATTTTTACTGCAAAGTCAAATATATATAGAGAGGAGGAGAGACAGAGAGGAAGATCTTCCATCTGATGATTCACTCCACAAGTGATTGCAACGGCCGGAGCGGCTCCGATCCAAAGCCAGGAGTCAGGAGCTCTTCCAGGTCTCCCACACAGGTGTAGAGTTCCAAGGCTTTGGGCTGTCCTCGACTGCTTTCCCAGGCCACAAGCAGGGAGCTGGATGGGAAGTAGGGCTGCCTGGATACAAAGTAGCACCCATATGGGATCCCAGTGCATTCAAAATGAGGACTTTAGCCACTAGGCTGCCATGCCAGGCCCCCAAATAAATGTGTGTGTGTGTGTGTGTGTTTGTGTGTGTGTGTGTTTAAGTAATACTGTGTCTGGTCTTCTATCTGTACAACTCAGGTATTTATTTTCATTCCTTTGAAAGTTAACCCCATTACTTACCACAGACACCATACACTTCCCTTCTGTAAATAGGACCACTTCTTGGGGTCATTATCAGAATACGTAAAATTACACATAGAAAGTTCTTGGCACTGAGTGTGATAACAAACTGAGTGTGGCAGCTTCTTGACCTGTTTTAATAACCTCCAGGGCACTGAGCTTACCACTGGGCACAAAGGCAGTGTCAGCACGTGCTTGTGATCGACTGCCATGCCCACTACAGCATAAAGAAAAGCGATAGCTAAGGCCCAGATTTCATGAGAAAGAGTGAGAATACAGCCAGCTCCTCCCCAAGTCAGGGTGAAAGCTATCTTCCTCCTCAGATGAGGTAGCTGCACCAGGCACTGGCAACACCATGGCCAAACTCTCTCCCTCCTCCATGGCTGCCTAGGTCTCACCACCTCATCTTACACTACCCCATGCCAGTTCCAATTAGCTGCCCAAAAAGGCCTCCACAAACTCCCTCTCTTACCCCACCCTTAAGCACAAGAGCCACATAATTTGATGCAAAGTCAGAACCCCAACCTCTCTGGTCTGCTTCCAACTTCTCACTCCTGAGCACTTCCCTTCCAGCCTTTCCACAGCAGTGGAGGCTACAGTTGGGCCATTAGAGATCAAGAGCATTAAAGCCAAAAGCAATCCTCATGGGGACTATGCAACCAGTGCCCTTTCTTCTCTGATCTCCATAGTCCCAGGAAAGCCCATTACCTTCCACCTCTTGACTCAGGAAATTCAGGATGAGGTATGTGGTTTCCCAGATGGGGAAAGAAGTGGCTCTCCCACCTCTAGTTCACAATAGAGGCCACTCTAGCTTCTCACACCACGTCAGCCACATTTATACATTATTCAGCCATCAACACAATCAAGTGGGAAGGAACTGCCTCCCCTCTGGCCCCAGCCAAGACTCCTCCTCCAGGAAGGACTTAAATACATGGAATTCTATAGCACTTGATATGTAGGTTTCACCTTTTCCTATAACTTCACAGTGACCAATATAGCATTTGTATACCATTGCCTCTGGGACCAGGCTGGGACAGAGTCAGAAGGAGCCCAGGGCAATGGCCTTCACAAAGGGACAGCCAACTTGACTGTGGGAACTCGACAAAGCTACTTCCTGACTTTCTGTGCTAAAGAAATCCCACCATCAGTTCAACCCAAGTGCAGGGGTCTAGAGAGAGACTTAAGTTTTAAAGAAACAAACAAACAGCAGCAGCAGCAACAACAACAACAAAAACCCAAACCACCTTTATATTAGCTTGACAAAATATAATCAAGTCTTCTATATGTCTAAGAAGAAGAGCTTTTTGGCAATATTAATCTGAAATGGTGAGTAATTCTAACACCATCACTGTTTCTCAAATTACCTAAAAAGAAAATCAGGTCAGAGTTGGTGCTATGCTGTAGCAGGCTTGACCTCTGTTATGGTTTAAGTCCCAGCTGCTCCACTTTTGATCCCACTTCCTTGCTAATGTGCTTGGGAAAACCTCTGTAGCCACATGTGAGACCAGGGAAGCTCTTGGTCCCTGGCTTCAGACCAGCACAGCTCCAGATGTTGTGGCATTTGGGAAGTAAGCCATTGGATAGAAGATCTCTCGTTCGTAACAAATATTTACTGCTGTGCAATAAATAAGAGGCTTGTTTTATCTAAACAGTATCTGAAGTTGTTCAAAGTTCTGTATCCATCTATACCAGCATGAACGAGACACAAGAGGTTGTGTCCAGAATTCTCTGGACTGGGAGTCGAGTATATCTGGATTCTGGTCTTGGCTCCACTAGTAACTAATGACCTTGGATAAAGTTAGAGTACATAAATGAAGGGAGGGAAAACCATGGATTATCTTAATCCATGCTGTTTAACAGAGTTTGCATTTTATAACAAATACTAATAATGTCTTATTTGGGCACAAAAATCTCAACCCTTTCAACCAACATGGAACTGCCAAACAGCTGAAGATGGCAGGAGCTGGTTTAAAAAAAAAAAAAGGCAATGGGAAGGGGAGCTTGGAAGAAAGTTAAGGTACAAGAAAATGTTAGGGAGGTAAATTTTTTTTTAAAAAAAGATTATTCTTTTTTTTTAGTTTGAAAGGCAGAGTTACAGAAATAAGGAGAAACAGAGAATCTTCCTTCTGCAGGTTCACTCCACAAACAGCCGCAATGGCCAAAGCTGTGCCGATCCAAAACCAGGGGCCAGGAACTTCTTTCAGGTGTCACATGTGGGTGCAGGTCCCAAGGCTTTGGGCTATCTTCCATTGTTTTCCCAGACCATAAGCAGGAAGCTGGATTGCAGGTGGAGTTGCCAGGACATGAACTGGAGCTCCTATGGGATGCCATGGCATCGGGCCCAGGAAAGTAAACTAATTCCATTAGAGTTGGAAGACCACTTAAATCAAGGGCCCCCTTTTTTCCTGGCTGACAGCGGAGCAGGAGCCCTTAGCTCTAATCTGTTAAATGATCAGAAAACCACCTAACAGCAGAAGAAAATTAAGTGAAGAACAGGGAATGAAAACACACAAAAGAAATCCAAATGGCAATTAACCTAGGGCAACAGGAGAGGTGCAGAAAACTTTCGACCTCAGTGTTAACACAAGAAATGCATTCAAGCTATATGACAACAAGGTACAAGTTTACAACTATTAGATGGCCAGAAGTTTAAATGTGATGGTTTGAAGTCCACTGACACGCTACTGGTGGGACAAACTGGGACTGCCTTTCTGGAAAGCACTGGCCATTATTTCCAAAAGATCTTTACAACAGCTTTCCCATCTCAATAATCCTGCTTCTAGGACCTGAGCCCAATGAAATAGTCACATATGTTCCCAAGTACAAGGAAGTTTATCAAACACCATCAAAAAAAAAAAAAAAAAAAGAAAACAAAAATGGCCTGGCATGGTAGCTTAACGCCTAAAGTCCTCACCTTGCATGCCCAGGATCCCATATGGGTGCTGGTTCGTATTCTGGCTGCTCTGCTTCCCATCTAGCTCCCTGCTTGTGGTCTGGGAAAGCAGTGGAGCATGGCCCAAAATAACTAATGTCTGTATGCCTGACATTAGAGGTAGGGTTATGTGTGTGTTACGAAGTCATTACAAAAGAAATCTTCTCAAATAGTTTTCAACGATATGGAAAATAGTGAATTCTGTTTAAAAACATTCATACAAGGGAAAAATAAAGAAATGTATCAAAGCATTAAAGGTGTTTATTATACTTCAGTGAAGAGTATGTGGGTGATTTCTTTAAAAAACCATGTTGGCATACCTGGCGTAATGGCTCAATAGCTAAATCCTTGCCTTGCATGCATGGGGATCCCATATGAGTACCAGTTTGTATCCTGGCTGCTGCAAATTCCTATACAGCTTCCTGTTTGTGGCCTGGAAGGGCAGCAAAGAAAGGACCAAAGTCTTGGAATCCTGCATCTGCAAGGGAGACACAGAAGATTCTGGCTCCTGGCTTTGAATCGGCTCAGCCCTGGCCGTTGTGGGCACCTGGGGAGTAAACCAGCAGATAGAAGCTCTTCTTCTCTGTCTCTACTTCTCTCTGAATCTGCATCCTTACCAACAAAAATAAATAAATCTTCAAAAATGTCTTGCTTGGGGCCTGGCACAGTGGCCTAAAGGCTAAAGTCCATGCCTTGAACGTGCCTGGATCCCATATGGGCGCCAGTTCTAATCCCGGCAGCTCCACTTGCCATCCAGCTCCCTGCTTGTGGCCTGGAAAAGCAGTCGAGGACGGCCCAAAGCCTTGGAACCCTGCACCCGCGTGGGAGACCCAGAAGTTCCTGGGTCCTGGCTTCAGATTGGCATAGCACCGGCCACTGCGGTCACTTGGGGAGTGAATCATCGGACAGAAGATCTTCCTCTCTGTCTCTCCTCCTCTCTGTATATCTGACTTTGTAATAAAATAAATAAACCTTTAAAAAAATCCTACCTAAAATTTTCCATGTACTAGTCAGATTTTCAACAATGAGCATGTATTACTTTTCAAAAAAAAAAAAGGTATATTAAAGGTTTTAACGTTTACTTATTTTCTCTCCAAACTTTCCAAATACCTAGTTTTGGATAATCTATTCCAACAATTGACAACTCGAGCAACCCCAACACTTCCTTGATATATATACAGTGTGTAAAGTACCCTTTGCTACCCTGAAATGGACAGCCTAATTAATGTAACTTGCTCATACACACCTTTTCAAGATAAGCAATATTATCCCAGCCTTGCCTCAGTATCTATGGGTAATTTTTCCAGAACGTTCATGGATACCAAAATATGCATACTCAAGTCTCTCACACTAGTGACTACTTCAAAACAAAATTCACGGAAAATGAAATTAAAATTTTTTTTGGCGCAAAAATTTTTAAGAATATTTGAAGAGGAGAGGAACAGGGGTGGGGGAAAAGGATGAGTGAGAGCATGAGAATCTTCGATCTGCTGATTCACTGCCCTAATGGCTGCAACAGCTGGGGCTGGGCCAGGGCAAACCCAGCTCCATCCTTGACTCCCACATGGGTGGCAGGGACCAAGTACCTAAGCCATCATCTGTTGCTTTCCAAGGCACATTATCAAGCAGCTGGACTGGAAGCAGAGCAGTCACGACAAGAATCAGCACTCCCATACAGGCTGCTGGCATTGCAGGCAGCAGCTTAGCTCACTGTGCCACAACACCAGATCCAAAACAAAGGTTTTTGAGACTGTATGAACAAGACGGGCGGTGGGAGTCTTCCAAAAGCTTGCAAATAGGGCATATTGTGAAAAGCTGCCTGGAGTTCAAATACTTTTGCACCAAACAGACAGTTCCTGAATCCTTTGTCTATGAACTACTTAAAACACCTACATAACATGGCATACTGTTTGCAAATAACCTATAGACATCATCTTTCAGTATACTTTCATCCATCCCTGGATGACTTATATCAACGTAAATGATACCAAAATTGCTATTAAACTGTATTGTGCATGTTTACTACAAATGCAAAATGTTTAAAATTCTGATCTACGACTGGCCAAACTTGACATACAGAAGCCACAGATATGGTGAGCCAACTATACTAACTATACTATAAGGGAGACCTAAAAGCAAAGTAATTTCCGATAACATGTATGTCAGTATACACATACCCAGACAAGACTACACTAACATGCAGAGCAAGTGGTGAGATGTGTCCACCTATCTCTAGAATCACTGCAAATGCATTCGCCAGAAAGGAGGACTCCTGTGAGTATAAATACGTGAAGCCACTGGTTGAAACATCCATGAGTAGTACTCCCATCAGACATAACTTTCTAAAGTCTTGGTAAGATTCAGAACAAAATAAAATTCCATCTTTCCTCAATTTGTACAGATGTTGTACTCCTAAAGATACAGTGTATATACCAAAACTAGAGAATCATTGTGCATTTATTTGTAAATATGTAGGCCCAGCTAATTATACTGGGCTTTTCCACCTAGATTCACATTGTGTAGGACACTCCAAACTCTTACAGATGCAGATGTTTAGTTCCCATTCCCTTCTCCTATTTATCAAAAACATGAAATCCATGTGGAACTTCTTTTGGTGAAAGTTGTACCCTTTAAAAGTAGTGAAATGGGCCAGGCACTGTATCCTAGTGCCTAAATTCTCACCTTGCGTGAGCCGGGATCCCATATTGATACTGGTTCATGTCTCAACTGCTCCACTTCCCATCCAGCTCCCTGCTTGTGACTGGGAAGGCAGTCAAGGACGGCCCAAAGCCTTAGGACCCTGCACCCATGTAGGAGATCCAGAAGAAGCTACTGGCTCCTGGCTTCAAATTGGCTCAGCTCCAGCCATTGCAGCCACTTGGGGAGTGAATCAGCGGATGGAAGATTTTCCTCCCTGTCTCTCCTCCTCTCTGTATATCTGACTTTCCAATAGAAATAAATAAACCTTTAAAAAAAAGTAATGAGATTTCTGAGCTGGATTCCTTAACACTATTTCTAAAACCTAAGCACAGCCAAGGGATTCTTAAAATGTATTCTCAAAAGTGACACAATATGATGGCATGGTTCTTCTTTAGTAGTACCAAGGCATAAAAATAAACCATCATTTACAAAAAAATTACCATGATTCTTGGGTGATTTTCTCTGGCCCTTGGATCCAGTTTCAGGAGTGTAAAAGGAACTAAGCCAGAAGAAAAAGGTTAACAGGATCAGGTCATGGCGAGTGGAAGGGGGCTATGTCGCTAGGTTACCACTTGAGCCAATTGAAGTGGTCCCAGAGGGGAATCAGAAAGAACAGGTTCATCTCTAGGCCCCTCTAAATTAAGGGACCTCTCAAAGGAAAGGGGTCAAGGGTGAGGAGAGGGGACCATCATTCACACTGGGCACAAGTAAAGAAATGAGGCAGAACACAAAAGAAACAGACAGCCCTGTATTTCTAAAACCATTCAAGTCTGCTTCATTAATTGGCTTCCCCCCAGCCCCAAAAAGAAAGATTTCTTTATTAAGAAATACGAGAGTGAAAAAACCCCAACACATACATATTTAGGCTCACATAAAAGTGCAGAGATTTACATATTAAATTGCATTTAAGTCAGAAAATAGATTTCAAAACAAAATACTTCTTTCCCCCAACAAAGGTAACGAGATTTGGTCAGTAGGAAAAAAGGGGCCCCATGGGTAAAGGCAGGCTGGTCAGCACAGGAAGAATGGAATTTAGCTGCTACAGAATTAGAACCTACCTCTAAACCAATCCCACACTTGGGAAAACACCCAAAGAAGATGATGATGACCTCAGCTGGGGCCAGGAGAGTCTTGGAGCCAAATGGACACAAAGAAACCACCCAACATTGCCAAACCCCACCCAGAGGTTTTTGGATCAATGCCAATCATCATGGCCGAAGGAAGAGGTGGTGCATGGGAAACTGGACGAATGGGGAGGAAAGGGAGGAGGAATAGTTGGAGACACAGTGAGCCAATGGGAAAGACCTTAAGACCAACTGCTCAATCAAAGACCCATTTCAGGCCCATTTCCCTGGGAAAGACCAACTCTCTTCAATCTCTCCCCAGAGCAGAACTCGGGACTATGGGTGGTCCCAGCTAGTGCATGGTATTCATGGGACAGATCCTCAGGCCAAGGTCTTAAATACAGACTATTTATAAACAAAAGAAACCAGGTCCAGAGTATGGGAAAGCAATTGTAGCTTAGCAGAAAAAAAAAAAAGAAAAACAAAACACCCAAAGCCTCACACTACAGATAGGAGATTTCCATCTTGACCCTTGACATTCGATACAGAGGGGTCCAGAGACTAAATTGTCACCTCGCATGTGCCAGGATCCCACATGGGAGCCAGTTCATATCCCAGCTGCTTCACTTCCCATCCAGTTCCTTGCTCGTGGCATGGGAAAGCAGCAGATGATGGTTCAAAATCTTGGGACCCTGCACCCATGTGGGAGACCTGGAAGAAGCTTTCTGGCTTCAGATCAGCTCAGTTCTGGCCCTTGCAGTTGGGGAGTGAACCAGCAGATGAAAGATCTTTCTCTTTCTTTCTCTGTAAATCATCCTTTCCAAGAAAAATAAATGAAATCTAAAAAGAAAGAAAGAAAGGGGCCCGGCACGGTGGCCTAGAGGCTAAAGCCCTCACCTTGAATGCTCCAGGATCCTACATGGGTGCAGGTTCTAATCCCGACAGCTCCACTTCCCATCCAGCTCCCTGCTTGTGGCCTGGGAAAGCAGTTGAGGACGGCCCAAAGCCTTGGGACCCTGCACCTGCATGGACGACCTGGGAGAAGCTCCTGGGTCCTGGCTTCAGATTGGCACAGCACCGGCTATTGTGATCACTTGAGGAGTGAATCATTGGACAGAAGATCTTCCTCTCTGTCTCTCCTCCTCTCTATATATCTGACTTTTAGTAAAAATAAATAAACCTTTAAAAAAGGAAAAGAAAAAGAGAAACAAACACACAAAGAAAAATAGAAACCTTCTCTGGCCGACCTAAGGACCAGAAGGAGTGGTGAGGCAAGCTTAGGGAGGAAAGAAATCCATAAAAAGCCAGAAGAGGAGATAGGCTAAGGTGGGGGAGGGGTGAGCTAGATTCTAATCACAGGGGGCTTCACATGAGAGCCAGGTTAACTAGAAAACCCTAATAACTCCCAAACTTTTCAGGCCTGCCCTTAATGTGAAATAATTAACAATATAATTGTGAAGGCCCGGTGCTGTTGCCTAGTGGCAAAAGTCCTCTCCTTGCACGTGTTGGGATCCCATATGGGCGCCAATTCTAATCCCAGCAGCCCTGCTTCCCATCCAGCTCCCTGCTTGTGGCTTGGGAAAGCAGTCAAGGACGGCCCAAAGCCTTGGGACCCTGTACCCGTGTGGGAGACCTGAAAGTAGCTCCTGGCTCCTGGCTTTAAATCAGCTCAGCTCCGGCCTGTTGTGGCCACTTGGGGAGTGAATCAGCAGATGGAAGATCTTCCTCTCTGTCTCTCCTCCTCTCTGTATATCTGACTTTCGAACAAAAATAAATAAATCTTTTAAAAAAAAATCTAATTGTGAGAGAAAAAAACGAGAGGCAGACAAAGAATGGGAAAGTAGAAGCAGACACAAAGAGGAACCTTTCTCCCAATCTTTCTTTTCTCTTTGTATCAAATGCTAACCTCAAATCCTGCCACAAGGAATAGGAAGACACAGAGTAAAAGATCTGGAAGCAGCCAAATTCCATTACTTCCAATTCACTGAGTGAGACAGAAACTGGTAAGGAATCCTGAATACGTATTAGACCACTTAAAAAGAACTACATAACATCACTTGTAAAAAGATCACTCACAAAATATTTCCAGGGGAAGGCCCTGATGAGCCTGCTTTACCAACCAAGACTTGCTTGCAATCAACAGCATCCATCCGCTTTCAAGCAATCTCCTAATAAAGAATTTGAACTTGGCAGGAAATAATATCTCCCAACCTTCTGAACTTGCTAACACCATATACTGACTTGAAAGTCATTTCTCCATAGTCTTAGAAGAAGATCAACTTCACCCTAGCATGTATTACATTCCAATGAAGAGTCTGGGAGCTATCACTCCACCCTAGAGGTCCCCTGGAAAATAGAAGTAAGGGTGGTTAACAAACAATCCCTCTAACCCCCACCCACAACGCCCCACACAGTCCCAAGGTGGTTCTTGAAATGGACGGGGAAGGAGGAGGCAAGCAGTTTGCATTAGACACAGTTTAATTGCCTTCAAATAGATTAAAAGTTCTGGTTTACGCTCCCTCCCCCCTCCCCATAAAGTCATCCAGACAGGACCCTGGCTTAGAAAGAGAAAAATGCAGGGGCTCTAGGAAATATAGCCACATATAATACAGAAATCTTCTTCCCTGAAATAGTGCAGGTCCTGAGCAGAGCTGACTGGGGGCCGCAGCCCACCCCCTGGGGGAAGTGGCTCTGGGACTCTGCCGGTGGAAGTGCTGGAAGAGTGGGGCTTGGAGGAAGACCCCGGTGTGGTTACCATAGCTCGAGGTGGGCTGAGGCCTTGGAGTGGGTTACCCGGGAGGGCAGCAGTGCTGGGCTTTCCCTCACTCAGCCGAGGCTTAATGGAAGTACTGGTTATTCATTTGTTTTCTTTTTTTTTTTTTTTCCTCTGTGTGTGTGTGGTTTTTGTTTGTTTAAGGGGACATAAGGGGAGAGGAAAGGAGAGGAGAGCCTCTCTGTGCCTTGGTTTCCCCATTGTGCATTCAGGGCCTTTGAAAGCCTCACACAGGGAGTCTGAGGGGGTAGTGTTTAAGTGAGCACTCGGGCTTCCTCTGAGGAAAAGGAAGGACCAGAGTGCAGACTTTTATTACTGCCATTCCTGCTCCTTGTGAGAGCAAAGTCAAAATGAAAAACAAATTAAAAGGGGCTAATGAGAAGGGAGGAGTGAGACAGAGAGTGTGAAGAGCTACATTGTTGGCATTTCATTCATTCTTACTTGAGAATAGCATAGGTATTAAAAAGATTCTGGGGGTTCTACGGAAAATGTAAATTGTTATCTTCACTACACTTACTTACATGTATCTAAAGGGAAGATAGGGGAACTTGGGTATTAAAGAGTAGATGGGGGGTGGGGGCAAAGGAGAAACTACATGAATAAATACAACAAGTAGAAGGTATCTGCCTCATTCCTAAAAGGACTAACTGACCAGGCTGGCACTTTGTAGTTGAGAGAATCTGCCAATCTCTTTCTCCATCTTCATCAATTCTGAAGGCCCCAAGAATCCAGTTAGAATTCCCTGGCCAACGGGCTCAAGAATTACCTCTACACTAGGCACAAGCAGCAGCTTCGAGCAGCTAGAGCCTAGTCTGAAAAAAACTCTTAAGCCCCAAATTGAGATCAACGGCCCCCAATCTGGAGGGCTGCGATCTGGAGGGCAGAGAGGGAGGAATTCAGGAAAACCTATGGAGAACATGAAAACAGGTATCCCAGTGCAAGAGATCCATTTGTCCAGTTACAAGTGATGATGACATCCTTTGCTAACTGCCTTGAGCACAGAAAATAAAAAAAAAAGGCCTTGCAGCAAGAAAATGCCACTGTGCCATTGGTTGATGAAGGACTAAAGAAAAGGACGCAAATGAACAGTTTGATTGCTCTCTGTCTCAAGTTTATCTTCTCCCCTGAAATCACTCCTAGCCCTAATGAACACAAACAAAAGTCTCTTCCATGGAGAGGCTACTTCTCAGTTCCAGTCGCCTCCTGTGGTGGCTCGGGGGGTTCTGGAGGTGGCATCTCTTCCGGAGTGCTAGAGTCCTCGGGCATCTCATTTGGATTCAGATGTTCTGTTGGCGCCTAAGAGAAAAAGAGATCTTATTTAATACAAAGTTCTCCTTCCAAATGCAAATGCAAATAATCCACACACACTCTTCCCCTGAACCCCTTAACCATGCTGATACTACAGTTATGCAACCACCAGCCCCGAACTCAGAACCAAGGCCAGGCTATCTTCTCAGCAGGATGTGACAGAGGCTGTCTTCCTGCACCAATTACCCATTATCAATCATAATAAAAATAAGAATAAATACAAGGAGAAGGTGGAAGAAAGAAGAAAAAACCATAAATAAGTACAGAGGTCAGGTGCTCCTCCCAACAGAATGCTATAAAGTACTTGTCTAACATAGCTTGGCCCAAAGGTTATTAATCCTGCCTCTGCCCTAATACACAGCTCGTTTGTGATTCTAAACCAAAGAAGGTAAGGCATCAAATTTTGATGGTCGTAGGTAAGGTTTGAAAAGACTCTCTCAGTGATTGTAAAACACTACCCTTCCCCACATTGAGCTGATAATCACTACCCTAGATTGTTAGATTTGAGACAGACTCTTTTAAAAAAGTGATATTCAAAGTGATTATGATAATTAAATAAACATTCGTTTGCTGGACTTTAAAAATTAGGGGCAGACATTTGACCCAGCAGTTGAGCCAGTGGTTGGGATGCCCGCATCCTATTATTAGAGTGCCTGAGTTTAAGTGTCTCAGATATTTTAACTCGAGTATGCTGTGAATGTACATCCTGGGAGAGGGCACTCTTAGCTCAAATAATTGGGTCTCTGCCATTCATATGGGAGTCCTGGATTGCATTCTTTCTCTCTCTTTCTCAAATGATTACAAAATTAAAATTCAAAATTCAGAAAAAGCTAGATAGAGAGCAATGATCTGCCTTACAAAAAACATTTGCTTAAAAATAGATTTCCATTTAGGCAAAGTTTAAGTCTACTAAAAATTTATTAGAATAAGTTTCATGAGGTTTCAGGATACAAGATCAATACACAAAAATCAAGTATTTCTGCACACTCCCAATGCACAATCTGAAAAAAAAAAACTAGGAGAAAATCCTTCATTTACAGCAATTACAAAAAGAATAAAATTCTTATGTTTAATGTAACAGAAGTTTGAAACTTAGCTCAAACAAATGCAAATATGTCATGTCAACAACTCAGAAGACAAATTTTCTAGAATAGCAATATTTATCTATATGCAATATTGATCCAATGCAATTATCATCAAAATGCCAACTTGCTTCTTTGCAGAAACTAACAAGCAAGTCCTACAATTCACATGGAAATTTAAGGCATCCAGAATATCCAAAGCAATCATGAAAGAAAATAAACTTGGAAAATTCACATTACTCAATTCTAAACCTTACTACAATACTAACAAAACCAAAAGAGTGTGGTGATTGCATTGATTTTAAATATATTAATTTATAGATAAATATAATAATAATAATGATAAGTGATTAACAGTTGAGAGTCTAGAAACCAACTCTCACATTTATGATCAATTTATTTTCGACAAGGAATGGAAAAAGTCTTTTCAACAAATGATACAATAACAATGAAATAGCTACAGGCAAAAGAAATAACGTATAGACCCTTTATCTAACACCATATAAAAGTGAACTCAAAATGAATCAAAGATCTAAATGTAAGAAGTAAAACTATAAAATTCTTACAATAAACAGAAATATCAATCTTCATGACCTTATATTGGGCAACATATTTTAATGTTATTCTTAGATATAACATCAAAAGCACAAGCAACATAAGTTAAAAAAAAATAAACTGAATTACACCACAATTTAAAACTTTGTGCTTCGAAGGTTACCATCAAGAAATTGAAAAGATCAATTCCTCAAAAAATCTGGGTTGAGACAGTATCAATGATACATTCAAAAAATAACAAACAACCAAACAAAAATTACAGGTTAAATCAAGGCAAACATGTGGTATCTAACCTTTTGGGATTCGCTCATTTCCCTTAGCATTATAGTTTTGCATTATTTTTAACATTTTGTTTACTCAATACTATGTCAATTAATTCCATAACGTTGTATATTGATGCTGAGGTTTTGTTGGGGCTTTTAACTGACCGGAACTTTACTCTGTTAGCTCTACCTTCAGACCAGAGAAGGTCTCCCCAAGAGGCCACTGAACTTATCTGGACAATAAGATGCTGGACTTTATGCTAGGTATATGCTTGCAATGAAGGAATCCCAACTGAACTTGAACTGTGGTTATGCAGCAAGGTGGAGGAATCCACTATGGGGGGAGGGGTATGGGAGGGGTGGGGGGAATCCCAGTGCCCATAAAACTGTATCACATAATACAATGTTAATAACAATTAAAAAGAAATTGAAAAGATGGGCCCGGCACAGTGGCCTAGTGGCTAAAGTCCTTGCCTTGAACGCCCTGGGATCCCATATGGGCGCCAGTTCTGATCCCAGTGGCTCCACTTCCCATCCAGCTCCCTGCTTGTGACTGGGAAGGCAGTCGGGGACAGCCCAAGGCTTGGGACCCTGCACCCGTGTGGGAGACCCAGAGGAGGTTTCTGGTTCCCAGCATGGCACCAGCCATTGCGCTCACTTGGGGAGTGAATCAGCGGACGAAGGATCTTCCTCTCTGTCTCTCCTCTTCTCTGTATATCTGACTTTGTAATAAAATAAATAAATCTTAAAAAAAAAAAGAAATTGAAAAGATGACCCACAGGATGAGAGAAAACATTTGCAAATCATATATCTGGCAAGGGGGGGGGGATGTGCATATAAAGAACAACTGTAACTCAATAATGACAACTCAATTTTTTAAAAGGAAAAATTTTCCAAACATACACTTCTCCAAAGACAATATATAAGTGCAACAAGCACACCGAAAGATGCTCTACATCATTAGTCATCAGGAAAATGCAAATCAAAACCACAATGAACTCACTAAGACAGTTTTAGTCAAAATGTCACATAATAGCCAGCAAGGATGCAGAGAAATTTGAATTCTCATGCACTATTAGTAGGGATGTCAGTAGTTGTTGCTGGCACACTTGGACAGAGTCTAAAAGCTCCTCAAAAGGTTAAATACAAGGGTACTTCTATGAGCAAAACTTCATGGAAAAATGGAGTCAAAGGAAAGTTGATTCTGGTGGAAAATATTTTTTCATACTATGCATTTTCCATGAACCTTCTGAAATCATCCTCTCAAACATAGATTTATCATCTGATCCAGAAATTTTACTCCCAAGTACACAGCCAAGAGAAATGAAAATATGTTCACAGGAAAACCTACACATGAATATCCAGAGCTATTAATAATAATCAAAAGATGGAATCATTCTAATTTCCACCAACTGGTAAATGGATAAATAAAATGCAGCATACCCCTGTAGTGGAATATTATGCTTCACCTAAAGGAATGGAATACCACTATCTGCTACAACACTGATGAACCTTGAGAATACAAAGCTAAGTGAAGGCTATCCACAAAAAGCCACTTATTGAATGATACCATTTAAATGAAAGGTACAGAAGAGGCAAAGCTAATAGCAAAAGAAAGCAGATTATTAGTTGCCTAGGGATGGGGCTAGGGGAAATATGAAGCATGACTGCTAATAGGAACTGGGGACAGGCTTAATTAAAATGCCTTTAAATCGATTGTTGTGATAATTGTACAACTCTAAAAATACATTACTAATCAGTGAATCATCCATGTTAAACAGGGACTATATGATATGTGAATCATCACTAATAAAGCTGTTAGAAAAATGCTCAAATACTAAGAACATACGTTTTATAAAACATATCCTGAGCAGCACAGCTGGGACAGCTTCTACAACATCTGTATATCCTAGCCAGAAAGCCTTTCTACCAAGGGAAACACGTCACTAACTCCAACACCATCCCTGAGCCCTATCTTTGCTCCAACCCACTTCCCTCATCAAGGCCCTCTTCACGATGTTGAGGAGTGATACCACCCCTCTCATCTCCACTATACGGCAAGCACCTTGAGAGTAGGGACATCATTTGCCTTGCTCTCTGGTGTAGTCTCAACACCTAGCAAAGTAACTGGCACACAGTAGCTGCTTAATAGATCTCAAAGAAATTAGTGAAGCTTGGGACCCAGCATCAGGGCTCTACTGTTTAATCCTCCACCTCCAATCACTGATATCCCATATACCAGCTCATATCCTGGCCGCTCCAGTTTCCATCCAGCTCCATGCTTATGGCCTGGGAAAGCAGTGAAGGATGGTCCAAAGCCCTGGGACCCTGCACCTGCATGGGCAACCCAGAAGAAGGTTCTGGCTCCTGGCTCCAGATCAGTTCAGCTGTGGCCGTTGCGGCCATTTGGGAAGTGAACCAGAGGATGGAAGATCTTTCTGTCTTTCCTTCTCTCTGTAAATCTGCCTTTCCAATAAAAACAAATAAATCCTTTTTAAAAAGAAGAAATGAAGTTTAATCTACTTAAAGGTACAATGATGTGGGCATCAACAGTGAGGAAGAAGTAAAGATAGGGAAGCTGAGGAGATTGGGATACAAAATTGCCAAACTACACTTCTAAGCTTTAAAATTAGCCTAAATCCTGACTAGCATCAACTCAGCCTGCAATCACACTTACTGGGCTTTGTGGCAAGAGGCTGCTACTGGTCTCTTGAGTGCTGGGAGGTCGGCTTCCACTCTCCTCCAGTGGCAAAATACCCCTTCGATCCAGCACGCTGAAGGAGACAGGAGAGTTCATCAGCAAAATGGCATTCACTCCTCCACCCACACAGCCTTCTGAACCCTGCTGTGCATATTGTAAAACACAAATCAAGCCTTTAGCAATCTAGCCTCATCTGAGCACAGACCTCCTTTCATTCACTTTTTCTTCCACAAACACATGAAATAAGAATGGAAGAGCATACATTCCAACCAACCAGTCCATGGTCTAGAGTCTCTGTAGGTATGCTATCAGGTAATAATCCTTGGGGAGATCAACTGACACCAAAAGATCCCATTCAGCAGAATGTGTAAGATCAGGTAATGAGATAAGGTGGACTTGTTCATCCTAAGAGCCCCCCAGGACCCTTTAGTCCCCTGAGTACCTGGGGGGCAACGGGCCACACAGCACTTCACAGCAGTTCTTCACAATGTTGCCATGGCTATAGGGATTCTGAACACGATTCTTCCCTGTCCACGATCCTTTGATCTGCAAGATAAAAGTCAAGGCTCACATTAAAACTGTTTTGAAGGGGCCAGAGTTGTGGTACAGCTGGTTAAGCCACCATCAGTGATCCCATGTTTCTATAGCTAGCATGGTGATTTTGATTCGAGTCCTAGTTGTTCTCCCCATTCGTCCCTGCTAATGTGCCTGGGAAAGCAGTGGAAGATGGCCCAAATGCTTGGTCCCCTGCCACCTAGGGACAAGGCCAAAATACAGCTCCTGGCCCTGGCTTTGGCCTGGCTCACCACAAATCAGCCATTGTGACCATTTGGAAAGTAAACCAGCAGATGGAAAATCTCACTCACTCTTTCTGTGTGTCACTCTGCTATCAGACAAGAGAAAATAATAAAAATTAAAATTATTTTGAAGAAAGACATGCAGCATATGATGATGAAAAAGTTTCCAGAAACGGGGCTAGCACTGGTGCAATTGCCTACAACACCAGCATCCCATATGGACCCTGGTTCAAGTCCCAGCTGCTCCACTTCCCATCCAGCTCCCTGCCAATGCACCTGGGAAAGCAGTGGAAGATGGCCCAACTACTTGAGTCCTTGCACCCATGTAAGTGAACCAGGAGAAGCTTCTAGGTTCAGTATGGCCCAGCCCCAGTCACTGTGGTCATTTGGAGAGTGAACCAGTGAATGGAAGACCTCTCTTTCTCTGTTCTCTTTGCTCTCTGTAATTCTGCATTTCAAGTAAATAAATACATCTTTTAAAAAAAATTCTAGGGATCAGCATTGTGGCACAGTGAGCCAAGCTCCTCACAATATTGACATGCCATATGGATACAGGTTCATACTCTACTTCCAGTTCAGTTCTTTATGCTAATGCTCATATAAAAACAGCAGAAAACAACCCAAGTGCTTGGGCACCTGTACCCACATTAGAGATCCAGATGAAGTGCCTAGTCATTTCTGGAGTAAACTAGCGGATGGAAAATATCAGTCTGTCTCTCAAATAAATAAGATAAAGTTCTAGAAATATATGATGGCAATAATTATACAATGTGAATGAATGATATATTTAGATGGCATTGTTATATTGTGTGCATTAGTCACAATAAAAGGGAAATATATACACAACTATAACAATGTTCACAATACAGTGAGTGGGAAAAAACACATGATTGAATGATATGTATTTCTATTTTAAAAAACATAATGTATACAGATACACAAACCTGGAAATGAACCTGTACAAGTTTGTAAGACTATATAAATTAAACTATTAATACAGCTGATGCCTGGGAAGTAAAATTGCAGGAACTTATTCTGTTTCCTTTGCTCATCTGTGTTTCCTGATTTTCTCCAATGAACGTGGATTAATTGGGAGATTTAGAAATAAGAATTTATTTAGTGCAACTGTCCTTAGTCATTCCAAATCTGAGGCACACTCAGCTTTTAATGACCTACTGTTAACGACCTTATACCCATACAACCTCTCCATCCTTCCTTTAACCTTTTTTTCCTTTTTATTTGAAAGGCAAATCTATAGAAAGGAGAGGGAGAGAGAGAGAGACAGAACTTCTATCACCGGTTCACTTCCCAAATGCTACAGATGCTCAGGGCTAGGCTAGTCCAAATTCACGAATTTCTTCTGGATCTCCCACATAAATGCAGGGGTTTAAGTACTTGGACCATTCTCCACTGCTTTCCCAGGCCATTAGCAGAGGGCTGGGTCACCAATGGAGCAGCCAGGACTTGAACTGGCACCCATATGGAATGCCAGCATTGCAGTCAGAGGATTAGCCTGATATGCCACATCACCGGCCCCTCCTTTTTTTTTTTTTTAAAAAAGATCTATTTGTTTATCTGAAAGGTGGAATGATAGACAAGAGTGCGGGCGTGCACACGCACACACACACACACACACACACACATATACATTTTCTACCTGCTGGTTCACTCCCCAGTGGCTTCATCAGCTGGGGCTAGGCTAGGCTGAAAGCAGAAACCAAGAGCTGTATCGAGGTCTTCCACAAGGGTGGCAGGCATTCAAGCATGGGGGCCACTACCCACTGTCATCCCAAGTACATTAACAGGAAGCTGGATCAGAAGTCAAACAGCCAGGACAGTAAAGCAGCATTCCATCAGAATGCTGGCATCAGAGACAGCAGGTTAACCCCCGTACCAGTCTCCAGAAAGAGAGAGGTCCCAAACACTTGTTCACTCTTCAAATGCCTACAACGGCCACCGCTGGGCCAGGCCAAAGCCTGGAGCCAGGAACCTAATCCAGGCCTCCTGCAGGAGTGGCAGGAAGCCAGTTACTCGAGTTAGCACCACTGCATTCCAGAATTACACTAGTAGGAAGCTAGAATCAGGAGCAGAGGCAGCACAGGGACTAAGATATGGGATGTCAGCATCCCCACCAGCATCGTAGCTGCCCCTCAGTTTCATGTTCCTAGTGCCCTTGAGACATTCAGCTTCAAACAAAAGTCTATTCCTCTTCCACACATGTAATATTCTCCACAGCACGTTTCTGCTTTCCTCACCCTCCCAGGCTAAAGAGTTAGCCCTGTAGCAGATAACAACAAAACAGTCTCTTAAGAGGAAAATAAATTGTGAATGGAAAAGAAGTCGACTTACATCTTCATTGGTTGTCTGGTTCAGAGCCACGAGGAAAGTATGAAATCCAGTCAGTCCCACGACGGACCACAGGGTGAAGAAGCAAATGAGAACTTCTAGCACAGTGAGGTGAGGTTAAGGAATGCAGAAGCTACATCAGGGGACTCCATGACCACAGTTCCACCATCTTTACCTCTGTAGATGTGTATCTCCAAAAGCCAAGCAGCCATATAAAACAACAGATCAATTTTAAACTCATCGGATAGGTCTCTTACGAAAGGTAAAGGAGTTGTGCTTATTCACTATGACCAAATCTCTAGTGTGTTCCAGTGTTTGCCTATTTACTTATCATTCATTGCCGTTTGGAAGGGGAGGTGTAGGAGGAGGCTGAAGCTAAACAATGGTGGTCATCACTGCCAATGAAAATGTAATAAAAAATAAACTTTATAAACGAAAACTCAGTGGGAGAAAATGGTTTATAGATATTTCATCTGAATGTGCTTTTCAGAAATGTAGCCTCAGCTGCAGCAGGATGATGGAGCTCCCAGTAAGTGACAGAAGAGATTTATTAAGCGAAGTCGTCTACTAGAGGAGCCAGGGCTGAGCCTGGGATAAGAAGTGCCTGGAAGAGAGACAGACTCCAAGTAGCTGAAGGAAAAACCTCCTTTTAATGCCTGGCTATCTTCCACTGCAACTGTTACCACCAAGACTACACTCTTTTAGAGACTTTGGCACTCTCTGATGTCTGAAACATTAAATGGTGGGAGAACTGCAGGGAGGAAGACTGCGGGAAAGCAGTTGAAGAAGGCTTCACAGAGCATACTGCCAGGGGAGGATATGTTCCAGGAGTTTCTTTCAACGTCTCCAGAAAGCCAATTTTCAAGGATTCTGTGAAATTGAGAGTGGAGAGAAAAATTAGGGACTTCAGTCAAAACTACACACCCTCCTCATGCCTGCTCAGTGCTTTCCTACCTTCCTGCTCTACCGCGTGTTACTCCCTGGCAAGAGATAAGCTCTCACACAGGCAAGGGTGAGGATTCTCACCTCCAAGCTGGTAGACTCATTATAAAAGAGTCCGTATTTCGGGTGCAAGATCAGGCACTGGATAGAGAGCTGGGCCTAAGCAAACCTTGATCCCTTCCCTTTTCCCTAGCCCTCAACTACAGACCCATCAGGTGGATATTAACAGATGGAAGAAAGCAGAATTTGCCACCAAAAATTCTCCTGACTTATCTGGGCCACTTCCTAGTTTAAGATACAGCTCAAACTCCTCTCTTTGCGAAGCTGTCTTCATTAAAACCACACTTTAACCCCACACGCCACCTCCCCTGTGTGTGTATGTGTGTGCCTCAAAAAGTTCATGGAAAATATAATTAAAAGATCAGTTTATTTCGGTGTAAATCTAGCCTATCTGGGGTTTTAATTCGATCATTTCTTATTTGAAAGACAGAGAGAAACAGAGATAAATTGTCCATTCACTGATTCACTCCCTAAATGCCTGCAATAGCTAGGGCTGTGCAGCCAGGAGCCAGGAACTCAATTTGGGTCTCCCATGCAGATGGCAGGGACCTAATGCACTAGCAGAAATCTGGATCAGAAGAAGAAACCTGAATCTAGGCTCTCTGGTATGGGATGTAAGCATTCCCAAATAAACGTATCTTTTAATTCCATATTTTCCTTGAACTTTTTGAAGCACACCTCACATTGTCTTATCTCCCAAAGCAGACCATGAGTTACTAAAAAGCATTTCTCTGCTAAAACCGTTTCTAACACTTTGCATACTGCAGCTGTTACAAGGCAGAAGTGAGGATGTCAAACATACCTCTTGTCTTTGGGATCACTTTCAAAATGTGCAGCGCTCTGTATTCAGACCAGTAATTAAGGCCCAGTTCTCAGCACAGAGCCAGTGAGAAGAGCACCATCCCCAGTAAATATGTTTCACTGTTTGCTGAGGTTTGCAGCCCTGCCTTAGGACAGCGCTCATTGTTTAATGGGTCCTATGATGCCCTCACCGTGTTCAAAGTCCCACCAGGAAACCCAGCCACCTCGTGCCCCAAGCTGTCCTCAAGTGTTCCCCAAACTCACTGCTACTCCAACAATAGACACTACCCTTCATACTCACTGAGCGCCACATAGACGATGTTAAAGGCGAAGACATAAATTGTGAGCAGGGAGAGAGAAAGGATGAAGAGGTAGAAGTAGCGGTAGTTCCTCTTCCCGACACAATTCCCCACCCAGGGGCAGTGATGGTCGAAGCGTTCTGTGGGAGAAAGACAGAGTCCAATGCCGAAGCCTCCAGAACAAAGGGCAGCCCTGCCATCCATGTAACATCTAACTCAAGGAGCCCTAGTGTCAGTATCCATTTCAGTTGAGAAAATATACATTTCCATCTTTTACTTTTTAGAAAGGCTTACAAAACCATTTCATCTGATCCGCACACATACCCCACAAGTTGGGCAAAAGGGAATACACTCCCCCTCCCCATCCATTTTACAGATGACGAAACTAGGACACCAAGCAGTTAAGGGATCTGTCACCTTGTGCCAATTAAAGCAAAAATACTGGTTTCCAAAACAAAAGCCTTAGCAGATGGGCCTACTAAGTTCTACAACAATAAATAGAGGGAAACGGATAAAGAAAATCTGAAGAATGAGTAGTGTTGTCTTTCTTGACCTCCAATTATTAAAACCATAAAAAAACTACAATATATTTTAATGGTTTGGCATAGCTCAATAATGGAAAGAACCCAAAACACACTCTACAATATGTAAGAGTTTATTCTCCAGTAAACCCAGCATTTCAAAATCAATGGCGAAAGAGAGGTATTATTATAAACAATCTTGAGACAATTGGTTAGTTGCTAGAAACTAAGGGTGGATTTTTTTTCTCCTTAGACTATTTATTTATCAAAATAAAGTCCAGATGAATTAAAGAGTTAAACATTAAAACAGTCAAGCCATTAAATACAACTATAAGGAACAGATGTACATTTATTCTCTGTAGGAAAAGGAAGGACATTACAAAGATGACAAAGAAAAACAGATTTTATTTCATAAACTTTAAGAAAATATTCAGTTTATATTAAAAATACTATGAAGAAATTTTTTGAAATTTTAAAATACTGACAACCTATATAAATTTCTATGTGACTATATATTAAAAATCCTTACAAATAAGAAAGAACAAATATTTTCTCAATAGTCAAAGATATATATTCATATATACACAATACCAAATGTCAATTGTGAGTGGTAGTGGGTATGTTGACTAATTTGATTATGGTAATCATGGTAATTATTACAGTGTATACATACATCAAATTACCACACTGAATTGCTTGAATACATATACTTTTTGCCAATTATACCTCAATAAAACTGGAAATAGAAACGATATGTAAAAAGAAAAGGGCAAAACCAGTTAATAAACATATAATACCATATAAACATGTCTAATTTTCTTCAAATTCACTCACTATTCTGTGCAATGTTAATAAAACAATAAGATTCTTTTTGTCTATCAAAATAAGAATATAAATAACAACATCCAGTGCTAGTGGGATAGGATCTTCCAATGCACTGCTTGTGGGAATACAAATTGAGAGAATATTCCCAGAAAGCAATTTGGCAGTATGTATCAAGAACCTTAATAATGTTCATACCCCCCTGGCAGAATAAATCTGTTTTCAGCCATTTCCCACAGGGAAATGAAAATGTTTACAAAAACTGAAGTTCAATAATTTTGAGGGGGGGAGTTGTTCAATAATTTTTTAATTTCATTTGTTTGTGGTAGAAGATACATAATTTTCCACTGTAATTATTTTAAGAGTACAATACAGTGGTATTACTCAAGCTCACAATGTTGTACAATTATTACCACTGTCTCTATCCAACACCTTTCAGTATCCCAGACAGAAACTCTATACCCTTTGAGTGGTAACTCTCGGTTTCTCCCTTCTCCCAGGGCCTAGCAACTTCTAATCTTAAGTATCTATCTATATATATATATATCCCAAATGCTTCATGTAAGTACAATCATATGATATCTTTATATGTTCTTTGGTTTTGACTTCTTTCATGTAGCATCTTTCAAGGCTCATGCGTGTTGTAGGTCACATTCGTACTCCTTTCCTTTGTGTAACTGAGTAATAGCCCACTGTATTTATATGCCATATTTTGTTTATTCATTCATCCATTGATAGACATTTAGATCGCTTCCACTCCTGGCTATTGTGAATATGGATGTAATGAACACTGCGATGTAAGTAAGTTTTGAGTCCCTGTCTTCAATTGAGTATTATTATGAACTGACTTGTACCCCCCTCCCAGCCCTGTGTTTGGGGATAGGACCTTTAAAGGCATGAGCTAAGGTTAAGTGAGGTAATAAGGGTGGAGCCTTAATGCAATAGGACTGCTGTCTTAACAAGATGTGCATGAGGCATTGGGAGTATATGCACAGAGAAAAGGTTGTGTGAGGACACAGCAGGGAGGCAGCCATCAGAAAGCCAGAGAGAAAGGCCTTGCCAGAAATCAACCATGCTGACACCTTGATCCTGGACTTCTGGCATGCTGAATTGTGAGAAAATACATTTCTATTGTTCAAGTCACCCAGTCTGTAATATTTTGTTATGGTAGCCCAAGTAAACTAAAACAAATATATACCCAGGAGTAAAATTTCTAGGTCATATGGTAATGCTATATTTGACTTTCTAAGGAACTGCCAAACTGTTTTCCATAGCAACTGCAGTATTTCACATTCCCAGCAGAAATGTATGGAGTTCCAATTTCTCTATTTCCTCAAGCCCAATAATTTTGGTCATAACGTTAAAATAATGAATAACATCTAATGATAGGAGACTGCTTAAATGAATTAGAATATAACCATATGATGGATTATATAGTCATGAAAATAGCCTATTCAAAAATATTAAGATGTAGAAAAATGTCCCCAGCTGTAGGTAACTGTCTAGACTGATTGTACCTAGGCAAGTGTTACACTGCTGGGAGAAAAGCAGCTAATAGCTGGCAGGCATTCTAGGTCTGGTTAATGTCAAATTTGTGTTAACTATACCAGTGTGCCAACATAGTTGCTATTTTTTTTTTAAGATGTGTGGAGTGCAGACGTGGGCATGCCAGCAGACAGGGTCTGGATCACTGGCCTCAAAACTCCATCTGTGAGGGAAATTACTAGATCTGTGGTCTGACCATGGAGTGCATATGTCAGGACTGAGTTTCCTCAGTTTTTGAAGCCCATACAGTGGAATGCATGCCCAGATGAGCTTGGGGACGTGACACCTAGTTCACTGAAGCCTGTGGAGGACATCTAGTATCATGGAGTGCAGAACTGGACAGTTTTCCCAGCCAAGCTTTGACAGCAAGTATCTGGGTGACTTGACTCTAAGGTGGACTGTGTCAGCCAATGGACTTTAGTAGGATTTCCTCATCCTTGGAGCAACAAATCAACAGCATCTCAGAACTAGGAAACCACTTTAGCAGTGCCCTCAGAAGATGCTCCACACTGGTGACGCTGGGATATCGGGTGGCTGTCCCCCATCCTAGGGCAGTGATGAGGCTGGGCTGCTGGCAGCATCCCTCTCCCCATTTTCCCCAGATACATGAACAAAAGGAGATTAAAAACTGTTGTCTTACCCATTTTCCTGCATTCCTCCATCCTCCCGACCCTAATCAGTGGTCCACATGAGCATGCATCTATAATTATGCAAACATCACCAAAACTTATAAAAATTATAAATTTGTTTTAAAAAAAAAGATGTAGAAAAATGTATGGTCCTTGTTAAGTGACAAAAATAGGCTTAAAAAACTATCATGTATGGTCTAATTCTGCAAATGAAAGTCTGGAAGGAAATACAGCAAAATGAAGAGTAAGTTTAGACTTACACTTTCTTTACTTTTCACATTTTTTTATACTGAATATGTACTATTTTAAGGAAAGACTCCACAAAGGCAATAAAATATATCATTGTTAAATAACCACACAATGTATATTATAAGAATGGTACATCTTCTGATTTTGATGATACAACACATCATCAAAAAGTTCATGGAAGTATGTATTTTGAAAATTCTCTGCAATGGATTTCAAAACACTGCACAAAATAAGCATCTTTTAATTCTGTTTCTACAGACTTTTTGAAGAATCCTCATATATCTTTCTAGGAAATGGATGTAAGGAATAGAGAAAAATGGCATGCCCAGGTGGTTAGTGTAATGTCTAGGTTAAGAATTACAGCTAAAGCTTTAAGCAAATCAGCCATGCAAAAACACTGGGAAAATGCAGGTTTATACAGACAGATACTTCTTGCAGTATTTTAAATCACACTTTTTCTGATAACATAAGTAACACATACTCATTTTAGAAAATTTGAAATTAAAAAATAAAATTACTCAGAATCCCACAACTCATAAACAGCCACAGCACTGAGGTGTTTTTTTGCCTGTTTTTTTTTCATGCATTTACATTTTTAAGGTATAGCTGTGATCACAGTGTAAACATAGCCTATCTCCTATTTGTGTCACTTAGTTTTCTAGTATGAGCCTTTTCCATAAGTCTGTTGTATGAATATCCCATAAGTTATTTGACCACTTGTCTATTGGTCAACTATTAGATTCCTTCCAATTTTTCATTATCACAATAGTCCTGCGGTAGGCATTAGTATTCTTAGATCTTATACCACAACCCTGATTTCCCAGAAACTAACCCAGTGGAATGAAAGGATATACATGTTTTAAGACTTTTGATGAATCTTTGTAAGATTACTTTCCCAAAAGTTTACTCTAATTTATAATCCCACCATTGTCGGACTAGGCATTATCAGGTCTTCTTAGTTTATTCTGCAGATCCAAAAAAAAAGTACTGCTTTAATATTTACCTCATGCTAACTAGGCAACTGCCTTTCTTTCTAGCTTTATGAACTATCCATATATCCACTGGAATGTCAGTGCTGTCTGCAAAAGTGTTTTTTTTCTTTATGCTTAAGGAGAGGGAATTATTTATGAAAACCTTCACATCAGACCTTCTCTACTTATTGTTTCCTGGTTTATTGAATCCTATCTGCCTAGAGCTTTGAGCCATACAGAGCCAGACACAACACTTTGTAAACTTTGCCTGAAGAACTGGCAAGCAGGAAAGCAGGACCCTCAGGCATGCTGCCTGGCATATGCAACTCAGAAAGCTGCCTAGTGATAATATCAGCAATTTCACATATGCCTATCAATAGGAACATTCACGGTCCATATCTGATCTTCCCCAAGGTTCAGCACACAGGATGCAATGATTACAAGGAAGCCACCCATGTGGATGTAAGCACAGACCATATCTTATGCACTTGTGTGCATGCACATACACACACACACACACACACCATTCTTGCTGCAGCAGTGAAAACAGAAGAAGCAGACCTTCAGAATAAGGCTGGTTTCAGTTTAATCTCAGACTAATTACAGGAACTCTTTCCTCAAGTGTAAAACGGGGATAAAAACGATCTCACAGAGATGTTCTAAGTCTCACACAAGAGAAATGAAACGCACTTAACCTGGTGCGCTGTACATCACAGGACCTCAAGCAGTAACATCTCTTCTTGGGAACACTGCTGCTCAAACCTTCCTTCCTCAATACTGCCCCCCAGTGGATGAGGAGCTTCATTCCCCCTGGGTAAGTTGGGCCCAGCAGCAGACCCAGTAGAAGAAACCCTCCAAGGCCAAAGGTGTTATCTCCCATTTACCCAAGAGGTAATTTTTAAAAATAAAAATTAACTAGAAGATACTTAACTTACAACTTGACCTATACAGGTAAGTTGATTTAGAGTTGCTCAAGACCTTGCTTCCTCTCTCAATTTCCTATTAAAATGTAGCTTGTTTCCCCCATTTATCTTCCCACAGCTACTGATTTTTTTTTTTCCAAGAATTGCTGACCACCCGGAGCCTCTTGCTCAATACAGCCTTTCCCCCAAATCTTCATCCCCTAGCTTTTACTCACCCACACAGTTGTCACAGATGCTGCAATGGGAAGCCCGGGGAGGCCGGAAGATCTTACATGTATAACAGTATTTCAGTTTCACAATCTGGTTGTTTATCTGGAAATTCTTGATACGCGGGGGTGGTCGCTGGCCCTGGGGCACTGCGCCATTGGTAGCTTCTATAAATCAGTCAAGACAGTTCAAGTTAATACTGGTCATTATTTCAACCCCCAAATGTCAGCATCTCTCTAAAAGCAACAAGCATAAACAAAGGCTGATTGGTCATGGTCTTCTCCACGTGAAAATACTTTACTTTAAAAATTTACTTAACTCTTTTTTTGTTTGTTTAATTCGTGAAGTAGAGAGACACAGATCTTTCATCGGCTGATTCAATTTATAAGTGCCAACACAGTTTAGCCTGGACCAAGTCAACACCAGGAACCCAGAACTTAAACCAGATCTGTCACATAGAGGCAGGAAACTCAAGTCATTGTCAGCTGGCTCCCTCCCAGGGTGCCCATCGGTGGGAAGCTGGGTCTGCACGGAGAAGCTGAGACTTGACCACGCACTCTGATACAGGATGGAGGCAGCGCAAGCAGCATCCTGACTGGTACACCACTCTCCCATCCCCAGACTAGACTTTAACATCACACAGTAGCCCCTTCCCAAGTTCCACTGAATGTCATGCAATTCTGTCATGTACATGTAAGAAACATTTCTACCAGCTTCTTCTGATTGCAAAGAAAAAAAAAAGGACAGCAAAATTGACATAAATATATGAAATGAATACAGCTAACTTCATTAATAAAGATAAGCTATCATTTTCATCTTTCATGTTAATAAAATTATTTAAGATTTATTTCTTTTTATTTGAAAGGCAGATCAGATTTATGGAGAGGAGAGACAAATGGTCAGAACTGAGTTGATCCAAAGCCAGGAGCCAGAAGTTTCTTCCAGGTTTCCTACACACATGCACAGTTCAATGGCTTTTGGGCCATCCTCTACTGCTTTGCCAGGCCACGAGCAGGGAGCTGGATGGGAAGTGGAGCTGCCGAGCACAAACCAGCACCCATATCGGATCCCAGTGCTTCCAAGGTGAGGATTTAGCCAGTGAGCCATCACACTGGGCCCTCAAGTTAACAAATATTAAAAACAAACAAACAAAAATATTCAATGTTGTCAAGGGTGTGAAAATGTCATTCTTCTACCTTACCCATGAGCAAAATGTTAGGCAAGTTACCAAACTCTTTACAGAGTAGATTCTTTAACCTAGTAATTCTGCTACTTCCACGAATTTAACAAAATTACAAAGATTCACAAAAGATGTTTCTACCAAAAATATTTGTCACAGTGTCATTAAAATTAGTGTGTTAAGTGAGTTAACAGCAAAATTTGTTTTGTTATTAAAAATAGTGAGGGCCAGGCACAATAGCCTAGTGGCCAAAGTCCTTACCTGACACACGCCAGGATCCCATATGGGTCCCGCTTCCCATCCAGCTCTCTGCTTGTGGCCTGGGAAAGCAGTGGAGGATGGCCCAAAGCCTTGGGACCCTGCACCCACGTGGGAAACTGGGAAGAAGCTCTTGGCTCCTTCCTTCAGATTGGCTCAGCTCAAGCCATTGTGGCCACTTGAGGAGTGAATCATCAGCCGGAAGATCTCCCTCCCTGTCTCTCCTCCTCTCTGTATATCTGACTGTCCAGTAAAAATAAATCTTTAAAAAATAGCGAAAAACTAAAAATAACCTCAATGTCATAATAGAAGACTAGTTGAGTAAAAGATGATAAATGCATGGAGTGGAATTTTAGCCATTTAAAACCATATTGATGAATAGATGGTGACACAAAAAACATGAATAAAATATTGCAAAATGAAAATGTATACCAAAAAGGAATATATGAGGATCTACTGTGCAAAAATAAAACACCCATATGAAAAAAGAGTGATAACACTTAAAAACATTAAAATAAGAACAGGATGGAGGCAGCCCAAGCCTCATGCTGTTACACCACTATCCCACCCACTTAAATCCCACCCACTCAAGCTGACATAACAGCTTAAGCTACTGGCATCCCATATCGGAGCAAGGATTTCAGTCCTGGCTGTTCCACTTCCAATACAGCTCCCTGCTAATACTCATGGGAAAGCAAAGGATGATCCAAGTACCTGGGCCTCTGTCACCCATATAAAAGACCCAGATGGAGTTCTAGGCTCCTGGCTTCAGCCTGGCCCAAATCTGGCCGTTGTAGCCGTTTGAGGAGTGAACCAGTAGATGAACAATCTCTTTTGTGTATCTCCCCCTCTCTCTGTTACTGTCTTTCAAATAAATAAAAATAAATCTTTAAAATAAATAAGAACAGCAGTAGACATTTGACCTAGTGGTTCAAACACCAGTTAAGATGCCTGTCCATATCACAGTGCCTAGGTTCGAGTCCCACATCAGGTTCCCAGCTCCGGATTCCTACTAATGCAGATTCTCTGAGGCAACAGGCAATGGCTCGAACAAATGGGCTCCTGCCACCCACACGGGAGACCTGGATTGGTTCCCCAGCTCCCAGGCTTCAGTCCAGCCTAGCCCAACGCAGCCCCAGCCACTGCAGACATCTGGGGAATGCAACAGTAAATGGGAGGTCCCCCTCTCTCTCTTTCTCAATTCCTCTCAAATAAGTAAAATGTTCAAAAGATATATATGCTTATCATAAAAAAAAGAAAGAGAGAAGACATAAATGAAGAGATAAAAATCACTGAGTCTTTCAGCTCTGACACTCTTGTATTTTGGTGCATTTCCTTCTAATCTCATAACAGATAAGTAAATATTCATGATTGTTTTAAAATGTGAGAAATTACAAATGATATTTTTATAAATCATATATACATTATATATTATACATTACATATAATATATACATTGTATATGTGTGTATATTATACATTATATAAACATTATACATTATATATACACTGTATATTATATTATTTTATATATATATTATGCACATTTACCCACAGCTGTTAATTTTTTTCTAGATCAGCATTATTGGCAATATCCCATGGTATGTACTACAATTCACTTAACCATTCCCGATTGTTGGGCATTGAAACCGTCTCCTGTTTTTCATTAGTCAAAGGCTGTTGCACATGAAAAGTGCCTATAAAGATAATAGCCTATATCCCCTTTGATCACCACTCCAAATCCAGGCCCCTCCTCCCTTCCTCAAAAATCCATGTGTTAAAATCAGAGAGAAATCAGAGAGAAAGAACAAAAATATGCATGAGCAGCAATACATTAAGTTTGTGGCACTAAAACAGCTATATTCAAATTTGAAAAGAAAAGAAAAACGAAGAAACAATGCACTAGAAATTCTCCTACAGTAATCTGTTTAAAAATTTTCTGATTGTTTTAGCTAAACTCTTAGACAAGTAGAATCACTGGGTCAAAGGGCACGAATTTCAAAGCCTTATCACCAAACAGCCTCTAGACAGACTGTACGAATGTGCATGTCTGTCCATTGCAGCACAGGAGAGTGCCTATTTCACTGCACGCTCATCGTGCAGTAGAATTCTAAAAACAGAGTATTTTTCTATTCACTTTGGTTTTAAAAATATCTGCCATATGGAGCATTTTTCCTTTTTGTGTAGAGTGGGGTGGATGCTGTGAAATCAAACAATAACAGTGTGTCAGTCTTAAAAGGATTGGACTGTTATTCATTGAAAAAGAAGTATCAGCATGCCATCTTCACATTCCTTTGCACCTGCTTTACATGATGGCACCTGGGAGGTAGGGGTCTTGGTTCACTGTCCCCGGGATGCCACTTCTCTCCCCAGTTCCCCATATGTGCAAACACTAGGCTGAATATACGCTGATAAAACCTGGCTAGCAGAGACATGTGTGACCTCAAGAATGTACTCGTCTATGGGGAATCGTGCTAAATGCAGAGGTTACAATGTAACAACTTGACTCTAGGCCCCAGCCTAGTGACAAGGTGGCAAAGAGCTAACCTTGTGAACAACCTGCTGTGAGATGCAAGAGACAAGTCATATGACCAACTTCTCCATACGTCAATGGAAATGGGACTATAAAGGAATAACCCAGATGAAGGGGAGAAAAAGCCAGCATTCCCAATTCTCCCTCACTACGCTCTAGTTTGTCAGGCCCTTCCCAGAACACCAGCTGGGCCAACACATCTCATCTCTGCTTTCTCCCCACTATTCCCACCCTCATCCCACCCCGCCACCTCTGCTCACTCACAGGTGCACAAGCCAACTGATCGACTCAAACAGGCTGGGATTTTTCAAAAATAACTATTAAGAAGCTGGGCAGAAATACAATTAGACAAATAAATACAAAAGCAAAGAAGTCTGCAACCTCAAAGAATCAAAAACAAGAGCAAGCAGACTCTGCTCCCAGGCTGGGCATCTGAAGGCTTACAAGTCCTGGATCCTTTTCTTTTACTCCACCTGGTCTGGATAGTTGGCTGAAGCTACTGCTGTAAATGACCTTAAGAACCACTTGGTGGGCCCGGTGCGATAGCGTAGTAGCTAAAGTCCTCACCTTGAACACACCGGGATCCCACATGGGCACCGGTTCTAATCCCGGCAGCCCCCGCTTCCCATCCAGCTCCCTGCTTGTGGCCTGGGAAAGCAGTCCAGGACAGCCCAAAGCCTTGGCACCCTGCACCCATGTGGGAGACTTGGAAGAAGTCTCTGACTCCCCTCCTCGCTGTATATCTGACTTTGCAAAAATAAATAAATAAATCTTTTTTTTAAAAAAAAGAACCACTTGGTGGTGCAGGGGGTCAGGAAAGGGACCCTCAACAGGCTACTCCTCTACCTTCAAGTGCCAGCATCACAAATGGACGCCAGCTCATGTCCTGGCTGTTCCATTTCCCATCCAACTCCCTGTAGTCTAAGAAAGCAGAAGAGGCTGGCCCAAAGCCTTGGGACCCTGCACCCAGTCCAGAAGACCCAGATGAAGCTCCTGGCTTCCGATCAGTTCAGCTCCAGCCATTGTGGCCGTTTGGGGAATGAAAACAGATGAAAGAGCTTTCTATCTCTCCTCTCTGTAAATCTGCCTTTCCAACAAATAAGCAAATATATCTTAAAAAATTTTAAAAAAAAGTAAGAACTACTCAGGTAGGTACTGTTGGTCTATGGACTCGCCACAGACACCAACAAGGGATGGATGCTGACATTTTAAGCGTGGCTTAACCTACCACACCTCAAGGCCACCCCACCCCAACCCCAAGATTCAAACCCTCAGCTGCAGATTTCACAGTCCAGAGACAGTAATTGCATCCCTAATTCTTCCAGAATTCTCAGTGGTTGCTGTGACCACAGCTATTCCTCTCACTTTTGGAGTTTCCCCTAAAACAGAAATGTTTGCCATGACTAGGCTTCAGAAGATATATGGATTCCTGAAATTATACTCAAAATTGTGTGTATGTACATGCATCTAAGAATATTTTAAGGACATAAGGCTTATGATTTCTTATTTTAAAAAGTCGAATATGTTGGTGACCCCTACAAAAAGCCAATTCACTTGAGAACAATGCAGCAGGACCTTGGTCACAAATCTCGCGGAAAGACAACCCTGCACAGGGTTAGAACAAAGCAATGATGACACTTGCCTTCCCGAATTCACAGGGTGACCATGATCTTAGATTGAGGATCTCAAAAAGGAACAGAAACAGACGTGACTGTTTACCTGCAATTCCTTATTAAAATTCTGCCACCTTACTGATTAATGCCACCCACATCCCAGCAGCTTGTGGGCTAGCGGGAAAACTCACCTATCTCCATTTCTATGAATGCTGCTTCATCTGGCAGGGCCCGTGGGATCACTCCAGGGTCACTGAAGCTGGTCCTCAACAAGGTAGCCATAGAGAAGAGGAACAGCATGGCAGCAAACACAGGTATAGCAGGAGACAGCTGCACGGCCAGGTAGCGGCATCTGAAAAACACAGGCAATTCAATATTTACTTCAACCTACCCTATGCTGATTGCCAGTTGTTGCAAGTACACAGTTTGGTCTTCACACAAAATGAGCAATACCTATGGAGAACATGTTATTTACTTCTTTTGAATTACCCCAAACTTCTACGTTGTTCTGCACACAGTAGGAGTTCAACAAATACTTAATTGATTGGTGTCACTCAGGACAGAAGATGGCCTGAGGGCTGGCATGGTATGATAGCAAGCTGATGCTCTACCTGCAGCACTGGCATCTCCTATGGTTGCCAGTTTGAGTCCTAGATGTTCCATTTTCCATCCAGCTCCCTGTTTGTGATCCGGGAAAGCAGTGCAGGATGGTCCAAGTGCTTGGGCCCTTGCACCTGCGTGGGAGACCCAGATGAAGCTCCTGCTTCCTGGCTTCAGATCAGCTCAGCTCTGGCCGCTGAAGTCATTTGGGCAGTAAACCAGCAGATGGAAGACCTCTCTTATCTCTTTCTCTGTAAAAATCTACCTTTCAATAAAAATAAATAAATCTTTAAAGATAGAAGACAGGGCCTGGCGCGGTGGCCTAGAGTCTAAAGTCCTCGCCTTGCACACCGGGATCCCATATGGGCGCCGGTTCTAATCCCGGCACCCCCGCTTCCCATCCAGCTCCCTGCCTGTGGCCTGGGAAAGCAGTCGAGGACGGCCCAAAGCCTTGGGACCCTGCACCCGCGTGGGAGACCCAGAAGAGGCTCCTGGCTTCAGATCAGCATAGCACCGGCCGCTGCGCTCACTTAGGGAGCGAATCATCGGACGGAAGATCTTCCTCTCTGTCTCTGCTCTCTGTATATCCGCCTTTCCAATAAAAATAAAATAAATCTTTAAGAAATGAAAAGAAATAAAGATAGAAGACAATCTCAAGGACCCTCCCTTAGACCAGGCCCTCCAATCAGCCCATTGGGTGCAATTATTTCCTCTACTTCAGGCAAGGCTCATTCCTGCTAAGGACTGGGAAGCAACTGAGTCTGGATCTCCAAGCAGCACAGGTTGATCTCATTTTGTGAAACTGCAGGGCTGTTCATATCCTGTATCCGGCATTAGAAGTGAGCAAAAATGAGGAGGGAGAGAAGATGGGGACCAATCAGGAAGCAGGCTCACAGTATCACAGGCTGTCTCAGCATAAGTGAAGACCAAAGAAAAGGTTCAGGGCCTCCAAGTGACTGCAAAATCCCTTCTGTGTCTCCTCAAGATCGTCAGCAAGGAGACGGGGCACTCACATCTTCTTAGTACCCCTTCCTGCCATTAGGTTCACTGCCCTCTTACCTCATAATGCACCTGAAAGCACATTCTTCTCCCTCTCTGGATAGCCCAGTTCTACTCATCATTTAGGTCCTGGAGACATCAGTACAATCGCTACCATCAACACAAAGACAATTTCTGAAGTGTTTAATGTATACATGCTGGGCACTGCACTAACCGCTATAAGCATTCTATCATGCAACTGGCACACTGAATCCAGGAGGCAGATTCTGTTATATCCATTTGATACATGACAAATATGGAATTGAAAGAAGTCTTGCCTCCTCGTCAAAAGGCCTGTGCTACACTGTAATAACTTCTCCCTCTCTACTCACTGTGTTCTTCATTGTCTAGCTGTTTTTCAGTATCTGGACCACATCTTCCCCAAATGAATCTCCTAAGGGCAAGAACTTAGTCATCTTGGCCCAGGAACACCTGGCTTCATATTCTGGCTCTCCTAGTTCCTAGCTGAGTGACCAAGTTCACTTCAATCTCCTTATCTGTAAAATTAGGGTAATAATAGTACTTCATGGAGTCACTGTGTGGAACAAATGTCCTAAATATAAATCAGGTGCTTAGAACTACACTTGACACATAGTAAACACTAAGTAAATGTTCGCTATTGACATTATCTTGATCTTATATTTCCAAGATGCTAATACGAGTAATGGAATAAAGAAGCTATCAATAAACACTTGTTGATCTGAGCCAAATTTCAAGTCAAGTAAACTGGGAATATGTGATGAGAGTTGCCATTGCCCTAGTTTTCTTCTCCTTTTCCTGAGGCACATTTCTTCTTCAAAACAAAAATCTTCTCTTGGAGGCAAACTCTAAGTGGATGAGCAAGGAGGAGAAAGAGAGCAGGGAAATAAGCTAAGGAAAAAGCTTACCTCATCAGCATGGGGAATAAGCAAGCTGCTTCCATTCAGAGCAAATGTTTAACCCGGGGTTGTATACTCGCTGAAGCTTCAGAACTACTCCCGTGAGATCCTCTTCCTCCCACCTCAATCTCCCTGCCACATACACAACTGCGTGGCAGGGAAGCGTGTGAACCAATTGGTATTTTAGGCTAAGCACTTTGTGATGAAGGTGAATATATATATATAATTTTTTTAAGCTAGAGATTATTTAAGTGGCTTTCTGATTTGCCTGCCAGTTGTTTTTAACAAGCCCTTGGTCTTATCATGTTTTTAAAAGATTTACTTCCTTCTCCTAAAAGAAATAGAGAACTGGAGGTCTGACAGCTGAGTTCACGGTAACTACAATTCATGCATATCACTCGTCTGACAATTACCCACCCTTCCATTTTTCTACTTCACTGGTACAGAGATAATTAAGCAGTGAATTCAGAAAGAAAAGTCACTTCCACCCATCAGGGACCCAAAGGAGACAACAGAAGCATGCGATTTTGTTTGGGCAAACAAGTGAAAACAGAAAGAATCTTCTTCTGAGTCATTGCCCATCACTAAATTCTCTCTTGAAGGCAAAGGTAATGACCTCAGGCCTCAAACTACTCTAGGTGTACAGTGTCCAATCAAAGACCTTAGGAAAGCCAGAACTACCAGACTGGCCAGCAAAGAGACTTTCATATCTTTGTTTTAAGGGAAAAGACACAGAGTGAGCAGAACAGCTAGAAGAAAAATTCAAAATTAATGCATTAATCCATGCATGGAAAGACCAGAACTTAGAAGTCCAGCTCCAACACCTGCTTGTGGGTCAGACAAAAGACAACTTGAATTTGAATTACACTACGCCATCAAGGATAAAGGTCTCTGTAAGCTCCATACAGAATATCTTCTGCACCTGCTAAAACAATACACTCTGTATGTCAACAAGTACACAACAAGCTCATTGTATTGTTCTCCTCCAGAGATGAGGCTACTGGCAGCCAGTTTTCTCTAGTGAGTGGGTGTAGCTGGGTGAGCAGATGTGGAACCAGTGAGCCTCTTCTACTCCAAGCAAGAAAAAAATTTGAGAGCCAGCAGCTATGACTGTTGTAAACTACAACCCATAATGTTTGGTCTTCAATAGCGATAATTTTTAAATATCCCCTAGAGTGGAGGGATAGGGGAAAGGTTGGTCAAAGAACACAAACTCTCAGTAAGGAAAAATAAGTTCAAGAAATATCCTGTACGTCATGGTGACAGTCAAGAGTAACATATCATATTCTTAAAAATTGTTAAAGAGAATAGGTTTAAAGAGTCCTCATTCCCCCCAAATTATAAATGCAAGGTAATACACACGTTAGTCTGTGTGATTTAGTCATTCCAAAATGCATACATATTTGAAATCATATTGTATGATGTACATATACATTTTTATGTCAGCTAATTAAAAAAAAAAAACACTACCCTAGGTGAGCCACATAATTGCAGAAAGCTGAAGGTCTATCTCTACCAGGAATAAGCTATGTGAATATTTAATAGTAATTTCCAAAACTGACCCCGATAGTTAGGGGTATCTTGGGAAAAGATTGGATCTGACATCCACCAATATGAGCTAATTGTTTTTGAAATCCCTCAGTACTTTCCATGTGTGTCACTTCTTGGAATAATAACATCCATGCATTTGTCAAAACAGAACTCTCCTTTGTCCTCAAAGTACCAAGAAACCCTCCTCCTTTCAAGGGTTAGAAGTTATTATTCTCCCTTGTGAATTTTGTAAAAGCAACCATGTCCCCAGTAAATCGTTATTTCTGCCACCCAAAGATACACCATAATTTTAAGCAATCCTCTATCAATTTCTTCACTGACTTCAGGACTCCTTAGTTGGCTTAACTGACAGAGCTCCCACATGTCCCAATGGACCCATGGTGGTACAGACCAGCACAAACCAGCAGTGCCAGGCTAGGGTGGTGTGTCATGTTCCATCCCCCACCCTTAGCATGACAGTTCAAGGGGGGAATTGGTGATGATGACACAGACTTGAAGTCACACAAGAAAACCCAAAAGAGATTCCTGAGTGCAGCTGGTTTAAAAAAGAAAAAAAAAATCTCAGACAAATTCCATAGCTGGAGTAAGCCTCACAGCCTGGCCACTTGGATCGGTATTCTCTGTAATATTCCGCTTTTAAGTCTCTCTGATACCTGTCTTGCTACAGTTTTTGTTTGTTCTTTTATCAGTCAGTCAACAAGTATTTACTAGCCTAATAAATTAAGAACAAGAGAAATGACAGTTGGTTTTGCTGGGAAACCATAACTAATATATGTGACATGCAAAAGAATAATTTGGGGCCAATATTTTAGTGTTACAATGGTGATTTGGAACTAAAAGTGGTCAGGGAAGAACTCTCTTGGGAGCTGGTGGCTGTTCGCAATTGCTCCATTTGCAGCTGTTAAACAAGACTCAATTTAAGGACCAGCACATACGCTTGCAGCAGCAGGAAGAGCCCAAGGATGCACTTTGGCCCCATATGGTAAAAACAAAAACAAAAACAAAAAACAGCATTTGAAGGCCCAGCACGGTAGCCTAGCGGTTAAAGTCGTAGCCTTGCACGTGCTGGGATCCCATATAGGCATCGGTTCATATCCTAGTGGCCCTACTTCCCATCCAGCTCCCTGCTTGTGGCTGGGAAAGCAGTCGAGCACTGGGACCCAGCACCCGCATGGGAGACCCTGAAGAAGCTCTGGGCTCCTGGCTTCAGATTGGCTGAGCTCCAGCTGTTGTGGCCACTTGGGGAGTGAATCATCAGACAGAAGATCTTCCTCTCTGTCTCTCCTCCTCTCTGTATATCTGACTTTGCAATAAAAAAAAAAAAAAAGCAGCCTTTGAAAAAAAAAAAAAAGAAGCAGCAGCAGCAGCAGCCTTTGCTCTGAGTCCTCCCAGACATGGATGGAATGTGTATCCTATTTACTGTCTTCCTTCTGTGGCCTGGAGATGCATGTCCTCCGTAAATTCATATTCAGCTATACCCCTCCCCATGTGGTGACATTTGGAAGGGTGGAATCTGGTCATCTAAGAACTCACTCTCATGAACAGGAAGTTGCCTCTTCCCTTTGGCCATGTGAAGGAGAATACAAGAAGAACATGGTCATCTACCAATCAGGAAGCAGGACCTCACCAGACACCAAATCTTTGCTCTAGGATTTCCCAGGCCAGATCACAGAAAAATAAACTTTGGTGGCTTATAAGCTCTACCCCCTTGCAGACTATGTAGTTGTTACAGCAGCCAGAACAGACTGAGATATTATGCTAAAGTACAAGAAATACACAGAACCACCCATAAAATTGTTTCCAGGATCTTGGGACAATGCTCAGAGTCTGGTGAAAGGAAACAAGTTTCCTTTAACACTAAAAACAAAGTCAGCTTCTAGGTTTACTGTTATAGGAGGGTCAGAAGGAAGTGTGTTATCCACTTTTGCTGCAGTAGTAATAGGGAAAAATTACCATAACTCCCTGCTCAAGAACTTAGAGCAATCTCTTTCTACCTATGATAGCAATACCCAAACTAGGGGCTGACATTGTAGAACAGTAAATTAAGTCGCCACCTGCAATACTGGCATCCCATATGAGTGCTGGTTTGAGTACCATATGATCTATTTCCAGTCTAGTTTCCTGTTATTGCACCTGAGAAAGCAGGAAATGTTGGGCCAAGTGTTTGGGCTTCCACCTCCCACATGGGAGACCTGGATGTAGTTCCAGGCTCCTGGCTTGGATATGGCACAGCCCTGGCCAGTGCAGCCACTTGGAGAGTGAATCAGAGAATGGAAGATTTGTGTGTGTGTGTGTGTCTTTTGTTTCTCTGGAACTCTGCCTTTCAAAACAAATAAGATAATTAAAAAAAAAAAGCAACAGTTTTTAAGGTCCAGCATTGTGGGCCCAGCACAATGGCTCAGCAGCTGAAAACCTCACCTTGCACACTCCATGATCCCATATAGGTGCTGGTTCATATTCCAGCTGCTCCATTTCCCACCTGGCTCCCTGCTTGCGGCCTGGGAAAGCAGTGAAAATGGGCCAATGCTTTGGGACGCTGCAGCTTCATGGGAGACATGGAAGAAACCTTTGGCTCCTGGCTTCAGATTAGCTCGGCTATGGCTGTTAAGGCCACTTGGGGAGTGAACCAGTGGAACAAAGTTCTTTCTCTATTTCTCCTCTCTGTAAATCAGACTTTCCAATGAAAATAAATAAATCTTTAAGGTGCAGCATCACAATATAGCATGCTGGACTACCAATTGCATTGTAGGTATCCCATATGAGTGCTGGGTTGAGTTCTAGCTACTCCACTTCCAACTGATTTCCCTGGCAATGCACCTGGGAAAGCAGAAAAAGATCGCTGAATTGCTTGGACCCCTGCACCCACGTGGGAGACCCAAATGCAGTTCCAGACTCCTGACTTCGGTCTGGCCCAACCCTGGTCCATTACAGCTCACTAACCAATGGATGGAAGATCTGCCTGCCTTCCCCTGGTCCCATCTTATTAACCCCACCTTTCAAATAAATAAATAAATAAATCTAGCTGCCATTGTTTGTTCATCACCATCATTAGGCTCTTAGCTTCTCATCATTCCACCCAGAAATACCCCAATAATTACCCTGAATTAGCTAGCTTCTTGCTACTGAGCTAGCATATGGTGCCCCCTTTGTTCTGAAACACAATACCAATTTCTGACATTTCTGAGGCAAATTTAGTAAGTCTCTTCTCTCCCTTAATAGCTAGCATCTCAACTGATGTCAGCTTGCCAAGGGACATCCCTGTTCTTTGTGCTTGTTTTTCTCAAGAGTGGATCACTATACTTAATTAAGACTCATTCTCAAAAGATGGGAGAGGCATTCAGTGGAGATCGACAACGTGAAACTCATTACTACAAAAGGTTGCAGAGGTAGAAAATACACAGAGAAATTCAAAATGACACAAATGTAAGGAACAGTTAAAGGAAAGCAAGCTGTTCAGGAGACATAACCCAAGCCTGCCTCAGTGGCATGCCTAATCAGGAAGTTCAGTTTGCCTGAAGACAGAAGCAACTACACCTTTCCAAAGCTGTCACGTGATTGACCAAGTCATACATTGCATCCTAACTTAGATGAAGCACAAGATTGACTGCCACAGAAAAAGTCTCAAAAAAACATGTTTCCTTTGTTAGAGATTGCAACAAAATCACTTTTTCTTCTTTTCTAATGTTACCTAACATACTCTGGGAATCTGAACTTTGTCATCATGTATGCTAATGTTCTATCATGTCAAGGTTCAGCTTTGGTCTACACAGTCTGTCCTCAAACCTGATAATTTTGTACTGTCAGATCTGCTTTTGCTACTCCATCCATCCCTAAGGACACTTCGTCCTTTGCATCAGGATCATACACAGAGAAACAGGGTTGGAAGTACCCACTGCTCAGATTTTTTCCAAACCGTTCCCATCTGGCAGTAAGGGGCTAGCAATGGCCAGAGAAGATATGTCTTCATCACCCCCTAAAGCTCCTTACATGCTACATTCACATTTAAAAAGGGGCTACCCCACTCCTGAAAGGTTACCAGAATGCCAAATCAAAATGCTGTCAGTGGGGGGCCAGCACCATTGCTCAGTACACTAATCCTCTGTCTGCAACCCCATATGAGTGCCAGTTCACGTCCTGGTTGCTCCACTTCCAGTCCATCTCTCCATTAACGTGCCTGGGAAAATGGCTCAAATCCTCAGGCACCTTACATCCACATGGGAGGCCCAGATGAGGCTCCTGGCTTCAGACCAGCTCAGTTCCAGCCATTTGCAGCCATTTAGGAAGTGAACCAGCAGACAGAAAATTCTCTGCCTCCTCTTTGTGTGTGTGTGTGTGCATGTGCATATGTGCGCATGTGTCTCCTTCTCTCTGTAACTCTGCCATTCAAATAAAAACAAATCTTTTTTTCTAAAAAAAAAAAAAATGCTGTTTGTCTTCCACCAAAAAAAATGCCTTTATTTTCTAGGAACCTGAACTTGAGAGACCCAAATAACCTAGGTGCCAGTAGGTAAAATATATATTAGGAAGGAAGAACCCAGAATGTTCTGGTCTAACATTTGTCATTATGCACGGATTTAATTTGAATGTCTTCAGGACTCTATAGCCAAAAAAGCTGCAATGAGATGAAAAGCACTGTCATACAGAGACACTGGCTGGCCAACTGACCAGGAGGAAACAGCCTTATTTCTGTGAGCCTGCTTCTCTCACCCACAAAGGGATGGTGAGAGTTTCCAAAGTCATTTCCAGTTCCATCATTCTATGAGTCTTGACTTCAAGACTCTCAAATATCAAGTGTATCCAGAATGTACTAATGCAGCAACAGTAATTGACTACCTACTCTTTACAAGCCCTGATGGAGAGCACTGGGGGGATTACTCAGACATGGGAAAACATCCTTGCCTGATCCTGCAAGAGCTCCTATACATCAGTCGAGGCCAGTAACACCTGAAAAGTGCCATCAGTGCAGAATTCAGAACTACAATCAGCATCATGTGACTATTCGTTAAATGATAAGGTTGCATGATTAGATCAATGAAGCTCTCAAAGACTCAGGAAATAATTGAGTGGTTGGCATCCTGGTGCAGTGCATTAAGCCACTGCCTGCAGCACAGGCATTGCATGTGGGTGCCAGTTCGAATTCCAGTTGTTCCATTTGCACCTACTAAATGTGCCTGGGAAAAAGTAGTGGAAGAAAGCCCAAGTGTTTGGGCTCCTGCCACCCACATGGGGAATGTAGAAAGTTCCTGGCTCCTTGGCTTCAACCTAGCCCAGGCCTATCAGATCAAGCCATTTGGGAAATGAACCAGCAGATGGAAAATTCTCTCTCTCTCTCTCTCTCTCTGTGTGTGTGTGTGTGTGTGTGCACGCGCGTGTGTTCCCCCCTCTTTGTAACTCCACTTTTCAAATAAACAAATACATCTTGAAAAAATTGAAAACTCATTGAAAAGGAGGTAGAATTTGAACAGGCTAGGAGAGGTAGAACAATTCCTAAGAGATATTACAAAGCTTCACTCGCTTCATCCAGTTCAATGACTCCATTGGCAATAACGCACACCAAAAGCACCTATGGGAACCAATCCAACAGAAACCCATCTGGATGGTAGCTGGGTGTAATTTCCTTCATATATGGTCTTAAAATATAGCAGGCTACTTCTACTTCAAGGGTCAAGAGTCGCACAGTAATCCTCACCATAAGAGCAGCCTGAGTATCTTGCTCCCACTGGAGGGATCTGGTTGCAAAATTAAACAGAAAGCTAGGAAGCCAATTCCAGGCGACAATGTGCACTGGGGCCTTTCCCCAAGGCCACACTGAATCAGCAAGTTGAATGGGATTAAACAACAGCCTTTCAGGAGCTGGACAGTTCACAGGTTGTCAGTGTCAGTCGGCTCTAGTGTCCTAACATCCCAGGCCAAAGTGGCAGCTGTGCAGCCAGCATACAAGCCAAATAGGGTTTGAGCCCAAACAGCTGAAACCTGTACATGTGTACAAAGGTGAAACTGGCAAACACACTCATGTTTCCTAAATCCAATTAACTCGCCCTCCAAATTAATTAGGAACTCTTTGTTTTTCCTTTAAACATTATACAATCTTCACCCTGCTTTTAAATGGAAATACATTTACTATGAATACAAAATGCAGCTATCTGCTGGTAATCGATACTCTCCTTTTGTGGTGTATTTGAATCTTGTAAACATTCAGAGTTATACAGAATTTCAGCCTCTCGGAGTTGCAAGGGGCTTACTGACGATCTAGCCTGATCACCCTGTCTAATCTATCACAGTAGCCCTAAGAGATAGCTACCCAGATTCTCCACAAACACTTAAAAAAAACTTGGGGGAGGGGAGGTCTGGCACAGAAGAATAGCATGCTGATCCTTTGCCCTGCAGGAGTGGCATCTCATGTGGGTACCAGTCTGTGTCTCAACTGCCCTACTTCTGATCCAGCTCCCTGCTTACGGCCTGAGAAAGCAACAGAGGATGGCTCAAGTCTTTGGGCTCCTGCACCCATGTGGAAGACCTAAAAATACCTCCTGACTCCTAGCTTTGGATTAGTTCAGCTCTGGCCATTACTGCCATTTGAGGAGTGAACCAGTGGATGGAGGACCTTTTCGTCTCTCTTTCTCTCTGTAAAATCTGCATTTCGAATAAAAGTAAATAAATCTTAAAAAAAAAAAACAACCAAGAAAAGGGTCATCTATGAGCGGTCCAGTGCCAAATTCATAACAAACATGCTCTGCATGACGGGCAAAGGAGGAAGCCTACTTGCTGATCATACCCAGTTCCCCAGGACAAAGAAGACTCCCATCCCCAGGCATGGCCCAGGGTGGGGTGTGGATGGAGGTTGCTTCGTACACCTTCACAAACACTTCAAGGAGTACAGAGCTCAGTGCCCTCCCTCTCAGGTGGGCAACCTTTTGTATCACACAAGGTCAATCAAATGTCTATCCACAGATAGTGAAAGGGCCCTGCCATGCAAAGTCGAGGTCTGGAAAACCTCAGACTGAAAGGCTAGCCACCCGCACCACCAACACCATATGGTTTTCATTAAGTGACAGCCATGTGTCTGACTGGACTTCTCAGGACATCTGGCTGACCCAGAGTTGTGCCACGGGTGCCTATAAATCAACTTACACTTGTTCCTAAGCACCTGCTGCAAGCAGATCCAGAGCCAGATGTGACTCAAAGTTCGCACTGTCTTCCCACAAGAAAAAAAAAAAAAAAAAAAAAAAGCAGCAGCCAGAGAACATAGAGCCTACACTCCTAGACAACTGGAGGATGAAAACGGACAGCTGTCTGCCTAGTCCAACACCCTCTCCCAAGCCAAGACAGAGTGAGGCCAGTTGATCTCCTGGGGTCTGACTGAGTTCTAACACTAACAAAAGAGCTCATATCCTGCCCCACACCCCCACAAATCCTACCCACCACTATATGGCTGGTAGTAAAATATAGACTCTGAAGAAGGAGGTCAATTAAGAAAAAATTCCTCCGAGGAATGCCAATGTGCCTTTCAGTGTGGCACTGGCTAAGCTAGGGCAACCAACCATCACCTGCAACACCTGTACTTGACAGACACATGCATACACACATATACGCTCAGGCACATCAACAAATACAACCCACAAGTCACAGTAAAAAAAGCCTCATCACTTGGGGACCTCTCCTCTTCGGCCAGATTTATACTTCCCCATTCCATTCCTCAGTTAATACTATTTGCTTCCTTTTCGTCTCCTCCCATCATCCATTCCCCAGGTCCTACCCTCAAATATATTTACTCTTTCATGCAGACAGCTGGAGCCCAGGGCAGTTTTACAGGCAACCGTGCCCTTCGTATTGGTGGATAAAACACAATAAAAAATTTGGTGGTTGGGGTGGCTGGGGGCAGGGGGATGTCATTGAAGGGGGAAAAAAAAAAACCCTCAGTGTCTGTCAAGGAGTAACTTGGCTAATTATGGGCAATCTTCTACAGAGGCCTCCATGTAACAGATCCAAATCAGAGACTCTGTCACCGACTCCCAGATACAAAAAGGGCTAAACGGTAATAGCTCCCAGTTCCAAGTTCCCTTGGCCAGCCAAAGCAGAGGTTTTGGGCCCAGAAAGATTGGCTCCCTCAAAGCCTGGAAACAAATCTTATCTCTGTTTTTGAATGGTTCTAAATCATAATCATGTCACCAGAGAAAGGAACAGGGACAAAAAGATCAAGAGAGAAGGAAGAAGGATAGAGAACACAGTGCATTTTGTACTTCCAAAAAGAAAACAAGACAGAAATTAGGCAGAAACACACACACACACACATACACTTGCAGAGAAAGAAGGCTGCAAAAAAGAAAAAAAAAATGTTATGCACATGCTTGTCTGACTTCACATGCTCACTGGTACCACACAGGAGCACAAGTGCATACACACACACAGCCATGAAATGGACTGAAAGCAGCTAAGAAGCCTTTAGCAGCCAGCCCAACTTCAACAAACGCTTGACAAAGTCAGCAGCAGCAGCAGCTAAGAGCGTTAAACAAAGAGCTTCTCTGACCTTACTTTTCCAGCCCTCCTCTAAACCGGGCTCCCTTCTCCCACTGGTATTACTCAAGCCAGCTGCAACCATCAAAAAGTCTGGCAAAGCAGCCCAAAAATCACTCTGGATGCACCGCAAAAGCCTGAAGCCCTTATAGAGGGAAAAAAAAAAATCCCCAAAGGTAGCAGTGTTCATTTTAATTAGCCATAAAAGCAGGCCAAAGAGTCACCTCCTACTTCCCCAGGCCACACCCCAGAATGGAAGCTCCGTTTCAACCCCCCAGCCCCATACATAAACGCTGTAGCAGGCTTTCATCAATGCCATGTGCGGTCAACACGCACACCCCTCAACTCCTCTAGGCCCTCGTCACAGTAATCCCAAAACAATTAGCACTGCTGCCATCCCCAGAGTGCAGAGCCTTCTCAGCACACCCAAGAGTGGTGCCAAAGTGCCCTAGAATCCTACTAGCCACCTCCCTAGAGCAGTGGCCTACACACACTTCAAACAGTCACGCTAGTACTAGGCAGTATGACATCACAGAACAAAATAACTTCAAGGATGGGATCAAGAGTTGTTTATGCTGAATAACTGCAAGGGGGAAAAAAAGAGCAACTTGCTTTTTAATAAGCACACACGTGCCACACAGCCAGCTACTGTGTGACACAGTGGCTACCCATCTGTGGGGTCTCCTCGTAGTTAGCTTGTCAACGTCAGAGCCAGGTGAGGGCTGAGCCCTAACGGAATAGGACTCAAGATAAGAGTTGGTGAGTGCTGCTGGGTGGCGAGAGGTGTCCCGAGGCGTAAGAGGGATACAGAGGAGGCCTTTGGCACCATGCTCCTAAGAAGACTGAACAGAAGGAGGGAATAATAATTACGATAACCTCCTCTTATTTCCCTTTCCAAGAGGTAGTCCCGCATCAGTGCCACAAAACTGGCATGGAAGGATGGAAGTTCTTGTCATGGTTTTTTGTTTGTTTTATTTTGTTTGCTCATTTAAGGAAGAACATACTCTGCTATAATCACAAAGCAGCGAATTCAGCTGATGTGATCTAAAGACATTACTCAAGAAAACACTAGAAGTCATCCAAGAACTAGGACTAGCCACAAATTCCAGGAAGCCTCCGACCCACCGCCCCCATCCACCCCTGGCAAATCCAAAGTAAATACAGTCAAGTGATTTTACTCAATGAAAACTCACTCAAAGGCGAAGAAGAGTGTACATGTCCCCAGGATGAGGAAGAGGGTCAAGTAGAAGATGCCCTTTTGCCGTGCCATCATGACCCGGCCATCACAGCAGAAAGTGTTCCTGCCAGGGAGCTTCTCCCACTTCCGGGTCACTTTCTTTCTCACCACCATCACCGACATGATTGGGATCCCCAGTCCAGGAGGGGCTGTATAATCACACAAGGAAACAGACAGAGGCTGCGCCCAGCTTGGAAATCCTGTGGGTGGCAATTGCTGCTGCTTGAGCTGCTCGGTCAAGCATCATCAGACGTCCAGTTGCTACTCCTAAGAAAAAGCACAAGAAAGAAAGACAAAATAAGAAAATACACTTCCATCCTCTTCCCCTGGAGGCAGAAAGATGAAGATGTGGGAGAATTTCACTTCCAATGTGCTCGTCCTCTGGAAGGAGGAGTCATCAAAGCCTTTCCTAAAACAACAGGGCAGGGGGGATTCCTGTTAAGTAAACCTTTATGCTTCCAATCAAATACTGATGAACTGACAATCAAGGAGCCTTGGAACTCACAGATCTCCGTAGGGGGCAGCCCAATTATTTTGTCTGGGAAATCAATAAACAGAGAACCAGAGAGAGGAAGGAACTTAACCAGGGTCACACAGCAGCACAGCTGAGGCAAGAAAGCATGTCAGCTACTAACTGCATGTCCAGGGTGCTTGCTGCCAAAGAGGAACCTTCTCCAATCTTCTTTACCAGGACTGTGCTGATAACAGTAGCATTTCTGTCCTGAAGGAACCATTCCCTCCCCCTCCTGCACTTCTTCACCTTGCCACTCAAATATGAATCACACACCAGGGAACGAGCCAGCCTCTGGCCAGGCCGGGAGGTTCTGAACACTCTGTACACACACACAGGCTCCCTCACACGCACACACACACACACACACACACATTATATTTACACAAAACCGAGTTCTCCCAATGAAACCCTCAGTAACTTCCTGAGTCCAGGAAATGAAACAATTGGGCTGCTCTAACCTTTGTGGGAATCTTAATGAAACCACATCACACAGCCGAAGGTGAAAGGCTGACTTAAGCAGAGATCGTGGAATCATTGGCGTTTCATGAAGGGTATTGAGGGGGAGACTAGGGGCAGGGGAGGAGATGACAGCAGCTGAGTTCAGGGCTACTTCCTGGGACACGTCCTAAGTGCCATCTCTGCTCAGCATCCCGAATTCCCAGGCCTAGCCTTTCTCAGTCCCCGCCAGCCTCCTGCTGCCAGGGGCGGTGCAATGTGGCCTCTATTTACTGATACCACATGCCCCACGCTGGCAAGACCAAGGCGGAAGCCTGCGGCCCGACTGACGAGCGAGAAAACAACCAACTGGAGATTATTCCCCGGGTTGGAGAGGGCAAGGATCCAAGGAGCAATCGAGAACCGAGCCGGAGAAAGGAGAAGGAAGAAGACTTGGAGAAAGGGGAGGGGGTCCCAGGGGTGCAGAGGGACACTTCCTTTGTGTAAAACTAACCTGCCAAAACAATCTCCTTGTGATCCACTGGCCCAGCAGGAGAAAGGGCGACCAGGAAGGGGAACCCGACCACGGAGAACAAAGATCAAAATCCGCCGGGAAACCAGCAATCGGTCCACCAGTCCGGACTGCCCCCACCCCTTCCCAAGCCTCCCCGCCCAGGCCCCAGTCCCGGCCGGGCCGCAGGAGCCGCCTTGGGAGGCCTGCCCTCGCCTCCACCACGCCGAGGACCACCGCCCCAGGCAGTTTGGGACGCGCGCCCGTCCACACGCACACGCATCCACACGCTCGTACACACTCACACCCCGCCACGTGTAGTCACCCCGGGCCAGGGGCTTGGCGGCTGGCCGAGTTGAGAAGGGCGGTGCCTGCGTGTCTGCGTCCCAGCGCCGCCGCCGCCAGCAAAGGGGAGGCAAACCCCTCAGGCAGCTGAGCCCGGGAGCCTCCCACCTCCACCCCGCTTTACCTGAACCCAGGAGACCGAACTCCGGCCGGCAGCAGAGGACAGTGAGGGAGCAGCCCCAGGGGACCGTGTCCGCCGCCCCAAGGTGGCAGCGACTTCTCCCCAATCCGGGAGACTGCCTCCTCCTGACAAGGGGCCCCTACAGGAGGGCCCCTGAACCAGCTGTGGCAACCGCCCACCGCTGGCCGAATGGAACGCTCCTCACGTCACCAGGTCGCTCCAGTAGTGGCTCGCATCCTATTGGCTGTTCAGCCTCAGCGCCTCCGCCCCTACCGCCCCTACCCCGAGCTTCCATTGGCAACTCAGAACGCCACTCCACGCTGCCTCCGCCCACTCCCCCACCCAGCTCTCTGCTACTTGCCCACCTGCCAAGTCACTACCAGCTTCTCTTTGGGGTCCTAGTAGGCAGTATGCGAAGTGTTACCTTCTAGTGATATAGTTCGGCAGCGATGGAGAGGGAGGGTGGTGCTGGTGGGACAAGGATTAGCGGGGACCAGCCCCCTCCCTGTCCGAGACCCACTGCCTCTGTCTCTGTCTCTGTCTCTGTCTCTCTCTCTCTCTCTCACACACACACACACTCGGGAAGATGCTGAAGCCACGCTAGCTCAAGATCCGGGTGCTCACTGCAAACCGGGTCCGCCCTGTGCTTCTCCAGCCCTCTTACATTCAAATCTACCGGAACTCCGATGTTACTCGTGAGCCGCAAGAAGGTACACCCTGTACCTCCCAAGTCCCGGGCGGCAGCCAAGGACCTCCTCAACCACCACCACTGTCTCCCTCACTCTGGCCTGCATCTCTAAGGCTTTCAGAACAAAACAAACAGAAACGGGAAGTTGAAAGGGTAACTGTTCCCGCGAACAGTTTTGCAGCCGCAGAAACGAGTAATTGATCTTGGATGAGAGCACAAGGAGCGCCAATCCTTCCAGGTAGCTAATGAAGTAAAGATTGCCAAGAAGGTTGGCAATCTATATTGGATTTGGAGAGCTTATGATAATTAAGCAGAGGAATCCACTACAGAATTTCCAGTCACCAACCAGCTTAATTCCTTCCTTCTGCCACTCTTCTGCAGTCACTGCTGTCTTGAGCCATTGCTAGTGACCCAAGAGAGCTTCAACCGTGAAAAGGCTGAGACTGGAATGGCGAAAATGGTGGAGGACCGCATTATTCTACTGTAGGGTGAACTTTATAAAGCATCCTGTTTCCACGGGTGTGGCTAGTGGAAATTAAAAAAAAAAAAAAAAAAAAAGACGGGACGTGGCCTCTGTTGAGAATGAGTGGCTATCTCACCTGCCTGAGCTTGCCTCAAGTTTGTTCAGATTGAGGCTGTTTTGTTGGTTGAAGGGCCAGCTGTTACAAGGTCAAGGGCTTTTTCCCCCTTCCAATGTTAAGGTCCCATATGAAATGAAACTGAAATCTACACCATTTCACGATAGTCTACATTTGACACTTTCATAGCACCCTTCCATAAAAAAAAATTTAAAGGATTAAAAAATAACTAGGTAATTCCCTTATGAGACAGAAGCATTATAATTAATTTGTAGAGGAAAGTATATCTTTACAACCCTTCTATTATTCCTTATTCTAACCGTCAGTTTATTCCTTACGAAGTGTATGACAAGCTGCATTGCCTCCAGGGGTGTTCTTTGATTGTGTAAGGTGCTGGTAATATGGAAGGAAGAGGTGGACTTCTTTGGCCACACCAGCTCTCTGAATTCCCAAGCCTGGGTGTGTATCAGATGCCCTTAAGATGAGCATGGTTACCTCAGCTGCCATCCTTCTGACTATGGAGAAGTCACAGGTAGGTCTCCGTAGCACTCAAACATACTTTGCCCAGAGCTCAGAAGCAGGTGGAGCCTGTGGAGTCCTGGAATGAATGTGTCATAGCAACACATTCCTCGGGGTGGCCCCTCCCTGCTTTGGGTCACATTTCCCCTGGGATTAAGTGGCTATGTCAATCAGACTTCTAATTACAATTTATTATTAGTCGTGCTCCCCACTAAGAAAAAAAAAATCAGGAAAAATTTATAGGGGATGATAATCCATTGCACTTCCTTTTAGGTAATTACTTTCTTTTATGTAATCCTTAAAATCTCAATGCAAACATAACTAATGACTATAGACAGATTCCTCCCACCCCCATTCTCTTCTCTTTCTTCCACTTTGTGAATCCAAATTGGTATTGAATCTTTGGGGCTACTTTTTATTGTTTTTAAAGATTTGTTTTGCTTATTTGTGAGTGTGTGAGTGTGTGTGTGTGTGTGTGTGTGTGTCAGAGAGAGAGAGAGAGAACAAGAGAGAGAGTTTCCATCTGTGAGTTCAATGGCCTGTGGTGCTATATAGGCCAGGCCAAAGCTAGATGCCTAGAACTTATCCATCCTGGTCTCCCACATGGAAGTTACAAGCCCAAGTACCTGTGCCATCTTCTGCCACTTTCCAAAGGACCATTATCAGGGAATTGGATCAAAAGTGGGGCAACCAGTACTCATATTGTTGCTCATATGGAACGCTGGCCACAACACCAGCTCCATTGTTGATTCTCTTCAAGGGGAGTAACAGGCAGTGATGCTCTCTCAAAACGTAATTAAGATGTAGTCTTCCAGGGGGTTGGCATGGTGGTACAGAGGGTAAAGCCACCACCTGTTACACTGGCATCCCATGTAGACATAGGTTCATGTCCCAGCTGCTCCACTTTTGATCCAGCTCCCTGTTAATGACCTGAGAAAAACAGAAGAAGACAGCCCATATGCTCAGACCCCTGCCAGCCAGGTAGAAGACCTGGAAGAAGCTCCTGGTTCCTGAGTGAGGCAAGCACAGCCCTGCCATATGCCTCTTTGTGCCTGTCTTCTCTCTGCAACTCTGATTCAAAATAAATAAATCAATCTTTACTATATATAACACAAATAGATCTTTTATATAAAGTTGATGCTGGTAACACCAGCATTCCATATAGATACTGATTGAAATCCCAATTGTACCACTTCTGATCCAGCTCCCTGCTAATGAGCCTAGGAAAGCAACAGACGATAGGCCAAATGTCTGGACCTCTGGCATCTATGTAGGAGATTCAGATGAAGTTACTTGCTACTGGTTTTAGAAAGGTTTAGCCCCAGTCATTGCAGCTATCTGGGTAATAAGCCAATAAAAGATTCTCTCTCTCTCGTTATGCCTTTGAAATGAATAAATACATAACTTTTAAACTGTCACTGCCAGGCTGGAGCTTGATCCAGCAGATCTTTTCTGCAGTCTCCCAAAGACCTATTTGGCACTGTATCCAAGAACTGACACACAAAGCATCAGCCTTCAACTCCACCTGCCCCAGTCCCCTTGTCCCACCCCTATGCAAATGTCCCTTCCTGCCCCACCTAGCTGACTTGCAGTCCTCTCCTTACTTTGCAGCTATAAATAAATGCAGTTTATATTTGTAGACTGAATGAGAAAAAAAATCACGCTGCCCTGCCCACACATAGCCAGCTAATATTGTTAAGCAATATTTGTTTCCCTAAGGCTTGGCCTGGTGTCACCAACATAGAAGAGGCAGGTTAGCATGTAACATGAAAAGCACATAAGCCTGATGTCCAGGCAGACCTAGGTTCAAATCCTGATGGTGCTATTTCATAGCTTGTATAACCTTATGTTTCCCCCTGATTAGAAGAAGCATGGAAAATAACCTTGCTTTAGTCAAGCACCTGTTTTGCAGCACCACCTTCTCCACCTTGCTGTTACGTTGTCTGTTTCAACAACAAGAGAGCAGTGGCTTTCATTAAGCACCTCCTGTGTTCCCAGCACTGGGCTGGCATTGGCCACTCACCTCAGAGAGTGCAAAGCACCTTTAAGATGTCTGTACATGAAAGTCAATCACATAGAACACACAATGAAACCACCTGCAGTGTCAGCAAAAGTGTGCCTCAAATGCTACTGAACTGCTCAAAACTGAGTTGCTCTTTCTCCCTCTGATATCTGTCTGCCACTGCTAGTTCCCAATTTGCTTTCATCTCTAAACTATGTCAGCACATGGCATGATTTTAGATGCCATGTGGAACCTTCAACATTCACCCTAAGACTAGCCTCTCATTAAACAAGAATTGTTAACAACAGCAATGGAGACCATTTATTGAGGATGTCTTCTGCAGGGATTGTGCTTGATGCTTTATACAAATTAGATTCCCAGGTCACAGTCTCAACATGATGTCCAAGTGAGAGCATCTGATCCTGATTTGGCACATACCTGGTATTTGACTCTGCCCAGTCCTCTCATTCCAGGAGCTGACATATGAGGCTATGTAGCTCCAAAACATAAGCTGGCTTATCAGTCAATCACTAAGTATGCATTGAACACCCACAGTATGCCCAGCCTGTGCTAGGCACTATGGGAAATACCAAAGAAGTATATGGCATGATCCCAGCTGCCAACAAACAAAAAACATTCCAGGGAAGAAAAGACTGGCATCTATGAAGTCTTCAAAGAAAAATACGAAACATTGCAGAGTCAAATTCAAAACAATGTGCAACAGTCTCATAACTAAGGATGGCTTGCCTCAACAGGTTGTGCCCATCAAATACTCTCAGTATAAGAGTAAATGGGGCCCGGTGCAATAGCATAGTGGTTAAGGTCCTCACCTTGCACACGCCAGGATCCCAAATGGTCGCCAGTTCTAATCCCAATGACCATGCTTCCCATCCAGCACCCTGCTTGTGGTCTGGGAAAGCAATGGAGGACGGCCCAAAGCCTTGGAACCCTGCACCCATGTGGGAGACCTGGAAGAGCTCCTGGCTTCTAGCTTCAGATTGGCGCAGCACCAGCCATTGCAGTCCCTTGGGGAGTGAATCATTGGACTGAAGATCTTCCTTTCTGTCTCTCCTCCTCTCTGTATATCTGCCTTTCCAATAAAAATAAATAAGTCTGGGCCCAGCGCAGTGGTGCAAGTGGTTAAGGTCCTCGCCTTGCACGCCCGGGATCCCATATGGGCTCCGGTTCTAATCCCGGCAGCCCCGCTTCCCTTCCAGCTCCCTGCCTGTGGCCCGGGAAAGCAGTCCAGGACGGCCCAAAGCTTTGGGAACCTACACCCGCGTGGGAGACCCAGAAGAGGCTCCTGGCTTCGGATCAGCATAGCATCAGCCGTTGCGCTCACTTAGGGAGTGAATCATCGGACGGAAGATCTTCCTCTCTGTCTCTGCTCTCTGTATATCCGCCTTTCCAATAAAAAAGTAATAAAAATAAATCTTAAAAAAAATAAGTCTTTTTTAAAAAATAGTAAACGGGTAAAATTTTCACTAGTGCTATGTGACAGTAGTGCTCAACATTTTTTTCACCACATAACCATTGATCTGATAATCCTACTTCTATATAGAATTGCTAACATAAACATTAAAAGATAAACATTCAAAGATGTTCAGTATAGCATTTTTAATGGCAAAAATTAGCAAAAAAAAAAAAAAACCAGCTGTTAATTTATTGCACAGTTGCATCTGGAGTACTATGCAGCTGCTAAAAATAATGAAATGGGGCAGACATTTGGCATAGTAGCTAAGATATTATACTGCTTGTGATACCCACATCTCATATTGCAGTGCCTGGGTCAAGTTCAGCCTCCTCTGTTTCCTATCCAGCTTTCTGCTAATGTACGCACTAGGAGGCAACCCATGATGACCCAAGTACTTAATGCCCTCATGTGGAAGACTCAGATGAGTTCCAAGCTCTTGGCTTTGCTTTGAAACAGTCCTGGCATTTGTAAACATTTGGTGAGTGACCCGGTGAATGAAAAAATCTGTGTATGTATATCTGTGTCTGCCTTTCAAATAAAGGGAAAATAACTAAAAATATTTTAATACTTATATGCACATAGAGAAAATAATGGACAATTGTCCTTCTGGAAGTATGCATATTTCAATAACAATTTTACATGAAACATATATTTTGGTGTGGGCATTTGATGCTGCATGGAAAGCCTACATTCCTATCAGAGTGCTGGTTTTAGGTCCCAGCTCTACTCTTTCTTTTTTAAAGATTTTTTTTAAAGGCAGAGTTACACAGAGAGGAGAGGCAAAGAGAAAGAGTTTCCATCTGCTGGTCCACTCCCCCAAATGGCCTCAACCTCCGGAGCAAATCCAATCCAAAGTCAGAAGTCAGGAGCTTCTTCCAAGTCTCCCACAAAGGTACAGGGTCCCAAGGTCTTGGACCATTGTCCACTGTTTTCCCAGGCCATGAGCAGAGAGCTGGAAGGGAAGTGGAGCAGCAAGAACATGAACTGGTGCCTATATGGGACACTAGCACTTGCAAGGGGAGAATCAGCCAATCAAGCTATTGCACCAAGGCTCCAGCTCTACTTTTGACTCCCGACTACTGCTACCCTGGCAGGTAGCAGATGACAGCTCAAGTACTTGGACATCTGCCCTCCAGGTATGAGACATATGGAGTTCTAAGCTCCTGGCTTTTGCCCTGGCCTAACCCGTCTATTACAGACATGGGAGTGAACCAGTGGGTGGGAGTGTCTCTCTCTCTCTCTCTCTCTCTCCCTTTCAAGAAAAAGAAATTAATGAAAAAATAAATCCCCACTTTTTAAAGATTTACTTATTTGAAAGACATAGTTACAGGAGAAATGGAGGAGATCTTAACATCCACAGGCTTACTCCCCATATGGGCCCAATGGCCAGAGCTGGGCCTGGCTTAAGTCTGCAGCTAGAAACTTCTTCCAGGTCTCCCAAGTAGATGGCAGGGGGAGCCCAAGCATTCGGCCTGTTCTCTGCTTCTTTTTCAAGCTGTTAGAAGAGAACTTAATGGGAAATGGAGCAGTCAGGATTCAAAACTGGCACCCATACAAGATGCTGGTGTCATAGATGGTAGCTTTACATACCACATGATGATGCCAGCCCCAATAAATTCTTTTTAAAGTATTTTTAAAATCTGTTTAGTTATTTTGAAGACAGAATGATGAAAGAGATTGAGAAATACAGAGGTCTTCCACCTACTGGCTCACTCCTCAAATGCCTACAACAGCCAGGGATAGGCCAGACTGGAGTCAGGAACTCCATCTTTATCCTGTGTGAGTGGAAGGGTCCCATGTACCAGAACTATTTTCTACTGCTTCCCAGGAAACTGGGAGGAAATCCAGGAAAAAACTGGATTGAAAGCAATGGGTAGTTGGGGCTCAAGCTAGACACTTAGATATGGGATACAGGTGTCCTACTTGTGGGCTTAATCTATTGTGTCCCAATTGCTGCCCTTATTTTTTAAAAAGCTAAATGCCCATATGCTGGCATGCATGTGTCCTCAGTATACATTACATTTAAAGAGTGTCTAAATATTTATAAAATCCAATTGTTGTACATTTTTAAAGTGTATGCTTATGTATGATTTTACTTGAAAAGTCTGGAAGGATATTCATCAAAAAAAGGTTTAAGACTAGTGAGAAAGTCTTTAGGCTTTATATTATTTCTTTAATGTGTGAATTAGTTACAGGAGACATGTATTATTTTTAAAACTTGAAAAATAAAGATTTGAACAATTGGCATAAGGTTGTACACCTCTTGCTGAATCTAGTGGAATGACTACATGCATTTATCTCTCCTCCCTGCTAAAATACTATTGGAATCACAGTACAGACACTGAAAAAGCTCAAGCCCACATCAAAGAAAAGCAATATCAGACAATAATAAATTTCACAAGTTTCTGGAAGATAGAACTAAGAGAAAGGATATTAACACACAAGACTTAAGGACAAATTAGGAAGCCAACCAGTGCAAAATAGAAAAAAAAAAGTCATAGAGAACACAAAAGGATGAATGTAGGAGAAAGGGAAATCACAGAGAAATGATGTGGTGAAGATTTAGGGACATTGAGGATGCAAGAAGCAGACAAAAATGGGGGAAGGTAATAACAGACAAAACAAAATCTATACAAGAAGTTTATGGGTTAAATGCATAAAACTGGTTTGGATTAACATAAAAAGTGGGCTTCAAAAAGAGTAGAATTTGTTCTGAAAAACAGACAACATGAGAAAAAAGCTGGAAGACAGTAGTAATAATGTAAGGAAGTTATATATTTACCCACAAGCAATAAAAAAGCAATCAGAAATTCAACAAATATACAAAATTGTCCCAAAATGTCATTTTGCAATAATGAAGGCAACTAGAATATGGAATGATGTAGAGCAACTCATGGAGGTTGTGACATTGGAACTATAAAGAAGAAAATGTAAACCAAGGCACAACTCTTGGCTTTGCACTGAAATATATATATATATATATATATATATATATATGAGCATAATTATATGAACACTGGTTTTATTGGTTTTTAGCTTTTGGAATGCAACCCAGAGACAAAGTATAGGGAAACTTGATTATGATTACACAGCATAAAGTAAATGTTAGTAAACTTAATGTGAATATATACTTTGCAGAAGTTAGTTGATTTAGAGCGGGGGGGAGGATAAGGAAAAGCTTTAGCATCCTTAGAAAAGCGCGGAATCCAAGGATATTATCTATGAACAAACAAAAAAGAGGTTTGTGTGTCTCGTACAGAGGCACATAGATAACTGAAAGGTTCTTGTATTGCATTTTTCAATGAACTTCAAAAAAAATAAAGCTAAAAAGTCTACATTAGTATGGTTGTTTGTAGAGAGAAGAGCTAAACAGAGGAACTAAAAACAGTAATGTAGTAGTAGAGGTGGAGCTGCAGGGTATGTAAACTGAATCCCTATTCGTCAACACAGAAAGTCAATGCAAGATGTCTAAAGCAGGTAAAACTAAAGGGATTTCAAGAAAATACATGACTACCATAACCCCACTCTTGGTCTCCCTGCCTTGCCTCCTTTGGGTCTATCATTACATACTAGCTAAAGAGATTCTTTTCAAACTTGACTCAGACCCTGTCACCCATGGCTTTTCCAATGGCTTCCCCTATCACTCAGAACAAAAGCCAAAGTCATTACAGTGGCTTACTAGGGCTTCACACAGTCATCAGTCTCACAGTCCCTAGCCCCTGTTGTGTCCTCTACGGTTCTGCACCAGCCCCAGTGGCTTCCTTGCTATTCCCTGAACACACTGGGTGTGTTCCCACTTCAGGGCCTTGCCACCAGCTGTTCTTTCTGCCTGTAATTATCTTTTATCAATATTTGCACAGCTTGCTTGATCACTTCCTACAGGTTCTCACTCTAATGGCCACTTCTCTGAGCGTGTTTTTTTAAAGATTTATTTATGTTCATTGGAGAGGCAGATTTACAGAGAGAAGGAGAGACAGAGAGCGAGTGAGAGATCTTCCATTCACTTCCCAAACGGCCAAAGCTGAGCTGATCCAAAGTAAGGAGCCAGGAGCTTCCTCCAGGTCCCTGGCTTTCCTATCTGAAAAAAACAAAAACAAACAAACAACAACAAAAACTACAGCCTTCCCACCTCCCAAGTTCTTATCTCACTTTCTTTATTTTTTCCAATAGCATTTACTGCCTTTTAGCACGCTGCATGCATATTGTAACTGCTTGTTTATTGTTGCTCTTGCCACCAGAATGCAAATTCAATAAAAGCAGGGATTTTTACCTGTACTTCTCACTGATGCCCACGGCAGTGATGAGCCCTCAGCAGTAGGCATTTGTTATGTATGTGCCAAAACTCAAGTTGATCCTCAGAAGCCCAGAATGAAATGAGGTCCTGGAGGCCATACTCCAATGTGACTGACCTCCTTAGAAGCAGGGGAGGAGACCTCAGGGATGCAAATGTACAAAGGGACAATTGTGTGAAGAGACATTAAGAAAATGTCCATTTGCTAGGGCTGGCATGATGGTGTGTATGTTAAGCTTCCTCCTGCAGTTTCAGCATCCCATGTCCAGGCTACTCCACTTCTGATCCATCTCTGAGCTTATGAGCTAGGAAAGTAGCAGAAGATGGCCCAAGGCCTTGGGCCCTGCACCCGTGTGGGAGATCTTGAGAAAGCTTCAGACTCTTGGCTTCTGATCAGTTCAGCTCCAGCCGTTGTGGCCATTTCGGGATTAAGCCAGTGAGTGGATAGACAATCTCTTGCTTTGTCTCTCCTTTCTCTGGAACACTGCCTTTCAAATAAAAATAAAAATTTGAAAGAGAGTGTCCCATTTGCAAGCCAAAGAGACAGACCCAGAACAGACCCTCCCCCTTTACATCCCTCAGAAACAATCAACCCCGCAGCACCTTGATCTTGAAATTTTACCTGCTAGAATTTTGAGGAAACAATTTTTGTTGTTTAAGCACCAATAGGTGATGCTTTGTTATGGCAGATCTAATCAATAAGCACAGTGCTCAACAGTTTACTTAAATGAGTAGATAATCAGGTTAGAAAAACCCAAGCCAAAAGTGGCATTCCTTAGGGGATAACAGCGAGCTGCCAGCCATGAAGAATGATTTGGGACCTAGCGCAATGGCTCACTGGCTAAATCCTTACCTTCCAAGCACTGGGATCCCATGTGGGTGCCAGATCGTGTCCCGACTGCTCCACTTCCTGTCCAGTTCCCTGCTTATAGCTTGGGAAAGTGGTAGAGGACAGCCCAAAGCCTTGGGACGCTGCAGCCTTGTGGGAGACCTGGAGGAAACACCTGGCTCCTTGCTTCAGATCGGCTCAGCTCCTGCCATTGTGACCATTTGGGGAATAAGCCAATGCATGGGAGATCTTTCTCTCATTCTCTGTAATTCTGATCTGCTTTTCTAATAGAAATAAATATTTTTTTAAATCAAAGAATGATTTAACCTGAATGTCCATAAGCATGAGGTTGAGGAGCCCTGTTTTACATAAATGGGGAGATAATCAATCCAAAATAAGCTACCCAGGAAAGTTATGACTGTTAAGTAAATAAGAGTTAGCTTGTGAGAAGATATAATGTAGCCATTCTACCCAGGTACCCCCCAATCTATGCTTCAGTGCATCTATTAGAGAAAACTCCTGGCCCCCTATGATGTTCTGACAACAGTGTGAGGGACATAGGAGGAATGGTAAATACAGAGAGACTGGTGGACTTCTGTCTACAGATCCTTACACAAGCCTCCTCTATGCACCAGCATCAATGGACCATTCATCCCATGGTCCCACACTCTCACTTCACTGCCTCTTCTTGCCCATCAAATTCGTCCCCTCTGCTCTTTACTCATCAGCCTTGACACTACCCTCTTTCCCCCGAAATGCCCATTCCAAAATTTCCCTGAAACCACAACCTCCATGCTGGAATGCCTTTGCTCCTTCCTGGAGCCAGGTTTCTCCCTTCCATCATTCACACAGCACCTCTTGCATGAACTCTTTTCAAACTCCTTGAGAAGGAGGCCACAATCTCTCACTCATTGCATATTGCTTTATAAAAACATACCCTCCCCACCTACCTTCCTCAACAACTTCCCATCACTGTCTACTTTCTTCCAGATACACTGAGAAAGCATTAACTGTCTGGATTGGCTAAGACTTCAGGTTGTTGTATGTTCACAATAAATGTAGCTGCATCTGAGTTCTGTCCAGTCAGGAATTTTTCAGGCACATATTTGATGATCTCTTCTGGGAATACAGCTTCCAAGGAAGGGTTGTGAAGGCATTTTTACCTTGAATGGTAGCATTTTGGGGACTGCCAGGTACTAAGAGCTTGCTAGGAGAAGGGAGATACTCCAAGGATCAATGCATTATGAACCATCCATAGCAGGAAACACAGAAGAGGAGTAGGCACCAATGGACAGGAGTCTCTCTCTCCCCCTCTCACTTGTGTGCTCTCTGTCTCTCTCTCTCTTCCAGACAACAAAGTGTAATTTTAGAAACTTTTTAGAAGCAAAGATATGGAAGAAACTGCTAACAGTCGTCTTCATGGGGAGAAACTGGCGAACTTGGAGCTAAGCAAGATAGAACTTTCTGTGTATATTCTTTAATAAGGTGGATTTAGTTCTGTGTTCATGTGTTAGCTAGACAAAAATAGGAATTTTGTAAAACTACAAATTAATTTTGTGTCCGTAAAACTGTATAAAGCCAAACCTCTGTCTAAGTGCATGTAGAATGTTCATATTTCTTATATTCATAAAGATTTATTTTTTTATTATTTTTTTATTGGAAAGGCAGATATACAGAGAGGAGAGACAGAGAGGAAGATCTTCCGTCCAATGATTCACTCCCCAAGTGAGCGCAACGGGCCGATACTATGCCGATCCAAAGCCAGGAGCCTCTTCCGGGTCTCCCACACGTGTGCAGGTTCTCAAAGCTTTGGGCCGTCCTCGACTGCTTTCCCGGGCCACAGGCAGGGAGCTGGAAGGGAAGCGGGGCTGCAGGGATTAGAACCGGCGCCCATATGGGATCCCGGGCGTGCAAGGCGAGGACCTTTAACCACTTGCGCCACCGCGCCGGGCCCATATTTCTTATATTCAAAATTCAGATATTAAATGTATAAGGGGGCTTCAAAGAGTTTGTGGAAATGAAACCAAAACATAAAAATATGGGCCAGCATTGTAATGCAGCAGGTTAAATTACAATGCTGGCATCTCATATGGGTGCCAGTTTGAATACAGGGCTGCTTCACTTATGATACAGCTGCCCGGTAACATGTCTGGGAAAACAGCAGAAGATGGCCCAGGTACTTGGGCTCCTACCACCAACATCGGAGACCAGGATGGGGTTCCACACTCCTGCCTTCATCCTGGCCCAGCAATTTCAGCCATTTGGGATGTGAAGCAGTGGATGGAAGATTTCTGTTTCTCTAGTTGTAACTCTACCTTATTCATACACACACACACACACACATGCATATTGGATGGGACAGGCATTTAGCTCATCAGTTAAGATGACTATTAAGATGTTCTCATTTGGCCTCCTAAATCTAGGATTTGCAAAATCAACAGCGTTTCAGAACTATCCAAACCATTTGGGCAGAATCCTTGGAATGTGCAACACATCGGGACCCTGGTTGATATCAAGTGGTCATTCCCCATCCCCAGGTACTGGAGCAGTCAGGAAACTGGGTATGGCTTCTCCCCTTATCTCACCCCTTCTCCCAGAAACAGGAATAGAAACTTTGCCAACAATTATCACACCCACTTTTCCCTAACCCTCAATCCTTCCCACCATGATTAACTATATAAATATAATCACAAATAAAAATTTTAAAAGAAAAAAAATTGTTCTCATTTGGGCCCAGCCTATTGGCTAAAGTCCTCACCTTGCATCCACCTCAGAGATCTCATATGGGCGCTACTTTGTATCCAGGCAGCCCACTTCCCACCCAGCTCTCTGCTTGTGGCCTGGGAAAGCAGTCAAAGATGGCCCAATGCCTTGGGACCCTGCATCCACGAGGGAGACCAGAAGTTCCTGGCTTCTGGCTTCAGATTAGCTCAGCTCTGACTGCTGATGCCACATGGGGAGTGAACCAGTGAACAGAAGATCTTTCTCTGTCTCTCCTTCTCTCTGTAAATCTGGCTTTCCAATAAAAGTAAATAAATCTAAAAAGTTCTCATTCAGTGTGCTGGTTAAGAGCTCTCACTGGAAGCCCACATACTGTATTGAAGTACCTGGTTCCTGTCCCAGCTCCTCCACTTTTGATTAAGTTTCCTGCTGATGTGCACCTGTCACCCATATGGGAGACCTAGATTAAATCCTGGTTGTTGCAGACATTTGAATGTAAAAATGCTTGCTCTGTCTGCCTGTATCTGTCTCTCTGTCTCTTACAAATAAAATTAAAAATCGATTTTTTTAAATGCCCACATTCTAAATTACCTGGGTTTGATTCCTGGCTCTGCTTCCTGACTAAATCCTGCTACTGGAGACCTAGTTCCTGGTGGCAAACAGATATTGGTCGAGTGATTGGTTTCCTGCTGCAAATGCGATGTGGGAGATCTGGAATGAGTTCTTGGCTCCTGTCTTTGCCCAGGCCCAGTTGCAGACACTGGCATTTGGGATATGAATCAGCAAATGGGCTTTCTCTCGCATTCATGTTCACCCTCTCTCACTCGCTCTCATTTGTCTAATCTCTCTGCCAAAAAAAAGTGGGCAGGAGGTCCCATAAAATTTTTGAGGTGGGCCCAGCTCGGTGGCGCAAGTGGTTAAGGTCCTCGCCTTGCACGCCCGGGATCCCATATGGGCGCCAGTTCTATCCCAGCTGCCCCGCTTCCCTTCCAGCTCCCTGCCTGTGGCCAGGGAAAGCAGTTGCAGACAGCACAAAGCTTTGGGAACCTGCACACGTGTGGGAGACCCGGAAGTGGTTCCTGGTTCCCGGCTTCAGATCGGCAGAGCATCAGCCGTTGCACTCACTTGGGGAGTGAATCATCGGACGGAAGATCTTCCTCTCTGTCTCTGCTCTCTGTATATCTGCCTTTCCAATAAAAATAAAATAAATCTTAAAAAAATTTTTTTTGAGGTTCCCTCATACTTTAGCAATATATTAAACATTGAATAATACACTGTGAAAAAGACGAAAAAAAAATGAATGCCTGCAGTGAACACAATGCAAGCAGTGTTCATGGTTGAGAAGATTTTAACTTTGACAGAAGAAAATTAATGTAAAATATATGTGTGTATATGTATATTTATGTATGTGTGTATACATATATGGGGCATATACATGTATGTGAATTCAGGATATATATGGGGAGATATATTTATATAATTTATATATATTTAAATTATTTAAATTATATATATAGAATTATTTTTATTTCTGTGTCTTTCTGTAAATTTGCCTTTCCAATAAAAATAAATAAAAAAATTAAAAACGGTAATTGGAGATCTGAAATTAGTGACAAAATTTTAATGACATTTTAATATGTGACACGATTGATCATGAGTTTTAAGCATTTTATGATTTTTAAGCACTTTATGTTATAAACAACAGGAAAAAAATGGTCTTTCTGAAATAACCAGTTTTTTGGCTTGTTCTAATTTGGCTGTAATAGTAATAGAGACCGAACAACTTGGGATAAAAGAACACTTTATTGAAAACTCCTTCCTTTTCCCAGTGCCTGCAACACCAAATATCATCTTTTTTTTTTAATTGGTAATTTCTTTTGTCCAAAGTGAGCCTCTACTATGAAGATACGCTCCTTTTCCATCTGACCTCTAAGGCCCTTCTGAACCTAATGATGTTTACCAGACTTTAGCCACACAAGAGCCCTCATTGTGATGCAACTTCCCCAGGCAGACTGACTTTTTTATTCCCATGGATGAACCTTCTCCTATCGACATATCCCATTACATCTTGCTTCTTGCTTTATAAAAGAATATATTTATTTATTTGAAAGTGAGGGAAGGTGGGGAGAAGAGAGAGAAAGAGACATCAATCTTCCATCTTCAAGTTCCTTCCCTCAAATGACTGTAACAGCCAGGGCTGGACCAAGCTGCAACCAGGAGCCCAGAACCCCACACTGATCTCCCACATGAATAGCAGAAGCCATCTTCTGCTGTTTTGCAAAGCACATTAGTAAGAAGTTGGATCAGAAGCAGAGCTACCAGAACTTGACCCAGAGCCCTGATATGTGATGCAGGCAACATAAGCAGCAACTTAAACTGGCCCGAACAGTATGTATTTAAATTAGACTTTTAAAAAAAGATTTATTTATTTTTTATTAGATTTACAGAGAGAAGGAGATATAGATAGAAAGATCTTCCATCCTCTGATTCACTCCCCAAATGGCCACAATGGTCGAAGTTGAGCTGATTGGAAGCCAGGAGTCAGGAGTCTCCTCCAGGTCTTCCAGCTGGGTACAGG